>NC_057794.1:478683181-479347662 GCF_018294505.1 Triticum aestivum
CAAAACATCACATCAATCCCAAGCCCCTCTCCTCCTTAGCCACGCCCCACCCCGCGCCCCACACCACCGCCCTATAGCCGCCGTCGCCGCCGTTCGCCGAAGCCTCGCCGAGGTTGTCCCGCGCCGCGTCTCTTTTTCTCCCCTCGGTTCAGTTTTTCTTCTAAACCATTCCGGTTCTTTCTTAACCGTTCCGGTTTTCTTTTGTTCTTTGTTTCGGTCTTCTCCGAAACCCTAGATCGGTTTTCGTTCTTCTTTCGGACCGTTCGTCTCAACGAACGTGATCACCGATTTTCCCGGTTAACGACGCCCGTTCGTTTAACCGTTCATCTCTTTCTTTTCGTCAGATTTATTCCGCGATCGTGATCTCAGATCCGATCTTCGTTCTAGTCTTTATTCTCGCTCGTTTATCGGAATCAGGTGATTCAAGCGCCTGGAGTTTCGTTTCGAAACCGCCGTTCCGACTAATCTACTTAAACAAGTTTTGCCCCGGTAAAATTTGACCTAGTTTCAACTTGCTAGAACCGAGTTGTTTTCTTCCGCCGTTTGTTTTCCGTTTCTTTGTTCGGTTCTTTCTTTCTTTGCAACCGGAGTTCTTAAGTTGAACTTTCTGGTTCGTTCTCTTGTTCGAGTTTTACCTGTGCATTAGATGAGTACTTATTGTGTGCTTGTTGTTTGTCTGCGATAGATCACCCGGATTGCGCCGCTTGTTACTTCGAAACCCTAGGTCTCGCGGATCATCAGCAAGGCAAGTAACACTTTGATCATACCTTTTTTCTACAACCCATGTTTTATTGCATTAGATCAATCCTCTCACATTGCATGATTAGGATCTATTTAAATTGTGGGATGGGAAGTAGATGAGGTAGTACCTATTACCTGTTTATTATGAAACCCTTGGGAGTTACTTCTACGTTTGCTTATTATGCCATGTTATGCTAGTAGACGTGGATTGGGTGAGTGATATCCATGACAGATGTATTGCTAATTAATGGTTTATCTAAAGTGGCAACTTAAACACACATCTGGGTGGATTGAGGCACCTGATGTCTATCAGGACTTGCCTGTTTTTTTTCGGACCGCCACCCAGGCTCAAAGGGATCATAAGATAATTCATGCTAGAAACTTCCGTGTGCAGCCACAAGCCATTATGGGCTCTGGCATAGTTGACTAAGTTGTGCGAACTCTTACGGGGTGGACTAGCAGATGTAGGGGTTGTAGGTGGTACGGTCTACCCCACATGTAAGGTGCTAGCGCTTCTGAAAGACTGTGTCTCGGTCATCCGTTTCTCAAACACCCTGTAGTGCGAGAAACCAACCGGAGGCGATCGAGTCTTGTGGGGAAAAGTGCGCAAACCTCTACAGAGTGTATAAACTAATCATGATTAGCCGTGTCCCCGGTTATGGACAACTTGAGTATCTAGTATTTGAATATCATGTGAATCTCAACATGTTACTTCTAATTAATGTTGTTGGGTTTTAATTGTTCACTTAATTGGGTTCGGAATGCTGTCAACCATTCTCGATGTTTCACAACCACCATGATAGTTAAAAAAATTTATTCCTTTGCAGTAGGGAAAAACTGGCTTTACGCAAAACTGTAACCATAGAGCTTTCCACCAGCCATATATGCATATAGTATAGCTGTTTCATTCCATTACTCTCTATGTGTTACATTGCCGGCATATTCCATGTGCTGACCCGTTTTCGGGCTGCAACTTCTCATGTTGCAGACTTTTCAGACGACGAGTAAGGTGCTTTTAGGTCGTGGTTCTATACTCAGTGATGCCGTTGGAGTTGATGGACCCATTTATCTTCCGAGTCTTCCGCTGTTATCTTTATTAGATGGCCTTAAGCCATTCTTATTGTAATAAGTTCTCTTTGAGACAACGATGTAATAAGTGTGTGATTGCCACTCTGCTATAAATCCTTCGATGTACTGTGTGGTGTCAGCATTACTGATCCAGGGATGACACCTGAGCACAGAGCACTTGATCCATTCGGGTCGGGTCGCTACAGAGATGGTATCAGAGCACACGCTGACTATAGGACACGACCACTAAGTTAAAGCCATAGATTACCATTCTCTTCTCATTTTCTAACTCCTCATCTTTTCTACCCTATTAGGATGACGAACGCGAAGATTAAGTACGCTCAACCGGATGAAGGCACACCATTTGGATTTCACCTGAAGGAAGTCACTAAGTACCTGAACATTGGATTACCAAGCTTCACGGGAACCTTCAACGCCACTCTGCCTGAAGAGGAGCGCTGGAAGATTCAAGCTCATGTTCCGGGAAGGACATTCGCGCCAATCACGAAGCCTATAGATAGTATTTTCAATGCACCAACCTGGAGTCTGGGAAGGAGCATGGCAGCTCATATCACCATGGGACGCATTGGAGAAGTTTATCAAGAAGACCTCAAGGACACTATCTACCAAATTTGCGGACGCCGAGACGAACAATGGGAGTTAGTCAGCACCAAGAAGGATAGATCCATTGCATCTTTCATCCAGGAGTTAAACCAGCACATTCGACGCCACGAGAACCAGATGTGCAATGATATGATAGAGTTGAAGAATGCGAAGGCAAGGATCATCGAGCTAGGAGAACTGAAGTCTACACGCAAGGACTACATGGACTAGATCGTAGCTCTAGCAAGGCACAATGGCGATCTTAAGCAGGAGATTGAAGAACTCAAGAGGAAGTTAGCATCCAAGGAGGAAGACGAGTATGTTGCATGTCCGGACAACTACATCATCATCGACGACACCGATTCGGATCCAAGTGAACCCGACTTTGAAGACGAAGCAGGAGCAGATATCATGGAGTCTTCCACCGGTTCAAATTTCTAGATGACCACCAGATAGTAGTAGTATTCCCCCATGTAAACACAATAGTTCGAGCACTTTTGCGATAGTTAGACCATTTGTAAGCCCTTGTTTGATTGAATGAAGTGATTTTGTGTGCATTTGCTCATGTGCATTGGGGTAGTGTTTTCCCTTTAGACCTCACTCTATTCTTAATTCTCGTCTTTTCTAAAACCCTCAGATGCCTCCGAGACGTGACAATGGATTCCCACCGGAGCTCACTCAGTTGATCCAGCATCAGAATCAATTGATACAGATGTTAGTCCAGAACCAGCAGAACAACAACAACAACAGCCCACCACCACCACCTGTTGACCACTTAGCCCGTTTCCTTAGGCTGAATCCGCCGGTGTTTTCCAGTAGCACCGAGCCGATAGTAGCAGACGATTGGCTCCGCAAGATAAGAAGGGAGTTGACCACTGCAGGATGCACGGATGTGAGAAAGTGAAGTTTGCCGCTCACCAGTTTGACGGACCCGCGGCAGCATGGTCACAGCCACTTACCCAGTTGACACTGTCACATGGGATCAGTTTCAGCAAGCTTTCCGCACCGCCCATGTTTCAGCAGGAGCTATGGCCATGAAGAAGCGTGAGTTTCACAGCTTACGCCAAGGAGGAAGGACAGTTGGCCAGTACGTTGACGATTTCAGCAAGTTAGCACGTCATGCCCCAGATGACGTTGCTACGGATGCAGCTAAGCAGGAGAAGTTTCTGGAAGGACTAAATGATGAACTAAGCATGAAATTGATGGTAGCAAGTTTCAACAACTACCAGGAGTTGGTAGATCGTGCCATCATGATTGAAGGAAAGCAACAGCAGATTGAGAATCGTAAAAGGAAGTATGGACAGGGGAAGTATAACTCTGGAGCCCAGCAGAAGCCCCGTTTTACCCCTAAACCGGGATTTTAGTTTCAGCATACCCATGGAGGAGGTAGTTCGCACAACCATAATGGCCACAAGAATGGTAATGGGAATGGAGGAAGCAACGGCCAGAACCGGACCACCCCATCGACCCCAACCAAGAGAGATCTGAGTCAAGTCACCTGTTTCAAGTGTTCCAAGACCGGACATTATGCCAATGAATGTCCTGAAGGCCAGAATGGAAATGGCAATGGAAGCTCTGGGAAGAAGCCGAACCCTTTCAATAGGGGACAGGTGAACCACGTTAATGTGGAGGAGGTTGAAGATCAGCCTGATGCAGTAATCGGTAAGTTTATGGTGCGATCGGTTACCATTAAGGATTGGTAACTATGTGTTTTCCTCAGACCTAATAGTATTGGAATCTCAAGGACTGGATGTGATATTAGGCATGGATTGGTTATCAAAGTATAAAGGGAATATTGAGTGTGCTAGTAAGTCAATTTTGCTTACTACACCAGAAGGGAGAAGGATCAAGTATGTATCCCGGCATGTACCAAAAAGGACACAAGTGAATTGCCTAACAGGAGTTGTGCAGGAGGAAGTACCAGTGGTAAAGGATTTTCCTGATGTATTTCCCGAAGAGTTGCCAGGCATGCCACCGGATAGAGACATTGAGTTTTTGATTGAGTTATTGCCAAGTACAGGCCCAATATCGAAGCGACCATACCGGATGCCAGCAAAGGATTTGGTAGAAATTAAGAATCAGATTAAGGAGTTATTGGATAAAGGCTACATTCGCCCAAGTTCTTCGCCTCGGGGATCACCCGTACTTCTAGTGGAAAAGAAGGATGGATCATTGAGGATGGTTGTAGATTATCGGGGATTGAATGAAGTAACCATCAAGAACAAGTACCCACTGCCAATGATCAACAATCCGTTTGATCGATTGCAAGGAGCTAAAGTGTTTTCCAAGATCGATTTGCAATCAGGGTACCATCAATTGAAGATTCGGGAGCAGGACATACCTAAGACAACATTCACCACGAGATATGGACTGCATGAGTATACCGTTATGTCATTTGGATTGACTAACGCACCTGCCTATTTTATGAACCTGATGAACAAAGTGTTTATGGAGTTTTTGGATAAGTTCGTCGTAGTGTTCATTGATGACATTTTGGTTTATTCAAAGAATGAAGAGGAGCATAAGGAACATTTGCGTTTGGTTTTGGAGAAACTAAGGGAACATCAGTTATACGCCAAATTTAGCAAATGTGAGTTTTGGTTGAAGGAAGTTGGATTCCTCGGACACGTTATATCCGGAGAAGGTATAGCAGTTGATCCCACTAAGGTTGAGACCGTAACCGAATGGGAATCACCAACGACCGTTGGAGAGATCCGGAGTTTTCTTGGACTCGCAGGATACTACCGGAGATTCATTGAGAACTTTTCAAAGATTGCAAAGCCTATGACTGAATTGTTGAAGAAGGATACTAAGTTCAAATGGACTGAGGAGTGTGAGGCTAGTTTCCAGGAATTGAAGAAATGCTTGGTTACCTCACCAGTATTGATTTTGCCAGATCAGACCAAGGATTATAAGGTGTATTGCGACGCTTCACGTCGAGGACTTGGAGCAGTGCTTATGCAGGAAGGAAGAGTTGTTTCGTATGCTTCACGACAACTGAAGCCTCATGAGTTGAATTATGCCACGCATGATTTGGAGTTAGCAGCCGTAGTGCATGCATTGAAAACGTGGAGACATTTCCTCATTGGAAATCATTGTGAGGTGTACATGGATCACAAGAGTTTGAAGTACATTTTCACGTAGAAGGAGTTGAACCTCAGACAAAGGAGATGGTTGGAGCTCATCAAAGATTATGACATGAGACTGCATTATCATCCCGGAAAAGCTAATGTAGTAGCTGACGCATTGAGCCGTAAGAGCCATGTCAACACCCTAGTGACGGGAGAAGTACCAAAGGAGTTAGCAGAAAACCTTCGTGAGCTATGTTTGGAAATAGTTCTGAGAGGCTATGTAGCAGCATTGGAGATTCAGTCAACATTGATGGATAAGATCAGAGAAGCTCAGAAATCTGACAAGGAAATTGCTTCTATAAAAGAGAAATTGAGTAAAGGAAAAGCAAAGGGATTTCGTGAGGATGAGCATGATACCTTATGGTTTGAGGACCGTGTTTATGTGCCCAATGACCCGGAGATCAGGAAGTTGATTTTGCAAGAGGCACATGATTCACCGTATTCGATTCACCCAGGGAATACCAAGATGTATTTGGATTTGAAGGAAACATTCTGGTGGACCGGAATGAAGAAGGATATTGCAGCATATGTAGCAGTTTGTGACGTATGTCAAAGAGTAAAGGCAGAGCATCAGAAGCCAGCAGGATTGTTACAACCATTGCCGATACCCGAATGGAAGTGGGATAAGATAGGCATGGATTTTATCACAGGACTACCCAGGACAAAATCAAGCTATGACTCGATATGGGTAGTAGTTGATCGTTTGACGAAGGTAGCACATTTCATTCCAGTTAAGACTACTTACACCAGTTCTAAGTTGGCGAAGATATACATGACTAGGATCATTTGTTTGCATGGAGTTCCGAGGAGTATCGTATCAGATAGAGGAACCCAATTTACCTCAAAATTTTGGAATCAGTTGCATGAAACTTTAGGAACCAGACTGGAGTTCAGCACAGCTTTTCACCCACAGACAGATGGATAGACCAAGAGAGTCAATCAGATTTTGGAAGATATGCTGAGAGCTTGTGCACTAGATTATGGATCTAGTTGGGACGATAACTTGCTGTATGCGGAGTTTTCTTATAACAACAGTTACCAAACCAGTTTGAAGATGGCACCTTTCGAAGCTTTATACAGAAGGAGGTGCAGGACACCGTTGTCATGGGACGAAGTTGGAGAACGTCAATTCTTTGGACCAGATTTGATTAAGGAGTCTGAACGGAAAGTTAAGTTGATTCGCGATAGGCTCAAGGTAGCCCAGTCCAGGCAGAAGAGCTACGCAGATTCTAAACGCAAGGAGACAGTCTACGAAACCGGAGACAGAGTTTATCTCCGAGTATCCCCACTTCGAGGAGTTAAGCGCTTTGGAGGTAAGGGAAAGTTAGCACCGCGTTTCGTTGGACCGTATAAGATCTTGCAACGTATGGGAGAAGTCGCTTATAAGTTGGAATTACTAGAGGGACTGTCAGGAGTTCATGATGTATTTCATGTTTCTCAGCCGAAGAAATGTCATGCCGAGATGGAGGAGATACCGCTAAGAGATACAGTGCCACTTGAAGCGATTTAGTTGAAGGATGACTTAACATATGAGGAGAAGCCAGTCAAGATTCTCGAGTTTGCCAGCAGAGTTACCCGCAGCAAGGTTATCAAGTTTTGCAAAGTTCAGTGGAACCACCACTCAGAGGATGAAGCCACCTGGGAAAGAGAAGAAGATTTGCTCAAGGACCACCCTCACCTATTTTCTAGCCAACCCGAATCTCGAGGGCAAGATTCATCTTAAGGAGGGTAGGTTTGTAACATCCCAAATTTTCAATTTGGAATGTTATACACTAGATCATCATGCATATCATATTTTCTTGCATTTTGGTTGATCCTAGAAATTTCACGCAACTCAAGGACCTTCGGAGAGAGTTGGAGATTTCGTTATTTTCATATTTGAGAATTTTCTCGAATTTGAAAAGAGGATCATTTGATTTATTTATTTCATCTTCAATTATTTTTCCAATATCAAAAAAATGAGAGAGGGAATAATATGACTTTCCCAAAGTTAGGAAAAATGAAGAAACTAATGAATAAATCAAATTTTGGTTTTGCCGGAGTTTTGTTTGCTTTTTATTTAGATAGGGAAAAATGCGTGTTTTCAAAAATTGCATTTTAGGCCCGGAGAAAAGTTCATTTTGTTCGACTCATTTTTAGGAGTCGGAGAAAATTTACTTTAGAATTTTTGGAGTTCGTTTAGTTTCTTTTTCTTTTGTTTCTGCGCGCGTAACCTATTTAAAAAAAATAAAAAATCTTGCAGCGCCCTGGGCCAAGGCCCAGCCAGCAGCCGGCCGGCCAGGCCATCGCCCGCGCCGTGCGCGCCAGGCGCCAGGAGGCCGCCGCCGCCGCCCCTTTTGGAGTCCTAGTAGGACTTTAGTCCTACTCCGTTTCCTCTTTTTCTTTCCTATTCCTACTCTATTTCTTGTCCCCTACCCCAAGAAACCCCCTCCCCTCACCAATATAAATACCCTCACACCCCCCTCCAAAACATCACATCAATCCCAAGCCCCTCTCCTCCTTCGCCGCGCCCCACCCCGCGCCCCACACCGCCGCCCTATAGCCGCCGTCTCCGCCGTTCGCCGGAGCCTCGCCGAGGTTATCCCGCACCGCGTCTCTTTTTCTCCCCTCGGTTCAGTTTTTCTTCTAAACCGTTCTGGTTCTTTCTTAACCTTTTCGGTTTTCTTTCGTTCTTTGTTTCGGTCTTTTCCGAAACCCTAGATCGGTTTTCGTTCTTCTTTCGGACCGTTCGTCTCAACGAATGTGATCACCGATTTTCCCGGTTAACGACGCCCGTCCGTTTAACCGTTCATCTCTTTCTTTTCGTCGGATTTATTCCGCGATCGTGATCTCAGATCCGATCTTCGTTCTAGTCTTTCTTCGCGCTCGTTTATCGGAATCAGGTGATTCAAGCGCCTGGAGTTTCGTTTCGAAACCGCCATTCCGACTAATCTACTTAAACAAGTTTTGCCCCGGTAAAATTTGACCTAGTTTCAACTTGCTAGAACCGAGTTGTTTTCTTCCGCCGTTTGTTTTCCGTTTCTTTGTTCGGTTCTTTCTTTCTTTGCAACCGGAGTTCTTAAGTTGAACTTTCTGGTTCGTTCTCTTGTTCGAGTTTTACCTGTGCATTAGATGAGTACTTATTGTGTGCTTGTTGTTTGTCTGCGATAGATCACCCGGATTGCGCCGCTTGTTACTTCGAAACCCTAGGTCTCACGGATCATCAGCAAGGCAAGTAACACTTTGATCATACCTTTTTTCTACAACCCATGTTTTATTGGATTAGATCAATCCTCTCACATTGCATGATTAGGATCTATTTAAATTGTGGGATGGGAAGTAGATGAGGTAGTACCTATTACCTGTTTATTATGAAACCCTTGGGAGTTACTTCTACGTTTGCTTATTATGCCATGCTATGCTAGTAGACGTGGATTGGGTGAGTGATATCCATGACAGATGTATTGTTAATTAATGGTTTATCTAAGGTGGCAACTTAAACACACATCTGGGTGGATTGAGGCACCTGATGTCTATCAGGACTTGCCTATTTTTTTTCGGACCGCCACCCAGGCTCAAAGGGGTCATAAGATAATTCATGCTAGAAACTTCCGTGTGCAGCCACAAGCCATTATGGGCTCTGGCATAGTTGACTAAGTTGTGCGAACTCTTACGGGGTGGACTAGCAGATGTAGGGGTTGTAGGTGGTACGGTCTACCCCACATGTAAGGTGCTAGCGCTTCTGAAAGACTGTGTCTCGGTCATCCGTTTCTCAAACACCCTGTAGTGCGAGAAACCAAACGGAGGCGATCGAGTCTTTTGGGGAAAAGTGCGCAAACCTCTGCAGAGTGTATAAACTAATCATGATTAGCCGTGTCCCCGGTTATGGACAACTTGAGTATCTAGTATTTGAATATCATGTGAATCTCAACATGTTACTTCTAATTAATGTTGTTGGGTTTTAATTGTTCACTTAATTGGGATCGGAATGCTGTCAACCATTCTCGATGTTTCACAACCACCATGATAGTTAAATTTTTTTATTCCTTTGCAGTAGGGAAAAACTGGCTTTACGCAAAACTGTAACCATAGAGCTTTCCACCAGCCATATATGCATATAGTATAGCTGTTTCATTCCATTAATCTCTATGTGTTACATTGCCGGCATATTCCATGTGCTGATCCGTTTTCGGGCTGCAACTTCTCATGTTGCAGACTTTTCAGACGACGAGTAAGGTGCTTTTAGGTCGTGGTTCTATACTCAGTGATGCCGTTGGAGTTGATGGACCCATTTATCTTCCGAGTCTTCCGCTATTATCTTTATTAGATGGCCTTAAGCCATTCTTATTGTAATAAGTTCTCTTTGAGACAACGATGTAATAAGTGCGTGATTGCCACTCTGCTATAAATCCTTCGATGTACTGTGTGGTGTCAGCATTACTGATCCAGGGATGACACCTGAGCACAGAGCACTTGATCCATTCGGGTCGGGTCGCTACACTCTGCCAGCCCCCAAGTCTTCAGATGATGAACCTGAATGATCTGTAGACTTTATGATATAGGTTAATACTTTGTCTCTAAGCTTTTCGAAAGTCCAATAGAGTAGCGTAAACTTCACCTGTAGTCCCCAAGGGCCGGCTCAATTTATCATAAATGAACCGGTACTTAACTTCATAACTGTCTTTTACTAGTCCCAATAAGTATTGCAATCCAGCTTAATCTTGAGAAACTTTCTGAATGCATTAGCCCCAAGTGCCAAGTGCTGTTACTTTGTAAAACACTTGGGACTTGAAACATATAAGAGTCATAAAAAATTGCTTTGGTAGACATTAGCCCCCAAGTGTCAAGTGGTATTATGGTGCAAAGTACTTGAGACTTGAACCCTTATAACTTTTAGTTTAAGCCTGGACACACTTGTGTATGTTTTGTAGAACGCCCTATCTGAATTGGGTTCCCAATTAACTGATGCAAAGACCCGTCTGGCGGATCAAGAGGCAGAAATCAAGACCGCTGACTCTAAACTCCAATTGAGTCTTTCTGAGACAGAAAAATTGAAAACCAGATTGACTGCAAAGAAGAAATCCTAGGCCAAAGAAAAGACGCTGCTGATACAACGTGCTGAAACAACTGGGGCGGCTCTTGAGGAGGTTACCACGGAGCTCACCGGCTTAAAGAACCAGGTGTCTCAAATGGTCTCCGCCATCTTTGGTAAGTCATCTGTATTAATCACTTATACCTTCTTTTGACCCGGAACATAAGCCGCCTGCTGAGCCTTTGTTAAAAACACTCGTAGGTCCACGAAGCAAAAATCTGAGCCAAGACAGTGTGACCAAACTGAAGGCGGTTTATACCTTGGTGGAGTAATTGTATACTGGTGCTCAACGAGCACTTGCTACTATCTCCCCTGCCAACCAAGGTTCCAACCGGCTGGGTGACATTTTGAAGAAGCTATCGATCTTACCCGCCAGGTTTCAAGAAGTCAAACGATCCTGTGCCAGAGCTAGGGCCTTGACTGCCTTGAGCTCCTCCAAAGCTTGGGTGCCGGATCTAGACCCGGTGGATGTGGCTAAGGGGTACCCTACCGTGAAGGAAGACATGACTCCATTTGAGGAAGATGACTTTGTTGCCTGTGTGAGGGGAGTTCATCCTTAAGCCACCATTCTTGGAGAAGAGACCAACATCGATAAGTATCAGCCGGGTTTTGATATGGAGAATAAGAAGATGGCGAATCCCTCTTATAAAGTGACGGATCTTATCCCGCCGGTTTTTCAACATACGTTTACCCCGGAAATTGACCCGACCGGCCTAGTTGACGATGAAGCTGAGTTCATTGCTCTGAACGGCTTTGACAGGTCCAATCCCAGCTTTCAACTAGCGGAAGGAGGTGAGCCGGCCAGGGGGGAGTCATAACCATCCGAAGAACCCAGCTTTTAAGACCCGCTTAAGAGAGAAAAAATAGTCTAATCTTTTGGGCTCTTAATGCCTTATAATAGGTTAGTTTGAAAACTGCATATTTTGCCTATGCCATTGTGCATAAGATGCTGCATGTGACTCTTGGCCCATGATGTCAATACATGTTATGCGTTACCTCCGTGGTCACATCTGTAATGTTTTAACTCTTTTCTCGTGAAAAATGAAAAAGTTGGCCTGGCGGTTTAGCACCGGATGGGTCAAAAATACCCGGTATATGACTAATGAAATTATCATAGTAGAAAAAGCCAGAACTATATGTAAAATAAACAAGGCTGAAACACAGAGAAACCTGTTCATGAATGACACTGTCATACCTGTGTTCTTTGAATCTGGACTGCCGGTTTACATGACCCGGATGATGAGGTTGATGACCCAATCTTTTTGAGAAGTCAATGCTTCCATATACCTGATGACTATCATGCCTTGGCAGCTTATTGTCAAATAGTCAAGCCGGCTTTAAATGAAAACCATACTGATAGTTTAGATTTGAGACAATAAAAACCAGTAAGACAAAATACCAGATTTCAAAGAACATAAATTTGGGGGTTCCTGATTCGAATAAGATCAGTAAACCGGACCAAAGGGGTTAAGCTAAGATTCGAATACGATCATATAGCCCCCAGTGGCTTTGGCGTTGTGTCGATCAAGAGGGTACCGACAGCTATGTTCTCTTTGGTTCGAATATGACCTATGTTTGAACAGGAAGCCCCCAAATGACCTTGAGAGGTTTTTAACGACCCCGATTCGAATACGATCCAAGTCGGACCCAAAAGGGGTTAAGCTATGATTCGGATACGATTAAGAAGTCCCCTAGCGAGTTTGGCTTTGACCCGATCAAGAGGGTTATGACAGCTATGTTCTCTTTGGTTCGAATACGACCTATGTTTGAACAGGAAGCCCCCAAGTGACCATGAGGTATACAGCTAGATTCGAATACGATCATAAGCCAAACCAAAAAAGGTTAAGCTTGATTCAGATACGATCAACACCTTAATAGTCATTTAAATAAAAATAGTAAAGATATATGATCTTTGAAGAGGAAAAGGACAGAGGTCCTGCTTTATTACTTATCATAATATATACAATGTCAAAGTATATACATGATGAGAGCTGGTAGCTCAGGTGTAGTATGGCCGAAGCTGAGCAATGTTCCACGGACGGCGGGTCTCCTTCTCCGACTTACATGAGTCTTTGTGCTCTCGAACGTCAATGAGGTAATATGACTCGTTGTTTAAATTCTTGCTGACCACAAAGGGTCCTTCCCAAGGCGGGGATAGTTTGTGTGCATCAGACAGATCCTGGATGAGCCGGAGCACTAGATCACCTTCTTGAAAGGTCCTGGACTTAACCCGACGGCTGTGATAATGGCACAGGTCCTGTTGATAAATTGCTGATCGAGCCGCCGCCAAGTCTCTATCCTCATCTAACAAGTCAAGCGCATCCTGTCGGGCTTGTTCATTATCAGCTTCAACGTAAGCCGCCACTAGGCAGCACTGCTTCCGCTTCATAAACCATGAAGAAAGGTGTATAACCTGTAGACCTGTTAGGAGTGGTGTTGATACTCCACAGCACCGAGGGTAATTCCTCTACCCAACAACCCGGCGTCCGTTGTAAGGGAACCATAAGCCGGGGCTTGAGACCTTTTAAGATTTCCTAATTTGCTCTCTTAGCTTGACCATTGGATTGAGGGTGAGCTACTGAAGAAACATTAAGTCGGATATGCTCACGTTGACAAAACTCCTCCATAGCACCTTGGGACAAATTAGTGCCATTGTCAGTGATAATGTTGTGTGGAAAACCAAAGCGAAAAATCACCTTTTTCATGAACTGAACCGCCGTGGCTGCATCACACTTGCTCACTGGCTCTGCCTCAACCCATTTTGTGAATTTGTCAACTGCCACTAAAAGATGTGTCTTTTTATCTTTGGACCTTTTGAAAGGTCCAACCATGTCAAGTCCCCAAACCGCAAACGGCCAAGTGATTGGAATCATCTGCAACTCTTGAGCCGGCACATGCGCTCGTCGTGCAAATTTTTGACATCCATCACACCTACTGACTAGATCCTCCGCATCAGCGTGAGCCGTTAGCCAGTAAAAACCATGACGAAAAGATTTGGCCACAAGAGACTTTGACCCGACGTGATGACCACAATCCCCTTCATGGATCTCATGAAGTATTTCTTGACCTTCTTCAGGAGAAACACAACGCTGAAACGCTCCAGTGACGCTGCGATGATACAACACTCTGTCAGAAATCGTCATTGACTTGGACCGCCGGGTTATCTGTCGGGCCAGGGTCTCATCCTCCGGCAACTTGCCCTGGGTCATGTAAGCCAGGAACGGTACTGTCCAATCTGGAATGACATGAAGAGCCGCCACCAACTGTGCCTCCGGGTCGAGAATGGCCAAATCTTCCTCTGTAGGTAACTGAACAGACGGGTTATGTAAAACATCTAAAAAGGTGTTAGGTGGCACCGGCTTACGCTGAGATCCCAACTGTCTTAAGGCATCGGCTGCTTCGTTCTTTCTGCGGTCAATGTGTTCCACTTGATAACCCTTAAAGTACCCTGTAACAGCATCGACCTCGCGGCGATAAGCTGCCATGAGGGGATCCTTGGAATCCCACTTGCCTGACACCTGCTAAGCCACCAAATCTGAGTCACCTAGACACCGTACCCAGCTCAAACTCATTTCCTTAGCCATTCGAAAACCATGAAGTAAGGCCTCATATTCAGTTGCGTTGTTAGTGCACGAAAATATCAATCATAGCACATAACAAAATTTGTCACCTCGAGGAGAGGTTAAAACAACTCCAGCCCCGAGCCTTCCAATTGTCTGGACCCGTCAAAGTGAATTGTCCAATATGTGCTGTCTAGCTTCTCCTCCGGTGTGTGCAACTCTGTCTAGTCATTAATGAAGTCAACCAGTGCTTGAGACTTGATCGCAGTACGTGGCACATATTTTAAACCATGAGATCCAAGTTCTATGGCCCACTTGGCGACTCGTCCTGTGGCTTCTCTACTTTGAATAATGTCCCCTAGAGGAGCAGAGCTAACAACACTAATTGGGTGACCCTGAAAATAATGCTTGAGCTTCCGGCTTGCCATGAACACCCCATAAACAAGCTTCTGCCAATGTGGATATCTCTGTTTAGACTCAATGAACACCTCACTGACGTAGTAAACCGGTCGTTGAACCAGATGTTCTTTGCCAGCCTCCTTGCACTCTACAACAATGGCCGCACTGACAGCACATGAGTTAGCAGCCACGTACAACAACAATGGCTCTTTCTCAACCGGAGCAGCAAGAATCGGCGGCTCAGCGAGCTATTTCTTCAGATCCTCAAAAGCAGAATTAGCGGCGTCACTCCAAACAAAGTCATCCGCCTTTTTCATCATTTGATACAAAGGCATCACCTTCTCCCCTAACCGGCTTATGAACCGGCTTAAGGCCGCGACGCGACCCGCCAACCGCTGAACGTCATTGATGCACACCGGTTTGGCCAGAGATGTAATTGCCTTAATTTTCTCCGGGTTAGCCTCAATACCTCTGTTAGACACCAAAAAACCCAAGAGCTTGCCAGCTGGGACTCCAAAAACACACTTGGCCGGGTTAAGCATCATCTTGTAGACCCGGAGGTTATCAAAGGTTTCCTTTAGATCAGTCACTAAGGTTTCCTTTTCTCTGGATTTTACCACTATATCGTCCACATAAGCATGAACATTACGCCCAATCTGATTGTGAAGGCAATTCTGCACACACCGCTGATAAGTCGCCTGGGCACTCTTAAGCCCAAAAGGCATAGACACATAGCAGAAGGCTCCGAATGGAGTGATGAAAGCTGTCTTCTCCTGGTCCTTAACTGCCATCTTGATCTGATGATAACCCGAATAGGCATCCAAAAAACTCAAACGCTCACAACCCGCCGTAGCATCAATGATCTGATCAATACGAGGGAGAGCAAAAGGGTCAGCCGGACAAGCCTTGTTCAAATCGGTGTAATCCACACACATACACCAGGTGCCATTCTTCTTGAGTACAAGCACCGGGTTAGCCAACCACTCTGGGTGAAAAACTTCAACAATGAACCCGACTGCCAAGAGCCGTGCCACCTCTTCTCCAATGGCCTTGTGCCTTTCCTCATTAAACCGTCGAAGAAACTGCCTGACCGGCTTAAACTTCAGATCAATATTAAGAGTGTGCTCAGCGAGTTCTCTCGGGACACCCGGCATGTCAGAAGGCTTCCATGCAAAGATGTCTCAGTTCTCACGGATGAACTCGATGAGCGTGCTTTCCTATTTTGGATCCAAGTTGGCACTGATGATGAACTGTTTGGATGAGTCGCCAGGCACAAAATCAACCATCTTGGTGTCATCAGCTGACTTGAATTTCAACACCTGTTCATGCTCCGTAGTTGGCTTCTTCAAAGACGTCATGTCTACCGGGTCAACATTATCTTTATAAAACTTTAACTCCTCTGTCGCACAAATAGACTCAGCATAAGCAGCATCACCCTCTTCACATTCCAGGGCTATTTTCCGGCTTCCATGTACTGTGATGGTGCCTTTATGACCCGGCATCTTGAGCTGCAGATACACATAACACGGCCAAGCCATGAACTTGGCATAAGCCGGCCATCCAAACAGAGCATGATACGAGCTTTTGATCTTAACCACCTCATAAGTTAATTTCTCAGCCCTGGAATCATATTCATCCCCAAAGGCTACTTCCAATTCAATCTTATGCCGACTTACCAGGCACGACACCATGAAAAACAGTGTTGGATTGTTTAAGATTCTTATCAGTCAACCCCATCCGACGAAACGTCTCATAATAGAGGATGTTGATGCTACTGCCTCCGTCCATGAGCACCTTAGTGAACTTATATCCACCAACCTGGGGTGCCACCACCAAGGCCAAATGACCCGGATTATCAACCCGGGGAGGGTGATCTTCCCTACTCCACACAATAGGCTGTTCTGACCATCTCAAATAACGTGGAATCGCCGACTCAATAGCATTTACAATCCTCTTATGAAGTTTCTGGTCCCTCTTGCATAAATTAGTGGTAAATACGTGGTACTGCCCACTACTCAACCGTTTCCGGTTACTCTGATACCCAGACTGTTGCTGTTGTTGCTGCTGATTACCTTGGCCGGGTTGCTGATTATAGCCACCCTGGTTACCCGGATGGCCCTGGCCGTGAAAACCGCCTCCGCCTGAGCCGGCGCCCGGGCCATGAAAGCCGCCTCCGCCTGAACCACCGCCAGGTCTGTGGCTACCATCGAACATGTTGGAAATTTTAAATGCCTTCATGATCGTACAATCCTTCCACAGATGGGTAGCTGGCTTCTCCCGGGTGCCTTGTCTTGGATAAGGTTCATTCAGTAGTTGCTCGAGGGTGGGACCTGACCCGCCTGACCGAGGAGGTGGCCTACCCTTGCGCCGTTGGTTGTTGCCCTGTGTATTGGTGTTAGCTACAAACTCGCCAGCCTTACATTTATTACCTCCTTGATTCGCCAGGTTATGCTGGTGACCCTTGCTGTTGCCGTTCTTCTTTCCCTTCCCTGTCTTTTCTTCATCAGACACGGGATCCTTGGTACTATCAGAATCAGCATATTTGACCAGGTCCGCCATCAACTGGCCCATGTCATTACAATCACGCTTGAGCCGCCCCAGTTTCTGTTTTATAGGTTCAAAATGGCAATTTTTCTCCAACATTAAGACCGCCGAGCCGGCATCCATCTTATCAGATGAATGTATTATCTCTTTGACCCGGCGCACCCAATGGG
Source organism: Triticum aestivum (assembly GCF_018294505.1). Taxonomy (NCBI): domain Eukaryota; kingdom Viridiplantae; phylum Streptophyta; class Magnoliopsida; order Poales; family Poaceae; genus Triticum; species Triticum aestivum. The sequence continues at coordinate 478,700,469 of NC_057794.1, forward strand.
TCGTGGACTCACCTTCCTCTTGCTTACCATTAGTCAGGTCCATGATTGACATAGGTTGTGTACATGTGTCCTTGAAGTTCTGAATGAACCGGGCTTTTAACTCCGCCCATGAGCCGATGGAGTTGGGTGGAAACCCTTTCAACCAAGTGCGAGCTGTTCCATCCAACATCATAGTGAAATACTTAGCTTGCATCACTGACCTCCAACAGCTCCATCGCCATCTCATAACTTTCAATCCATGCCCCAGGCTGCAAGTCGGCTATGTAATTAGGCACCTTATGAGGCCCTTTAAAGTCTTTTGGCAAGCGCTCATTACATAGAGCTGGCACTAGGCAAGGGACACCTCTGTTCTTGTGGTCACTCCTGCCTCAACAGAGGTTGCTGGATAAACCGGAAAAGCCTGATGAGCCGCCTGCTCAACTGCCAATTGAACTGCCCGCTCGACCTCTTGACGGATCCTCTCCTGATCCACCAAGTTTAGGGCTCCATCCTGCGCCGGCTCATGCCTGCGCGGTTGGTTATGGTGTTGAGCATTGCTTGACATAGCGGCTGAGTCCATATGCCTGTTATAGCTCGGGCTCCAGCTTGGGCAAGGGGTTGAATGGATCCTGTCTCGACTATAAGAGTACGCGTCCTGTTGTGCCAGAGCCGTCTGAAGAAGTTCTCTCACCCTACGTGTCTCAATTGCTGTCGGAGAGTCACCTTCCATCGGGAGAGCCGCCAAACGAGCCGGTGCAGCGATGAGATTCTCCAAAGGGTTAGAAAACTGACCCGGTGGTATTGGTGTGTAATGAGGCGGAGCAGTATTCATATGGGGTGGCTCCATGGCCCGCGGTTGAACCGGCGCCCCAGCCCCGAGTGTCGTGATCCGGTTTGCCTCCGGCGGGTTATTTGGACCAGCCCCGGGTGTGTGGAAGAGGTTCCTAGGATCGTAAGTCAGAGGCAGACGTGACTGAGTTTTATAGTGCCTTCTCCTGATGACCTCGTTTGATGCGTTCAGATCCACCGAAAGCCGGAAAGTGTCCGCTTGAAGCTGCTGAGCACGAGCATCCAGAGCCACCCGTTCTGCAGCCATCCTGACCTCTTCTGCTGCTAAGTTTTCTTTGGCCTATGCCACCTCTTCGCATAGTCGTGCCACCTCCACGTCATGCTGAGCTTTATTCGCCGGCTCAACCACAACAGTCAACAGGGCCGTCATCCTACCCATGAGGTCCATTAGTACCTGAGCCGGTGTGCGTGCGGGGTCTCCTGACCCGACCACTGCTGATCCGGTGGTTATTGCTACCGCTGCTATGGAATTCTGACTAGGTTGAGTGCCAGCCATGAAGACTCCAACTCGATTCGGCGGCTCAGAGAGGTCTGGAATACTGCTGCCATCGGAACAGCCCCCAAGCACGCCATCTTATAGCTGATACAAAGAATCTGTCTCGCCCGAGGACGACTCACCGTCAGAACAGATGGCCGTCTCACCGCCATCCACTGATCCTTCAGATAATTCACCTCCATGGATGCAACCCAAGAAGGCATGCCTCACGGCAGGTTGAGCCCGGGCAGATCTTGCGCGCTGAGCCGTCTCGATGAGGTTGGTGCAGACGTCTGGCTCAGGGCCCGACTCACCGATCCGGCCGATGAAGACATGGATTCCGCCAAAGGGGACCCGGTACCCGTACTCAATTGAGCCGGCCTCGGGGCCCCAGCCTTCGTCATCGATGTAGAGCTTGCCGCGACGACTTTTGGTCATCCGGCCCACAACGTATCCCTTGAGCCTTTCGAAGCTGCCTTCAAGAACTCAAATCCACCGTGCGCTGGCCCCACGGTGGGCGCCAACTGTCGTGGAATTGTCACAACAGATGTCCTAGCGAAAGGACTTAGTCATAGGGCCATCGCAACTAGGAAGCTTAAAGGGGTTAATCGGGACAAAGGACACGAGAGATTTATACTACTTCGGCCCCTCACAGTGAAGGTAAAGCCTAGTCCAGTTGTTGTTGTATTGCTAGGTTTCGATGACCAAGGAGCGAATCCGCTAGCTTGGCTATCAATATGCTGTTTCTTGTCCTAAGCCGCCGCCGGGTCGTCCCCTTATATACACGGGTTGACACCTAGTGGCCTACAGAGTCCCGGCCGGCTCATAAAACGTATTCGGCTTGGTGACTTCTTTTATATGCCTTTCTTTACAAGTCTTTCTTTACATATGGCGGTTTACAATATTGGGCCTTAAGCTGCCTCTGGGCTTAGGCCTTCTACAAGTCTTAATAAACTATCACCTTGAATATTTACTGGGCTTCTTCTCGTAACCCGCCATTGGGGTTGACCCGGCCCCTCCTAGGTGGGTCATACCTGGTAGCTATATCCCCAACAGCTCCCACATGTTATGGCTTAAAGAAGGAGATGCTCGCACAGAGTTTTTTCATCAGCACACAAACAACAGGCGGAGGAAGAACGTGATCATGACTATCAACACAGAGGGTGGACTTTGCACCGGGCATGATGAATTTGCGGCTGCCGCCGATGCTTACTATGAGAACATCCTGGGAAAGGCCCCGCAACACGATTTTGGTTTGGACCTCGACGCGCTTGACCTAGCCAGCTTTGATCTCTAGCACCTCGAGGCTCCCTTTTCCGATCAGGAGGTGGGCAACATAATAAAATCCATGCCCAAGGACAAGGCTCCCGGCCCGGATGGCTTCACCGGACGATTCTACGCCACATGCTGGGATATCATCAAAGGGGACTTCATGCGCGCATTGGATTTTTTCTACAGAGGAGATGTACGCGGAATGCAGGCCATCAACAAAGCCCTCATCACCTTGCTGCCTAAAAAAGATGGGGCGATCGAGCTGTATGATTTCAGGCCCGTCAGTTTAATCCACAGTGCAGTTAAGATCTTCGACAAGATTCTTTCAGTAAGGGCCACCTCTGATCTCCCAAGGCTAGTGGGGATGCACCAGAGTGCATTCATATGTGGGTGATCGCTCCACGACAACTACATGCTCGTACAATGTATGCTCAGGAAGTTGTACGCGTTGAAGCAGCCGACTGCACTAATTAAACTCGACATATCTAAAGCATTTGACATGATCCAATGGGCTTTTATCATGGAGGTTTTGAGGAAGCTAGGCTTTGGACAACAATGGATGTCCTGGATCGCCGACCTTTTATCTACTGCACCACTAGAGTTCTAATAAACAGCATCCTAGGAGCGCGAATTGCCAACCGCAGGGGCCTGAGACAAGGTGGATCCCTCTCCCCCAGGCTCTTTATCATGATGATGGAGCCACTACACTGCTTGTTCTCCTTGGCGGACAGAAGGGGAATGCTCACGCCCCTCACCAGGCAGGGCTCAAGCCAGCGGGTGTCTTTCTTTGCGGATGATGTTGTTCTCTTTGTCAAACCAGAGACCGCTGACCTGCACATATGCAAATCAATATTTGAGCTGTTCGGCGGAGCCTCTAGCCTGCGGATTAACATGACAAAGACTGCCGCCATGCCAATTCGATGCTCGGATGAGCTAACGGAGCAGATCTTTGAGATTTTGGGTTGCCAGATTGGATCGTTTCCTTGCCGCTACCTCGGCCTGCCATTGAGTCTACGACGTCTCACTGCAGCTCAGCTTCATGATCTGGTCAACCAAGTGGCCATCAAATTACCAACATGGAGAGGAGCATCTCTTCCGATCAGCAGCCGGCTCATCCTTGTTAAGTCCATGCTATGCGCAATCCCGATTCATGCCATGCTTGCCCTGAGCCTTCCCCCAAGGACGATCAAGGCCATCATCAAGATCTGTAGGGTTTTTCTCTGGTGCGGGAAAGAGGAGGCTAAGGGTGGACAATGTAAGGTGGCTTGGAGGAATGTTTGCACGCCCAAATGGGCTGGAGGCCTAGGCATACCAGATCTTCACTGGCTCAACCTCGCGCTCCAGGCACGCTGGGCATGGCTACAACGTACGAACAGTTCACGCCCATGGAAAGGCTTTGAGATTAGAATTTTGAAAGAAGCGCATTCAATCTTCAGAACAACCACAATCACACATGTGGGAGATGGCAAGGATGCATTGTTTTGGGAGGACCGATGGCTTCAAGGTTTTAGGGTTCAAGAGTTGGCTCCAAGAGTATATGCGCGGATCCCACGGTGCGTTCGGGAAGTCAGACCAGTCCATCATGCTATACAAGGTGGTTCCTGGGCACTTGAGGTAGGACCGGACATGGATTAGGAGACATTGCAGGAAGTCCTCCTCCTTTGGGACAGGAAGACGCCAACCATGCTTACCATGGATACGCGAGATCAGGTTCGATGGGCCTGGGAGGATGACGGCAACTACTCGGCGTGATCGGCGTACACCTCCAAATTTTGGGGCCTCGAGGTGGCGGCTTATGCAGACATGGCCTGGAAATCTAAGGCCCCTTTACAGTGCAGGTTCTTCAACTGGCTTGCCTCACGGAATAGATGCTGGACCTCGGATCGCTTGGCGCGGCGCGACCTCCCTTATCAGTCGGCATGTCCTTTCTGCGACCAAGACATGGAGACGATCAATCACATTCTTGTGTCTTGTGTCTTTGCGAGGTCAGTGTGGCATATGGCTCTCGTGGCCCTACGCAAGCCGCAGTGGATGCCGACGCCCGATGCGGAGTTGATACCTTGGTGCAATTCTTGCAAGGCGACAGATATAAAGGCCAAGGACAGCCGCACCGTACTCTCTCTAGGACCGTGGGCACTATGGAAACATAGAAATTCCATCGTCTTCGACGGAGCAACCCCTTCCGCTAGGGTCGTAATTGCCAACATGGAGAAAGAAGGTAGAGCGTGGAATACCGCTGGCCTCCTCAAAGGTGATTTTGCCACCTTCCTCGGAGGCCTAGCTAGGTGGGCTAGAGAGAGTAGTTAGTTCTCGTAATTAGATACCTCCAGGGTGTGGACTCTTACATGTAACATGTTGTAAGAAGGCTATGTGGATGGGGCTCTTTCTTCCCCACTCTATTCTTTAATATATGATACGCACACTCGTGCGTATTCTGAAAAACATTGACCCGTTGTATCCTGGGCTACTTATACTGTTGTGCCCAGGATGTTTCTCTCCAAAGGCCAGCATGGCTCTTACATACATGGTGGGTTATTATAATTATTTTGGCACTCCACCCTTAATCTTTACTGATAGAGCCTTCAGTGGTGTTTGATTTTTTGTAGTATACTAAACCGATCATCTTAACTAATGCTAGTCATTCTTGTGCCTTGATATAAAGTTTTTGGGATATGTTTTTTAGTCATTTGATTATCAACCAAGGATATGAAGTTTACCATGAGAAATTAAGAAGAATGCTGATAATTAAAGAATTTTGGCTTCTGGTCGAACAGTTCTAAATTCAACTCAGAGGAGATTTATCAAAGATCTTCTGATGTGAAGAGCACAACGTAGAATGTATGTGCACTGTATTGTAATGGCTTAACATGGTGGTTTTATATTTTCTGCTTAGTTCCTCCGGACATTTGAAAGCATGCACACCCTATCCTATGAACAAGAGTCAGAAAACGCCTCCTCTCATTGAGCACACACCACCGGAAGGGCTGAAATAAATCCAGACCCGTGGTTTAGTTCCACCATAATGAACCTAACCATTTGAGCTAAGCTTAGTTCGCTCCTCCAGACATAAACCTGCTAGTTGCTGATATCTCCCTCCCATCCGATGTAAATGGTCCACATACACTTTATAATTCATAAATGAAGTGCATACATTTTTCTGAGATTCATAAATGAATCGATCTACATAAGTTTTTCTGAGATTTCAAGTTTGATACGAATACTAGTATTTTATCTTATGTGTCACCAAATTAATTCATGTTCAAAAGTAGTTTTCATCGTATGTGCTTTTTTTTACTTTTCGCATATATAAGAGGTCAAACTTCATAAAGTTTGAACATACTTTTATATGAAAAATATTAACATTTATAATATTAAATTTATGCTATATGAAAATTAAATTCATGGTGCATCTAATGGATATAGTTTTCCAATAAAGTGATCAATTTTATGAAGTTTGACTTCAGAGACAAAGGACCGACACCAGAGGCTGGCTTTCTGTCGATTCCAGGAGGATACTCAACCACATGGCTTTGCTCGCACCTTAGCGCCAGTGGGGCTTAGATTCAATGGCGGTGATTCGCCCGTCGATGGCTTGAGGTGTGTGTCTGCTTCGAAGCCAGAGCAAACAGTGTCCGAGCAACCCCTGCGTTGGGTCCTCGTCCCCATGGTGTTAGGTTTCAAGTTTGGAGCCAAACGTGACCATGGTGAGAAGGCCAAGGCGCGCTGCGTTGCAGAACATGAGTTGCACCGTGCAACGTCAGACAAGGCCGCAAAGGATATTTGTGCTTGTAACCTGGCAAGCGATAAGCTCAAGCGGCACTGTTGGGGAACACAGTAATTTCAAAAAAATTCCTACGCACGCGCAAGATCCATCTAGGTGATGCATAGCAACGAGGGGGAAAGAGTGTTGTCCACGTACCCTCGTAGACCGTAAGCGGAAGCGCTATGACAACACGGTTGATGTAGTTGAACGTCTTGACGATCCGACCGATCCTAGCACCGAAGGTACGGCACCTCCACGATCTGCACACGTTCAGCTCGGTGACGTCCCACGAACTCAAGATCCAGCTGAGTGTCGAGGGAGAGTTTCGTCAGCACGATGGCGTGATGACGGTGATGATGAAGCTACTGGAATAGGGCTTCACCTAAGCACTGCAACGATATGACCGAGGTGGATTATGGTGGAGGGGGGCACCGCACACGGCTAAGACAATTGTCAACTTGTGTGTCTATGGGGTGCTCCCCTCCCCGTATATAAAGGAGTGGAGGAGGGGGAGGGGCAGGCCCTCTATGGCGTGGCCAAGGGAGTCCTACTCCCACCGGGAGTAGGATTCCCCCTTCCCTAGTTGGATTAGGAGAGGAAGGAAGGGGGAGAGAGGGGGAATGAAAGGAGGGGGGGGGCACCCAATTTGGATTGGGCTTGAGGGCGCCCTTCCTAGGCTCCCTTCTTCCCTCTCCCACTATGGCCCAATAAGTCCCACATACTTCTGGGGGGGGGGGGTTCCGGTAACCTCCCGGTCCTCCGGTATATGCCCGAATTCACCCAGAACCATTCCGATGTCCAAACATAGTCATCCAATATATCGATCTTTATGTCTCGACCATTTCGAGACTCCTCGTCATGTCCGTGATCATATCCTGGACTCTGAACGTTAAGCGTGTGGACCCTACGGGTTCGAGAACTATGTAGACATGATCGAGACTCATCTCCGGTCAATAACCAATAACGGAACCTGGATGCTCCTATTGGTTACTACATATTCTATGCAGATCTTTATCGGTCAAACCGCATAACAACATACGTTGTTCCCTTTGTCATCGGTATGTTACTTGCCCGAGATTCGATCATCGGTATCATCATACCTAGTTCAATCTAGTTACGTGCAAGTCTCTTTACTCATTACGTAATGCTACATCCCGTAACTAACTCATTAGTTACATTGCTTGCAAGGCTTATAGTGATGTGCATTACCGAGAGGGCCCAGAGATACCTCTCTGATACACGGAGTGACAAATCCTAATCTTGATCTATGCCAACTCAACAAACACCATCGTAGACACCTGTAGAGCATCTTTATAGTCACCCAGTTATGTTGTGATGTTTGATAGCACACTAAGTGTTCCTCCGGTATTCGGGAGTTGCATAATCTCATAGTCATAGGAACATGCATAAGTTATGGAGAAAGCAATAGCAGTAAACTAAACGATCATCGTGCTAAGCTAGCAGATGGGTCAAGTCAATCACATCATTCTCTAATGATGTGATCCCATTTATCAAATGACAACTCTTTGTCCATGGCTAGGAAACTTAACCATCTTTGATCAACGAGCTAGTCAAGTAGAGGCATACTAGTGACACTCTATTTCTCTATGTATTCACACATGTACTAAGTTTCCGGTTAATACAATTCTAGATTGAATAATAAACATTTATCAAGATATAAGGAAATATAAATACAACTTTATTACTGCCTCTAGGGCATATTTCCTTCAGTCTCCCATTTGCACTATAGTCAATAATCTAGATTACATTGTAATGATTCTAACACCCATGGAGTCTTGGTGCTGATCATGTTTTGCTCGTGAGAGAGGCTTAGTCAACGGGTCTGCAACGTTCAGATCCGTATGTATCTTGCAAATCTCTATGTCTCCCTCCTTGACTTGATCGCAGATGGAATTGAAGCGTCTCTTGATGTGCTTGGTTCTCTTGTGAAATCTGGATTTCTTTTCCATGGCAATTGCACCAGTATTGTCACAAAAAAATTTCATTGGACCCGATGCACTGGGTATGACACCTAGATTGAATATGAACTACTTCATCCAGACTCCTTCATTTGCTGCTTCTGAAGCAGCTATGTACTATGCTTCGCATGTAGATCCTGCCACGACGCTCTGCTTGGAACTGCACCAACTGACAGCTCCACCATTTAATAGAAATACGTATCCGATTTGTGACTTAGAGTCATCCCGATCAGTGTCAAAGCTTGCATCGACGTAACCGTTTACGACGAGCTCTTTGTCACCTCCATAAATGAGAAAAATATCCTTAGTCCTTTTCAGGTATTTCAGGATGTTCTTGACCGTTGTCCAGTGATCCATTCCTGGATTACTTTGGTACCTCCCTACTAGACTAATAACAAGGCACACATCAAGTCTGGTACAGAACATTGCATACATGATAGAACCTATGGCTGAAGCATAGGGAATGACTTTCATTTTCTCTCTATCTTCTACAGTGGTCGGGCATTGTGTCTGACTCAACTTCACACCTTGTAACACAGGCAAGAACCCTTTCTTTGCTTGATCCATTTTGAACTTCTTCAAAACTTTATCAAGGTATGTGCTTTGTGAAAGTCCAATTAAGTGTCTTGATCTATCTCTATAGATCTTGATGCCCAATATATAAGCAGCTTCACCGAGGTCTTTCATTGAAAAATTCTTATTCAAGTATCCTTTTATGCTATTCAGAAATTCAGTATCATTTCCGATCAATAATATGTCATCCACATATAATATCAGAAATGCTACAGAGCTCCCACTCACTTTCTTGTAAATACATGCTTCTCCAAAAGTCTGTATAAAACCATATGCTTTGATCACACTATCAAAGCGTATATTCCAACTCCGAGAGGCTTGCACCAGTCCATAAATGAATCGCTGGAGCTTGCACACTTTGTTAGCACCTTGTGGATCGTAAAAACCTTCTGGTTGCATCATATACAACTCTTCTTTTAGGTACCCATTAAGGAATGCAGTTTTGACATCCACTTTCCAAATTTCATAATCATAAAATGCGGCAATTGCTAACATGATTCGGATGGACTTAAGCATCGCTACAGGTGAAAAAGTATCATTGTCGGTGTCTGTCAGGACCGGATTTTCGGGGTGTTAATTTCCCGGAAAATGTCCCTTGTGCTCACCAGCCCTGGGATTACTGTTAGCTGATGAGACACCAACTTGTTACAGAAACTCCAAGCAAAATACAAAATATGTAGTACAAGACCATTCTGGCCTATGGGTACAACAATTGGTTTCTAGTGGTTGACGGCGGAAGCGGTTTGCGGATCATCAACGTCTATGGGACTCCATTTCCCACAGGAACAGCTGACCAGGATAACTCCTATCTTCGCGAGGCTGCTATCACCATTGCGTAGGTTCCGGGGCTGTCATCACAATGCTCCTCTTCACGCAAGAAATCTGGCCAAGACAATAGCCAGGGACAAGCCAGTGAGTACTTTGAATGTACTCACAAACATTGAGAACACATGTATAATATAGCCACTGATAATCATGTTTTGAAATATTGTATGATTACTTTGTCAGTTATGAAATAAGGTTCATGATGCACGCAATCAGATCATTCAAATAAAACATGAGTAAACAATCAGGGTGTAGAAATGAAAAGCACCGATCGGGTGTCTGAAGCGACGCCTCGAAGGGATAATAATATGAAGCACGCCTCAGTCGGGCGTTTGAGCGACACCACATAAAGGGCTTATATATGAGAGGAATAACAAGCATGCCACAGTCGGGCGTCTGTGCGACACCACATAAAGGGCTTATAAGTAAATGAAATAACAAGCATGCCACAGTCGGGCGTCTGTGCGACACCACATAAAGGGCTTATAAGTAAATGAAATGACAAGCCTGCCATAGTCGGGCGTCTGTGCGACACCACATAAAGGGCTTATAAGTAAATGAAATGACAAGCCCGCCACAGTCGGGCGTCTGAGCGACACCACATAAAGGGCTTATATAAGAATAATCACAGTGAATATCCGGGAGGTAGAACCGTCCCAGGGATACTCAATAATTCAAATAATACAATTGATTTGTCCACAATAATAATAATCGTAATCATCATATGTCACAGGTCATAATCAATGTTCTGGTTTAGTAGATTTTCCTCCGAAGACCGACACTTGACCCATCCCAGACTGTAGTCCTTAACCATGGACACAACTATTCGAATAGGTATAATATCTCTGCAGAGGGTGTACTCTTTACCCACGAGTAACGGATTTCTTTAGTCCATCGAAACTAATTCCGTCTATGGTCTTTTAGTCGAAAACACGCCTGACTTGCACACACCAGCTTAACTTTACTCATGTCTGGAATCACCCACGACACATGTTAAGCAAAACTCTAAGTGGGGAGGCTACAACCTCGCGTAGCATGGGATCAAATTTCTATCGCGCGCTCTAAGGGGTGCCCCCCTCTTGGTCCCAACCGGAAACAGCCATGCCCCCGGACTAGGTGGCATGCCTATCGGATGCAGCCGGTATATTCCACCATGGCCTCTCTGTACGGTGTGTGCTAGGACAAGGGTTGACAACTTAATGAACCGTACCCCACCTATGGCAGGGATAAGTGGCAGCACGAAATAAGTATGGGGGTTACTGGAACAAGACTCGATCTATGGTCGACTCAGGAGGTTTAAGTATTTCCTGCATGGTTAGCTCAAGAATTATATTTCACATCCATCAGACACAACCACCACTCATCATACCTCCCCCTACCCCACCGGTCATAACCGTCTCGACGAGGGACAAGCTCGTGTCTACCCAAGACAGAGACTTTCCCGGATCCTTCCCGGTAGGCATGAGAGGCATATGAGGGGGATTTCTATCACAAACATATCAAATGCCAACAGCATGAAATCATCAATATGCACTATGATTGTGATCATATCATCGCATAGAATAATGAAATCTCCGAGACAAGATGAGGTTTGCAACCGCAAGACAATATCATGCCAGGGTTCAGAATGCTTGCCTTCAAGGTGTGGAGAGGTGAGGAGCTCTCCAAAACTTTTTGAAAGTTATAATCTCCCTTCCAAATTCCTATTTTTGAAAATATTCAAATAACACATACTTTAAAAACAGTACAAAAAAGTAGTTTGGGAAATTTCGAAATAAATATGAAAATAAACTACACAATATTTGGGAAACAACATAAAAAGAATCAAGTCATTTGGATTTATATTTAAAAAGTTATAGCCAGTCAAAGTTTAGTCAAATTCCGTTTTTAAAATAAAACAGAAAAAGGAAAAAGCTTCGGGCGGAATACGTTTTCGAAGCAGAGGAGACGTACTCGGGGGTTTTACGCTTCCACTTAAAACCACGCGGGTGGGGCTGGGTCGCTGACAGTGGGTCCAGGGGGCCCATTGGTCAGGTTTGACCAGTTGCCCCCGCCTCCTTCTTCCTCTGGCCGAACAGAGGCGAGGCTCCGGCGATCAACGCCGGCGAACGGCGGCTCCTCGAGGGCATACGAGGGCAGGGATGGACCCGCCAGACCGGGGCGGTCCTCCCGGTGGTCGAGGGAGCGACGGGGATGGAGGGAGTCACCGGCGACGAGCTTCGCGGCAGACGGTGGCCTCGGGGGAGTTGGGGCTTCACGCTATGGTGGTTCCCGAGCGGGATTGAGGTGTTGGGTGGCTCCGCAGGGTCATGGGGAGTCGGACGGTGGCGCTAGATGGACGGGAGGGGCTCGGGTTGCGACTGAATGGATCGGAGGGCGGCGATGGCTGTACTGGCCGGAGATGGGGAAGAAGACCTTCCTTGGTCGATTGACTGCTACGGGGGTGCTAGGTGGGGTGGCTTGAGGTCGCCTGAGGTTTTGGAGAGGCTCGGGGCTTCTTAAATAGGCGAGCAATGGCGGTTCCGCAGCGGCCGGGGATAAGATCGCCGGCCGACCGCTTCTGTTGTGGCAGAGTGACGTGGCGATGGCCGGAGCAGGGTCGGTGCTAGCGGACGGGCTTGTGGATAAGGGCGGCCTGCTCACGAGGGCAGCTGGCGAGGAGTTGTGGCTTGGGCGGCGCCGTCCATGGCAGGGCGTACTGTGGCCGTTCATGTGCCGCCAAGAGGGCCCTGGCGGCGGCGCTGTAGGGCGCCAGGGGCGAGCTGGCGTGTTCTGGTGAGTGGATGAGGTCGGGGTGCGGCTCTGCAGGCGAGCAAGGGCCGGGGCGCGACGCGGCGACCCGTGCGCACGCACGTGCAAAACGCGCGCTCTGGGCGTGCCCAGAGCACGCACGCTACATGCTCGGCAATATGCCAAGGCATGCTAGGGGGCTCCAGTCCACAAGAGGGTTAGCAGGGTGGGGCTATGGGCTAGGGCAAAACCATGGGACATGCTGGTCTGGTCAGGGGATCAAGTTCATATAGCAGACTAAAAATCATGCCAAATCTGGCTATGCACACAGGGTGTTTGACAAAATGCCATGTGCATCTAGGCAACTCTTGGGGTGGCCCAAATCTCCAGATCATAGTCTATTTGGATGAAAAAGAGGGTGGTGAAGTTAGTCTGTCAAAAGCAAAAACTTGTTAGTGCAAGTTTGTGAGAAAACTGATTTTGGACAGAAAGGAAAAGGCACCATTGCATGCACTTAAAATCCTCCAATGAGTCCACTCTCCTGGACTTTAAGGGTTTTGCAAGATGGGCTATAAGCAGGAAAAGAAATCATAGCTAAAAGGGCAAGTTAAATGATGGTTGCTGTACAAATCACCATGCTGGACCAGAATGAAAAAGAGGTTGATTCACTCAAATTTTTCAAAGAACATAAAAGGGTTTTTGCATAAAGTTGGATAATATACTCCTATGAACATCCCATAATTTTGGTGGAGGCTAGAAAGAAATATTTAAATGGGTTGCAGTGGAAAATTGCCCACTGGACCAGATTTGAAAACTTGGTGTAGAACTCAAAATATCCAATGAATGAAATATATTTTTGCATAAAAGTGATTTAAAAACATCACATGACATCCCCAAATTTTGGTGAAAATTTTAAATAAATTTATCAAGTTGTTGTAGTCCAAAAAGAGCTCCAAAACTAATGGAAAATCATTTTAAGGAATAAAGCTCAGAGAGAAACAATTGTGCAAATAAATTCCACTGATAATAGAAATGTTTTTCTTGAAAGGGCAAACAAGTCCAATAATATATTTGGAAAGTTTTTTCACTTGAGGTAAAAACTCCATAATAATAAGGAAAAGAATGGTTCTGAAATCAAAAGAACATCCAGAAAATAAAAGTTTAAATTTCCTGGCAAACTTTTAATTAATAAAACAAGGTTAAAATTTTTGGGGTGTAACAGTGTCAAAACCGGCGGATCTCGGGTTGGGGGTCCCGAACTGTGCGTCTAAGGTGGATGGTAATAGAAGGCCGGGGACACGATGTTTTACCCAGGTTCGGGCCCTCTTGATGGAGGTAAAACCCTACGTCCTGCTTGATTATTCTTGATAATATGAGTAGTACAAGAGTTGATCTACCACGAGATCGGAGAGGCTAAACCCTAGAAGCTAGCCTATGGTATGATTGTATGTTGTCCTACGGACTAAAACCCTCTGGTTTATATAGACACCAGAAGGGGCTAGGGTTACACAAGGTTGGTTACAAAGGAGGAGATATACATATCCGTATTGCCTAGCTTGCCTTCCACGCCAAGTAGAGTCCCATCCGGACACGGGACGAAGTCTTCAATCTCTTATCTTCATAGTCCAACAGTCCGGCCAAAGGATACAGTCCGGCTATCCGGAGACCCCCTAATCCAGGACTCCCTCAGTATCCCCTCAACCAGGCTTCAATGATGATGAGTCCGGCGCGCAGTGTTGTCTTCGGCATTGCAAGGCGGGTTCCTCCTCCGAATACACCACGAAAGAATTTGAATACAAGGATAGTGTCCGACCCTGCAAAATAAGTTCCACATACCACCGTAGAGAGAATAATATTACCACAAATCTAATCTGCTGACACGTTTTGGCAGCATGACATCACGCCACGGCCCGGTAATTATTTGAACCATTTTTCTTTAACCAGCCCCGCACATAACGCGAGGCGGTTTCTTGACACGTCTTGTCAAAGCAGAGATCGTGCTCCCCTCATTACGGGATTCTCATCAATACGGACATGGGTAACCCAACCGTACCTAGGACTCCTAGATTTTAGGCAAGTCCCAAACGGCCACGAGGAGGACGCTTGATATTCACCCTCTTTATAAAGGGACAAGGCTGTTACTTTTTTCCCTCCCATGCTCAATCGAATCCCTCCCCCACCTCGAGTTCTAACACCAAAGCCAAGGTCAGGTGCTTCGGACCTTCAATCATGTCCGGATCTAGCCTTCAAGGCCGGTGGATGTCTTCCTCCGTCATGGAGGAGGACATCAAGAAGTTGAGGGAGGCCAGCTATCTGACCGCCAAAATTTCGTATAGGCTGCCCGCCCAAGGGCAGGTCGTCCCTACTCCCGAATCCAATGAGAGCATTGTGTTCGTCTCCCACTTCCTCCGAGGACTAGGCCTCGCTCTGGATCCCTTTGTCAGGGGTCTTGTGTTCTATTACGGGCTGGATTTTCACGATTTGGCCCCGGACTCCCTTCTTCACATCTCGTCATTTATTGTTGTCTATTAGGCCTTCCTCCGCATTACCCATCACTTCGGCTTGTGGCTCAAGACCTTCGATGTGAAGCCGAAGATGGTCGAGGTACAGTATGCAGCGTGCGGAGGTGATTTAATAAGCAAAATTGTTGATGCTCCATGGCCAAAGGATTCCTTTCCAGAGGTGTCTGGATTGTGGCAACGGGAGTGGTTTTACGTCACAGCTCCCCGAAGTGCCAAGTGGGTAGCTGCCCCCAACTTTCGCTTGGGCCCTCCACCACAATTGATGTCATGGATCGGCAGGGGACTAAGCTGGGGTCCAGCCAAGGACGTGCCAATACTGCAGAGCCATATCCGAGATCTCTTCGAGGGAGATTTCAGTCTGGTTATGGTAATGCAAGTCATGCTGGTTCGTCAAGTCCATCCTTGCAAACGCCGGCCCCTCCGTATGTGGGAATTCAACCCAGAAGGACCGTGCACTATTCAGAATTTCCTCGGCATGACGCACGAGGAGATGTACAAATCGTTCTTCGGACCCCAAATAGAGTGTCTGGACACTACCGAGGACGTGGGCCTGAGCAGCAACCGCACCGCTGCCCAAGTAAGTAATCCCATGGCCGAACACACCGTCCTTTTATTTATCATGACATCATCCTGAAGAATCGCTCTTTGACCAGGACTAGATAACAAAGGTGAAGATGATCCGGTGTTCGCCCCCCTTCCTGAAGGCTTGGACAATCCGGTGCTGGAAAAGATGCTCGAGCCTGCACCTTGTCCGGTGCCCTCAAAGGAAGATGAAGGGGGGAATAAAGAGGGCGAAAGCGGGCCTCCATCGCTACCTATTACAACCGAGGGAATGAGCGCCTCCGTGAGGGAGGATAACCGAGGGGAAGAATCTGACATTCTCTCTCCTTGGGGAAGGAAGAGGACTACCTCCGAAGATCCATAAATCAAAGTTTCCAAACGGGAGAAGAAATCTCCGCCAGAGGGTCCTACCTCGGAGGGTGTTCTTGCTGCACAATGTCCGCGCGGGGATCAGCCCTCTAACGAGCCGTAAGTAATCAAAAGGTATTTAATAGTGAAGATATCCTACCTTACTTCTGAGGAAAATAACCGAAGTATTTATCCTGCAGTTTGGATCTTAGCCCTTCTCAGTTGAGCTCATCTTCGGGGGATCTTCTTCCGGAGATGATGGAGAGCGAAACGCCTCCCCCTGCCACACCACCTTACAAAGCGGGCGATCCTGAGGTGTCGTCGCGGAGGGCTTCTCCTGATCCGGCAAGGCCAGAAGGTAATCCTATGGCCACCCGAAGTCCTAAGTATCCGGCTCTCGAGGAGAGCAATCAAGAGAGTCCGGCACCGTCTGGTGCGCGGTTGGATGTACGGAGGGATCTGCTGGAGAAGGCGGTTATCTTAGAAGAGCACTGCACATTGATGGGTACGGTGATTGAAAGGATTTCGTCCACCGAAAGCGGGCTGCATGAAGCCTTATGAGTCTACTGACGGGTTTTGAGGTACGTGAAATAATGTATATTTTTGAAAGTACCGCACATTTTTAGATGTGCCCTGTGTAGATAGTAGCCCCTGAGACTCTGGTTGTCATCGAAAATGGCGGCAAACAGAGGATCATAGTCCCAGGTAATAACCAAACTGCCTTTATGTGCAGGTGATGGAGGCTCCGGTGGCTAGCCGGACTGATGGGTATGCCGAACTAAAGCGGCAGCTGGATGCGGCAGATGCCGACATCGTGCTTGTCAACGAGTGGCTTGATGAGGTACAGGGTGAGTGTCCTTTCTGGTGATCGTCACATAATAAGAGCAGCATGATGCCAGTATCTTTAATATGTTGTGACTGCAGATGGAGCGGCCACCGTGGAGACCCTTCGGGCGGAGCTTGCCCGAGCCAAGGAGCAAGCAAGGAGTAGCAATGCGGCTGCTTTGCAAGCGGCCAAAGAGTTAAGGGCCGACCAGGCCGCACATTGCGAGAGCAAAGAGAAAATGGCCAAGATGGTTGTAAAGTTAAAAGATACTACCGACCGTTGCCAGCTTCTTGAAGAAGAAAACCGGGCGAAGGCGACAGACCTGGAAAAGGCCACGATGGCGACCAAAGACACCCGCTCTGCGATGAGAGCGAAAAAGGAGGAGCTGCGTCAAGCCAGGGATATCGCGACTGGGAAACCCTTTATGCTGCCGAGGAAGTTTGAAGATCCTCGGTATGCCCCTCTAGACCGGCTGTGGAGTTCGGCGGACGCATATCTGGACTTGGCGGCGAGTGCTGTCGATGCGGCCGAATACTTCCGAGATCAAACAAATCGTGAAGTGGACAAGCTATTCTGGTCACAATTTAATGTTCCTGAGCATCCGCTTCCATTGACTGATCGGCTTGCCGAATGGGCCGAGCTGAATAGATTGTCCGGACTCGCCATGAGGTCTGTTGTGGATCATCTGTGGCCGGAAAGGCCAAAGCCGAACAACTATTTTAGTTTGGTGCAGCAGTTCCTTGGTGTGGTGCCGCACATTAATGCGATGAAGAGGTCGGCATGCATAGAAGGCTCGCGGATGGCCCTTGCCCGTGTCAAAACATACTGGGTGGAGATGGATGCCACCACTGTTGCGGCGCAGGGTTCGGCCATAGGACGAGTGGCTGCCGAGCACTATTTTGAAGAAGTTCTTGAAGGCGCTCGTTCGATAGTGGCCCAGTGCTCGAAGAATATTATGTTTGAGTGACATGTATTCCCATTGTAAAAACAATGTTTTATTAAGTTTATCAAGGCTGTATTTATACTTTTGCCCGAAAGTATTATGATGCCTCTTGTGCGGCCGTTTATGTATATATGTATATAACCTGAAAGATTGCAGTCGTCGGCTTCAGCCCCCACTCATATAATGTGGGGGTGTTCGCAGAAGACGCATGTTCACACTTGATCCAACGTCTTGGTCCATTAAGGAGGTGATAGCGCAGTGAACTAGGCAACCAGACTATAATGCTTTAACACTTTCACTTAGCCAGAGGAGTTTGACAGTGGGGCTACTATATAGCCCCTGGTGGCTCCGCACTCATCCGAATTCGGGGTGCGTACATGCCTGGCCGGGAAACGACCCTTCATTAAGGCGGAGGAATCCCGAAGATTCCGATAGGTTATCGAGTGGTTGACTAGTCTCACGCTATACCATGACAGTCAGTTTTCGGCTTTCTCTACTAAGGTGCTCGTCCGGATGAACTAGGGCACAATCGCAGTAGTTCTCCTGGTGCCGCCTTAGCCGATAGAGCGGAACGTAAGGCAGCAAAACACAGGAGCCGGGCAAAGCCAACATTTGACCAAAGACATGATTCGGAGCTGATGCATATAAGGCCAAACTCGCGACGCCGAACACTCCCTAAGGTATTCAGTCTTTATGGTGTAAACCAGGCCTAAACAGTGCCCTTTGTAATAAGCCCCTGGTATCCAGGTACGTGCAATATTCTGACATGGCCACATGCCAATACGTCAGCATCCTTCTCAATTGTACTGAGGATCCGAGGTATGTGTATCAACAAGAGACAGTAAAAAAGGTTTACACATGGTATTAATCTAAAAAGAATCCTTGGAACGGGTCTCTGCTGCACGTCTGCGCCTGTGTCTCCGTTGTGCCGTATTCTGGACGGGTATAGCACGATGGTCATCTACAAAAGAGAGGAACTTAATTGAAAAGTTGCCGTGCAAAAGGTAAGTTATACTAAACAATATATAGTTCAAAATGAGTAAAGTTGAGCCTGATAGCCATTTGTGCGCGCGCAGTGAGCCCCTTGTATTGTAATAGGGGTATAGCCATCAAACATGTATCAATTACATATAGCTGTACCGGACTCGTCCAACCATGTCCGTGGTCTTAATGACCTGTCAGATGCTATAGTTGGTGAGGCCGTTTAGTGTGCGGCCACCAAGGCAGCCACACGGTCTTCCGTGTGCAAGGAGCGCTCAATATTTCCATTTACTGTAATGATGTCACGTGGACCGGGCATCTTAAGCATGAGGGAAGCGTAATGTGCTATTGCGTTAAAGCGAGCGAAAGCTTCGCGTCCGAGTAGTGCTTGATAGCCACTTTGGAACGGAGCGATGTGGAAGGTTAAATTTTCGCTGCAGAAGTTATCGGGGAAGCCGAATATAACCTCTAGTAGCAGGGAGCCCGTCCTCTAGGCCTGGCGTTACTCCTTTAAAGGTAGTATTGTTGTGGCTAATTTTTGTTGGGTCTATCCCCATTTTGTGGACCGTATCCTGATATATCAGGTTTAGACTGTGCCACCGTCCATCAGGACTCGTGTGAAGTGGTATCCGTCAATTATTGGGTCTAATACCAAGGCAGCCCATCCTGCACGCCGGATACTTGCCGAGTAATCTCGATGGTCGAAGGTGACTGGTTGGAACGACCAGTGGCAGGACTCCGCGGTGATAGGCCCTGGGGCATGTGTCTCTAGGAGTGCCGCTTTGTTTCTCCCCTTTGTCACGTATAATACGTTTACTGTTTTGACTTCTGGTGGGAACTTCTTGTATTCCCCAGTTCTTTGCTTGCGAGGCTCGTCCTCATCTTCGCTTGCTGTATCCTGCCCCTTATGTTCGGCGTTAAGCTTGCCGGACTACTTGAAGACCCAACATTCTCTATGGGTATGATTTGCAAGTTTATCAGGGGTGCTATGGATCTAACATATTTGGTCCAGAATCTTGTTTAGGCTGGACAGTTCGTCTCTGTTGCCTTTGGGGGGCAGCTTTTGCTGACCTGGCCGAGAGCTTTTGAATCCGGCGTTTACCGCTGTGCTCTTTGGCCTATCTTCTTTATTACGGCGCTTGTTTTTGCTGCGTCGTGATTTCCCGTTTCCGTCCCTGACTTCGAATGTACTTGGGTCGCTGGTGCTGCATCGGGCTAACCAGCTGTCCTCGCCCACGCAAAAGCGGGTCATGAGGCTTGTTAATGCTGCCATTGTTCTCAGCTTTTCTTGGCCGAGGTGTCTGGCGAGCCATTCGTCTCGAACGCTGTGCTTGAAAGCTGCTAAGGCTTCGGCGTCCGGATAGTCGACTATTTGGTTCTTTTTAGTGAGGAACCTGTTCCAAAGCTTTCGGGCTGACTCTCCGGGCTGTTGAGTTATATGACTTAAATCGTCTGCATCAGGTGGTCGGACATAGGTCCCCTAAAAATTTGCCCGAAAGGCGTCTTCGAGCTCTTCCCAGCTTCCAATGGAGTTTTCGGGGAGGCTTTTAAGCCAGTGCCGAGCTGGCCCTTTGAGCTTGAGGGGTAAGTACTTGATGGCGTGGAGATCGTCTCCTCGAGCCATATGGATATGGAGGATGTAGTCCTCAATCCAGACCCCAGGGTCTGTTGTTCCATCGTACGCCTCTATCTTTACGGGTTTGAATCCCTCTGGAAATTCATGGTCCAGCACCTCATCGGTGAAACATAGGGGGTGTGTGGCACCTCTGTATTTGGGTGTACCGTGGTATTGGGATGTTTGTTGTGTTGCATTGCGTGCTAGAGCATGCTTGCGTGGCCCGTAGATGGATCTGGTTGCGCCGTACTTTTGATGTGAGTCTTCACGTGGATCGCGTACCGACTTATGTGCGGCATCATTTGCCGTTCTATGTTGGCCACGAGATTGTCTATCCGACTGGATGGCTGTTTTGTTTTTTGATTGCGGGGGATCTAAGGCCTCCTCATCGAATTCAGGTAGCAGCTTTCGCTTCGGGTAGCTCTTGGTGTGGAGATTACTGCCGTACTTTGCTGCAGTGTTGAGTACTTCACTCCATCTGATTCTGAGTGTGTCTTGTGCAGCCGTGAGCCTTTGCTTCTGCCTTTTCAGACTCCTCGCAGTGGCAACCAGCCTTTGATGGGCATTCTGTTGCTCCGGGTGCCTGTCCGGTGTGATATCGTCCGGACTGTTATCTTCGATGGGGTCGGGTTGTTCGGTTTGATTCTCCGTGTTGCCCTGGTTGGGCGATGGTTCACCCTGCTCTATTGCTGGGTCTATATGACCGCTGTTTCTACCGAGGCGGGATTTGGAGCGGTGCTTACGCCGCTGCTTTGACTGCTTCTCGAGGGAACAACCCTTTGCTGCATCCTTCCATTCCTCGTCGTCGTTTTCTTTGGGTGTGTCCACCATGTATACATCATATGATGAAGTGGGAGTCCAGTGCCCTATGGGCAGTGGTTCCTGTTCGTCTCCTGCATCGTTGTCCATACCGTCGATGTCTTCGGAGTCGAAGTCAAGCCTGTCGGTCAAATCGTCGACAGTGGCTACTAAGTGGGTGGTGGGTGGGCGGCGAATTTCTTCGTCATCCGCATCCCAATCCTGCGGAACATAGTTCGGCCCTGACTCTCCTGGCAGGGAGAGAGACCTTAATGAGTTCAGTATGTCGCCGAAGGGCAAGTGCTGAAAAATATCCGCGGAGGTAAACTCCATGATCGGCGCCCAGTCGGATTTGATAGGCACGGGCGCAGGTGGTTCGGAGTCCGTGGCCGGGGAAGAATCCCATAGTTCGGCGTCACGGCTCCCGTGAAGGGTAAGGTCGATACTCGGCTCGATCACCGATGAGAGTGCGGCCTCCATGGAGGGGTCTATCCACCCGTCCATGGATGGCACATCTGGCTCCGAATTGAGGGTCAGAGCGATTGCCGGCGCGATCTCCTGAACACTGTCCGATGGCAGAGCAAAATCATGCTCATCATGACCGTGTGGCGCACTAGGCAGGGGCTCGAATCCGTCAAAGATCAAGTCTCCGCGGATATCGGCCGTGTAGTTTAAGTTTCCAAACCTGACCTGATGGCCAGGGGCGTAACTCTCGATCTGCTCCAGATGGCCAAGCGAGTTGGCCCGCAGTGCGAAGCCGCCGGACACAAAGATCTGTCCGGGGAGAAAAGTCTCACCCTGAACTGCATCGCTATCGATGATCGAAGGAGCCATCAAGCCTAATGGTGACGGCACAGAGGAACTCTCAATGAAAGCACCAATGTCGGTGTCAAAACCGGCGGATCTCGGGTAGGGGGTCCCGAACTGTGCGTCTAAGGTGGATGGTAATAGGAGGCAGGGGACACGATGTTTTACCCAGGTTCGGGCCCTCTTGATGGAGGTAAAACCCTACGTCCTGCTTGATTATTCTTGATAATATGAGTAGTACAAGAGTTGATCTACCACGAGATCAGAGAGGCTAAACCCTAGAAGCTAGCCTATGGTATGATTGTATGTTGTCCTACGGACTAAAACCCTCCGGTTTATATAGACACCGGAAGGGGCTAGGGTTACACAAGGTCGGTTACAAAGGAGGAGATATACATATCCGTATTGCCTAGCTTGCCTTCCACGCCAAGTAGAGTCTCATCCGGACACGGGATGAAGTCTTTAATCTCGTATCTTCATATATAGTCCAACAGTCCGGCTAAAGGATATAGTCTGGCTGTCCGGAGACCCCCTAATCCAGGACTCCCTCAATCATCGTAGTCAACTCCTTGAACTTGTCGAAAACCTTTTGCAACAAGTAGAGCTTTGTAGACAGTAACATTACCGTCAGCGTCAGTCTTCTTCTTGAAGATCCATTTATTCTCTATGGCTTGCCGATCATCGGACAAGTCAACCAAAGTCCACACTTTGTTCTCATACATGGCTCCCATCTCAGATTTCATGGCTTCAAGCCATTTTGCGGAATCTGGACTCATCATCGCTTCCTCATAGTTCGTAGGTTCATCATGGTCAAGTAACATGACTTCTAGAACAGGATTACCGTACCACTCTGGTGCGGATCTTACTCTGCTTGACCTACGAGGTTCGGTAGTAATTTGATCAGAAGTTTCATGATCATTATCATTAGCTTCCTCACTTACTGGTGTAGGAATAAGTGGAACTGATTTTAGTGATGAACTACTTTCCAATAAGGGAGCATGTACAGTTACTTCATCAAGTTCTACTTTCCTCCCACTCACTTCTTTCAAGAGAAACTCCTTCTCTAGAAAGGATCCATTCTTAGCAACGAATATCTTGCCTTCGGATCTGTGATAGAAGGTGTACCCAACAGTCTCCTTTGGGTATCCTATGAAGACACATTTCTCCGATTTGGGTTTGAGCTTATTAGGTTGAAGCTTTTTCACATAAGCATCGCAGCCCCAAACTTTAAAAAACAATAACTTGGGTTTCTTGCCAAACCACAGTTCATAAGGTGTCGTCTCAACGGATTTTGATGGTGCCCTATTTAATGTGAATGCGGCTTTCTCTAAAGCATAACCCCAAAATGATAGCGGTAAATCAGTGAGAGACATCATAGATCGCACCATATCTAATAAAGTGCGAGTACGATGTTTGAACACACCATTACGCTGTGGTGTTCCAGGTGGCGTGAGTTGCGAAACTATTCCGCATTGTTTCAAATGAAGACCGAACTCATAACTCAAATATTCACCTCTATGATCAGATGGTAGAAACTTAATTTTCTTGTTACGATGATTTCTACTTCACTCTGAAATTCTTTGAACTTTTCAAATGTTTCAGACTTATGTTTCATCAAGTAGATATACCCATATCTACTCAAATCATCTGTGAAGGTAAGAAATAACAATACCCACCGCGAGCATCAACACTCATCGGACCGCATACATCAGTATGTATTATTTCCAACAAGTCTATTGCTCGCTCCATAGTTCCGGAGAACGGAGTCTTAGTCATCTTGCCCAAGAGGCATGGTTCGCAAGCATCAAGTGATTCCAAAAGCCCATCAGCACGGAGTTTATTCATGCGCTTTACACCAATATGACCTAAACGGCAGTGCCACAAATAAGTTGCACTATCATTATTAAACTTATATCTTTTGGCTTCAATACTATGAATATGTGTATCATTACTATCAAGATTTAGTAAAAACAGACCACTCAACAAGGGTGCATGACCA
The DNA here is from genome assembly GCF_018294505.1 of Triticum aestivum. Taxonomy (NCBI): domain Eukaryota; kingdom Viridiplantae; phylum Streptophyta; class Magnoliopsida; order Poales; family Poaceae; genus Triticum; species Triticum aestivum. The sequence goes on from NC_057794.1 coordinate 478,724,314, forward strand.
TAAAAGATATTATTCATATAAATAGAACAACCATTATTCTCTGATTTAAATGAATAACCTACTCGCATCAAACAAGATCTAGATATAATGTTCATGCTCAATGCTGGCACATAATAACAATTATTTAGGTCTAAAACTAATCCCGAAGGTAGATGTAGAGGTAGCGTGCCGACAGCGATCACATCGACTTTGGAACCATTTCCCACACGCATCATCACCTCGTCCTTAGCCAATCTTCACTTAATCTGTAGCCCCTGTTTCGAGTTGCAAATATTAGCAACAGAACTAGTAACAAATACCCAGGCGCTACTGCGAGCATTAGTAAGGTACACATTAATAACATTTATATCAAATATACCTTTCACTTTGCCATCCTTCTTTTCTGCCAAATACTTGGGCGGTTCCGCTTCCAGTGACCAGTCCCTTTGCAGTAGAAGCACTCAATCTCAGGCTTAGGTCCAGACTTGGGCTTCTTCACTTGAGCAGCAACTTGCTTGCCGTTCTTCTTGAAGTTCCCCTTCTTCCCTTTACCCTTTTTCTTGAAACTGGTGGTCTTGTTGACCATAAACACTTGATGCTCCTTCTTGATTTCTACCTCCGCAGCCTTTAGCATTGTGAAGAGCTCGGGAATTGTCTTATCCATCCCTTGCATATTATAGTTCATCACGAAGCTCTTGTAGCTTGGTGGCAGTGATTGAAGAACTCTGTCAATGACACTATCATCAGGAAGATTAACTCCCAGCTGAGTCAAGTGGTTGTGGTACCCAGACATTCTGAGTATATGTTCACTGACAAAACTATTTTCCTCCATTTTGCAGCTGTAGAACTTATTGCAGACTTCATATCTCTCAATCCGGGCATTTGCTTGAAATATTAATTTCAACTCCTGGAACATCTCATATGCTCCATGACGTTCCAAACATTGTTGAAGTCCCGGTTCTAAGCCGTAAAGCATGGCACACCGAACTATCGAGTAGTCATCAGCTTTGCTCTGCCAGACGTTCATAACATCTGCATTTGCTCTTACAGCAGGTTTGTCACCTAGTGGTGCTTTCACGACGTAATTCTTCTGTGCAGCAATGAGGATAATCACTAGTAGAAAAAGGGTCAAACATGAAGCACATTAGTGCCGGTTTGAATTTGAGCCGGCACTAATGTGTGCATTAGTTCCGGTCCCAACGGCTAGGCAGGCGGGCATCATTAGTACCGATTCGTGGGCAACCTTTAGTACCGGTTCATGCCACGAACCGGTACTAATGAGGCCAGTGTGGCTGTGGTCAGGCTGGGGCCCCCACGAAGACCTTTAGTACCGGTTCATGGCATGAACCGGTACTAGAGTTTCTTAGTAAGCTGATTTTTAGTCCCACCTCGCCAAGAGAGAGGCAGTACGAGTGGTTTATAAGCCGTGAGTGTAGAGACAATGACAAAGAGGCGCAATGCTCACCTGCATGTTGATTAGCTTCAAGCCTTTCGGAATAGCATAGATTGCACTGAGCTATGTGCAGTGCAGTCTACACTATTCCAAAAGGCTTGAAGCAAATTAACCAGCATTGCATCTCTTTTTTATTTTTAATAACTTATTTGAACTTCGGACTTCTTGTGTTCCGTATGCAGCACTCAAAGCGACGTCATCAATTTCCAACATGTTCTGACATCATTTGTTGTTTTTCAGTCATTTACCTAATTGTTTTAGAGAGCTAAATGACCGTGAAATTGAAAATCACTACAAAATGAACTGTGAAAATGTTGAAATTGGCATGGTATCATCATTTCACCCGCATAGCATGTGCGAAAGAGTAGAGAGGGTCACGGCAAAAACTGGACGCACTTCGTGTACAAACTGGACAAACTCTTTCGGAGTATCAGGGTTTCGGACGAGAACTCATCTGTTACACGGGCACTTCAATGTTTTTTAAACTTATTTGAACTCCAGACTTCTTTTGTGTTCAGTATGCAGCATTCAAAGCGACGTCATCAATTTCCAACATGTTCTGACATCATTTGTTGTTTTTCGGTCATTTACCTAATTGTTTAGAGAGCTAAATGACCGTGAAATTGAAAATCACTACAAAATGAACTCTGAAAATGTTGAAACTTGGCATGGTATCATCATTTCACCCGCATAGCATGTGCGAAAGAGTAGAGAGGGTCACAAAAAAACTGGACGCACTTCGTGTACAAACTGGACAAACTCTTTCGGAGTATCAGGGTTTCGGACGAGAACTCATCTGTTACACGGGCACTTCAATGTTTTTTAAACTTATTTGAACTCCGGACTTCTTTTGTGTTCAGTATGCAGCATTCAAAGCGACGTCATCAATTTCCAACATGTTCTGACATCATTGGTTGTTTTTCAGTCATTTACCTAATTGTTTAGAGAGCTAAATGACCGTGAAATTGAAAATCACTACAAAATGAATTCTGAAAATGTTGAAACTTGCAATGGTATTATCATTTTACTCGCATAGCATGTGCGAAAGAGTAGAGAGGGTTACAAAAAAACTACTCAGAAATAAATAGAAGAAAATAAATAAAGCAGAAAAGAAAAAAACTATATAAAAATTACTCAAAAATAAATAGAAGAAAATAAATAATGAAGAAAAGAAAAAAACTATATAAAAAATTACTCAAAAATAATAGAAGAAAATAAATAATGCAGAAAAAAAACTATATAAAAAATTTGTTGGAGCGCTGCCCAATGGGCCTGCCAGACCTAGGGTGTGCAAATGTAGGCCCAGAAGGGCCAGCAGACTCACAAGGCAGCGCGCCCTAGTTAGGCCCAGAAGCCTGCTATATAGAGAAGTTCGAAGGAGCAGCCGCGGCTGGGTTTATAAACCAGTGCGGCTGCCCTTCGCTCGGCGAGGTGGGACTAAACATTGTGCACCGCCGGTGGCAGCGCACAACCTTTAGTACCGGTTGGTGGCTCCAACCGGTACTAATGATTGGGCCTTTAGTACCGGTTCGTGGCACGAACCGGTACTTAAGGGGCCGTTTCCGCCCCTTGGCGTGGCGAAAATTGGCCTTTAGTACCGGTTGGTGGCTCCAACCGGTACTAAAGACCCCTCCTATATATATGGCACTAACGAAAAATTCAGTTTCATCGACCACCACTTCTTCTCGATCCAACTTTTTCGCCGCGCTCGTCGCCCATCACGCGCCGCCCTCGCAGGCCCCGCCGCCCTCGCCGCCCCCGCCGCCCGTCGTCGCCGTCACCGCCGTCGCCCCCGCCACCCGCCGTTGCCGTCACCGCCGTCGCCCCCGCCAGCCGTCGTCGCCGTCACCGCCGTCGCCCCCGCCGCCCGTCGCCGCCGCCTCGCCCGCCGCCCGTCCCCGTCGCATCGCCCGCCGCCGCCCGTATGCCGCCGCCCCCCGCTCGTACACACACACACACACACAGACAGACACACACACACACATATACACACACACACAGACACACACACACACCTTGTTTTTACTTATTTTCTATTTTCTGTTGTTTAGATTAATGTTAGATAAATTACGTAGATAATAATGTTAGAATGTTAATGTTAGCTAGATGAATTATATGGAAAAGATGTTAAATATTAATGTCAATTTTAGATGAATTAGCTAGATATTAATTAGGTATATATATGAGATTTGAACTAGTTGAATTAATATAACTAGTTTATTTTTAGTATGAAAATTAATAGAACAAGTTTATTTTTAGTAAGAAAAAATTTAGGTATATGAGATTTGATGATCTAATCTAAATATTACTATATAGAACTACCTACTTTATTTTAGTAAGAAATTAATAGAACTAGTTTATTTTTAGTAAATGCTTAGTTGAATTAATAGAACTAGTTTATTTAGTTGAATTAATAGAACTAGTAAGTGTTTAATGTTTCACCTATATATGAACATATGTTAGATATTAATATCAAATGTTAGATGAATTAGATATAAATTATATATTAGATATATATTTATTTTAGTTATATGAGATTTCATTATCTAATTAACATTTTATTATATAGAACTAGCTACCTTATTTTTAGTAAGAAAATTAATAGAACTAGTTTAGTTAAATTAGTTGAATTAATTAGTTGAACTAGTTGAATTAACAGAATTAGTTGAATTAATAGAACTAATAAGTGTTTAATGTTTCACCTATGAACATAGGAATGTCGTCTGACGACGAACACGATTTCATTATGTGCGAATACTGCGAAGACCAGCGCGGCCTGTGCGGCAGAAATTTTCTAGTTGATGATAGACGCTTCAGCATCAAGCTGGATGAGAACTTAGAAGTGGATATAGTAAGTCACAACGACAAGTCTTTTTTCGTAATTAAGCATGACTTATGCTTCATTTGCTTCAACTTTTAATTTTAATTTTTCACTATTCTACTAGCGTGTCCCCTGCCATGCAAGAATTTTTGTCTTGGATAAGATAGGTTTCAGTCCTAACGAAACTATGGAGGTAAAAAGAGTTTACTTGAAGACCGAGCATGGTTATACCTTCAACGTCAAATTATACAATGCAGACACATACACCTATTTTGAATGCAAAACTTGACAAGCACTATGCAAGGCTTATGCATTTGAGCCTGCTATGGTTATCACCTTTGATATTCGTCCGGAAGATGATATTGAAGGTAATAGAGACATCTGGGTCGATGTGCAGACGCCTCTAGTTCTACCATTATGTGAGTTTTTCAACCATATTTATGTCTTCGATATGAGATTATTTGAACCAGTTGAATAATTAATAGATCTCAATTTATATTGACAGCTTACTTCCAATCAAGCAAACATGTCCGGCGCTTGGTAGACAGGACCGTCCACTGTCCCGGGGCTGAACTAAACTGCGAGGAGACAAGTCATTATGTTTCGTGGCTTGAGGATCTTGATGCTGTCAAGACAAATTTCTTTCCTACACTTAGAAATGTTAGTACTCAAAACGTGTGACCAATAGTGTTCGTACTGAACTACGATCACATATATTTAGGAAAGATGGTAAGATTTCTACTATTTCTCCTCAGTGCATCTTTTGCATACATTATTTTTTTAAGCTAAACTTCATTGCTAAGTATGTTACTATACGATGTTCTTCAACAGGGACTCCCGATGAATGTTGTGCATGATTGGATCGATACTAAAGGTACCATGAATATTGTTAGCTTACGGCCAAGATATCCTACAATGCACTTTAGTGCATTCAGGATTTCTAATAGCGAGGAATGCTTAATAGTAAAAGACTGGAGCAAAATTGTGAACGATCACAAAGAAGTACTAGGGGGCAGCAATCAGAAGCGCAACCCACGATTAGGAGACATGTTCATCTGCATGCTCCAATATGATGAATCAGCAAAGCCATACATGTTCTATGCTATTTTACCTGAGAGAGAGCAGCATGAGTGATTAATTAGCTAGTTCATGCTCTTAGTACTTGTCCTCTCATGTCCGTATTCTTCGTCCTGAACTTAATCTCAAAGAGTGGTTTGCTTTTGTGGTGTTATGAACGCTTATAATATTATTACCATGTTGAACTTGATGATATCTTTGCTATGAAAACTGTTGTTGGTGATGATATATATGATGCAAGAGTTTTTATATTAATATGATGATGATGATGAGTTATTATATCATTTATGAAAGAAACTGCATATTAGTTTCAACTGGATGGATGCTAGCTAAGTGATCAAGTATATGCCATATCCATATTACCTCGATCACTTAATTAGGTGATCAAGTATATATAATATATATGGATATGACATATACTTGATGACTTAGCTAGGATCCACGCATCTAGTGAAACTAATCTACGGTACATTCACCTAATGATTTAACAACTCATTGTAATGTAAAACAATCACTAAATTAAATTGAAAACACAAAATTAAAGTAAAAATAAAAATAAAACCAAAACACACCCAAACATTTAGTACCAGTTGGTGTTACCAACCGGTACTAATGTCCCACGCGCCCATGGAGCTGGCTCGTGCCACGTGGTTGCCCTTTAGCACCGGTTCGTGCTGAACCGGTACTAAGGGGGGGCTTTAGTGCCCACAATTTAGTGCCGGTTACCGAACCGGCACTAAAGGGCTTTACAAACTGGTGCTATTGCCCGGTTCTGCACTAGTGAATCCTCAAGTTACGGACCCAGTCCGTGTAGTTGCTACCATCATCTTTCAACTTAGCTTTCTCTAGCAACGCATTAAAATTCAATGGAACAACAGCACGGGCCATCTATCTACAACAGCATAGACATGTAAAATACTATCAGGTACTAAGTTCATGATAAATTAAAGTTCAATTAATCACATTAATTAAGAACTCCCACTTAGATAGACATCCCTCTAATCATCTAAGTGATCACGTGATCCATATCAACTAAACCATGTCCGATCATCATGTGAGATGGAGTAGTTTTCAATGGTGAACATCACTATGTTGATCATATCTACTATATGATTCACGCCCGACCTTCCGGTCTCAGTGTTCTAAGGCTATATCTGCATATGCTAGGCTCGTCAAGTTTAACCCGAGTATTCTGCATGTGCAAAACTGGCTTGCACCCGTTGTATGTGAACGTAGAGCTTATCACACCCGATCATCACGCGGTGTCTCGGCACGACGGACTGTATAAATGGTGCATACTCAGGGAGAACACTTATACCTTGAAATTTAGTGAGAGATCATCTTATTTTGCGTAGTTCGACGGTAGCATTATAAGATGATCTCTCACTAAATTTCAAGGTATAAGTGTTCTCCCTGAGTATGCACCGTTGTGACAGTTCGTCGTGCCGAGACACCATGCATGTGATGATCGGGTGTGATAAGCTCTACGTTCACATAGAACGGGTGCAAACCAGTTTTGCACACGCAGAATACTCGGGTTAAACTTGACAAGCCTAGCATACGCAGATATGGCCTCGGAACACTGGAGACCGAAAGGTCGAGCGTGAATCATATAGTAGATATGATCAACATAGTGATGTTCACCATTGAAAACTACTCCATCTCACGTGATGATCGGACATGGTTTAGTTTATTTGGATCACATGATCATTTAGATGACTAGAGGGATGTCTATCTAAGTGGGAGTTCTTAAGTAATATGATTAATTGAACTTTAATTTATCATGAACTTAGTCCTGATAGTATTTCCATAACTATGTTGTAGATCAATAGCTCGCAATGTAGCTCCCCGTTTATTTTTGATATGTTCCTAGAGAAAAACTATGTTGAAAGATGATAGTAGCAATGATGCGGACTAGGTCCGTGATTTGAGGATTATCCTCATTGCTGCACAGAATAATTATGTCCTTGATGCACCGCTAGGTGACAGACCTATTGCAGGAGCAGATGCAGACATTATGAACGTTTGACAACCTCGGTATGATGACTACTTGATAGTTTAGTGCACCATGCTTTACGGCTTATAACCGGGCCTTCAAAAATGTTTTGAACGCCACGGAGCATATAAGATGTTCCAAGAGTTGAAATTGGTATCTCATACTCATGCCCGTGTCAAGAGGTATGAGACCTCTGACAGTACTTTGCCTACAAGATGGAGGAGAATAGCTCAACGAGTGAGCATGTGCTCAGAATGTCTGAGTACTACAATCACTTGAATCATGTGGGAGTTAATCCTCCCGATAAGATAGTGATTGACAAAGTTCTCTAGTCACTATCACCAAGTTACTAGAACTTCGAGATGAACTATAATATGCAAGGGATAACAGAAACAATTCCCAAAGCTCTTCGCGATGCTGAAATCGGCGAAGGTAGAAATCAAGAAAAAGCATCAAGTGTTGATGGTTGACAAGACCACTAGTTTCAAGTAAAAGGGCAAGGGGAAGAAAGGGAACTTCAAGAAGAATGGCAAGCAAGTTGTCATTCCCATGAAGAAGCTCAAAGCTAGACCCAAGCCTGAAACTGAGTGCTTCTACCGCAAAGGTGACTGGAACTGCCCTAGATACTTGGCAGATAAGAAGGATGGCAAAGTGAACAAAGGTATATTTGATATACATGTTATTGATGTGTACTTTGCTAGTGTTTATAGCAAACCCCTCGGTATTTGATACTAGTTCAGTTGCTAAGAGTAGTAACTCAAAACGGGAGTTGCAAAATAAACAAAGACTAGTTGAGGACGAGGTGACTATGTGTGTTGGAAATGATTCCAAGGTTGATAAGATCACCATCGCACACTCCCTTTACCTTCGGGATTAGTATTGAACCTAAAATAAATGTTATTTGGTGTTTGCGTTGAGCATAATATGATTGGATCATGTTTATTGCAATACAGATATTCATTTAAGTCAAAGAATAATTGTTATTATGTTTACATGAATAAAACCTTCTATGGTCATACACCCAAGGTGAATGGTTTATTGAATCTCGATCGTAGTGATACACATATTCATAATATTGAAGCCAAAAGATGCAAAGTTAATAATGATAGTGCAACCTATTTGTGGCACTGCCATTTAGGTCATATTGGTGTAAAGCGCATGAAGAAACTCCATGCTGATGGACTTTTGGAATCACTTGATTATGAATCACTTGATGCTTGCGAACAATGCATCATGGGCAAGATGACTAAGACTCCGTTCCGATTAGTGTTGAGGCTTGCGGCGGGTATCATTATTTTCTGACCTTCATAGATGATTTGCGCAGATATGGGTATATCTACTTAATGAAACATAAGTCTGAAACATTTGAAGAGTTCAAAGAATTTCAGAGTGAAGTGGAAAATCATCGTAACAAGAAAATAAAGTTTCTACTATCTGATCGCGGAGGCGAATATTTGAGTTAAGAGTTTGGTCTTCATTTGAAACAATGTGGAATAGTTTCGCAACTCACGCCACCTGAAACACCGCAGCATAATGGTGTGTCCGAATGTTGTAATCGTACGTTATTGGATATGGTGCGATCTATGATGTCTCTTATCGATTTACCACTATCGTTTTGGGGTTATGCATCAGAGACAGATGCATTCACGTTAAATAGGGCACCATCTAAATCCGTTGAGATGACACCGTATGAACTATGGTTTGGCAAGAAACCAAAGTTGTCATTTCTTAAAGTTTGAGGTTACGATGCTTATGTGAAAAAGTTTCAAACTGATAAGCTCGAACCCAAATCGGAGTAGTGTGTCTTCATAGGATACCCAAAAGAAACTGTTGGGTACACCTTCTATCACATATCCGAAGGCAAGATATTTTGTTACTAAGAATGAATCCTTTCTAGAGAAGGAGTTTCTCTCGAAAGAAGTGAGTGAGAGGAAAGTAGAACTTGATGAGGTAATTGTACCTTCTCCCGAATTGGAAAGTAGTTCATCAGAAATCAGTTCCAGTGATTCCTACACCAATTTTTGAGGAAGCTAATGATGATGATCATGAAACTTCACATCAAATTACTACCGAACCTCGTAGGTCAACCAGAGTATGGTCCGCACCAGAGTGGTATGGTAATCCTGTTCTGGAATCATGTTACTAGTCCATGACGAACCTACGAACTATGAGGAAGTGATGATGATCCCATATTCCGCAAAATGGCTTGAGGCCATGAAATCTGAGATGGGATCCATGTATGAGAACAAAGTATGGACTTTGATTGACTTGCCTGATGATCGGTGAGTCATTGAGAATAAATGGATCTTCAAGAGGAAGACGGACGCTGATAGTAGTGTTACTATCTACAAAGCTCGAATTGTCGCAAAATGTTTTCGACAAGATCAAGGTGTTTACTACGATGAGATTTTCTCACTCGTATCGATGCTTAAAAGTCTTTCCGAATCATGTTAGCAGTTGCCGCATTTTATGAAATCTGGCAAATGGATGTCAAAACTGCATTCCTTTATGGATTTCTTAAAGAAGAGTTGTATATGATGCAACCAGAAGGTTTTGTCAATCCTAAAGGTGCTAACAAAGTGAGCAAGCTCCAGCGATCCATCTATGGACTGGTGCAAGCATCTCGGAGTTGGAACATATGCTTTGATAAAGTGATCAAAGCATATGGTTTTATACATACTTGCGGTGAAGTCTGTATTTACAAGAAAGTGAGTGGGAGCGCTACAACATTTCTGATAAGTATATGTGAATGACATATTGTTGATGAGAAATAATGTAGAATTTTCTGGAAAGCATAAAGGAATGTTTGAAAGGAGTTTTTCAAAGAAAGACCTCGGTGAAGCTATTTACATATTAAGCATCAAGATCTATAGAGATAGATCAAGACGCTTGATATATTTTCAATGAGTACATACCTTGACAAGATTTTGAAGTAGTTCAAAACGGAACAGTCAAAGAAGGAGTTCTTGCCTGTGTTGCAAGGTGTGAAGTTGAGTAAAGACTCAAAACCCGACCACGGCAGAAAAAAGAAAGAGAATGAAAAGTCATTCCCTGTGCCTCAGTCATAGGTTCTACAAAGTATGCTATGTTGTGTACCAGACCTATTGTGTACCTCACCATAAGTTTGGCAAGAGGGTACAATAGTGATCCAGGAGTGGATCACTGGACAGCGGTCAAAAATATCCTTAGTGTAATAAGGGAATGTTTCTCGGATATGGAGGTGACAAAGAGTTCGTCGTAAAGAGTTACATCGATGCAAGCTTTGACACCGATCTGGATGACTCTAAGTCTCGATCTAGATACATATTAAAAGTGGGAGCAATTAGCTAGAGTAGCTCCGTGCAAAGCATTGTAGACATAGAAAATTTGCAAAATACATACGGCTCTGAATGTGGCAGACCCGTTGACTAAATTTTCTCACAAGCAAAACATGATCACTTTTTGGGTGTTAATCACATAGCGAAGTGAACTAGATTATCGACTCTAGTAAACCCTTTGGGTGTTAGTCACATGGGGATGTGAACTAATCACGTAAAGATATGAACTATTAGTGTTAAATCACATGACGATGTGAACTAGATTATTGACTCTAGTGCAAGTGGGAGACTGAAGGAAATATGCCCTAGAGGCAATAATAAAGTTGTTATTTATATTTCCTTATATCATGATAAATGTTTATTATTCATGCTAGAATTGTATTAACTGGAAACTTAGTACATGTGTGAATACATAGACAAACAGAGTGTCACTAGTATGCCTCTACTTGACTAGCTCATAAATCAAAGATGGTTAAGTTTCCTAGCCATGGACAAAGAGTTGTCATTTGATAAGCGGGATCACATCATTAGAGAATGATGTGATTGACTTGACCCATTCCGTTAGCTTAGCACTTGATCGTTTTAGTTTACTGCTATTGCTTTCTTCATGACTTATACATGTTCCTATGACTATGAGATTATGCAACTCCTGATTACCGGAGGAACACTTTGTGTGCTACCAAACGTCACAATGTAACTGGGTGATTATAAAGGTGCTCTACAGGTGTCTCCAATGGTGCTTGTTGAGTTGGCATAGATCGAGATTAGGATTTTTCACTCCGATTGTCGGATAGGTATCTCTAGGCCCTCTCGGTAATGCACATCACTATAAGCCTTGCAAGCAATGAAACAAATGAGTTAGTTGCGGGATGATGCATTACAGAATGATTAAGGAGACTTGCCGGTAACGAGATTGAGCTAGGTATTGAGATACCGACGATCAAATCTCGGGCAACTAACATACCGATGACAAAGGGAACAACGTATGTTGTTATGCGGTTTGACCGATAAAGATCTTCGTAGAATATGTAGGAGCCAATATGAGCATACATCCTCCGCTATTGGTTATTGACCGGAGACGTGTCTCGGTCATGTCTACATAGTTCTCGAACCCATAGGGTCCGCACGCTTAACGTTCGGTGACGATCGGTATTATGAGTTTATGTGATTTGATGTACCGAAGGTAGTTCGAAGTCCCGGATGTGATCACGGACATTACAAGGAGTCTCGAAATGGTTGAGACATAAAGATTGATATATTGGACGACTATATTCAGATACCGGAAGTGTTCCGGGTGATTTCGGAGAAAACCGGAGTGCCGGAGGGTTATCGGAACCCCCCCAGGAGAAGTAATGGGCCACATGGGCCTTAGTGGAGAGAGAGAGGGCCGACCAGGGCAGGCCGTGCGCCCCTCCCTCTCTGGTATGAATTGGACTAGGGAAGGGGGGGCGGCGCCCCCCTTTCCTTCTCCCTCTCCTCCTTCCTTTCCCCCTCCCAGTAGGAGTAGGAAAGGGGAGTCCTACTCCTACTAGGAGGAGGACTCCTCCTCCTGGCGCGCCCTGCAAGGTCCGATCGGCCTCCCCCTTTCTCCTTTATATACGGGGGCAGGCAGGTACCCTAGGACACACAAGTTGATTGTTCCAAGCCGTGTGCGGTGCCCCCCTCCACCATAATCCACCTCGATCATATCGTAGCTGTGCTTAGACGAAGCCCCGCGTCGGTGGCAACATCATCACCGTCATCACACCGTCATGCTGACGGAACTCTCCTGTGAAGCTCTGCTGGATCGGAGTTCGTGGGACGTCATCGAGCTGAATGTGTGCTGAACTCGGAGGTGCCGTATGCTCGGTACTTGGATCGGTCGGATCGTGAAGACGTACGACTACATCAACCGTGTTCTCATAACGCTTCCGCTTACGGTCTACGAGGGTACGTGGACGATACTCTTTCCTCTCATTGCTACGCATCACCATGATCTTGCATGTGCGTAGGATTTTTTTTGAAATTACTACGTTCCCCAACACATATACTGTAGGTTTATGAGACAAGCTCGGGCCAAACCATAAAAAAAGCTAAATCTACCGCTTTCTTTAGTGGTAATGTGAAGGCAAAGGATATTGAGGATGTGATGTGCACTCTGGGGATTGAGAAGGAGGCACTGAATGAAAGATACCTGGGCATGCCAATTCATGTGGGAAATCAAGAACCAAGACTTTCAGGCACATAATTGAGAGGATTCTGCAAAGAATTAGTGGATGGCAGGAGAAGCTGCTCTCTTGGATGGGAAAAGAACTCTTGATTAAGGCGGTGGTGCAGGCGATACCTACTTTTACTATGTCATGCTTTGACTTGACGAAGACCATATGCGAGGAAATCAACACCTTGGTGTGTAAATACTGGTGGAGCCAACAGGTTAAATCCAATAAGATTCATTGGCTGAGTTGGGAGAAGATGGTAAAGCCAAAGAGTGAGGGGGAACCTGGGTTTCCGTGACATCCACAGCTTCAACATGGCTATGCCCGCGAGACAAGGATGGAGAATGCTGCAACGGCCAGAGTCTCTATGCGCGCGGGTCTTGGGGGCTAAATATTTCCCCGATGGAAATTTGCTGAGTGTGGATGAAATGAGAAATATGTCCTACACCTGGAGGAGTATTTTGCAAGGAATCAAAATTCTGAAGAAGGGGCTCATCTGGCGAGTTGGCGATGGACAGTTTATCAATATGTGGAAGGATCCGCGGATACCTAGGGGAACAACTAGGCGGCCGGCTACACCAAGGGGCACAAATATTATGTCAAAGGTCGGAGAGCTTATCAATCCGGCTATTGGTTCATGGGATGAAGATCTGGTTAGGGCCACTTTCAATGCAGAAGATACCTCCTGGATATTGGCAATCCCCACAAATTGTGAGCTGGAAGATCTGCCGGCCTGGCACTTTGGAAGGAGGGGCAAATTCTTTGTCAAATCTGCATATTGGGTGCACATGCATGATAAAAACATGGAAGGGCTGAGAGGTGTTGCTTCGGGGGCTGAGGGAGCGAACAAAGTGTCCCCTTGGAAGAAGATCTGGCAGATGACGGTCCCAGGTAAGATAAAACATTTTATGTGGAGGTTGGCTCACAACTCGATGGCTGTTTGCGTGAACCTTCAAAGAAGAGGACTGGATATCTCCATGCGGTGCCCTGTTTGTCAAGCCAATGGGGAGGATGGGGGTCATCTGCTCTTAAAATGCAAACAAGTTAAGGAGATATGGAGGCTGTGCGGGCTGGAGGAGGAAAGACTGCTGCTTATGGAACAGAGCACAACTTTAACAATGATGGATAAATTGACAAATCTTGCTGGGGAGAAGCAAGCCCTTATTGCCACTCTCATGTGGAATTGGTGGCGTGAGCGCAATAATCGCAGAGGAGGAGGAAAAGGAAGACGAAACGAAAAGCTTGCTTGGATTATAGAGCATCAGACGAGCGAGTTTCGAGACATCCAGCTGGAACCAATGAATTCTGGGACGACTCCAAAGCAGCGACACCGCCGGCTGAGTGGATTAAAATTAACATCGATGGCTCTTTCAAACCAAACGACTGCAATGGAGGCTAGGGGGCTGTGTTCAAGGATCATGTGGGTGAGGCGATGCGTGTGCTGCTGGCTTCCTGCCAAACCTGCTGAACCCGCTACATTCCGAGATGCTAGCTACTGAGGTTGCTCTTCACTTGGCGTCAGACATGGGAATGGGCAGAGTCTACTTGGAAACTGATGCCCTGCTGCTGAAGGAAGCAGTGGATGATACTAGTGTTTATCTCTCTTGCCTAGGTGTTGTAGCTGACCGTTTGAAAGCTTTCATCTTGTGTAATTTTATTGAGTGCAAGATTGTGTACTGCTCTAGAACCTGTAATCAAGTAGCACACACCCTTGCGATGAAGGGCTCGCTGATGGCCGGGTGACAAACAGTGTAACTAATGGGTCTGACCCATGTGTATCCGCTTTAGTGGCGAGCGATTTGGCTTCACTTACTGTTTAATGCAATTGCATTGAATCTCAAAAAAGAGAGGCCAAGACCTCTTTTCTAAAAACTGAGAAACGCAGCAAAACATCTCTCATGCGGTCAGTAAATACAAACTTCGATTGCCAAACACGGCACTATCTAAGTAGTACTTTAAAAACTGATATTTTCAGATACGACAGCCTTTGTTGTCATCGGCATAAAAAGCTGTAGTATTGGAATGCTTAGGTTTTATCAAAAACTTCGCTTCCAAACAGAGCCTAATTGATCGCGGGCACACCACATATGCCGTCCATACATGCCTGGACCTAGTCCTGACCATGGGTAGTCCGGCCCGAACGACCCGGCCCAAAAAGCCCGACCAGGCCGGGCCGAGCCCGCCGTTTTCTTGATTTACAGAAGGGGCCCGGCTCGAGGCCTGAGGCCCGGTGGGCTTTTACACGTGTAGGCCAGGCTTGAGCCCGATTTTCTAGGCCTAACATCCGGGCCCAGCCAGGCCCAGGCTTAGGTTTTTTGCGTCGGGCTTGGCTAGGCCCAGCTCGGCCCGAGGGATGGCCAGGTATACCTGGACCTCCATTCTCTCTCCAAAACATATCCATCTTTTTATTATGGACTCTTGTAACTGGCGAACGGAGGGTGGTGCACATTTTAGATGTCCTTTTTAGTTTTGAGGGGGTGTCAGTTTCTTTAGAGTGGCACTTTCTTCAGAAAAGTTATTTTTCGTTTAAAAACTGCCGTCATTTGATTTTTCCTCACTGCTAAAATTGCCATCAAATGACGTTCATTTGCCACCCCTCTTCCAGCGAACGTCAGCTGGGTAACATTACCATTTATTATCCTTTGTTAACTTAAAACATTTATATCTTTTAAACCAATATTTCAACTCCCGGCGCAAAGACCTTTGAAACAAGACCAATCTTCCCACAAAAAGGAGGAACAAGACCAATCTTGATTATATTTTGCCTAGTTTGATTTTTGTTTCGGTCTGTATTTTGAAATGAGCGAAATAAGTTTTTTGAAATGTGTGGAATCTAATTTTTTAAACACACTAATTTCATTCAAATAAAAAAACAATTTCATTTGTTTTAAAAGCTTACATTGCTCATTTAAAATAGGGATTTCATCATTTCAAAACACTAGTTTCATTATTTTCAAAAACTGATTAATTTGATTCAAAAAATAAATTTCACTCATTCCAAAAATTGATTTCTATCAAATAAAACAACCAATTTCACTTGTTTAAAGAAACATATTTCACTCGTTCCAAAAAAGTGATTGAAACAAAAAAGTCAAACTAGTCAAAATATATCTAAGATTGGTACTGTTCTAAAGGCCTTTGCGCCAGGGGTTCGAATATATATATATAAAAACATAATGTTGGTTTAAAAGATATAAATGATTTAAATAGGCAAAAGTGGAATAAAAGGATGGATTTGTTTGGGAGAGAGAGGAGAGAGAATGAGGTTGTGCGCCTGTGCATGACATGGCTCATATATAGATGTGATAGAAGTGCGCACAGCTGGTTAGACATATCCTTATGCTCTCCAACAGATCTGGTATCCATAAAAAAACTACTATTTAATTAGAGAGAGTACACTAAAAAAATGCCCTCCAACAATTCTCATAAACACAATATCACGTAAATTTCACCGAACTTCCCACACATGTACTAAGAGATGGCTCATGACCTAACATTTAGGCGGGCAACAACTGTCTGAAGTTTCATGCCACACTAGAAAACTCCGCCTAATATCTAAACACCCCATAAAACCACTTTTGCATGAAGGTGTTTACATGAGTAAAGATGAGAATGGGTCATCCCTCTCTAGACCTGACACTCGTTTGGCCCCGCTGCTTCGTCAACGGACATGGAGCTAACCTAATGGTTTGTGGTGGCTGGCCTCATGTCTCATTGGGCAACACGGTCTGACCCATTTTAATATTAATTTTGCACAAAATATGGAGTAGTTACACAACAACATATTTTCAAATAATATCATTTAGCGGTAAGAATTTGATATGAACATGGTTACATCAAGTGTGTCAACTAAAGGTGTCCGCGATGAACCTAAATCAATTCAAGATGTGGGCACTAATTTAATAACTCAGATTGGTTGTGTTAATTATTCTATGGCCAAGAATATAAAGATGTTCACATGCAAAGGAAATACAAGGGGTGTGCAACGTGAGCTGCATTGTGGCAAAGATGGACGTATGCGAATACTATGTGGACCTGGTTTGGCCAGCTTAACCAGTTGTGGATCAAGACTTAATTGTCCAAGAGCTATAGATTTGAACAGGGCATGCATGAAGAGCTATCCATGTAAATCACAGGGACTTGTGCGTGGAGGAAGGCCTGGCGAGAAATCAGGATTACACGCCAATCATGAACCAGTACCCAAAAAAGTTGTTCCTACTTTTCGTACGCCACCAGGAGAATTAAGATTAGGATCTTTTCTAATCTCCATAAATTAGGACCCTCATCAGTTATAATAGGTAGTTCGGTTTTTTTAAGTTTGAAAAGATATCCAAGTTGTTGCCTTTTATCTTCTTGGTGCGTGCGTTGTATTAGTTGGCAACAAATCAACTTGGAAAACGGACGTGTCTTTCAAGGACTCTTGTCCGTGAGTCTAGCTAGTTTGGTAGATATGGCATGCGTTTACTTTGGCATATAAAAGCCAGGCTTCGGCCATGTATAGAAGGGGAGTTTTATTTGGAGTATGAGATATACAGAAAAACGTCTGAGTTATGGGCGGCCATATGTGTATTACCTATGATTTTCCCATCGTGGAAATTTACTAGCGACGGAGGGTTGATCATCACATCGACGCCTACGTGCTGATCCAAGGGGGTCATTATTTTCGTTTGTGTATTTTCGTACATAGGTGAAAATTATCCTGAAGGTTGCGAGGAGAAAACAAGGGGACGAACTATTGATCGAGTATCACCGTGAAAGATCGGGTCATCTACACGCGCGAATTAGCGTCTCGCTAGTCCGTGCCTCATCAAGTGGTATTCAGAGCAAAGGTTAGTCACGGCGATTCAGTTTGTAATATCATCTGCGGAGTCAAGCATCAAGATGTTGAGCAGGAACATATTGATGGAGGAGGAAGGCATTGGCGAGGTCACTCTTTTTCACACTCGTTGCGTCGTGAGCGAACGACGTGTCAATCTGACAATCGATGAGAGTACCACAGTCAATATGGTGAGCATCGAGGTGGTGGAAAAATTGGGGCTGAAGATGGCGCCTCTTGAAAGACCGTACACGCTGAAGTGGTTCAAAGGTGAAATCAAAATTACGCATCAGATTTTGCTAATTTTTGATCTGGGAAAATATTGTTGTGCGGAATTTTTTCATGTTTGCCCTGTGTCCATGGTGTCGTGCCTTCTGCTACTTGGGACCCATGGTGCAAGCGGGTTGGGGCTGTTCGGGATGTCAAGAAAAATAGTTATTCTTTATCACGGAAGGGCAAACAAATTTGTTTTATTCCCATGCCAATGGATGTGTTCGCTGCTGATTGGAAAGATCGTCTGCGAAAAAGAAGAGAAGAGGTAGAAGAAATAAAAGAGAAGTTGATGCATCGATGAAGGGTCTTAATCTCTTAGTGAAGAAGGTGCAGGAGAATTGTGATCCTAATTGGCAGCGATGGAGTGTTTCTAAAACACAGTGTAAGATCAACAATCGTGCTTGCAAGTTGATAATTGATGGCGGTAGCTTTACAAATGTCATTAGCAAAGATCTTGTGCAAGAATTGGGTTTGTCTATGTGGCGGCACCCTCAACCACACCACGTGGAGTGGCTATATAATTCTGAAAAATTAAAGATTACACATAAGGTACGTGTACACTTTGTTGTTGGAGATTATGTTGACAAGGTGGACTGTGATGTCATGCCAATGGATGCTTGTCAGTTGTTATTGGGAAGACCATGGCAGTTCGATCATGATGCATTGCATGCCGGAAGATCCAACACCTACACGTTCATCCATGATAGAAAGAAGCATGTGTTGAAACCGATGGCGGACGGTGCAATCACCATAGAAAAGCAAGTTCCAAAAAAAAGGTTGTGCTAAAATTGGACTCCAAACCGAGGACGGTTTTGCTTCAAGGGAGGGAGGATGATATGAACATGGTTACATCAAGTGTGTCAACTAAAGGTGTCCGCGATGAACCTAAATCAATTCAAGATGTGGGCACTAATTTAATAACTCAGATTGGTTGTGTTAATTATTCTATGGCCAAGAATATAAAGATGTTCACATGCAAAGGAAATACAAGGGGTGTGCAACGTGAGCTGCATTGTGACAAAGATGGACGTATGCGAATACTATGTGGACCTGGT
Source organism: Triticum aestivum (assembly GCF_018294505.1). Classification (NCBI taxonomy): domain Eukaryota; kingdom Viridiplantae; phylum Streptophyta; class Magnoliopsida; order Poales; family Poaceae; genus Triticum; species Triticum aestivum. The sequence goes on from NC_057794.1 coordinate 478,743,296, forward strand.
TTGGCCAGCTTAACCAGTTGTGGATCAAGACTTAATTGTCCAAGAGCTATAGATTTGAACAGGGCATGCATGAAGAGCTATCCATGTAAATCACAGGGACTTGTGCGTGGAGGAAGGCCTGGCGAGAAATCAGGATTACAAGCCAATCATGAACCAGTACCCAAAAAAATTGTTCCTACTTTTCGTACGCCACCAGGAGAATTAAGATTAGGATCTTTCCTAATCTCCATTAAATTAGGACCTCATCAGTTATAATAGGTAGTTTGGTTTTTTTAAGTTTGAAAAGATATTCAAGTTGTTGCCTTTTATCTTCTTGGTGCGTGCGTTGTATTAGTTGGCAAGAAATCAGCTTGAAAAACGGACGTGTCTTTCAAGGACTCTTGTCCGTGAGTCTAGCTAGTTTGGTAGATACGGCATGCGTTTACTTCCGCATATAAAAGTCAGGCTTCGGCCATGTATAGAAGGGGAGTTTTATTTGGAGTATGAGATATACAGAAAAACGTCCGAGTTACGGGCGGCCATATCTTGTGTATTACCTATGATTTTTCCATCGTGGAAATTTATTAGCGACGGAGGGTTGATCATCACATCGACACCTACGTGCTGATCCAAGGGCGTCATTATTTTCGTTTGTGTATTTTCGTACACAGGTGAAAATTATCCTGAAGGTTGCGAGGAGAAAACAAGGGGACGAACTATTGATCGAGTATTACCGTGAAAGATCGGGCCATCTACACGTGCGAATTAGCATCTCGCTAGTCCGTGCTTCATCAGAATTTTTAGCATGTTAGGATGCGACCTCGTTTCTTTTTCTAGAATGAACAAAAGTTAATTTGAAGTAATACTTGAAAAAACTGGATGAGCACAAGGCTAACAATGCTCGCACATCTATATGCTTCCACGGGCTACAATGGAGAACACGAGCACCACCTTCATTCTGCGCACATCTAGCTTGTTGTTGGCCTAGCAGAGGAAGAAAGTACCCCTTGGGGCAATGGTGGAGAGGGCTCGCGGCGGTAACCATTGGGGTTTGATGTAGCTCGGAAGGCTAAGAGATGACGCGGGAAGACGTGAATCAATAAGAAGGAGCACGAGGACGAACAACGTTGTGGCGAAAAAGGGTCCATTGGTGGCCGACAACGGTGAAGGACAGAGGCAACACAGGTAGTTGAGGCATATCATCCTTTCCCTTCATCCCTTCATACAATTCGAGGGGCGGTTAGACTAATTGTCGTGGGCCAACAAGGCAATGCAAAGCTCATGAGCACGACGATGGTGGTTCCTTGGGCGACGCGGTGCGACATGGCTGACCGAAAAGATTTATGGGATGCAATGATGGCGATGAGCTTAGGGTTATGGGCCTGAAGTAGCACCCTCCACTAGTACTACTTTGGGCGCGCCACTGGTACTTAGGTTACCAATCACGAGCGTAGTTTTGTGCTCGCCACTGCTATGGTTTACGGGAATAAAAAAGATCAATGGGCCAGGCCAAGCTCGCACCCACGGGGTTGTCACCGTCCATGTGCGCAAGGGACGTCCATGTCATAGTTGCTTTATCCTCATTGACGTTCTATCAAACACCGCTGACGATCCCAATATCGTTGTAGCCATCCATTGCTGATGAGCCCTACCGTCGTTGTCAGTGTCCACGGCCAGATCCAACATCCACTGACGGTGGCCACACCCTTGTGCCCAATCTGCTGTGAGGAGGATCCCAAAGTGCTCGAGATCCATGTCATGCTCAAGGAGGATCCACTCCCCTCCACCTCCATTGCTCCCAGTTTGCTGATGCCACACATCACCGTCGGTAACATTTCTTCCCTGCCAAAGAGGGGAGGGAGACGATGACTGGTTAGCTATAAGGGAGAGGTGGGGGACGCATGTGTCGCTGAAGAAGTGGACCAATGTTTGAACAGCATTTCGTCCCTCCCGCGTTGCCTCCCCGAGCGAGGCGACTAGGGGCTCCTCTCCCCTTCCCCAGCGCCCCTTCCCCTAACCCTCCACCCGTCGCCGCCGGCCTGTGCCATTGGGCCCTGCCCGCGTGGTGTCGGCGGCGGCGGCCTCTTCATTCCCCGCGTGCGGTGCCCTGGCTCGGGTGGTGGCGGCCCGTGGCGGTACTCCTCGGTCCGCAGAGGTTCCGGCGGCGGAGGCTGCCCCGGGCGGTGTTGCTCCAGGTGGCCAGGGGGCGGAGGCGCGACCACTTGGCGGCGGGCTGGTGCGGCGGCTGGTGGCGTCGCCCTCCCGGCCCAGATCTGGTCCCTTTTGGGCCCCATCTGGGTCTGGGCGGGCCTGGCTCAACCTCGCCTGCAGCGGCTCTGGCAGGCGGAGGAGCGGCTTGTGGAGGGGGTTGCGGAGACAGCGGCACGCCTACTGCAGCGAGGTGATGGTGTTAGGGAACGTAGCATGCAATTTCAAAAAAAATCCTACGCTCACGCAAGATCTATCTAGGAGATGCATAGCAACGAGAGGGGGAGAGTGTGTCTGCGTACCCTCGTAGACTGAAAGCAGAAGCGTTAGCTTAATGCGGTTGATGTAGTCAAACATCTTTTCGATCCAACCGATCAAACATCGAACGTACGACACCTCCGAGTTCTGCACATGTTCGGCTCGATGACGTCCCTCGAACTCTTGATCTAGCAAAGTGTCAAGGGAGAGTTCTGGCAGCACAACGACATGGTGACAGTGATGGTGAAGTGATCCGCGCAGGGCTTCGCCTAAGCACTACGTGAATATGACCGGAGGCGTAAACTATGGAGGGGGGCACCGCACACGGCTTGGAACAACTGATGTGTGTTAGAGGTGCCCCCACCCCCGTATATAAAGGAGGGAGAGGGGAGGAGGCCGGCCATAGGCGCGCCCCAAGTAGAGGAGTCCTACTTGGGCTCCTAGTAGGATTCGGTCCCCCCTTTCCTTTTACTGGAAGGGGAAATGGGGAAGGAGAGAGAGATGAGGAGAAGAAAAGGGGGGCGCCACCCCCTCCCCTAGTCCAATTTGGACTCCTCCCTTGGGGGGGGCACCCCTTGTGGGCTGGCTTGCCTCCCTCCTATGGCCCATATCTTCCCCCGAGGGGTTCCGGTAACCCCCCCGGTAATCCGATATGTACCCGATACATTCTGAAACACTTTCGGTGTCTGAATACTATCGTCCAATATATCAATCTTTACCCCTCGACCATTTCGAGACTCCTCGTCATATTCATGATCTCATCCGGGACTCCGGACAATATTCGGTCACCAAATCACATAACTCATATAATATAAATCGTCATCGAACGTTAAGCGTGCGGACCCTATGGGTTTGAGAACTATGTAGACATGACCAAGACACCTCTCTGGTCAATAACCAATAGCGGAACCTGGATGCCTGATACGTCTCCATCGTATCTATAATTTTTTATTGTTCCATGCCAATATTATACAAGTTTCATATACTTTTGGCAACTTTTTATATTATTTTTAGGACTAACATATTGATCCAGTGCCCAGTGCCAGTTCCCGTTTGTTGCATGTTTTTTGTTTCGCAGAAAATCCATATCAAATGGAGTCCAAATGGGACAAAAACTGACAGAGATTTTTTTTAAATATATGTGATTTTTGGGAAGAAGAATCAACGCGAGACGATGTCCGAGGGGGCCACGAGGTAGGGGGCGCGCCCGGGGCCCTCGTGGCCACCCCGTAAGGCAGATGGCGCCATTCTTTCGCCGAAAGAAAGCCAATATCCGGATAAAAATCATGTCCAAAATTCAGCCCAATCGGAGTTACGGATCTCCGGGAATTTAAGAAACGGTGAAAGGGCAGAATTAGCCAGCGCAGAAACAAAGAGAGACATAGAGACAGATCCAACCTCGGAGGGGCTCTCGCCCCTCCCATGCCATGGAGACCAAGGACCAGAGGGGAAACCCTTCTCCCATCTAGGGAGAAGGTCAAGGAAGAAGAAGAAGAATAAGAAGGGGGGCTCTCTCCCCCTCTCTTCCGGTGGCGCCGGAACGCCACCGGGGCCATCATCATCACCGCAATCTACACCAACAACTTCACCGCCATCATCACCAACTCCCCCCTCTATGAAGTGGTGTAACCCCTCTTTTACCCGCTGTAATCTCTACTTAAACATGGTGCTCAACTCTATATATTATTTCCCAATGATGTATGGCTATCCTATGATGTTTGAGTAGATCTGTTTTGTCCTATGGGTTAATTGATGATCGTGATTGGTTTGAGTTGCATGTTTTATTATTGGTGCTATCCTATGGTGCTCTCCGTGTCGCGCAAGCATGAGGGATCCCCGCTGTAGGGTTTGCAATATGTTCATGATTTGCTTATGGTGGGTGGCGCGAGTGACAGAAGCACAGACCCGAGTAAGTAGGTTGTTTGCGTATGGGAGTAAAGAGGACTTGATGCCTTATAATGCTATGGTTGGGTTTTACCTTAATGATCTTTAGTAGTTGCGGATTCTTGCTAGAGTTCCAATCATAAGTGCATATGATCCAAGAAGATAAAGTGTGTTATCTTATGCCTCTCCCTCAAATAAAATTGCAATTGTGATTACCGGTCTAGTTATCGACTGCCTACCTTCTAATGAGAGTAACTCTTCAACTCATACATTGTTTAATTTCCCTTCGTGCTTACCAAAGGATGATTGCTATGATGATTGTTATGATCCCGTTGATTCTTTTGAAATATCCCTTTTTGATGATGCTTGCTATGCTTGTGGCCAAGATGCCAATATGAATTATGCTTATGGAGATGAACTTGCTATAGTTCCTTATGTTAAACATGAAATTGTTGCCATTGCACCCATGCATCAGAGTCCTATTATCTTTTTGAATTCTCCTGACTACACTATATCGGAGAAGTTTGCCCTTATTAAGGATTATATTGATGGGTTGCATTTTACTACTACACATGATGATTTAGCTAGATATAATATGCATGTGCTTGATGATCCTACTTGCAATTATTATGAGAGAGGAACTACATCTCCGCCTCTCCATGTTTCCAATATGATAAAATTGCAAGAAACTGTTTATACTACGCATTGGCCTTTACTATGTGTCGTGGAAATATCACGTCAGATGTCCTAGAGAGAGGACTTAGTCGTGGATCCATCGCGTTGAGGTTAGCTGATACGTCCATTTTGCATTATGCTTTTATATCGATATTTATTGCATTATGAGCTGTTATTACACATTATGTCACAATACTTATGCCTATTCTCTCTTATTTTACATGGTTTACATAAAGAGGGAGAATACCGGTAGCTGGAATTCTGGGCTGGAAAAGGAGCAAATATTAGAGACCTATTCTGCACAGCTCGTCAGCTCCAAAAGTCATGAAACTTCACGGAAGTTATTTAGAGAATATATAAAAAATACTGAGCGCAAGAAGTACCAGAGGGGGGCCACCCACCAGCCACGAGGGTGGGGTGCGTGCCCTACCCCATGGGTGCGCCCCCTACCTCGTGGGCCCCCTGGTGGCCCTCCGATGCCCATCTTCTGCTATATGGAGTCTTTCGTCGAGGAAAAAATCATAAGCAAGCTTTCGGGACGAGACTCCGCCGCCACGAGGCGGAACCTTGGCGAAACCAATCTAGGGCTCCGGCGGAGCTGTTCTGCCGGGGAAACTTCCCTCCAGGAGGGGGAAATCATCACCATCGTCATCACCAACGATCCTCTCATTGGGAGGGGGTCAATCTCCATCAACATCTTCACCAACACCATCTCATCTCAAACCCTAGTTCATCTCTTGTATCCAATCTTTGTATCCAAACCTCAGATTGGTACCTGTGGGTTGCTAGTAGTGTTGATTACTCCTTGTAGTTGATGCTAGTTGGTTTACTTGGTGGAAGATTATATGTTCAGATCCATTATGCATATTAATACCCCTCTAATTATGAACATGAATGTGCTTTGTGAGTAGTTATGTTTGTTCCTGATGACATGGGAGAAGTGTTGCTATTAGTAGTCATGTGAATTTGGTATTCGTTCAATATTTTGATGAGATGTATGTTGTCATCCCTCTAGTGGTGTCATGTGAACGTCGACTACATGACACTTCACCATTGTTTGGGCCTAGAGGGAGGCATTGGGAAGTAATAAGTAGATGATGGGTTGCTAGAGTGACAGAACCTTAAACCCTAGTTTATGCGTTGCTTCGTAAGGGGCTGATTTGGATCCATATGTTTCATGCTATGGTTAGGTTTACCTTAATACTTCTGTTGTAGTTGCGGATGCTTGCAATGGGGGTCAATCATAAGTGGGATGCTTGTCCAAGTAAGGACAACACCCAAGCACCAGTCCACCCACATATCAAATTATCAAAGTACCTAACGCGAATCATATGATTGTGATGAAAACTAGCTTGACAATAATTCCCATGTGTCCTCGGGAGCGCTTTACTTCATATAAGAGTTTGTCAAGGCTTGTCCTTTGCTACAAAAAGGATTGGGCCATCCTGCTGCACCTTATTTACTTTTATTACTTGCTACTCGTTACAAATTACCTTATCACAAAACTATTTGTTACCGATAATTTCAGTGCTTGCAGAGAATACCTTACTGAAAACTGCTTATCATTTCCTTCTGCTCCTCATTGAGTTTGACACTCTTACTTATCAAAAAGGCTACGATAGATCCCCTATACTTGTGGGTCATCATTAGCTTAAAGGGGTTAATCAGGACAAAGGACATGAGGAGTTTATACTGGTTTGGCCCCTTACGGTGAAGGTGAAAGCCTAATCTAGTTGTATGTGGAATTGCTAGGGTTTCGATGAGAGAGGAGCGAATACGCTTGACCGGCTCTCAAATCTGTTGTTTCTTGTCCTAAGCCGCCGCTGGGTCGTCCCCTTATATACACGGGTTGACGCCCAGCGGCGTACAGAGTCCCGGCCGGCTCATACAACGTGTCAGGCTCGGTGACGTATCTTACATGCCTTACTTTACAAGTTTTACATACATGGCGGTTTATGCTTATGGGCCTTAAGCCGCCTTCGGGTCTGGGCCCGCTACCAAGCCTATCTATAAACCGTCGTGCGACCTTTAGGCTTTATAACGATAAATCTTCATGGGGATGACCCGGCCCCACCTGGGCGGGTCTACCTAATAGTTATATCCCCAACATTAGGCCCTAGATTGATTTGAACTTGTTCATGTCAATCTTCAAGACTTAGAAAAATCCTTCCTCCTTTTGTCTATAAAGACCTCATAACCCGCCATGACGTTATCTCCCAATATTTCCAAAAATTGCAATGCCGTCATCTTCAACAGATCTTTACCTTAATGTCTTTCCGAAAATCAAGGCGCCCATCTAGCTGGATAACCTTCATTTGCCCTCCACGTTTTTCGCACCTGCCTGTTCGCCTGTCTCCTTATAAATAGATACGACTGGTCTTCCTCATTCTCCCCCTTTCTAGCATCTTCTTCCTCTCGCAATCCTTCTGCGCTCGAGCTCTGCCGCCATCGCAGAGCACCTCATCTTCCTCAACCCCGGCCGCTGCATCAGCCTGAGTTGATGCAGAGAACGGCGGCGACCCTCCGTGGTAGATCTGCATCCGTAAGTTTCGGCCTTTCCATACCTTGGATCCGCATTAGGGTTCGTGAGCTCCTCTGTGTTCTTCATATTTTGTCGTAGTTCATCATAGTTCATCCTCCATGCTGTGCTGTGAACTTCTTGATCTGAAAATGGCGCAAAACCAATGCGGTAGTCGTTTTACTTCCACTTTCAATACCAGTAGATCCCCTTTTCTTGGAAGAAAACTTTTGTGCAAGCTCATGAACTCATCTGTACTGACTTTTAGGTCTAGATTTATTTTTCTTTTCTGAACATCCGTTGATCCAAAGTAATATCCGCAGTTTGTGAAACTTGTTTACCTCAGTACTTAACCAATTTTTTGTTGCTAGAAATTTTTGAATCTCCTTAATCATGGCGGCTTACCATGCCAGCTTATTTTTCCTTCATATACCATTAGCCCTTATTTAAGCCGCCAGTACACATCTATATTGCACTCATTAACCTATAATTCCACCAATTAACTTGAACCGGCAAATTATTTTCTTTCTAGCTTGTCTTTTCGCCATGCCGCCAAAGACAATGACAGTTTGCAACTGGGTCCCTTCCAGGACACTCTGAAGGACTTTGTCACCGTTGGGTTTTTACCAGAGAAGAGCATCATATCCTGGCACGCCCCTGACCCGGCTGAAGAAAAGCCTCAGCCAAAAGATGGTGAAATCATCGTCTTTACCGATCATATGAACCGGGGGTTTTCACCGCCCGGCTCAAAATTCTTCAGAGAGGTCCTGCATTTTTCCAAGCTTCATCCGCAAGACATTGGACCAAATTCCATATCAAACATCTGTAATTTTTCAAGTTCTCTGCGATGTTTATCTTCAAGAAGAACCTACTGTTGAACTCTTCAGAGAGTATTTCTATTTGAACCGCCAGAATGAATACACCAATGGCCCCATCTTGGAACTTGGCGGGATTTCAATCTAGCGCAGACGGGATGCTGTCTTTCCTTTAGTAGTCTTACCCAGCCATCCCAAATACTGGAACTAAACCTAGTTCTACTGCAAAGATACGTCGCCGGCTGATGAGAAGCCAATGCCGGGTTATCGTGCTGAGCGTCTTGACGCTAAATATTCACTCCCTGATAAACTTTCTGCCGCTGAACGCAAGAAACTTCACCCCACAATCAAAAGGGTTCAAGCCTTGCTGGGAAACGGCTTAACTGGAGTTGACTTGATCCGTTGTTGGATCGCATGGCAGATCATCCCTTTGAGCCGCCTTTCTGATTTGATGTATAACTACACCGGAGGAGCAGACGATCCATTACGCTACAGCTCCGTATGTCTGACTGAAGAAGCTATTGTTGAAATGTCAACCACCCTTGTCAACAGTAAATATGAATACTGCAGCAAAGTAGGATTGAATCATTTCTGCAAACTTAACCCGACACCAGAGGTACATCCCCTTGACTCCTTTTTCTTCAACAGTTAAGTATTTGCATGAGTTTCAACCTGTTATTTTCCTACAGGCTAAATCTGACTTTTGGAAGGCCAAATATGATCATGAGGATGCCAAAAAAGCTAGAGCCACCGCAATAGCCATAAAGAAAACAGCCAGAAAATCTAAGAAGAAACCAACTGCTTCTGACATGTTCAAGTTGGATGACGTCTCTGAGTCAGAGGTAGCCCTTGACTCTCTTGGCCTACTTTTAACAACCTTATTGACACTGATTATTACCAGGATGACACGGGGGCCAGCCAGGCAGTAGAAGAAGAGGTAACTATTATTTCCTCTGACTCAGAAGCTTTGCCAAGGCAGAAACCTCGGCGGGTAACCCGGAAAGTAAGGTTTTCACACCCCTTGGCTTATTTAGATCCTCATTTTGTTTTGAAAAACAGCAACATGAGAGCCGTCGTTAGTCCCAGACCAGTGGAGATAATGAGTTGCCCTCCGGCTTACCGAAAACTCCTCGGAAACGGCAGAATGGGGTTCTTTTACCTCTTAACTCTATTGAACAATTCTCTTTTATAAATCACTTAACCATAATTCCATTTTTATTTACAGGAGATTGCTCGTTCCTCCTCTGGTGATTCCTCCCAAACTCAGCTGTCGGCTTTCAAGACCGCCCCGAGTAAAGATAATTATCCTTTCTTCCGCATCTTTATGCTTGTATCGTTATATTGACTTTTAAAATTCTCCTTAGTGGCCAATCAAAGCCCAAGAAAGCAAAGGTGTCAAAGCCAACTGAGGATCCCAAGACTGTTGAATCTGAGCAGCCACCTCTTATACCAGAACAGTCTGAAGCACCAGAGGATGCTGCCATCAACATTCATCTGGTTTTTCTTGAACTGTCTGCTAATGACACCTCTCATGATTTCTCAACTATTGAACCGGCAAGCTCAGTTAAGCCGCCAGAGACCCATGGCGATGATGTTTTGATTACTGGTTCCAGATTTGTTGAACCGGGGAACCCAACTGTGCTGGCCAGACACCCTGCCAAGCAGGAAGTTATGGAGAAACAGAAAGTGCGGTTTGACATTTCTCACTATGCGCATCTGAGTATTAGTGACGTGCTATCTAGCTATCTTAGTCATGTGCATTCCAGCCGTGGCTCTGAAATTGAGATGGTCAAACAGCTGCAACTAAAATATGAGGTATGCTCTCTGGCTTTCGTAAGCTTATATGCTCTGCCAGCCCCAAAGTCTTGTGATTATAATAAACTTGAATGATCTGTAGACTTGATATATAACTTGATGTTCTGACCTAGATTTCCCTGAGTCCGGTTAAAAATGTTTAACCGGATTTAACTGATAGCATAATTTAGCACCTGTAGTCCCCAAGGGCTGGCTTAATGAATGAGCCGATACTTAACTTCATACCTTTTCATGAGCCAGTCGAAACTGCTAATATTTTTATCCGGCTCAAGAAGGAAAAACTTCCGAATACCATGCATTAGCCCCCAAGTGCCAAGCATTGTTACCTGTAAAACACTTGGGACTTTAATCATTATGACCTTTATTGGAGTATACTTTGACACATCTGTGCTTGTTTGCAGACCGCCATGGCTGACTTGGACTCTCAACTGAATGATGCGAAGACCCGGCTAGCAGCTCAAGAAATTGAGACCCAGAAAGCTGAATCCAAAGTCTAGTTCAGCGTTTCTGAAACAGAAAAACTGAAGGCAAAGTTTGTAACAGAAAAGGAGGCTTGGGTTCAAGAAAAAACTGTTCTGACTCAACGGGCAGAGAAAGCTGAAGCAGCTTTGGAAAAGGTTACCGCTGAGCTCACTGGTTTAAAGAACCATGTGTCTCAGATGGTTTCTGCCATCTTTGGTAAGTCTTCTTATGACTTTATTTGAAAAGGAATCCTTGTCGATATACCATAAGCCGGCATTTAACCCATTGTGTAAACTGCATAGGTTCCCGGAGCCGTAATCTGAGCCAAGATACTCTGGTGAAACTGAAGGTGGTTTACACACTCGTGGAACAATTATACATTGGAGTTCAGCAAACCCTTGCCACTATTTCCCCAGTAAACCAGGAGCCAAGCTTATTGAGCGATATTTTAAAGAAGTTGTCTGTCTTCCCCGCTAGGTTTCAAGAGATTAAGCGGTCTTGCGCGAGAGCCGGAGCCTTAACTGCTCTAAGCCGCTCCAAAGCTTGGGTACCAGAGCTAGACCCGCGAACGTAGCCAAAGGGTACCCCAGTTTTAAGGAAGATGGGACTCCTTTTGACCAAGAAGATTTTGCTACCTGTGTGAAGGAAATTCGTCCCCATGCTACCATCCTTGGCGAAGAAACCAATGTTACTAAGTACCAGCCGGGTTTTGACTCCGGTAATAAAAAGATGGCAACTCCCAGTTATAAAATGATGGATTTAATTCTGCCAATTCAGGAGCACACCTTCGCCCCTGAGATCAACCCGTCCGGTTTAATTGATAATGAGGCTGAATTCGTTGCCCTTCAAGGATTTGACTGGACAAAACCCAATTTCCGAGTTGTGGATGAACCGGCAAGGGATGATGCAGAAGCATCGAATCAGCCAAGCCAAGATGCATGACCCGGCTTCGGTGTATATTAACAACTTATCTTTCCCTGGGCTCGATATGCCTTGTAATAGGCTAATACTTAAACTCCTTGTTCTATTGTGCCATCGTGTATATTTGTGCTTCTCACTTATCCGCTGACATGAATGTATGCGATTCAGCCCTTGTGGGTACTTTCGAATTTGCTCCTGCATATAATATAAAAAATGTGTCCCGGCGGTTTACCGCTGGATGGGTCATAATGCCCAAGGACAAACTTTATCATGAATTTTAACCCAAGCTGGTTAGAATATATATACCTGAAAAATATTTCATACCTGTGATATTTGATCGCATGGTTGATCATCAAACTAGTGTAGTAAGGGCCATAACCCAAGACTTTGGATACTGGTAGTTATCATACTTCGCCGGTTTATGAACGAATACCGGGCCGTGTTAATAAACACCGGATATTGACTTTGAGTCCTTACTGGCGGCTTGTAGTCGAAAAAATTAGGCTGAGTCAATAAACACCGGATTTTTAACTCATACTGGCGACTTATAGTCAAAACTAGACCGGGTCAATAAACACTGGATATTATCATATACAGTTTAGAAGGCTTTATAAACCTTAATGGCTCTCAGCCAGGTATTATCAAAAGAGAAAATTTTCAAAAAGATATTCAAATCAAAAAACAACAGAAAAAATCCAAGGCTTTCATAGGCTGCCAAGCCAAAATATCTTCTTCAATGAAACTAGCATTAGCCACTGGAAGGTACACGCTTTCCGTGAGCCGCCACTCACAATACCCAATACACATTTTAACCCGGACAAGTTCAGTTCTTATTGAAAGATAGACTTGTCAGGAGTACGCAGGGTCAGAGTCGCTATCAGACATCATAGGCCGATTTATCCAAGTTCCAAGGAAGGCGACTTTATAGCCTTAGCTTCTCCTTGCTATTCGTAAAACCGTGCTCTCTCATAATATCCATCGTTTTAACCTTAACAAATTCAAATATGACTGTTAAGAGTTTCATGGGTCAATCAGGATTACCTGATGGAGAAGCAGCTGGCATACAAGCAGGATAACCCGGGTTTTTATGTGAATACACCTGGCTTCCAAGCCTAGCTTTTATAGCCTATCACAAGGTTATGAACGCATTGTTCTTTAGAACAAAAGAGCCCCCTGGTGATATTGTGAGCTGTGCTCAAGGGGTACCCATGTTTGAGCCGTGCTTTTGCCATAGACCCTCTTTGGCCCCAAATTGTTTTTCTTCATGTATGTATACGGCTTATAAGTCGGATCAGAGGGTTATTAGAACTGTGTTGTATAAAGCAAAAGCCCCCAAGTCATGGAGGACTTATTAATCAGAGATGAAAAAATGACAGAGGCCCTGCTTTAGCAGGGATATCAGCTTTATTATATTGATCATAGTATATACATTGTCAAAATATGTACATTGGAAGAGCCGGTTGCTCATGTATAGTAAGACCTAAGTTGAGCGATATTCCAGGACCGGCGGGTCTCCTCCTCCGATGTGCGTGAGTCCTTGTGGTCTCGAACATCGATAAGATAGTATGACCCGTTGTTCAGATTCTTGCTGACCACAAAGGGTCCTTCCCAAGGTGGGGATAATTTATGCATATTTGTCTGGTCTTGGATAAGCCGGAGCACCAGATCACCTTCTTGAAAAGCTCTGGTTTTAACCCGATGGCTGTGATAACGGCGTAATTCTTGATGATAAATCGCCGAATGAGCTGTTGCTATATCACGCTCCTCATCCAATAGATCCAGCGCATCTTGACATGCTTTTTCATTGTCAGCTTCAACATAAGCCGCCACACGAGGCGAGTCATGATGGATGTCACTAAGAAGAACTGCCTCTGCTCCATAAACCATGAAAAAAGGTGTGTAGCCTATAGATCTGTTTGGGGTGGTGTTGATGCTCCATAACATGGAAGGTAACTCCTCTACCCAACAACCCGACGTCCTCTGCAAGGGAACCATAAGGCGGGGCTTGACACCCTTCAAGATCTCCTGATTTGCTCTCTCAGCTTGACCATTAGATTAAGGGTGATCCACTGATGATACATCGAGCCGGATATGCTCTCGCTGCCAAAATTCCTCCATAGCACCTTTCGAAAGATTAGTGCCATTATCTGTTATAATGCTGCATGGAAAGCCAAAACTGAAGATCATCTTCTTCATGAACTGAACCGCTGTTGCTGCGTCACACTTACTGACCGGCTCTGCCTCTACCTATTTAGTGAACTTGTCAACCGCCACCAATAGGTGGGTCTTCTTATCCTTGGATCTTTTGAAGGTCCAACCATATCAAGCCCCCAGACTGCAAACGGCCAAGTAATTGGAATCATCCTCAATTCTTGAGCCGGCACATGAGCTCGTCTTGCAAATTTCTGACATCCATCACACCTACTGACAAGGTCCTCCGCATCGGCATGAGCTATTAACCAATAGAACCCATGACGGAAAGCTTTAGCCACAAGGGATTTTGAACCGGCATGATGACCACAATCCCCTTTATGGATCTCTCGTAAGATCTCACAACCCTCTTCTGGAGAAACACAACGTTGAAACGCCCCTGTAACACTGCGGTGATGCAATTCTCCATTAACAATTGTCATTGACTTAGACCGCCGAGCTATCTTCCTAGCTAAAGTTTCATCCTCAGGTAACTCGCCTCGGGTCATGTAAGCCAAATAAGGAACTGTCCAATCCGGGATCACGTGCAGAGCCACCACCAACTAAGCTTCTGGGTCAGGAATGGCTAAGTCCTCCTCCGTAGGTAACTTGACTGACGGGTTATGTAAGACATCAAGAAATACATTAGGCGGCACCGGTTTACATTGAGAACCTAACCGGCTTAAGGCATCCGCCGCTTCATTTTTCCTTCGATCAATGTGATCCACTTGATAACCCTTAAAGTGACCAGCGATGATATACACCTCTCGTCGATAAGCCGCCATGAGTGGATTCTTAGAATCCCAAGTACCAGAGACTTGCTCAGCCACTAAGTCTGAATCACCGAAGCATTTAATCCGGCTTAAATTCATTTCCTTAGCCAACCGAAGGCCATGAAGCAAAGCTTCATACTCAGCTGCATTGTTAGTACAAGGAAACATCAAACAGAGAACATAACAAAATTTATCACCTCGAGGGGAAGCAAGAATAACTCCAGCCCCCGAGCCCTCCAATTGCCTGGACCCATCAAAATGAATAGTCCAATATGTGTTATCCGGCTTTTCCTCTGGCATCTGCAGCTCTGTCCAATCATTGATGAAATCCACCAATGCCTGAGATTTTATAGCCGTGCGAGGCACATACTTCAACCCATGAGGTCCAAGCTCAATAGTCCACTTGGCAACCCGGCCAGTTGCTTCTCTATTTTGGATGATGTCTCCCAATGGAGCAGAACTAACCACAATGATGGGATGACCCAGAAAATAATGCTTAAGCTTCCGGCTTGCCAAGAACACCCCATATATGAGCTTCTGCCAGTGTGGATATCTCTGCTTGGACTCAATAAGAACATCACTGATATAATAAACCGGCCTTTGAACCGGATGCTCCTTGCCTGCCTCCTTTTGCTCCACTACAATAACCACGCTGATGGCCCGGGCATTAGCAGCCACATATAACAGCAATGGCTCCTTATCAATAGGGGCAACAAGCATGGCGGCTCAACCAGCTGTTTTTTCAGATCCTCAAAGGCTTGGTTAGCAGCGTCACTCCAAACAAAATGATCCGTCTTCTTCATCATTTGATAAAGAGGTAGAGCCTTCTCACCTAGCTGGCTTACGAATTGGCTCAGAGCCGCAATACGCCCCGCTAGTCGCTGAACATCGTTGATACACACCGGTTTAGCTAGAGAGGTAATGGCCTTGATCTTCTCTGGGTTAGCTTCAATGCCTATGTCTGAAACCAGAAAACCCAAGAGCTGACCTGCTGGCACACCAAAAACACACTTGGTCGGGTTAAGCATCATCTTGTAGACCCGGAGATTGTCAAATGTCTCCTTTAAATCATCAATCAGAGTCTCTTTCTTTCTTGACTTTACTACAATGTCATCTACATAAGCATGAACGTTGCGCCCAATCTGGTTATGTAAACAGTTCTGCACACATCTATGATAAGTCACCTGGGCACTCTTGAGCCCAAAAGACATTGATACATAGCAGAAGGCTCCAAAGGGAGTTATAAATGTTGTCTTCTCCTGGTCATTAACTGCCATCTTGATCTGATGATAACTAGAATAAGCATCCAAAAAGCTCAAACGCTCACTACTCGCCGTATCATCAATAATCTAATCAATACGAGGGAGAGCAAAAGGATCAGCTGGACAAGCTTTCTTTAAATCCGTGTAATCCACACACATACGCCAAGTGCCATTTTTCTTAAGCACCAGCACCGGGTTAGCCAACCACTCAGGATGAAAAACCTCAACAATAAACCCAGCCACCAGAAGCCGGGCTACCTCTTCTCCAATAGCTTTTCGCCTCTCCTCATTAAACCGGCGAAGAAACTGCCTAACCGGTTTAAATTTCGGATCAATATTAAGAGTGTGCTCAGCGAGTTCCCTCGGTACACCTGGCATGTCAGAAGGCTTCCATGCAAAAATGTCCCGGTTCTCACGGATGAACTCGATGAGCGCGCTTTCCTATTTTTGATCCAGATTGGCACTAATTGTAAACTGCCTAGATGAATCGCCAAGAACAAAATCAACCATTTTAGTATCATCTGCTGATTTAAACTTCAAAACCGGGTCATGCTCTGTTGTGGGCTTCTTCAGGGACGTCATATCTGCTGGGTCAACATTGTCCTTGTAAAACTTTAACTCTTCTGTTGCACAAACCGACTCAGCATAAGCCGCATCACCCTCTTCACACTCCAAAGGTATCTTCCGGCTTCCATGTACTGTGATGGTTCCCATGTGACCCGACATCTTGAGCTGCAGATAAACATAATAGGGCCTAGCCATGAACTTAGCATAAGCCGACCGTCCAAACAAAGCATGATATGGGCTTTTGATTTTCACCACTTCAAAGGTCAATGTCTTCGATCTGGAATCATGGTCATCTCCAAAAGCAACCTCTAGAGCTATCTTACCCACTGGATAAGCCGACTTACCAGGCACCACACCATGAAAAATCGTGTTTGACGGCTTAAGATTTTTGTCTGTCAACCCCATGCGATGGAAGGTCTCATAATAGAGAATATTAATGTTGCTTCCTCCGTCCATGAGTACCTTAGTGAACTTATACCCTCCAACTTGAGGTGCCACCACCAACGCTAAGTGACCCGGATTATCAACTCGGGGTGGGTGATCCTCCCGGCTCCACACAATGGGCTGCTCGGACCAACACAAGTAACGAGGAACCGCCGGCTCAACAGCATTGACTGCTCTCTTATGAAGCTTCTGGTCACATTTACATAAGCTAGTTGTAAATACATGATACTGCCCACTATTCAACTGTTTTGGGCTGCTCTGATAACCAGATTGCTGCTGCTGCTGACCCCCCTGATTACCTTGCTGGTTGTAACCACCCTGGATGCCATGATTATTCTGATTTCCCTAAAACCCGGAATTAGAGCCGCCACCGCCATGACCCAGACTATAAGAGCCACCAAGACCACCACCAGGCCCGTGACTGTTATGAAAAAAGTTTGAATTCTTGAACTCCCTCATGATGTTACAATCCTTCCACAGGTGCCCAGACGGTCTTTCCTTCGTACCATGTCGTGGGCAGGGCTCATTCAACATTCGCTCAAGATTGACACTAGACCCGCCAGCTCTTGGCGGCGGTTTACCCTTACGACGCTATCCATTATCTTGTGCATTGGTGTTAGCCATAGAGTCAAAACTATTATCAGCCTTGTGCTTACTGTTGCCTCCCGGGTTATACTGCTGGCCTTTGACGTTGCCACTCGTCTTTCCATTCCCTGCTTTTTCGTCATTAGACTCGAGATTCTTGGTACTATCAGAGACTGCATATTTAACCAGAGCCGCTATGAGCGTCCCCATGTCATTGCAGTGACACTTGAGCCGCCCTAACTTCTGCTTTAGAGGCAGGAAACAACAATTGTTCTCCAACATCAACACCACGGAATCGGTGTTAATATGATCTGATGAATGTAAGATTCTTGAGACCCAGCGCACCCAATGGGTTGTTGACTCGCCTTCCTCTTGGACACAGGAGACCAAATCCACAATGGACATGGGCTGTTTACATGTATCTTTAAAGTTCTGGATGAACCGGGCCTTTAACTCGGCCCATGACTCGATGGAATTAGCTGGGAGCCCCTTTAACCAAGTACGGGTCGTTCCTTCCAGCATCAAAGGAAAGTATTTAGCACAGGATGCTTCACTAACATCCAACAACTCCATAGCCATTTCATAACTCTCAATCCACGCTTCAGGACTTAAATCAGCGGTGTAATTGGGCACCTTACGAGGTCCTTTGAAATCCTTGGGCAGACGCTCGTTCCACAGATCCGGCACTAAACACGGCGCCCCCAAGTTTCTAAAGATCAGACCTGGCTCCACCGAGGTGGTTGGACGAATCGGAGTTGGTTGACGAGCCGCATACTGAGCCGCCAGCTCGGCCTATCGATGGGCTCTTCCTTGATCCACTACATTCTGAGCATTAGTACCACCGACCGCTGGGTCATTACCACGCGGCAGGTTATGATTCCGTCCACTGCTTGACACTGCCGGCTCATCTAAATGCATGCTGTAGCTTCGGCTTGGGCGAGGTGTGGAATGAATCCTATCACGGCTGTAAGAGGACGCTTGCTGATGCACCAATGCCGTCTGAAGAAACTCTCTAGCCCTCCGTGTCTCAACCGCCGCTGGCGAGTCACCTTCCACAGGGATAGCCGCCAGTCAGGACGCCGCAGCAACCATGTTATCCAAAGGGTTGGAGTAATGACCTGGTGGCATCGACATGTGATGTGGCGAGTTATTGTTCTGTCGAGGCGGATGCATTATACGTGGCTGAGACGGCGTTCCTGTCCTAGGCGCTCCGACCCGGTTTACGGCTGCCGGGTTACTGGTTCCGGCCCTTGGTGTGTTAAAAATGTTCCTTGCTTCAGTAGTTACCGGCAGACGACTCTGATGCCTTCTCCTCATCACTTCATTTGAGGCGTTCTGATCTAACATGAGTCGATAAGATTCCGCTTGGACTCGCTGTGCCTATGCATCCAAAGCAGCCCGCTCCTCAGCCATCCTGGTTTTTTCAGCGTTCAGCGCCTCCCTGGCCTGTGCTATATCATCACGCACCTTTGCAATCGCCGCATTATGCTGATCTTGATCCGCCGGGTTAACAGCTGCCGTAATCAGCGCAGTCAGCTTGTCCAATAAGTCAGTTAAAACTTGAGCTGGCGGGCGCTCAGGGCCTCCTGCCCCGGCAGCCCCCGCCGCTCCTGACCCGGAAACCAGCTCCGACGCTGTTGATGAGTGTTGTATAGGCGCTGTACCGGCCATGAAAATCGCAACCCGGTTTGGCGACTCACAGGGGTCCGGAATACTGTCGCCATCGGAATAGCCCCCAACCGGCCGTCTTGCAATTGGTACAACGAATCTATCTCACCAGTGGATGACCCGCCATCGGAATAGACGATGGTCTCGTCACCAGATGTTGATTTGTCCTCAGATCCCTCTCCATGGATAAATCCCACAAAGGCATGTTTCATGGCCGGCCGAATCCGGGCGGGTCTCGCACACTGAGCCGTCTCGAGAATATTGGTGCAGATGTCCGGCTTAGGGCCTGGTTCACCGATCTTGCCGATGAAAATGTGAATTCTGCCGAAGGGGACCCGATACCCATACTCTATTGAGTCGGTCTCGGGGCCCCAGCCTGCATCATCTATGTAGAGCCTGCCACGACGACTCTTGGTCATCCGGCCCATGGCGTATCCCTTGATCCCTTCGAAGTTGCCCTTCAAGAACTCGACACCATCTTGCGAACGCCCCACGGTGGGCGCCAACTGTCATGGAAATATTACGTCAGATGTCCTAGAGAGAGGACTTAGTCATGGAGCCATTGTGTTGAGGTTAGCTTAAAGGGGTTAATCAGGACAAAAGACACGAGTAGTTTATACTGGTTCGGCCCCTTACGATGAAGGTGAAAGCCTAATCCAGTTGTATGTGGAATTGCTAGGGTTTCGATGAGCGGGGAGCGAATACGCTTGACCGGCTCTCGAATATATTGTTTCTTGTCCTAAGCCGCCGCCGGGTCGTCCCCTTATATACACGGGTTGACGCCCTGCGGCTTACAGAGTCCCGGCCGGCTCATACAATGTGTCCGGCTCAGTGGCGTATCTTACATGCCTTACTTTACAAGTTTTACATACATGGCGGTTTATTCTTATGGGCCTTAAGCCGCCTTCGGGTCTGGGCCCGCTACCAAGCCTATCTATGAACCATCGTGCGACCTTTAGGCTTTATAACGATAAATCTTCATGGGGATGCCCCGGCCCCACCTGGGCGGGTTATACCTAATAGTTATATCCCCAACACTATGTGTGCATGAATTGTTCTTTTATGACATGCCGATGCATAGGAAGAGAGTTAGACTTCGTCATTACATGATATATGTTGCTTTGTGCTCACTACTAAATCACAAATCATTGTTAATTAAAATTGGCTTTGATATACCTTGGGATCCGGGTGGATCCATTACTTGAGCACTATATGCTTAGCTTAATGGCTTTAAAGAAAGCGCTGCCAGGGAGACAACCCGGAAGTTTTAGAGAGTCATTTATTTCTGTTGTGTGCTTTTATAAAGTTTAAAAACAAAAAAAATAAAGAGGGGAACCCAAAACTTTTCAAAAAGGAAAGTGAAAGTGAGAGAGACAAGCATTGTTGAAGTGGGGGAGCTCCTTGAACTTTGTTCATGCTCATGGAAACTTTGTAAATCTTGATTATAGAAAATTTTCAACAAAAATAATTATCCCCTTGTACAATTCCATTGTTTTGTAAAAATAATGTGCCAAGGTTTGCCTTTAGGATGTTTAGATTGCTTGTTGGTTTGTGCTGTGCAGAACAGAAACTTTGGCTGTAGTGCACGATTTTAATTTTTTTACTGGAACGTCAAACGGTTTTGAAACTTTTTGCACTGTATTTCTGTACAAAGTGTTTATTTTTTACTAATGTTTTCAGAATTTTTGGAGTACCAAAAGTATGGTGAATGTTCAGATTACTACAGACTGTCCTGCTTAAGACAAATTCTGTTTTTGATGCATAGTTTGCTTGTTTTGATGAAACTATCAATTTCTATCAGTGAATTAAGCCATGGAAAAGTTATATTATAGTAGCTACAATTCAAAAAAAATATATGAATTGGTTTGCAACAGTACTTAGAGTAGTGATTTGCTTTATTATACTAACGGATCTTACCAAACTTTTTGTTAAGTGTTGTGTGATTGAAGCTTTCAAGTTTTGGGAGAGATCATGATGGATGAAGGAATAAGGAGTGGCAAGAGCCTAAGCTTGGGGATGCCCGAGGCACCCCAAGGAAATATTTAAGGACTCCCAAGCAACCAAGCTTGGGGATGCCCCGGAAGGCATCCTCTCTTTCTTCTAACGATCATCGGTAATTTTACTTGGAGCTATATTTTTATTCGTCACATGATATGCATAAATCTTGGAGCGTCTTTTGCTTTTAGTTTTCACTTTTCTTTGATGCACCATGCTGGTATGAGATAGTCCATGGTTGATTTATAGAATGCTCATTGCACTTCACTTATATCTTTTGAGTATGGCTTTATAGAATGCTTCATGTGCTTCACTTATATCATTTGAAGTTTGGATTGCCTATTTCTCTCCACATTGAAAACCGCCATTTGTAGAATGCTCTTTTACTTCACTTATATTTGTTAGAGCGTGGGCATATATTTTGTAGAAAGAATTAAACTCTCTTGCTTCACTTATATCTATTTAGAGAGATGACAGGAATTGGTCATTCACATGGTTAGTCATAAAATCCTACATAAAACTTGTAGATCACTGAATATGGTATGTTTGATTCGTTGCAATAGTTTTGCGATATAAAGATGGTGATATTAGAGTCATGCTAGTGGGTAGTTGTGGATTGTAGAAATACTTGTGCTGAAATTTGTGATTCCCGTAGCATGCACGTATGGTGAACCGTTATGTAACGAAGTTGGAGCATGAGGTATTTATTGATTGTCTTCCTTATGAGTGGTGGTCAGGGATGAGCGATGGTCTTTTCCTACCAATCTATCCCCCTAGGAGCATGCGCATAGTACTTTGTTTCGATGACTAATAGATTTTTGCAATAATTATGTGAGTTCTTTATGACTAATCTTGAGTCCATGGATTATACGCACTCTCACCCTTCCATCATTGCTAGCCTCTTCGCTACCGTGCATTGCCCTTTCTCATGTGGCGAGTTGGTGCAAACTTCGCTGGTGCATCCAAACCCCGTGATACGATATGCTCTATCACACATAAGCCTTCTTATATCTTCCTCAAAACAGCCACCATACCTACCTATTATGACATTTCCATAGCCATTCCGAGATATATTGCCATGCAACTTCCATCATCATCATATACATGACTTGAGCATTCATTGTCATATTGCTTTGCATGGTCGTAAGATAGATAGCATGATGTTTTCATGGCTCGTCCGTTTTTTGATGTCATTGCTACGCTATATCATTGCACATCACGGTACACCGCCGGAGGCATTCATATAGAGTCATATTTTTGTTCTAGTATCGAGTTGTAACATTGAGTTGTAAGTAAAAGTGTGATGATTGTCGGTGTCAAAACCAGCGGATCTCGGGTAGGGGGTCCCGAACTGTGCGTCTAAGGTTCATGGTAACAGGAGGCGGGGGACATAATGTTTACCCAGGTTCGGGCCCTCTCGATGGAGGTAATACCCTACTTCCTGCTTGATTGATCTTGATGATATGAGTATTACAAGAGTTGATCTACCATGAGATAGTAGAGGGTAAAGCCTAGAAGCTAGCCTGTGATTCTGATTGTTGTTGTCCTATGGACTAAACCCTCCGGTTTATATAGACACCGGAGGGGGCTAGGGTTACACAGAGTTGGTTACAGAGAAGGAGATCTACATATCCGAATCGCCATGCTTGCCTTCCACGCAAAGGAGAGTCCCACCCGGACACATGATGAAGTCTTTAACCTTGTATCTTCATAGTCTAACAGTCCGGCCAAAGTATATAGTCCGGCTATTCGAGGACCCCCTAATCCAGGACTCCCTCAGTAGCCCCTGAACCAGGTTTCAATGATGATGAGTCCGGTGCGCAGATTGTCTTTGCCATTGCAAGGCGGGTTCCTTCTCCGAATACTCCATAGAAGATTTTAAACACAAGAATTGTGTCTGGCTCTGTAAAACAAATTCCACATACCACCGTAGAGAGTATAATATTCAACAAATCTAATCTGTTGACAACTTTTCATAATGTGATATCCTGCCGTGGTCCGGTCATTACGAACCGTTTTTCCCAGCCTGCCACTGCACGTGTTGCGAGGTGGTTTTATTGGCACGTCTTGTCGAAGCAGAGATCGTGTTCCCCTTATCACGGGATTCTCATCAATACGGGTGTGGGTAACCCAATCGTGTTTGTTAGTATGACTCCTCGATTTTAGGCAAGTTCCAAACGGCCATGCGGAGGATGCTTGATATTCACCCTCTTTATAAAGGGGCCAAGGCCTGTCCTTTTCTTCTCGCGCTCGATCCTTCCCCTCCCCCACCTCGAGTTCCAACAACCAAGGCTCAGGCTAAGCGCTTCGGACCTTCAACCATGTCCGGATCCAACCTTCAAGGTCGGTGGATGGCCTCCTCTGTCATAGAGGAGGACATCAAGGAGCTAAGGGAAGCCAGGTATCTGACCGCCGAAATCTCGCACATGCTGCCTGCTCAAGGGCCGGTCATCCCCACTCCTGAACCCAACGAGAGTGTCGTATTTGTTTCCCACTTCCTTTGAGGGCTAGGCTTTAGTCTTGATCCCTTTGTAAGAGGGCTTATGTTCTATTACGGGCTCGATTTCCACGATCTAGCTCCAGATTCCATACTTCACATCTCGTTGTTTATCGTTGTGTGTGAGGCCTTCCTCCGCATCACCCCACACTTCGGCTTATGGCTCAAGACCTTCAATGTGAAGCCGAAGATGATCGATGGGCGACACGCAGAATGTGGAGGTGCCATAATAAGAAAAGGTGCCGATGTTCTATGGCCAAAGGGTTCCTTGTCAGAGGTGTCCAACTTATGGTAGCGGGAGTGGTTTTACATCATAGCTCCCCGAGGTAAAAAGTGGGCAGCTGCCTCCGCCTTCCGATCGGGTCCCCTGCCGCAACTGGCGGGCCAGTTAATGATGTACTGACATTGCAAAGTCGCATCCGAGATCTCCTCAAGAGGGATGTCAGTCTTGTCAAGGTAATGCAAGTTATGCTAGTTCGTCGAGTCCTGCCATGCCAACGTCGACCTCTCCGTATGTGGGAGTTCAACCCGGAAGGACCGCGAACTATTCAGCAATTCTTCAGCGTGACGCTCGAAGAGATGTATGGATTGTTCTTCGGATCACGAATAAAGTGTCCGGACACCACCAAGGATGTGGGTCTCCACTGCAACCGTTTAGATACCCACATAAGTAATTCTGTGGCCGAACATGCTGTCTTTTTTATTTTTCATAACATCATTCTGAAAAAATCGCTCTCGGCCAGGACTGGATAAGAAAGGCGGAGAGGATTAGGTGTTCGGCCCCCCTTCCTAAAGGCTCATCGGATCCTGTACTAGCCAGGATGCTTGAGCATGCACCTTATCAAGTGCCATCAGGGGAAGATAAAGGGAGGAATAAAGAAGCCGAAAGTGGGCTTCACACATTACTCATCCAAACCGGGGGAATTAGTGTCTCTGTGAAGGAGGATAATCAGGGAGAAGAATCTAGAATCCCCTCTCCCCAAGGAAGGAAAAGGACCACCTCTGAAGAGTTGGAAACGAAGGTTTCCAAACGAGGGAAGAAACTTCACCAGGGGGCCCTGCCCTGGAGGGCGTCCTTACCGCACAGTGCCTGCAAGGGGGCCAGCCCTCCACCGAGTTGTAAGTGAACAAGAGTAATTTGGTAAATATATCTTGCTTTATCTCTTAACACAGGCAATAACCGAGACATATATCTTGCAGTCCGTCTCGTAGCCCTTCTCGACAGAGTTCGTCTTCGGGGGATCTTCTTCCGGAGATGATGGAGAGCGAAACGCCTCCCCCTGTCTCCCCGCCTCCTGGGGCGGACGACCCTGAGGTGTCATCACAGAGGATTTCTCCTGATTCACCAAGGCCAGAAGGTAACCCTTCGGCCACCCGAAGTCCGGAGTATTCGGCTCCTAAGGAGAGCAACAGAAAGAGTCCGGGACTGTCCAGTGCACAACCGGATGCACTGATGGGTCTTTTGGAGCAAGCATCTATCTCAGAGGTGCATCGTACTTTAATGGGTACGGTGGTTGAGAGGATTTCATCCGCCAAAAGTGTGTTGCATGAAGCTTTTACGAGCCTGCTAAGAGGCTTTGAGGTACGCAAAGTAATATATAAAATTTTTGACGGTACCGCATGTGCTAGGTGTGCTCTATATAGATAGTAGCCCCTAAGACTTTGGTTGCTGTCCAGAGGCGGCAAACAGAGGATCATAGTCCCAGGTAATGATCGCGCTGCTTTTCATGTGCAAGCGGCTAAGGGTCCGGTGGCTGGCCGGTCTGCTGAGTTTGCCGGACTGAGGCGACAACTTGACACGGCAGATGCCGACATTGCACTTGTGAACAAGCGGCTTGACGAGGCATAGGGTATGTATTTTCGGGTGGTCAACAAATATTAAGAGGAGCATGATGCTAGTATCTATAATATTCTATGACTGTAGATGGAGCTGCCACCGTGGAGACCCTTCGGGCGGAACTTGCCCGAGCCAAGGAACAAGCCAGGAGAAGTGATGCGGCCGCCCTAAAGGTGGCCGAAGACTTAAGAGCCGAACAGGCTGCTCATTGCCAGAGCGAAGATAAAATAGCCAAGATGGCTGTTGAGCTGAAAGATGCCGCCGGCCGATATGAGCTTCTTGAAAAGGAAAGCCAAGCGAAAGCGGCTGACCTGAAGAAAGCCGTGGAAGCAGCCAATGAAACCCGCTCTAAAATCAGAGTGGCGAAGGAGGAGCTCCATCAAGCCAGAGATATCACGGCTGGGAAGCCCTTTTTGTTGCGGACCAAGTTCGGAGATCCGAAGTATGCCCCTCTGGATCAATTATGGAGTTCTGCAGACACGTACTTGGACTTGGCAATGAGTGTTGCTGATGCGACTGAGTTTTTCAAAGATCAGAAAGATCATGAAGTGGAGAGATTGTTCTAGTCATAGTTCAGTGCTCCAACGCGTCCGCTGCTGTTAAATGAACAAATGGCCGAGTGGGCCGAGCTCCATAGGTTGTCCGGACTTGCCATGAGGTCTGTCGTGGATCATCTTTAGCCGAAGGGACCAAGGCCGAATAGTTATTTTGGTTTAGTGCAATGATTCCTTGGTGTTGTGCTGCATATCGACGCTGTAAAGAGGTCGATGTGCATAGAGGGTGCGCGGATGGCTCTTGCCCGTGTTAAGACATGATGGGCAGAGATGGAGGCCACCGCTATTGCAACCCGGGATCCGGCTGTAGGCCAGGTCTCGGCTGAGCACTATTTGGAAGAAGTCCTAGAAGGTGCTCGTTTAATAGAGGCGCAGTGCTTGAAGAGTATCATGTTCGAGTGACATGTATCCCAATTGTAAAAACAATGCTATTTGGATTACAAAGGCCGTGTGTCAGGACCCCGATTCCAAGTCACATCGATCTAGCAGGTAACACCTCATATCACTTTGCGGCCTCACGCACTGTATTCCCACGGGTGTCGCCTTACCATGGCCCGGGACCGTTTGCGCCTTTTGGCTCACGCATATGATAGTGTCGCTAGCATCCATATGACAGAGAACCCGGGCCGACATGACTAGTCGTGAACCCAAAGTGGCACTAACTTACGGGGACAGGCATACATGAATCAACATCGAGCATGTCGGTCAGCAGCGTGCGAATCCGAGCTGTAGCACTGGGCTAACAGGACTCCGGTGAACCGTGCTGTAGCAGGCTAGGCAGGACTCCGGATGTCACTGCGTGACATTTCCCTGAAGGGACAGACACAGGAACGAAGTGAATCACATGTCGGCCAGTCAAGTGTTCCGGAGCAGTAGTGCTGGGCTAGCAGGACTCCGGTGAACCGGGCTGTAGCGGACTACTATGGCTCATGGAAGCACAAGACTACATTTCCCCATAAGAGAGGCTACCAAGGATAAACAACTAGGTTGACGGATCCCACACATACCAAGCATTTCAATCATACACACAATATGCTCAATATGTGCAATACAACATGGCATCACAACAAGACTCTACGACTTAGAGTATTTATTGATTAGGCTCCGAGGAGCAAGATATTACAAGCATGGGTCTCATGACCCAACATTCAGAGCATACAAGTCAAAGCACATGCGGAAGCTTAACATGTCTGAGTACAGACATCTACAAATGAAAAAGGCTAAGAAGCCTGACTATCTACCAGATCCTGCTGAGGCACAAAATCGTAGCTGAGGTATCAAGCTAAACGTCGAAGTCCACACGGAACTACTAGCGAGACTAAAGTCTCTCTGCAAAACATAAATTAAGCAAACGTGAGTACAAATGTACCCAACAAGACTTACATCAGAACTAGCTACATATGCACCAATATCAAGAAAGGGGTGGTGGAGTTTAACTACAGCAAGCCAGCTTTGACTCGGTGGCTATCCTGAACTACGACTGCAAGTAACTCTTTTGAGGTGGCGCACACGAGCCCACATATTCACCATATCAATACTCCACTATGGATCCGCTCCCGTCTCCCTACGAGAATGCCATCCATAGCACTCATGCTTATCTTGCGCATTTTAGAGTATCCACTTTCACTTGTCTATGAACTATGCAAGGGGTCCAAGTTTCCATATCCGAGAAATCCGGCTATTCGAATAGTAATGATAACCCTGCAGGGGTGTACTTCTTCACACACGCTCTCGCCACTTACCACCATGTACACATCGTTTATCTCGGCAACCTTCAAGCGGAAGCCTGGCAAGGGAGTCGGCCACGACCTGACTAACCAACAAGTCTCTAGTCCAGGTTTATCGCCTATTCGGGTTCCATCCGCAAGGAGATCCAGCCGGGGTGTCCCTCACGGCCCCAAATGATGTGTGCAGGGTTCCCAAGCCCACCATCCGGGTGCCACTTGGTACACCGTGCCACTGTGCCTAGTCTGTCCCAAGCCCACCAGTACCGGGTGCCACCTGGTAGACTACTAACACTACCTACAAACACTAAAAACTAGTTGCAACTCCTGGACAGAGATCAGGTTGATTAATAAGTCGAGAGAGCTTGGAGCGCCCGGAGCCCAATGTGTAGTAGTAACTGTTCATGGATCACAAACACAGAACTCAGTTCCTAAGGACGGTTGCAATGAGACAACCCACGATGTACTCCTACATGGCCTCTCACCACTACCTTTACCAAATCGTGTTCACACACTTAGCTCACACACAGTAGGACATGTTCATGACCATTCCAATTCATCCCCGATGAATCAGACCTGACTCAACTCTAAGCAGTAGCAGGCATGACAAACAAGCATGAATGAGTAGGCACATCAGGGCTCAAACAACTCCTACTCATGCTAGTGGGTTTCATCTATTTACTGTGGCAATGACAGGTCATGCAAAGGAAAGGGGTTCAGCTACCGTAGCATGTAACAGTTGAATCGCTGTTGTCCTAATGCAGTAAAAGAGAGCAGGAGCGAGAGAGTGGGATTGTATCAGAATGAACAAGGGGGTTTTGCTTGCCTGACACTTCTGAAGATATTATAACTCTTCATCGGTGTCATCGAACTCATCGTCGGAAGCATGTCTACCAAGAGGGGACAAATACCGGCAACAGAGAAGGAGAGCACAATCAATGCAATGCACAATATGATGCATGATCATGACATGTCAATATGCTGTGTTTTGAGCTAATGCAACTAGCAACATGTTAAATGGAGTTGGTTTGAACCCTAGGTTCAAATTCAAACTCCATATGTGAGGGTTTAAATGCCCTTTATATGATTTGACCTAAAAATCAGCCATAAGTTGTTCTAACATGCATGAAAATGGTATAGATGGATAGATTGGATTTTTCTGATCATTTTTCATATATAATTTATTTCATTTGGAGTTACGGTTGATTTACTATGAATTTTTGAAGTTTTGGACATTTTCTGGAATTTTCTCATTATTTTAAATCCAGAAAATGATTTACTATGTCGGCATGACATAGGTGTGACGTCAGCAGGTCAACTGGGCACGGTTCAGGTCAAACTTGACCAGTGGGACCCACTGGTCAGTGACCCAGTGACATTTAGTGTCACAGACAGGTGGGTCCGGTCAACGGCCACGTCAGCAAGGTCAATGCCGACGCGTGGGGCCATTGTGTTTAGATTAATCTTAATCTATTTTTGTTAGCTGGTAAGTTAGGCAGCAGGGCCCGCATGTCAGTGTGAGTGTGGGTTAATTAGCGGGGTCATTTACTGCTAATGACGGTGCCATGTCATCATCGCCGGCGTTTAACCATGTCCCGAGCTCGCTTGCTTCGGTGGATAGGCCCGCGGCGTCTTGGCGGAGCGGTTGGACGGCTAGGGAGGCAAGGGGTGGGCTAGGGGGAGGGCAGCGAGGGGCAGCGACGGTGGCGCTCGGCTGGTGAGAGAGAGAGAGCCAGGGGAGGGGAGAGGTTGCGGGTGAGAGAGAAGAGAGAGAGGTCAGGGGGTCTCTGGGCGTCTCCAAACACGGGATCAGGGAGAAGGACGGGCCTCCAGCGCGAAGCAGGAGGTGGCCGTAGCTGCGCGTGCGTCGACACACACCTGCTCCTACTGGCAGGAGGAAGACGACACGGTGGGGGTAGGTGGGCTGGACCAGGTAGGTGGGCCACCAGGTCGGTGCGGGTAAGAGGCCCGGTGGCCTCTCATTTTTCTTTTGTTTCTGTTTTTCTATTCTGTTATTCTGTTTTGTTTTGGTTTGCCACTGTTTAAACTCAAAACAAATTCAAATCAGTGCCAAAACTTTCTGTAAATACCTATGTGGCTTATATGGACTTTTCCAAGTGCACAAATATTTCTAATACATTTGAAAATATATTCTATATATTAGGAATATAAATTCAAATTCAAATACAATATGATTTAATTTCAGTGCCCAAAATATTCCTTAAAAATGTTCAATATTTTTGGTTTGGATCCAAAGCCTTGCCAAAATAGCAAACAATGATGAAGGGTACTTTGGTTCATTGAAAGCATTTTTTTACTAGACCTAATTGAATTTCAAAGTGCTAGGGTTTGATCAATCCCCACTTCAAATTCAAATATAATTTAAACATGATGCAACAAAATGCAAAACACCAGGCAGTACCAGAAGCTAGGGATGTGACATCGTGTTTATACTTTTGCCTGAAAGTATTATAATGCCTCCTGTGCGGCCGTTTATGTATGTATATAACCTGAAAGTTTGCAGTCGTCGGCTTCAGCCCCCACGCACATAATGTGGGGGTGTTTAGAAAAGCACGTATTCACACTTGACCCAACGTCTTGGTCCATTAAGGAGGTGATAGCGGAGTGAACAAGGCAATCAGACTATATAGCTTTAACACTTTCACTTAGCCATAGGAGTTTGACGGTGGGGCTACTATATAGCCCCTGGTACTTCCGCGCTTATTCGAATACGGTGCGCGTACATACATGACCGGTAAACCGGTCCTTCGTTAATGCGGAGGAATCGCGAAGATTCCGCTGAGTCATCGAGTGGTTGACCAGTCTCGCGCTTTATCATGACAGTCAGTTTTCGGCTTTCTCTACTGAGGTGCTCATCCAGATGAACTAGGGCACAATCGCAGTAGTTCTCCCGGTGCCACCTTAGCCGATAGAGCAGAACGTAAGGTAACAAAACACGGGAGCCGGGCAAACCCAACTATTGACCAAAGACATGATTCGGAGATGATGCATATAAGGCCAAACTCGCGACGCCGAACACTCCCTAAGGTATTCGGACTTTACAACATATACTGGGCTGGGTAACGCCCTTCATAATGATCCCTGAATTTTCAGGTACTTGCATTAGTCTGACGTGACGAAATGCCAATAACGCCAGCATCCCTTTCGGTTGTGTTGAGTATCCGGAGGGAGTGAAGCAACAAGAGACAGTAAAAAAGGTTTACACAGGGTCTTAATCTAAAAAGAAGCCTTTGAGCGGGGCCCTGCTGCACGTCTACGCCCATGTCTCCATTGTGCCGTATCCTGGAAGGGTGTAGCACGATGATCATCTGTAAAAGAGAAAAACCCAGGTGAAAGTCTTTGTGCGAAAAATTGGTTATTCTTTAATGAACCATTAAAACACAATCTAAATAGGGTCAAGCCGAACTGTAGCCCTTTTTACACGCGGGAAGCCCCTAGCACCACCTATAGAGGTATATCCATCGACCCAATCTCAGGTTTATCTGAGCTGCTACAGCTAGTGGTGCATCGGACTTGTCTAACCGTGTCCGCGGTCTTGACGATCGATCATTTCTTCTGGTCGGAGAGGCCATTCAGTGATTGGCTGCTAGAGCCGCCACGTATTCCTCCATACTTGAGGAACGCTCTATGTTTCCGCTAACTATGATGATGCCACGTGGACCGGGCATCTTAAGCTTAAGATAAGCGTAATGCGGTACTGCATTAAAACGAGCAAAGGTCGTTCTTCCGAGTAGTGCGTGATGGCCGCATCGGAATGGAGCGGTGTCGAAGTTTAATTCTTCGCTTCGGAAGTTGTCGGGAGAACCGAATACAACCTCTAGTACTAGAGAGCCCATGAAGCGGGCCTCTGGTCCTGGTATTACTCCTTTAAAGGCAGTATTGCTTTGGCTGATTCATGTCGGGTCTATCCCCATTTTGCGGACGGTATCCTGATATATCAGATTAGGACTACTGCCGCCGTCCATAAGGACTCGGGTGAGATGGTATCTGTCAATTATTGGGTCTAGCACCAAGCCAGCCAATCCTCCGTGCCGGATACTAGTCGGGTGACCCCTGCGATCAAAAGTGATCGGGCAGGCCGACCAAGGGTTGAACTTGGGGGGTGACGGGCTCCACGGCGTATACGTCTCGGGGTGCGCGCTGGCGCCTCCTCTTTGGTATGTGAGTTGCGTAAATCATGTTCACTGTTTTAACCTCTGGTGGGAATTTTTTCTGTCCCCTAGTGTTCGGCTGGCGAGGCTCATCCTCGTCTTTGCTTGGTGTCTCCCTCCCCTTGTGTTCGGCGTTTAGCTTGCCGGCCTGCTTGAAGACCCAGCATTCTCTGTTGGTGTGATTTGCAGGTTTGTCGGAGGTGCCATGAATCTGACATAATCTGTGTAGAATCTTGTTTAGGCTGGACGGTCCATCTCTGCTGCCTTTAAATGGCTTTTTTCCGTTGACCGGGTCGAGAGCCCCTGAATCCGGCGTTTACCACCGTGTTGCCTGGGCTGTCTTCGTTATTTCGACGCTTGCTTTTATTGCGTCACGGTTCCCCGTTGCCATCCCTGACATCGGATGTGCCTGGGTTGCTGGTGCCGCTATGGGCCAGCCAACTGTCTTCGCCTGTGCAAAAGCGGGTCATAACGCTTGTTAGGGCTGTCATTGTCCTTGGTTTTTCCTGGCCGAGGTGTTTGGCGAGCCATTCGTTCCAGACACTGTGCTTGAAATCCGCTAAGGCTTCGGCATCCGGGCAGTCGACAATTTGATTCTTCTTCGTGAGGAATCAGTTCCAAAGCTTTCAGGCTGACTCTTCGGGCTGTTGAATTATGTGACTTAAATCGTCTGCGTCCGGAGGTCGGACATAGGTCCCTTGAAAATTGGCCCTAAAAGCATCCTCAAGCTCTTCCCAACTTCCAATTGAGTTTTCGGGGAGGCTTTTCAGCCAGTGCCGAGCTGGTCCTTTCAACTTGAGGGGCAGGTATTTGATGGCGTGGAGATCATCTCCGCGAGCCATGTGGATGTGAAGGATAAAATCTTCAATCTAGACCCCAGGGTCTGTCGTTCTATCGTATGCCTCTATGTTCACGGGTTTGAATCCCTCTAGAAATTCATGATCCAGCACCTCATCGGTGAAGCATAGGGGGTGCGCGGCACCCCTGTATTTGGATGTGTCATGGCATTCTTCAGACGGTTGTAGCATTTGGTTTTGATACCGAGCTATTATTCGGTCAGTATAGTCATTTGGGCGGCCATGATTCTGTGTCGGAGCGCGCTTCCTGGATCCGTAGATGGACCTGGCCATACCGGCTTTTTTGTGCAGGTCTTCGCATAAATCATGCGCTGACTTGTGTGCGATGTCGTTAGCTGCCCTATCGTGGCCACGGGGTGGTTGATCATGTTGATCGGCCATTTTATTTTTCGGCTGAATGGGCTCTAAAGCCTCGTCGTCGAATTCAGGCAGCAGCTTGCACTTTGGATAGCTCTTTGTGTGGCGACTGCCGCCGTACTTTTCTTCAGTGTCAAGCACTTTATTCCATCTGCTGTTGAGCGTGTTCTGCGCGGCCTTAAGCCTTTGCTTCTGCTTCTTCAGGCTCCTCGCGGTGGCAATAAGCCTTCTATGGAGGTTCTCTTGTTCCAAGTGCCTTTCCGAGGTGATGTGTGCATTGTCGTACGAACTATTCTCCTCTCCAGAGGCAGGTTGATGAGCTTTACCCTCGGCGTTGCCATGATCGGACAGCGGCTCAGTACTATGTTCACCGTCCGCTCTCTCATCCTGCTCCATCGCTGGGTCCATATGGTCGTCGTTTCCTTTGGAGTCGACCAGGGTATTATTCTTTCTTGCGCTGTTATCGCTGTTTTTGCTGAGGCGGGATTTGGAGCGGCGCCTACGTCGTCGCTTTGGTTGCTTCTCGAGGGGACTATCCTTCATTGCATCCTTCCGTTCCTCGTTGTTGTTTTCTTTGGGTGTATCCACCATGTATATATCGTGTGATGAAGTGGCTATCCAGCGCCCTGTGGGTGGTGGTTCCTGTTCCTCTCCTGCATCGTCGTCCATACCGTCGATGTCTTCAGAGTCGAAATCAAGCATGTCGGTTAGGTCGTCGATAGTGGCTATTAAGTGGGTGGTGGGTGGGGAACGAATTCCTTCGTCGTCCGCTGCCCACTCGAGCCGGACATAGTTCGGCCGAGGGTCTCCTGACAAGGAGAGAGACCTCAATGAA
The DNA here is from genome assembly GCF_018294505.1 of Triticum aestivum. Taxonomy (NCBI): domain Eukaryota; kingdom Viridiplantae; phylum Streptophyta; class Magnoliopsida; order Poales; family Poaceae; genus Triticum; species Triticum aestivum. The sequence continues at coordinate 478,777,148 of NC_057794.1, forward strand.
TCTAGCACATCGCCCAAGGGCGAGTGCAGAAAAATATCCGCGAAGGTAAACTCCATGATTGGTGCCCAATCAGATTGGATAGGCACGGACGCAGGCGGTTCGAAGCCTGTGACCGGGGACGAATCCAAGGGTCCGGTAACACAGGTCTCATAGGAGGTGAAGTCAGTATTCAGCTCTATCGCTGCTGAGTGTGCGGCCTCCATGGCGAGGACCGTCCACCCGTCCTTGGATGGCGTGATCTTCTCCAAATTGAGGGCCAGAGTAACCTCAGGTGTGATCTCCCGAACACCGTCCGATGGCAGAGCTAAGTCATGCTCGTCGTGACTGTGTGGCGCGCCTGACATGAGCTCGAATCCGTTGAAGATCAAGTCTCCGCGGATATCAGCAGTGTAGTTCAAGCTTCCAAATCTGACCTGATGGCCAGGGGCGTAGCTATTGATTTGCTCTAGATGGCCAAGCGAGTTGGCCCGCAGTATGAAGCCGCCGAATACGAAGATCTGTCTGGGGAGAAAAACCTCACCCTGGATCGCATCGTTACCGATGATAGAAGGAGCCATCAAGCCTTTATCATGACGGCATAGTGGAACTCTCAATGAAAGCACCAATGTCGGTGTCAAAACCGGCGGATCTCGGGTAGGGGTCCCGAATTGTGCGTCTAAGGCTGATGGTAACAGGAGGCGGGGGACACAATGTTTACCCAGGTTCGGGCCCTCTCGATGGAGGTAATACCCTACTTCCTGCTTGATTGATCTTGATGATATGAGTATTACAAGAGTTGATCTACCACGAGATCATAGAGGTTAAACCCTAGAAGCTAGCCTATGATTCTGATTGTTGTTGTCCTACGGACTAAACCCTCCAGTTTATATAGACACCGGAGGGGGCTAGGGTTACACAGAGTCGGTTACAGAGAAGGAGATCTACATATCCGAATCGCCAAGCTTGCGTTCCACGCAAAGGAGAGTCCCACCCGGACACATGACAAAGTCTTCAACCTTGTATCTTCATAGTCCAACACTCCGACCAAAGTATATAGTCCGGCTGTCCGAGGACCCCCTAATCCAGGACTCCCTCAATGATCATCATTATTAGAACATTGTCCCATGTGAGGTTATCAAAATAAAAGCTGTCAAAGAAGCCCCCCCCCCAAAAAAAAGAGAGAGGCCAAAGAAACCTATAAAAAAAGAAAAGAAAAAAAGAGAGAAAAGAGAGAAGGGACAATGTTACTATCCTTTTACCACACGTGTGCTTCAGAGTAGCACCATGTTCTTCATATAGAGAGTCTCTTGATTTATCACTTTCATATACTAATGGGAATTTTCATTATAGAACTTGGCTTGTATATTCCAACGATGGGCTTCCTCAAATGCCCTAGGTCTTCTTGAGCAAGCAAGTTGGATGCACACCCACTTAGTTTCAGTTTGAGCTTTCATACACTTATAGTTCTTAGTGCATCCGTTGGCAGTCCCTACTCCTCGCATTGACATCAATTGATGGACATCTCCATAGCCCGTTGATTAGCCGCGTCGATGTGAGACTTTCTCCCTTTTTATCTTCTCCACACAACCTCCACCATCATATTCTATTCCACCTATAGTGTTATGTCCATGGCTCACGCTCATGTATTGCATGAAAGTTGAAAAGGTTTGAGAACGTCAAAAGTATGAAACAATTGCTTGGCTTGTCATCGGGGTTGTGCATGATTTGAATATTTTGTGTGGTGAAGATGAAACATAGCCAGACCATATGATTTTGTAGGGATAACTTTCTTTGGCCATGCTATTTTGAAAAGACATGATTGCTTTATTAGTATGCTTGAAGTATTATTGTCTTAATGTCAAATGATAGACTATTGCTTTGAATCACTCGTGTCTTAATATTCATGCCATGATTAGATTACATGATCAAGATTATGCTAGGTAGCATTCCACATCAAAAATTATCTTTTTTATCATTTAACTACTTGAGGACGAGCAGGAATTAAGCTTGGGGATGCTGATACATCTCTGTCGTATCTATAATTTTTGATTGTTCCATGCCAATATTATACAACTTTCATATACTTTTGGCAACTTTTTATACTATTTTTGGGACTAACATATTGATCCAGTGCCCAGTGCCAGTTCCTGTTTGTTGCATGTTTTTTGTTTCGTAGAAAATCCATATCAAACGGAGTCCAAACGGGATAAAAACTGATGGAGATTTTTTTGGAATATATGTGATTTTTGGGAAGAAGAATTAATGCGAGACGATGCCCGAGGGGGCCACGAGGCAGGGGGCGCACCCAAGGGGGTCAGGCGCGCCCTGGGCCCTCATGGCCACCCCGTAAGGCAGTTGGTGCCCTTCTTTCTCCGCAAGAAAGCCAATATCTGGATAAAAATTGTGTCCAAAATTCAGCCCAATCGTAGTTACGAATCTCCGGGAATTTAAGAAACGGTGAAAGGGCAGAATCAGCCAGCGCAGAAACAAAGAGAGACAGAGAGACAAATCCAATCTCGGAGGGGCTCTCGTCCCTCCCATGCCATGGAGACCAAGGACCAGAGAGGAAATCCTTCTCCCATCTAGGGAGAAGGTCAAGGAAGAATAAGAAGAAGGGGGGCTCTCTCCCCCTCTCTTCTGGTGGCGTCGGAACGCCACCTGCGCCATCATCATCACCGCAATCTACACCAACAACTTCACCGCCATCATCACCAACTCTTACCCCCCTCTATGCAGCGGTGTAACCCCTCTTTTACCCGTTGTAATCTCTACTTAAACATGGTGCTCAACGCTATATATTATTTCCCAATGATGTATGGCTATCCTATGATGTTTGAGTAGATCTGTTTTGTCCTATGGGTTAATTGATGATCATGATTGGTTTGAGTTGCATGTTTTATTATTGGTGCTATCCTATGGTGCTCTCTGTGTCGCGCAAGCGTGAGGGATCCCCGCTGTAGGGTTTGCAATATGTTCATGATTTGCTTATGGTGGGTGGCGTGAGTGGCAGAAGCACAGACCCGAGTAAGTAGGTTGTTTGCGTATGGTAGTAAAGAGGACTTGATGCCTTATAATGCTATGGTTGGGTTCTACCTTAAATGATCTTTAGTAGTTGCGGATGCTTGCTAGAGTTCCAATCATAAGTGCATATGATCCAAGAAGAGAAAGTGTGTTAGCTTATGCCTCTCCCTCAAATAAAATTGCAATAATGATTACTGGTCTAGTTATCGATTGCTTAGGGACAAATAACTTTCTCATGACAAAAAGCTCTCTATTGAAACTAATTTAGTTGTGTCTTTATATAAACAGCCCCTACTTTTTATTTACGTGCTCTTTATTATCTTGCAAACCTATCCAACAAGACCTACAAAGTACTTCTAGTTTCATACTTGTTCTAGGTAAAGCGAACGTTAAGCGTGTGTAGAGTTGTATCGGTGGTCGATAGAACTTGAGGGAATATTTGTTCTACCTTTAGCTACTTGTTGGGTTCGACACTCTTACTTATCGGAAGAGGCTACAATTGATCCCCTATACTTGTGGGTTATCAATGCTCATATTAGTTCCTACATATTCTACGAAGATCTTTATCAGTCAAACCGTAATGACAACATACGTCATTCCCTTTGTCATCGGTATGTTACTTGCCCGAGATTCGATCGTCCGTATCTCCATACCCAGTTCAGTCTCATTACTGGCAAGTCTCTTTATTCGTTCCGTAATGCATCATCCCTCAACTAACTCATTAGTCACATTGCTTGCAAGGCTTATCATGACGTGCATTACCGAGAGGGCCCAGAGATACCTCTCCGATACTCGGAGCGACAAATCCTAATCTCGATCAATGCCAACCCAACAAACACCTTCGGAGATACCTGTAGAGCATCTTTATAATAACCCAGTTACGTTCTGATGTTTGATAGCACACAAGGTACTCCTCCGGTATTCGAGAGTTGCATAATCTCATAGTCAAAAGAATATGTATAAGTCATGAAGAAAGCAATAGCAATAAAACTTAACGATCATTATGCTAAGCTAACGGATGGGTCTTGTCCATCACATCATTCTCCTAATGATTTGATCTCGTTCATCAAATGACAACACACGTCTATGGTTAGGAAACTTAACCTTCCTTGATTAACGAGCTAGTCTAGTAGAGGCATACTAGGGACACTGTGTTTTGTCTATGTATTCACAGAAGCATCAAGTTTCCGATTAAAACAATTCTAGCATGAATAATAATCATTTATCATAATATAAGGAAATATAAATAACAACTTTATTATAACCTCTAGGGCATATTTCCTTTAGTCTCCCACTTGAACCAGCTCAATAATCTAGATTACACTGTAATGATTCTAACACCCATGGAGTCTTGGTGATGATCATGTTTTGCTCATGGAAGTGGTTTAGTCAACGTGTCTGCCACATTCAGATCCGTATGTATTTTGCAAATCTCAATGTCTCCCTCCTCGACTTGAGCATGGATGGAGTTGAAGCGTCTCTTGATGTGTTTGGTTCTCTTGTGAAATCTAGATTCCTTCGCCAAGGCAATTGCTCTAGTATTGTCACAAAAGATTTTTATTGGACCCGATGCACTAGGTATTACACCTAGATCGGATATGAACTCCTTCATCCAGAATCCTTCATTCGCTGCTTCCTAAGCAGCTATGTACTCCGCTTTACATGTAGATCCCGCCACGACGCTATGCTTGGAACTGCATGATGTCTACTACACAAACTTCTTCTTCTAGACGTTGTTGGGCCTCCAAGTGCAGAGGTTTGTAGGATAGTAGCAAATTTCCCTCAAGTGGATGACCTAAGGTTTATCAATCCGTGGGATGCGTAGGATGAAGATGGTCTCTCTCAAACAACCCTGCAACCAAATAACAAAGAGTCTCTTGTGTCCCCAACACACCCAATAAAACGGTACATTGTATAGGTGCACTAGTTCGGAGAAGAGATGGTGATACAAGTGCAATATGGATGGTAGATATAGGTTTTTTGTAATATGAAAATATAAAAACAGCAAGGTAACTAATGATAAAAGTGATCGAAAACGGTATTCCAATGCATTGAAACAAGGCCTAGGGTTCATACTTTCACTAGTGCAAGTTCTCTCAACAATAATAACATAATTGGATCATATAACTATCCCTCAACATGCAACAAAGAGTCACTCCAAAGTCACTAATAGCATAGAACAAATGAAGAGATTATTGTAGGGTATGAAACCACCTCAAAGTTATTCTTTCTGATCGATCTATTCAAGAGTCCGTAGTGCAATAACACGAAGCTATTCTTTCCGTTCAATCTATCCTAGAGTTCGTACTAGAATAACACCTTAATACACAAATCAACCAAAACCCTAATGTCACCTAGATACTCCAATGTCACCTCAAGTATCCATGGGTATGATTATACGATATGCATCACACAATCTCAGATTCATCTATTCAACCTACACAAAGAACTTCAAAGAATGCCCCAAAGTTTCTACCGAAGAGTCAAGACGAAAACGTGTGCCAACCCCTATGCATAAGTTCACGAGGTCACGGAACTCGCAAGTTGATCACCAAAACATACATCAAGTGGATCACGCGAATATCCCATTGTCACCACAGATAAGCACATGCAAGACATACATCAAGTGTTCCCAAATCCTTAAAGACTCAATCCGCTAAGATAACTTCAAAGGGAAAACTCAATCCATTACAAGAGAGTAGAGGGGGAGAAGCATCATAAGATCCAACTATAATAGCAAAGCTCGCGATACATCAAGATCGTGCCGAATCAAGAACACGAGAGAGAGAGAGAGAGAGAGAGATCAAACACATAGCTACTGGTACATACCCTCAGCCCCGAGGGTGAACTACTCCCTCCTCGTCATGGAGAGCGTCGGGATGATGAAGATGGCCACCAGAGAGGGATTCCCCCCTCCGGCAAGGTGCCAGAACGAGTCTAGATTACTTTTCGACGGCTACAGAGGCTTGCGGCGGTGTAACTCCCGATCTAGGTTATTTTCTGGAGGTTTATGTATTTATAAGAATTTTTGGCGTCGGGAACAAGTCAGGGGGGGTCTCCAAGTCGTCCACGAGATAGGGGGCGGGCCTGGGGGTAGGGCGCTCCCCGAGGGTAGGGCGCGCCCCCCACCCTCGTGGATGGCCCGAGACTCTTCTGGCCCAACTCTTTTACTCTGGGGGCTTCTTTTGGTCCATAAAAAATCATCAAAAATTGGCACGTCAATTGGACTGTTTGGTATTCCTTTTCTGTAGAACTCAAAAACAAGGAAAAAACAGAAACTGGCACTAGGCTCTAGGTTAATAGTCCCAAAAATCATATAAAATATCATATAAATGCATATAAAACATACTAGATGGACAATATAATAGCATGGAACAATAAAAAATTATAGATACGCCGGAGACGTATCAAGCATCCCCAAGCTTAATTCCTGCTCGTCCTCGAGTAGGTAAATGATAAAAACAGAATTTTTGATGTGGAATGCTACCTAACATAATTTTCAATGTAATTTTGTTTATTGTGGCATGAATATTCAGATCCGAAAGATTCAAGACAAAAGTTTAATATTGACATAAAAACAATAGTACTTCAAGCATACTAACCAAGCAATTATGTCTTCTCAAAATAACATAGCCAAAGAAAGCTCATCCCTACAAAATCATATAGTTTGTCCATGCTTCATTTTCGTCACACAAAATGCTCCCATCATGCAGAACCCCGATGACAAGCCAAGCAATTGTTTCATACTTTAGTATTCTAAAACTTTTTCAACTTTCACGCAATACATGAGCGCGAGCCATGGACATAGCACTATGGGTGGAATAGAATATGATGATGGAGGTTGTGTGGATAAGACAAAAAAGGAGAAAGTCTCACATCGATGCGGCTAATCAACGGGCTATGGAGATGCCCATCAATTGATGTCAATGCGAGTAGGGATTGCCATGCAATGGATGCACTAGAGCTATAAATGTATGAAAGCTCAACAAAAGAAACTAAGTGGGTGTGCATACAACTTGCTTGCTCATGAAGACCTAGGGCATTTGAGGAAGCCCATTGTTGGAATATGCAAGCCAAGTTCTATAATGAAAAATTCCCACTAGTATATGAAAGTGACAACATAAGAGACTCTCTATCATGAAGATCATGGTGCTACTTTGAAGCACAAGTGTGGTAAAAGGATAGTAGCATTGCCCCTTCTCTCTTTTTCTCTCATTTTTTTCTTTTTTTGGGCCTTCTATTTTTTATTTGGCCTTTCTCTCTCTTTTTATTTATTTCCTCATGGGACAATGCTCTAATAATGATGATCATCACACTTCTATTTATTTACAACTCGAAACTAGAACAAAATATGACTGTATATGAATGCCTCTGGCGGTGTACCGGGATGTGCAATGATTCAAGTGTGACATTTATAAAAAAATTGAGCGGTGGCTTTGCCACAAATATGATGTCAACTAGATGATCATGCAAAGCAATATGACAATGATGAAGCGTGTCATAATAAACGGAATGGTGGAAAGTTGCACAACAATATATCTCAGAATGGCTATGGAAATGCCATAATAGGTAGGTGTGGTGGCTGTTTTGAGGAAGATATAAGGAGGCTTATGTGTGATAGAGCGTATTATATCATGGGGTTTGGATGCACCGGCAAAGTTTGCATGAACTCTTGGCGTGAGAAAGGGCAATGCACGGTACCAAAGAGGCTAGCAATGATGGAAGGATGAGAGTGCGTATAATCCATGGACTCAACATTAGTCATAAAGAACTCACATACTTATTGCAAAAATCTACAAGTCATCAAACACAAAGCACTAAGCGCATGCTCCTAGGGGGATAGATTGGTAGGAAAAGACCATCGCTCGTCCCCGACCGCCACTCATAAGGAAGGCAATCAAAGAAACACCTCATGCTTCAAATTTGTCACACGACGGTTACCATATGTGCATGCTACGGGGCTTGCAAACCTCGACACAAGTATTTCTCAATTTCACAACTACTCAACTAGCATGACTCTAATATCACCATCTTCATATCTCAAAACAATCATAAAGAATCAAACTTCTCATAGTATTCAATGCACTTTATATGAAAGTTTTTATTATACCCATCTTGGATGCCCATCATATTAGGACTAAATTCATAACCAAAGCAAATAACCATGCTGTTCTAAAAGACTCTCAAAATAATATAAGTGAAGCATGATAGTTCATCTATTTCTTCAAAATAAAACCACCACCGTGCTCTAAAAAGATATAAGTGAAACACTAGAGCAAATGACAAACTACTCCGAAAGATATAAGTGAAGATCAATGAGTAGTTGAATAATTATGCAACTATGTGAAGACTCTCTAACATTTAAGAATTTCAAATATTGGGATATTGTTCAAACAGCAAGCAAAGCAAAATAAAATGACGCTCCAAGCAAAACACATATCATGTGGAGAATAAAAATATAGCTCCAAGTAAAGTTACCGACAAACGAAGACGAAGAAGGGGATGCCATCCGGGGCATCCCCAAGCTTAGGCTCTTGGTTGTCCTTGAATATTACATTGGGGTGCCTTGGTCATCCCAAAGCTTAGGTTCTTGCCACTCCTTATTCCATAGTCCATCGAATCTTTACCCAAAACTTGAAAACTTCACAACACAAAACTCAACAGAAAACTCGTAAGCTCCGTTAGTATAAGAAAATAAATCACCACTGTTGGTACTGTTGTGAACTCATTATAAATTCATATTGGTGTAATATCTACTGTATTCCAACTTCTCTATGGTTCATACCCTCCGATACTACTAATAGATTCATCAAAATAAGCAAACAACACAATGAGAACATAATCTGTCAAAAACAGAACACTCTGTAGCAATCTGGAGGTTTTGAGTACTTCTGTAACTCCAAAAATTCTGAGAAATCAGGACGACCTAAATAATTTGTATATTGATCTACTGCAGTTGGAATTGGTATTTTATCGCTCTCTGGTAAAAATTGAAAATTATTTTCATGAGCGCATACTTTCTGTTTTTATCAGCAAGATCAAACAACAATCACCCAAGAAGATCCTAAAGGCTTTACTTGGCACAAACACTAATTAAAACATAAAAACACATCTAACCAAAGACTAGATAGATTATTTATAACTAAACAGGAGCAAAAGGCAAAGGACAAAAATAATATTGGGTTGCCTCCCAACAAGCGCTATCGTTTAACGCCCTAGCTAGGCATGATGATTTCAATGATGCTCACATAAAATAAGAATTGAAATATAACGGGAGCATCATGAAGCATATGACAAGCACATTTAAGTCTAACCCACTTCCTATGCATAGGGATTTTGTGATCAAACAACTTATGGGAACAAGAATCAACTAGCATAGGAAAGCAAAACAAGGATAACTTCAAGATTTTCAACACATAGAGAGGAAACTTGATATCATTGCAATATGTAAAAGCATATGTTCCTCTCTCATAATAATTTTCAGTAGCATCATGAATGAATTCAACAATATAACCATCACATAAAGCATTATTTTCATGATCTACAAACATAGAATTTTTATTACTCTCCACATAAGCAAATTTCTTCTCATGAATAGTAGTGGGAGCAAACTCAACAACATAACTATCATGTGAGGCATAATCCAATTGAAAGTTAAAATCTTGATGACAAGTTTCATGGACATCGTTATTCTTTATAGCATACATGTCATCACAATAATCATCATATATAGGAGGGATGCTTTCATCATAATAAATTTGCTCACAAAACTTGGGGGACAAAAAATATCATCTTCATCAAACATATCATCCCCAAGCTTGTGGCTTTGCATATCATTAGCATCATGGGTATTCAAAGAATTCATACTAACAACATTGCAATCATGCTCATCATCCAAAAATTTAGTGCCAAATATTTTAATGCATTCTTCTTCTAACACTTTGGCACAATTATCGGAATCCTTGTTTTCACAAAAGATATTAAAAAGATGAAGCATACGAGGCAACCTTAATTCCATTTTTGTAGTTTTATTTTATAGACTAAACTAGTGATAAAACAAGAAACTAAAAGATTTGATTGCAAGATCTAAAGATATACCTTCAAGCGCTAACCTCCCCGGCAACGACGCCAGAAAAGAGCTTGATGTCTACGACACAACCTTTTTCTTGTAGACGTTGTTGGGCCTCCAAGTGCAGATGTTTGTAGGACAATAGCAAATGTCCCTCAAGTGGATGACCTAAGGTTTATCAATCTATGGGAGGCGTAGGATGAAGATGGTCTCTCTCAAACAACCCTGCAACCAAATAACAAAGAGTCTCTTGTGTCCCCAACACACCCAATACAATGGTACATTATATACGTGCACTAGTTTGGTGAAGAGATGGTGATACAAGTGCAATATGGATGGTAGATATAGGTTTTTGTAATCTGAAAAATATGAAAACAGCAAGGTAACTAATGATAATAGTGAGCGAAAACGGTATTGCAATGCGTTGAAACAAGGCCTAGGGTTCATACTTTCAGTAGTGCAAGTTCTCTCAACAATAATAACATAATTGGATCATATAACTATCCCTCAACATGCAACAAAGAGTCATTAGGGTACGAAACCACCTCAAAGCTATTCTTTCTGATCGATCTATTCAAGAGTCCGTAGTAAAATAACACGAAGCTATTCTTTCCGTTCAATCTATCCTAGAGTTCATACTAGAATAACACCTTAAGACACAAATCAAGCAAAACCCTAATGTCACCTAGATACTCCAATGTCACCTCAAGTATCCGTGGGTATGATTATATGATATGCATCACACAATCTCAGATTCATCTATTCAACCTACACAAAGAACTTCAAAGAGTGCCCCAAAGTTTCTACCGGAGAGTCAAGAAGAAAACGTGTGCCAACCCCTATGCATAAGTTCACGAGGTCACAGAACTCACAAGTTGATGACCAAAACATACATCAAGTGGATCACGTGAATATCCCATTGTCACCGCAGATAAGCACATGCAAGACATACATCAAGTGTTCTCAAATCCTTAAAGACTCAACCCGATAAGATAACTTCAAAGGGAAAATTCAAACCATTACAAGAGACTAGAGGGGGAGAAGCATCATAAGATCCAACTATAATAGCAAAGCTCGCGATACATCAAGATCGTGCCAAATCAAGAACACGAGAGAGAGAGAGAGAGAGAGAGAGAGAGAGAGAGAGATCAAACACATAGCTACTGGTACATACCCTCATCCATGTGGGTGAACTACTCCCTCCTCGTCATGGAGAGCATCGGGATGATGAAGATGGCCACCAGAGAGGGATCCCCCCTCCGACAGGGTGCCGGAACGGGTCTAGATTGGTTTTCGGTGGCTACAGAGGCTTGCGGTGGCAGAACTCCTGATCTAGGTTATTTTCTGGAGGTTTCTGTATTTATAAGAATTTTTGGCATCGGGAACAAGTCAGGGGGGGTCTCCGAGTCGTCCACGAGATAGGGGGCGCGCCCGGGGGGGGGGGGCGGTAGGGCGCGCCCCCACCCTCGTGGATGGCCCGGGACTCTTCTGGCCCAACTCTTTTACTCCGGGGGCTTCTTTTGGTCCATAAAAAATCATCAAAAATTGGCACGTCAATTGGACTCCGTTTGGTATTCCTTTTCAAGGAAAAGACAGAAACTGTCACTGGGCTCTAGGTTAATACGTTAGTCCCAAAAATCATATAAAATAGCATATAAATGCATATAAAACATCCTAGATGGATAATATAATAGCATGGAACAATAAAAAATTATAGATACGTTGGAGACGTATCACTGCACCAACTGACAGCTCCACCACTCAATATAAATATGTATCCGGTTTGTGACTTAGAGTCATCCGGATCAGTGTTAAAGCTAGCATCGGTGTAACCATTTATGAAGAGCTCTTTGTCACCTCCATAAATGAGAAACATATCCGTAGTCCTTTTCAGGTATTTCAGGATGTTCTTAACCGTTGTCTAGTGATTCACTCCAGGATTACTTTGGTACCTCCCTGCTAGACTTATAGCAAGGCACACATCAGGTCTGGTACACAACATTGCATACATGATAGAACCTATGGCTGAGGCATAGGGAATGACTTTCATTTTCTCTCTATCTTCTTCAGAGGTTGGGCATTGAGTCTGACTCAACTTCACACCTTGTAACATAGGCAACAACCCTTTCTTTGACTGATCCATTTTGAATTTCTTCAAAACTTTATCAAGGTATGTGCTTTGTGAAAGTCCAATTAATCATCTTGATCTATCTATATAGATCTTGATGCCCAATATATAAGCAGCTTCACCGAGGTCTTTCATTGAAACACTCTTATTCAAGTATCCTTTTATGCTATCCAGAAATTCTATATCATTTCCAATCAACAATAAGTCATCCAAATATAATATTAGAAATGCTAGAGAGCTCCCACTCACTTTCTTGTAAATACAGGGTTCTCCAAAAGTTTGTATAAAACCATATGCTTTGATCACCTCATCAAAGCGTATATTCCAACTCCGAGATGCTTGCACCAGTCTATAAATGGATCACCGGAGCTTTGCACACTTTGTTAGCACCTTTAGGATCGACAAAACCTTCTGGTTGCATCATATACAACTCTTCTTTAAGAAATCCATTAAGGAATGCAGTTTTGACGTCCATTTGCCAGATTTCATAATCATAAAATGCAGCAATTGCTAACATGATTCGGACAGACTTAAGCATCGCTGCGGGTGAGAAGGTCTCATCATAGTCAACTCCTTGAACTTGTCGAAAGCCTTTCACAACAAGTTGAGCTTTGTAGATAGTAACATTACCATCACCGTCAGTCTTTTTCTTGAAGGTCCATTTATTCTCTATGGCTTGCCGATCATCGGGCAAGTCAACCAAAGTCCACACTTTCTTCTCATACATGGATCCCATCTCAGATTTCATGGTCTCAAGCCATTTCGCGGAATCTAGGATCATCATCGCTTCCTCATAGTTCGTAGGTTCGTCATGGTCTAGTAACATGACTTCCAAAACAGGATTACCGTACCACTCTGGCGCGGAACGTACTCTGGTTGACCTACGAGGTTTGGTAGTAACTTGATCTGAAGTTTCATGATCATCATCATTAGCTTCCTCACTAGTTGGTGTAGGCATCACGGGAACAGTTTTCTATGATGAGCTATTTTCTAATTCGAGAGAAGGTACAATTACCTCATCAAGTTCTACTTTCCTCCCACTCACTTCTTTCGAGAGAAACTCCTTCTTTAGAAAGGATCCATTTTTTAGCAACAAAGATCTTGCCTTTGGATCTATGATAGAAGGTGTACCCAACAGTTTCTTTTGGGTATCCTATGAAGACACACTTTTTTGATTTGGGTTCGAGCTTATCAGGCTAAAGCTTTTTCAAATAAGCATCACAACCCCAGACTTTAAGAAATGACAACTTAGGTTTCTTGCCAAACCACAGTTCATATGGTGTCGTCTCAACGGATTTAGATGGTGCCCTATTTAACGTGAATGCAGTTGTCTCTAATGCATAACCCCAAAATGATAGTCGTAAATCGGTAAGAGACATCATAGATCGCACCATATCTAATATAAGTACGGTTACAACGTTCGGACACATCATTACGCTATGGTGTTCCAGGTGGCGTGAGTTGTGAAACTATTCCACATTGTTTTAAATGAAGGCCAAACTCGTAACTCAAATATTCGCCTCCACGATCAGATCGTAGAAACTTTATTTTCTTGTTACGATGATTTTCCACTTCACTCTGAAATTCTTTGAACTTTTCAAATGTTTCAGACTTGTGCTTTATTAATTAGATATACTCATATCAGCTCAAATCATCTGTGAAGGTCAGAAAATAACGATACCAGCCGCGAGCCTCAACACTCATTGGTACGCATACATCGGTATGTATTATTTCCAATAAGTCTGTGGCTCACTCCATTGTTCCGAAGAACGGAGTCTTAGTCATCTTGTCGATGAGGCATGGTTCGCAAGCATCAAATGATTCATAATCAAGTGATTCCAAAATTCCATCCGCATGGAGTTTCTTCATGCGCTTTACACCAATATGAGACCTAAACGGCAGTGCCATAAATATGTTGCACTATCATTATCAACTTTTCATCTTTTGGCATCAATATTATGAATATGTGTATCACCATGATCGAGATTCAACAAAAAAGACCACTCTTGAAGGATGCATGACCATAAAAGATATTACTCATATAAATAGAACAACCATTATTCTCTGATTTAAATGAACTAGCAGGGTGACCCGCGCATTTGCGCGGCTAGATTTCCATGTATTGTCCTCCTTGTGTTCTTACATATTTACATGTTGGTGTACTATTAGAATTGTAGCATTTCTCGCTAATATACATCCTTCTCTTGTAAAATTCTCACCCCCCTCATTGTTCATCTTGTCACATTAGTTAAAATGACCATGATGACATCTACATAAAGTTTGTTTTCTCTTCCTTTACCCTTCCTACAATCACTTGCCCATAAGTAATAAAAATATCATTTACGTCCTTTTCATTCTCATCATAACATGTTCTTTTTGAATGTTTAATTAAAGTTGTCCATTGACTTGTATCGTTTATTAAAATCATATGATAGTTGGTAAGTAACATCATTTTCCTTCATATAATATATGACCACATGAACATTGGCAGTACTTTGTTATTACTATCTGATGTGATGTATGTCTTCTATGGTATTTTCCCCTGAGAGATGTCCCATTAACACCTATTCACCTTTTGTACATATTCAATGCTAACAATAAAAGAAATCCACATCTACTTGTATGCCTTGGTTTCCATGTGTATGGATAACAATTTCCTGTGTCATTCATGTTGTTATCCATATTATACATTCAGAGATGGACTTCAGTAAATTACTCAATATTATATTATACCAGCACACAAATTGCAAAATTCAAAAATTTCTTGTATATTTATAGCCAAAGTTTGAACACATTAATTGCATGTATTCTAGGATCGATGCCATCTATTTCTGGATGACCAAAATCAAATAATTTATGTAAAATTTTGCACATGTTATAAATTGTTGTTACTTGCGTTTGACGCTATATTAGGTTTCAGACATCATTATATTTTATGGTAAAAATGTCCCTAAGTAAGTATGCCTGGCACTAACAATGTTTTGATAGGGTTTTCTACCATTAGCTGTATGCTATTGGCAAAAATTCATGGTATTAGATGACTGAAGACAAAAGATATAGAGTTATCTTGCTCATAATTTAAAAGAATAAACTTAATGTCATCATCGTTCGATGTCATCTATCATTCCATCTCTAATATTTTTTATAGAATTTTTGCAGAAGTGTCAATCTAAACATACATCATATGTAAATCTTGTGTTCTCTTCAACCAATGGCATTAACACCGGCCATATTGTACTGTAATGTTCTTAATTAAAACTGAAGTAGTTTTAGTCAAAGATGTCTTTTGTTAGAAGTGTTACTTTAAAAATTCACATTTACTACTTTGTTAGTACATGTTGAGAAAGCATTTTATTTATTGATGTAACTGACAGATATAATCAATTGTCCCTTTATAATTCAGATTAATCAAAATAATAAGAGTGCAACTTAGAGCTCAAATACACCTAAAACCATGTAATATATTTATACATAAACTATGTTGCTTTAAGAAGTAATGCGTACGCATGTCATTAGGCGAGAAGCAAGAAGCACGCGTGCTACTTAACAGTACGTGATGTACATAAAAAATGTTTAGTTATTACCTCCTTGTAATACTGTACTCTGGTAGACATGCTTGCTTGTTTCCATCAACCGCTTTGGTCATATCTGATGCATATCTGGTGCATGCATAGTAGTCTCAAAGATAAACGGATGTATTAGCATATATATATATATATATTTATATATAAAACTGGAAATTGCTATAGACTCAGCGTCCCCTCGCATGGCCTTTCAACACCATCACTCCTTGCTAGATTGATGTCGCCGCACCAACTTGTCATAGACCTTGCCGCTGACTCGCTAGATCTACATCGCCATTCAAATCTTTACCTCGTGATATTGTAACTTGGTTTTTTTACCTTCCTATTCCTTGGCGTAGAAATGCGTGCTTTTTCCAATCAACCGTTGGGATATAATTGATGCCTGTACAGTAGTCTCAAAGATAAACTGATATATCAGATTCATATATATCTTATGGATCTTCTTATTAACTCAAGGTCCCTATCACGTGGCCTTTCAACAACATCGGATCGCTGCTTGTTAGGTCGATCTCGCCGTACCGAATTGTCAAAGACCTTGCCGCTTACTCGCTGGATCTATATCGCCATGCATACTTGTTGTAACATTGCCGTAAACTGAGGGCACCTATTTGTGTTCATCGGCTTCATTAGGGCAAGATCGCAATTTTCCCTTGAGCTCTTGGGAGAGTTTATGCTAGGCTGTTCCGGGCGATGTGTCACATCCAGGTCCAGTCAATAAGCATTGTGCATGCATGGCTTCTTGATTCTATACACCCTTCCATGCCTACTTCTACACTTTCAGAGTAGCCACACCTTCGAATCGTCCAGATAAATTAAGACTTCTTCATGCACAACCTACAGAACTAATGGTTGAGATTGCCATGCGCCATGGCTGATCTACGAAGCAACACCAACCATGGCTTATCTTGGACAAAGAGAGAGGGAGTTTTTCATGAGGTGAAGGTGGATCCATGTACTATTGTGACTTCAAGTTGCTAGGCATCCGGAAATCAATCACCGTGTATAGTCCCGTGTCCTTGTGCTACTTTGCTTCTCCTTTTTTTCTGAGAAATCAATCAGCTGTATTTGTATTTGGTACACATACATATTTAGGGTAATTATATTATAATATTTTAGGGTAATTATATTATAATATTGGCCAGCGATTACCATACTTGTCAGCTTGCACGTGCGTGTCATTATTGGAAATCAACCAACGTGTGTACTTCCATGTCCGTTCGCTGCTTCGTTTTTTTTACCGGAAATCAATCAATTGTGATTTATGGAAACATGTTTTTAAATCTCCACCATTGACAAATCCTAGTTTTCAGGTGACAAATCTTCACCGTTCATTTTCTATCGTTTTAATAATATAATAGATAACCGTCTAGCATCAAACAAGATCCAGATATAATATTCATGCTCAACGCAGGAACCAAATAATAATTATTCAGGTCTAAAACTAATCCCGAAGGTAGATGTAGAGGTAGCGTGCCGACGTCGATCACATCGACCTTGAAACCATTCCTGACGCACATCGTCACCTCGTTCTTAGCCAATCTTCGTTTAGTCTGTAGCCCCTATTTCGAGTTGCAAATATGAGCAACAGAACCAGTATCAGATACTCAGACGCTACTACGAGCATTAGTAAGGTACACATCAATAACATGTATATCAAATATACCTTTGTTCACTTTGCCATCCTTCTTATCTGCCAAATACTTGGGGAAGTTCTGCTTCCAGTGACCAGCCCCTTTGCAGTAGAAGCACTCAGTTTCAGGCTTGGGTCCAGACTTGGGCTTCTTCCCGGGAGTGACAACTTGCTTGCCATTCTTCTTGAAGTCCCCCTTCTTTCCCTTGCCCATTTTCTTGAAACTAGTGGTCTTCTTAACCATCAACACTTGATGCTTTTTTTTTATTTCTACCTCCTTAGCTTTGAGCATAGCGAAGAGCTTGGAAATTGTCTTATCCATCCCTTGCATATTAGAGTTCATCATGAAGCCTTTGTAGCTTGGTGGCGGTGATTGAAGAACCCTGTCAATAACACTATCATTTGGAAGATTAACTCCCAGCTGAGTCAAGTGGTTATGGTACCCATACATTTTGAGTATGTGTTCACTGACAAAACTATTCTTCTCCATCTTGTAGCTATAGAACTTGTTAGAGACTTCATATCTCTCAACTCGGGCATTTGCTTGAAATATTAAATTCAACTCCTGGAACATCTCATATGGTCCATGACGTTCAAAACGTCTTTCAAGTCCCGATTCTAAACCGTAGAGCATGGCACACTGAACTATAGAGTAGTCATCAGACCGCGTCTGTTAGACGTTCAAAGCGTCTACATTAGCGGGAGGGGGCTTTTCACCTAGCGGTGCATCAAGGACATAATTCTTCTGTGTAGCAATGGGGATAATCCTCAAGTTACGGACCCAGTCCGTGTAGTTGCTATCATCATCTTTCAACTTAGCTTTCTCTAGGAACACATTAAAATTCAAGGGAACGGTAGCACTGGCCATTGATCTACAACATAGATATGCAAAAACTATCAGGACTAAGTTCATGATAAATTAAGTTCAATTAATCATATTACTTAAGAACTCCCACTTAGATAGACATCCCCTCGAGTCATCTAAATGGTCATGCGATCCATATCAACTAAACCATGTCCGATCATCACGTGAGATGGAGTAGTTTTCAATGGTGAACATATCTATATTGATCATATCTACTATATGATTCACGTTCATCCTTTCGGTCTTCGGTGTTCTGAGGCCATGTCTGTACATGCTAGGCTCATCAAGTTTAACCCAAGTACTCCGCATGTGCAAAACTGTCTTGCACCCGTTGTATGTGAACGTAGAGCTTATCACACCCGATCATCACGTAGTGTCTCGGCACGACGAACTGTCACAATGGTGCATACTCAGGGAGAACACTTATACCTTGAAATTTTAGTGAGGGATAATCTTATAATGCTATTGTCGTACTAAGTAAAATAAGATGCATAAAAGATAAACATCACATGCAATCAAAATATGTGACATGATATGGCAATCATCATCTTGTGCCTTTGATCTCCATCTCCAAAGCACCGTCATGATTTCCATCGTCACCAGCTTGACACCTTGATCTCCATTGTAGCGTCGTTGCCGTCTCGCCAACTATTGCTTCTACAACTATCGCTAACGCATAGTTATAAAGTAAAGCAATTACATGGCGATTGCATTTCATACAATAAAGCGACAACCACAAGGCTCATGCCTGTTGCTGATAACTTTTACAAAACATGATCATCTCATACAATAATGTATATCACATCATGTCTTGACCATATCACATCACAACATGCCCTGCAAAAACAAGTTAGACGTCCTCTACTTTGTTATTGCAAGTTTTACGTGGTTGCTACGGGCTTCTAGTAAGAACCGTTCTTACCTACGCATCAAAACCACAACGATGTTTCATCAAGTTTGCTGTTTTAACCTTCAACAAGGACCGGCCGTAGTCAAGTTCGATTCAACTAAAGTTGGAGAAACAGACACCCACCAGCCACCATTATGCAAAACAAGTTGCATGTCTGTCGGTGGAACCGGTCTCATGAACATGGTAATGTAAGGTTGGTCCGGACCGCTTCATCCAACAATACCGCCGAATCAAAATAAGACGTTGGTGGTAAGCAGTATGACTATCATCGCCCACAACTCTTTGTGTTCTACTCGTGCATATCATCTACGCATAGACCTGGCTCGGATGCCACTGTTAGGGAACGTAGCATGAAATTTCAAAAAAATTCCTATACTCACGCAAGATCTATCTGGGAGATGCATAACAACGAGAGGGGAGAGTGTGTCCATGCACCCTCATAGACCGAAAGTGGAAGCGTTAGCTTAAGGCGGTTGATGTAGTCGAACGTCTTCTCGATCCAACCGATCAAGCACCGAACGAACGACGCCTCCGAGTTCTGCACACATTCAGCTCGATGATGTCCGTCGAACTCTTGATCTAGCAAAGTGTCGAGGGAGAGTTCCGTCAGCACGACGACGTGGTGACGGTGATGGTGAAGTGATCCGCGTAGGGCTTCACCTAAGCACTACGTGAATATGACCGGAGGCGTAAACTGTGGAGGGGGGCGTCTCACACGGTTTGGAACAATTGATGTGTGTTAAAGGCACCCCACCCCCGTATATAAAGGAGGAAGAGGGGAGGAGGTCGGCCCTAGGCGTGCCCCAAGTAGGGGAGTCCTACTTGGGCTCCTAGTAGGATTCACCCCCCTTTCCTTTTACCGGAAGGGGAAAGGGGGAAGGAGAGAGAGGAGGAAAAGGAAAGGGGGGCGCCGCCCCCTCCCCTAGTCCAATTTGGACTCCTCCCTTGGGGGGGCACCCCTTGTGGGCTGGCTTGCCTCCCTCCTATGGCCCATATCTTCTCCCCCCCCGGGGGGGGGGGGGGGTTCCGGTAACCCCCCAGATAATCCGATATGTACCTGATACATTCCGAAACACTTCCGGTGTTCGAATACTATCATACAATATATAAATATTTACCTCTCGACCATTTCAAGACTCCTCGTCATGTCCGTGATCTCAGCCGGGACTCCAAACAATATTCAGTCACCAAATCACATAACTCATATAATACAAAGCATCATCGAACGTTAAGCGTGCGGACCCTATGGGTTCGAGAACTATGTAGACATGACCAAGACACCTCTCTGGTCAATAACCAATAGCGGAACCTGGATGCTCATATTGGTTCCTACATATTCTACGAAGATCTTTATCGGTCAAACCGTAATGACAACATACGTCATTCCCTTTGTCATCGCTATGTTACTTGCCCGAGATTCGATCGTCGGTATCTTAATACCTAGTTCAATCTCGTTACTGATAAGTCTCTTACTTGTTCCGTAATGCATCATCTGGCAACTAACTCATCAGTCACATTGCTTTCAAGGCTTATCATGATGTGCATTACCGAGAGGGCCCAGAGACACCTCTCTGATACTTGGAGTGACAAATCCTAATCTTGATCTATGCCAACCCAACAAACACCTTCATAGATACCTGTAGAGAATCTTTATAATCACCCAGTTACGTTGTGAAGTTTTATAGCACACAAGGTATTCCTCGGTATTCGGGAGTTGCATAATCTCATAGTCAAAGGAATATGTATAAGTCATGAAGAAAGCAATAGCAATAAAACTTAACGATCATTATGCTAAGCTAACAGATGGGTCTTGTTCATCACATCATTCTCCTAATGATGTGATCCCGTTCATCAAATGACAACACATGTCTATGGTTAAGAAACTTAACCATCTTTGATTAACGAGCTAGTCTAGTAGAGGCATACTAGGGACACTGTGTTTTGTCTATGTATTCACACATGTATCAAGTTTCCGGTTAATACAATTCTAGCATGAATAATAAACATTTATCATGATATAAGGAAATATAAATAACAACTTTATTATTGCCTCTAGCGCATATTTCCTTCAGATGGGAGCTTCACGAGCCCCTTTCGGGCTTAGCCGGGACTAGAGGGCCTGGTGTGCTCCTATTGCTGCGTCCGATCGGTGACCGCCGAGGGCGGTGGAGGTTGTCCCCTCCCGCGTGGCTGCTGACGCTGTCGCTCCTCATTCCCGGCTGCTCCCTCTCAGCTTCGTCAGTCTCGCTTCGTTGACCATAGTGCAGCAGCAGTGATGATGACAAGACCGCGGTGGCGCATGCTGGTGGGCGGCATGATTGATGGAGCGCTTTGGACCATTCAGGGATGTGGGTGTTTGGCGGATGGGAGAACTCCCCGTTGGCTTGCTGGCACCGATGCGGTGACGCCCTTGGGCACAACCGTTACTTCCCAAAGGGCGTCGGGTATTCCCCTTCCCCACGCCTTCTGCATACCGGGGGAAACCCTAGGATTTTTTCGAGCAGCAACATCGTCGTCGTGTTCCTTCCTGAAGGTGTTGCTTGGTATGCGGAGGTTCAAGGTGCTAGGAGCGAGGCGGTAACTCTCCGGTGGGCGCAGCGATTGCGGGTCATCATCGTTTTCATTGATCCGACATTGCTGACATTATTTTCTCTCTTCTTTCTCTTTTGTTTCTTTTGGGCATGCTTGTGTTGTTTGCCCCAGCATTGTACTCATTGTTGTATCGAGTGGTTGCTATATCTATATAGTGGGGTGAAAGCCTATTTCGGGATGCGTTTCTGCATTAGGAGAAAAGAGGAGGAGAAGAGAAGGAGTAGACCAAGGCGATCTGGGATGCCGATATCAACCAATCAGAACACAATATTTCGACCACGCATGATTGACCGAAGTACAAGTGGCCCGGGTACCCGCTACTGTTATTTCTTTTGTTATTTTCACTATTATTTACTAAATTACTGGGGCTCTACACCTTGCACCCCCCGTGTAAAATGCCGGCAAGAAAAGGGCTTTGTCCCATAGACCAGTTGCTTTTTTATTCTAATAAAATCAAATGAAGCACAGAAATCCCAAGAGTTTGGCATTGTGTCATGATATGTCTACTAAAGGCTTTGGTAAAATTTTGAGAATGCTTCACAAATGTTGTAACATGGACTGCTTACAAACCAGACCATCTCCGAGGAAGAAATTAGGTTTCGAGACGAAACAAGGTAGGTTTGGATGTGAAACGACTCCTACTTCTTCGGTTGGCCTTTAATTTTCACACAATTATATGTATCATGTCAAAATTTGAAGTTTCACGAGTTTGCTTGTTGAACTTAAAATAGTAAATGCATATATAGGCCTTTAATGAATATAATTCAAATTTGAATGGCAGGTACATGAAATAATTGCCATGGTGTGAGATGGGGATGAGTGTGGATCTAGGCAGCAAATCTCACGTGAGAAGGCTGGATGTGCATCGGCTGAGCCTGGATGTAGGTAGTGGTTGTAGATGGAAAGATCCCCCCCACCTATTTTTTTTTGATTTTTTTTGCTGTGTGCAAAATCCCCCTAATAATGGGGAGAGAAGATGATTACTGGGAGCTCCATTCCTGATATTTTAGGGGATAGGTCGGTGTAACGCCGAAGGCTGTTTTTTTTTTTTGCAGTCAAGTGATTTTTTGGATGGTTTAGAGATGCTCTTACTA
Organism: Triticum aestivum; assembly: GCF_018294505.1. Classification (NCBI taxonomy): domain Eukaryota; kingdom Viridiplantae; phylum Streptophyta; class Magnoliopsida; order Poales; family Poaceae; genus Triticum; species Triticum aestivum. Next base: position 478,800,020 of record NC_057794.1, read on the forward strand.
CACCCAGACCGTGAGATAAGAGAGATGAAAGGCAATATAAATCAAAGAACATCAACTAGATATTTATGCATGCAAGCATGACAGAATTACTTGATTCCCATCAGATTACTTGATATCCCAACAGACTACTTGGTTCAGGAATTCAACAGATTACTTAGTTCAGGAATTGAAAGTCTTTAAGCAAAAGGCGAGACACTCAACGACAGGCAGCTCAAAAGGTGAAAAGCTCAATGAAAACCCGACTAGAGACACTCGGACAGTTGCCCTACCTGCAACACTCCCTGCAACACTCGGACAGTTGCCCTACCTTGGGGCTGCGAGACATCTTTCATGGCATCATGAGCTTTCCTGCGTATTGCAACTAGTAACACTTTTGGAGCAAATGCACAATAAAAATGTGGACAAGAAAAGGCCAGGCATATTTCTTTTGATAAAAACAACAAAAAAAGAGCAATAATCTAAGGTCATATACAGGAACTGAAAATAGACAGAGCTTAATTAACACATCCCCAATTTCTTAAGGTAAAGACAGGTTGTTATCTACGGCATAGTTAAGTGACCAATACAGTAAAACCTAAAAAAAATGAATAACACTATATATAAGTCTGTAACTAACGATAAGATGGGCTGAAACATGGAGTTCAGTACACGTCTAGTTAACCACCAATAACGAAAGGATATCTTAAAGATTCATAATGTAACCAATGAAGGTTCTGCCCAAACGAAAAAAACAGTTAGGCAGATGGGATACCGTAATGCGTCCTCCATCTCAGTGTTGGCCGGGTCCAACTTGAGTCCATCCGAGAAATGTTCGCGTGCACCCTTGTAATCCTGATGGTAAACCACTAGTTAATGGTCAAAAAGATTTAGCAGACAAACTGACAAAGAAGGAAAAACATCCGTCAGTATCTTCTATGTAACCTTGAGCAACATCAGAGCTGCACCCTGCCGGTAACAGGCTTTTGGCCAGTCAGGCCGCAATTTTCTGCATTTGTTAGCATCCAACAAAGCCTTGTCCCCCTCGCCCATGCGAAGCCGACAAAGGCTCCTGTTTGAGTACAATGTTGCATTGTTGGGATCAAACCTTATTGCCTACAGCCAACAACTCAAATCAATAGTGACCATAAAATAAATAAATAAATAAACTGTTCAGAATTTGTGAACAACGAGGTAGCAAATCAGCATGCAAATGGCTGGAAAGAGATCTGAAATAGTATAGATGATTACTTGACTAAAGCAAGAATGAGCAACAATGAAAACAAGGCACTCAACATACAGTTACCACCATGCCCAACATGAATAAAAAAGGTACTTATATTTATAATTCCACGTGTCTTCCTACAAATGAATATCATGATGCTTTTTATCTCTTCACCCATTCCTTATACACGATGTCTTGACTCTTGACCAGTGCAGATAGCAGTAACTCATAAACAACAGTTTTATACGAGTATATGGCAATTGAGTTGTAAACAAAACACTGAATTTATGCTCAAACAAATTCAGCATCATTAGATTAGCACACTATGATAATCTTCCCTTGTCATGTTTATGACTTGGGAAGCACATTATTGTCTCAATTCTCCCTATGATTTGTAACAAAATCAGCACTGTCTAATAGCTGCCGACCCTATGGATATGGACCTTGCCACACTAGATTCAAAATCATTGAAAACAACTACCTAGTTCAGTCTTCAGTGTGAAAATTTGGGTAGTTCGATAAGTTTTTCCAAAAGAATATTTATGATCAAAAGTAAATCCAGGAACCATGTCTGCTTAAGGCATAGAGCTTGAAAAAAGAGGTACACAATCAATTATGATATTGGACAAGATGAAATATGGGAAAGGACAAATATAAGATGAAATATGGGAAAGTATATGTTGCTTTAATATACCACAGTGTAGGATTTTGCTGCACTAAGATAATCCTCCTGCTTGAAACTACAGTCTGCAAGTTTCTTAAAGCCTTCCGCTTTAACTTTCCTTTTAGACTCAGGCTCATCCTGAATCATCAAGATATTGAAATTTATGAAGAGTTCAGATGCACAAGAATAGATAGATTTTAACGAACATATTTAAAATTGTGACGTAAAGGTATGGAAATATGGATCTCGTTTATACAAAAATCTTTTTGCTAACATATACAGATAACCATACCAGTTTCCACCCTTACCCACCAGGAAAGTCACATTTTCATCAGTAATAACTGGCAAGATGGTACTGATTTCTAAACTTCAAACTTATACTACATAACATAGATAAAATTTCCTTGTATATTCTTGCGCAAAATGGTATTAAATCTTGAATTGATATTACTTAACAGTTATTTAATTCAAGTAACACGAAATTGTCTTGCATTTGAGACATATTGTTCTGAAAATACTTGGAAAGGCAACTTTGATAATAAATGGCAACTTCTCTTTTCTGTCTTGTCTGGTAGCAAGAACAGAATACTCATTCCCGAGCCCTTGTAATTAATATTGACCCATTCCCGAGCCATTGTCTCTAGAAATACTGGAATAGGTATTTTGACCTATAATCGTTTGTACCAAATCATTAGCCAACAACTTGCTCGTTCAGAATTTTGACCTATAATCGTTGCTTGGAACAGTGGTGTGGCTGTGCCTAAGTAGCTCAACATCTCCGCCTAACACCACATTTGCCAGGCTAGATGGCTTAGTAAACATGCAGTTTGTTGCCAAATTGCCGTGGCAAGGTTGATCACCCCCAGCAAGTTTTAGAACCCTGCTTTGTGGTGGGCTGGTTGTCCTACAATGGTCACAGCACAAGGAGCGAATGGAGGTTGGCACCAAGAGGCTGGAGTGGCTAACCAGTTCCTTAAACAAACACTACATCCATTAAAAAAAACACGTATTGTTTGCTCTTTCCGCTTTTTGGTTTTCGTGATGTTGTTGGTGTCGCCCACTTTCAGATGAGGCCAATATCTACCTACTTTATAATAAAAATTGTAATAAGTTAAGATATACGCATATGCATCTATGATGCAGAGGCAAGGGGTAATAAAAGCTTCCATTATACTAAAAAAAGTTGAGAGAAGAGCGTTTTCTGTTCTCCCTAGAATTCCTAAAGTTTATGTGAGGATTGCAACTTGCTAGGGTTCTAAAAAACATTGCGTGTGTACACCATGTCGCAGGGCTTACTAGAACTCTAGAAAAACAGAACTCAACCAGCATTTAATGTCAAAGAGGTAAATCTTACTTCATCAGGAACAAAACGGTTGGCAGGAACATCCTCCATAATGTAATTGACGAAGTCAGTTGAAACAAGTTCTTCAGAATGGATATTTTCCATAGCATAGGTTAAAGCTCCCATGCGATCAGCACCAGCCTATCACAGAAACAGATGTTAAATGTATGTCCTCAAGATAACCTGGGTAAGTCAGTAATAAAGATTTACAGGGTAGCATTTCAAATTTCTCCACTTTCAGGTATAAATAGCAACCATAGTGTTACCAGTTCAGCACTAATTTTCAACTAGTTCATCTGGTTGAGTTCACTGTCATCATACTTGTGGTAACCACGTTGACCACAAATTCAAAAAATAAATGGTTAATAAAGTGTCTACTTCAAGTGCAACAAATTGTCATTGTGCACAAAACAAAGGCCAGCATAGGACGTAACTCAAAAAAAAGGCCAGCATAGGATGTTGAAAGTTCTCATCTTCAGTGAGAATTTTTTTTGTCATTACATAGAAACTGGACTCATCAAAATTGAAGAACTTGACAAGGCTAAGACGAAGGTACAATACCTCAATCAGGAGAACCATACAGTTCCTTGAGGCGGCATCTATAGCTGCAATTAGAGGTGTCACTAGTAGAAAAAGGGTCAAATATGAAGCACATTAGTGCCGGTTTGAATTTGAGGTGGCACTAATGTGTCCATTAGTGCCGGTTCCAAAGGCTAGGCGGGCGGACATCATTAGTACCGGTTTATGGGCAACCTTTAGTATCGGTTCATGCCACGAACCGGTACTAATGAGGCTGTGTCAAGCTGTGGTCAGGCTGGGGCCCCACGAAAACCTTTAGTACCGGTTCATGGCATGAACCGGTACTAGAGTTTCTTAGTAAGCTGATTTTTAGTCCCACCTCGCCAAGAGAGAGGCAGTACGAGCGGTTTATAAGCCGTGAGTGCAGAGACGATGAAGGAGAGGCGCAATGCTCACTTGCACGTTGCTTAGCTTCAAGCCTTTCGGAATAGCATTGATTGCACGGAGCTATGTGCAGTGCAGCCTACACTATTCCGAAAGGCTTGAAGCTAATTAACCAGCATTGTACCTCTTTTTTATTTTTAATAACTTATTTGAACTCCGAACTTTTTGTGTTCAGTATGCAGCATTCAAAGCGACGTCATCAATTTCCAACATGTTCTGACATCATTTGTTGTTTTTCAATCATTTACCGATTTGTTTAGAGAGCTAAATGACCGTGAAATTGAAAATCACTACAAAATGAACTCTGAAAATATTGAAAGTTGGCATGGTATCATTATTTCACCCGCATAGCATGTGCGAAAGAGTAGAGAGGGTCACGGCAAAAACTGGACGCACTTCGTGTACAAACTGGACAATGTCTTCCGGAGTATCAGGGTTTCAGACAAGAACGCATCTGTTACACGGGCACTTCAATGTATTTTAAACTTATTTGAACTCCAGAAATTTTTTGCGTTCAGTATGCAGCATCCAAAGCGACGTCATCAATTTTCAACACGTTCTAACATCATTTGCTGTTTTTAGTCATTTACCGATTTGTCCAGAGAGCTAAATGACCGTGAAATTGAAAATCACTACAAAATAAACTATGAAAATGTTGAAACTTCCCATGGTATCATCATTTCACCCACATAGCATGTGTGAAAGAGTAGAGAGGGTCACGGCAAAAACTAGATGCACTTCGTGTACAAACTGAACAATGTCTTTCGGAGTATCAGGGTTTTGGACGAGAACTCATCTGTTACACGGGCACTTCAATGTTTTTATACTTATTTAAAATCCCGACTTCTTTTGCGTTCAGTACGCAGCATTCAAAGCGGCGTCATCAATTTCCAACACGTTCTGACATCAATTGCTGTTTTTAGTCATTTACCGAATTGTTTAGAGAGCTAAATGACCATGAAATTGAAAATCACTATAAAATAAACTATGAAAATATTGAAACTTGTCATGGTATCATCATTTCACTCGCATAGCATATGCGAAAGAGTAGAGAGGGTCACGGCAAAAATTGGACGCACTTCGTGTACAAACTGGACAATGTCTTTCGGAGTATCAGGATTTCAGACAAGAACTCATCTATTACACGGGAACTTCAATGTTTTTTAGACTTATTTGAAATCCCGACTTCTTTTGCATTCAGTATGCAGCATTCAAAACGGCGTCATCAATTTCCAACACGTTCTGACATCATTTGTTGTTTTTCAGTCATTTACCGAATTGTTTAGATAGCTAAATGACCATAAAATTGAAAATCACTACAAAATGAACTCTGAAAATGTTGAAATTTGCCATGGTATCATCATTTCACCCGCATCGCATGTGCGAAAGAGTAGGGAGGGTCACTGCAAAAACTGGACGCACTTCGTGTACAAACCGGACAATGTCTTTCGGAGTATCAGGGTTTTGGACGAGAACGCATCTGTTACACGGGCACTTCAATGTTGTTTATACTTATTTGAAATTCCGACTTCTTTTGCGTTCAGTACGCAGCATTCAAAGCGGCGTCATCAATTTTCAACACGTTCTGACATCATTTGCTATTTTTCAGTCATTTACCGAATTGTTTAGAGAGCTAAATGACCATGAAATTAAAAATCACTACAAAATGAACTCTAAAAATGTTGAAACTTGCCATGGTATCATCATTTCACCTGTATAGCATGTGCGAAAGAGTAGAGAGGGTCACGGCCAAAACTGGACGCACTTCGTGTACAAACTTGACAATGTCTTTCGGAGTATCAGGGTTTTGGACGAGAACTCATCTGTTACACGGGCACTTCAATGTTTTTATACTTATTTGAAATCCCGACTTCTTTTGCGTTCATTATGCAACATTCAAAGCGACGTCATCAATTTCCAACACGTTCTGACATCATTTGCTGTTTTTCAGTCATTTACCGAATTGTTTAGAGAGCTAAATGATCGTGAAATTGAAAATCACTACAAAATGAACTATGTTGAAACTTGTCATGGTATCATCATTTCACCTACATAGCATGTGTGAAAGAGTAGAGATGGTCACAAAGAAACTAAATACAAAAAAAAAATTACTTAGAAATAAATAGAAGAAAATAAATAAAGCAGAAAAAATACTATATAAAAATTACTCAAAAATAAATAGAAGAAAATAAATAATGCAGAAAAGAAAAAACTATATAAAAAATTACTCAAAAATATATAGAAGAAAATAAATAATGCAGAAAAGAAAAAACTATAAAAGAATTGTTGGGGCGCTGTCCAGTGGGCCTACCAGACCTAGGGTGTGCAATTTCAGGCCCAGAAGGTCCGGCAGACTCACATGGCAGCGCGCCATAGCTAGGCCGAGAAGCCTTCTATATAGAGGAGTTCGAAGGAGCAGCCGCGGCTGGGTTTATAAACCAGTGCGGCTGCCCTTCGCTCGGCGAGGTGGGACTAAACATTATGCACCGCGGGTGGCAGCGCAACACCTTTAGTACCGGTTCGTGACTCCAACCGGTACTAATGGGGGGCCTTTAGTACCGGTTGGAGCCACAAACCGGTACTAAAGGGGTCCGCTTCTCGCCTCTTGACCTGGCCAAAATTGGCCTTCAGGACCGGTTGGAGCCACCAACCGGTACTAAAGGTCCCTCCTATATATATGGTATTTAGGAAAAATCTAGTTTTCATCCGCGCGCCACCCGTCTTCTATCCAACTAGCTTCATCGCCCGATATCATCGTCGCCGCCGCCGCGCCGTCGCCCATCGTGCGCCGCCCTCGCCGCCCGTCGTCACCATCCCCGCCGCGCGCCATACGTCGTCGTCGCCGCCCCTGCCGCTCGCCGTCGCCCCCGCCGCCCGTCGTCGCCGTCTCGCGCCGCCCCGCCGCGCGCCGTACGTCGTCGCCGCCGCCCTTGCCGCTCGCCGTCGCCCCCGCCGCCCCCGTCATTGCCGTATCGCCCCCGCCGCCGCCCTCGATCGTACACACACACACACACACAAGCACGTACACGCACGCGCGCGCACACACACACATATTTTTTTACTTATTTTCTGTTTCTGTTTTTTAGATTAATGCATGTCAAATTGTTAATGTTTCACTTATATGTGAACATATGTTAGATATTAATGTCATATGTTAGATGAATTAGATATAAATTATATGTTAGATATATATTTAATTTAGTTATATGAGATTTGATTATCTAATTAACATTTACTATATAGAACTAGCTACCTTATTTTTAATAAGAAAATTAATAAAACTAGTTTAGTTGAATTAGTTGAATTAATTAGTTGAACTAGTTAGTTGAATTAGTTGAGCTACTTTATTTACATATATTTTTCGTAAGTGCTTAGTTGAATTAGTTGAGTTAATTAGTTGAACTAGTTGAATTAACAGAACTAGTTGAATTAGTTGAATTAATAGAACTAATAAGTGTTTAATGTTTCACCTATGAACATAGGAATGTCGTGTGACGACGAATACGATTTCATTATGTGCGAATATTGCGAAGACCAGCGCGGCCTATGCGGCAGAAATTTTCTAATTGATGATAGGTGCTTCAACATCAAGCTGGGTGAGAACTTCGAAGTGGATACAATAAGTCAGAACGACAAGTCTTTTTTCATAATTAAACATGACTTATGCTTCATTTGCTTCAACTTTTAATTTTAATTTTTTTCACTATTCTACTAGCGTATCCCCTGCCATGCAAGAAATTTTTGTCTTGCATAAGATAGGTTTCAGTCCTAACAAAATTATGGAGGTAAAAAAAGTTTACTTGAAGACCGAGCATGGTTATACCTTCAACGTCAAATTATACAATGCAGACACATACACCTATTTTGAATGCAAAACTTGGCAAGCACTATGCAAGGCTTATGTATTTGAGCCTGATATGGTTATCACCTTTGATATTCGTCCGAAAGATGATATTGAAGGTAATAGAGACATCTGTGTCGATGTGCAGACGCCTCCAGTTCTACCATTATGTGAGTTTCTCAACTATATTTATGTCTTCGATATTGTTTATTCAAAAAGAGTTGACAAGTAATTTATATTGACAGCTTATTTCCAATCAAGCAAACATGTCCGGCGCTTGGTAGACAGGACCATCCACTGTCCCGGGGCTGAACTAAACTGCGAGGAGACAAGTCATTATGTTTCATGGCTTGAGGATCTTGATGCTGTCAAGACAAAAAAATTTCGTGCACTTAGAAATGTTAGTACTCAAAACGTGCGATCAATAGTGTTCATACTGAACTACAGTCACATATATTTAGGAAAGATGGTAAGATTTCTACTATTTCTCCTGAGTGCATCTTTTGCATACATTATTTTTTAAGCTAAACTTCATTGCTAAGTATGTTACTATATGATGTTCTTTAACAGGGACTCCCGATGAATGTTGTGCCTGATTGGATCGAGACTAAAGGTACCATGAATATTGTTAGCTTACGGCCAAGATATCCTACAATGCACTTTAGTGCATTCAGGATTTCTAATAGAGATGAATGCTTAATAGTAAAACACTGGAGCAAAATTGTGAACAATCGCAGAGAAGTACTAGGGGTAGTAATCAGAAGCGCAACCCACGATTAGGAGACAGGTTCATCTGCATGCTCGAATATGATGAATCAGGAAAGCTATACATGTTCTATGTTATTTTACATAAGAGAGAGCAGCATGAGTGATTAGCTAGTTCATGCTCTTAGTACTTATCCTCTCATGTCCGTATTCTTCGTCCTGAACTTAATCTCAAAGAGTGATTTGCTTTTGTGGTGTTATGAACGCTTATAATATCATTACCATGTTGAACTCGATGATATCTTTACTTCTAGTACAAGTGAATGTTTCTTCTTTAAGCTAGTGTTGATGGTCATTAGATAGCGGTAATGACTATATGATGATTAAGTAGTGGTAATGAGACGACTATTATATGATGATTTTTAGCTAGCTATGAAAATTGTTGTTGGTGATGATATATATGATGCAAGAATTTTTATATTAATATGATGATGATGATAATGAGTTATTATATCATTTATGAAAGAAACCGCAAATTAATTTCAACTAGATGGATTCTAGCTAAGTGATCAAGTATATGCCATATCCATATTACCTCGATCACTTAATTAGGTGATCAAGTATATATAATATGGATATGGCATATACTTGATGACTTAGCTAGGATCCACATGCATCCAGTCAAACTAATATGTGATACTTTCACCTAATGATTTAACAACTCATTATAATGTAAAACAATCACTAAATTAAATTGAAAACATAAAATTAAAGTAAAAATAAAAATAAAACCAAAACACACCCAAACATTTAGTACCGGCTGGTGTTACCAACCGGTACTAATGTCCTACGCGCCCCCGGAGCTGCCTCGTGCCACGTGGTTGCCCTTTAGCACCGGTTCGTGCTAAACCGGTACTAAAGGGGGGGGGGGCTTTAGTGCCCACACTTTAGTGCCGGTTACCGAACCGACACTAAAGGGCCTTACGAACCGGTGCTATTGCCCGGTTCTGCACTAGTGTGTCTTGCCATTTACCAATTTGTTGCACTGGTAAGAAACAAGATATCAGCTTCTATAGTTAAAATGATAATAAAGTGATAACGGCAAAATGTATACATAGAGATCACTAGAATCAAAAATGTTTCAAGGCATTATAAAATACATGAGCACAACTTACTGGTCCAAGAAATTTCATGGCTTACTAGCATCTGATTAAACCTTGATATTTTAGGTGGATAGACAAAATTATATTGTACGAAATATGTAAAAGGGCAATTGCATCAGCAAAGTTTATTTTTAATGTATCGACACTGAAGGGACCAATGGTGACAACAACATTAGTAGAATATTGCATGCATTGACAACAGAACTATTACTAATGCAAGGAAACATATTTAACAGTATAGTAAGGTAAATTTGTTTTCCTGAGCGCTGCAACAACACGATCTTAAGAGCTAGGCAAGGTGTTTATTTAAAAATAAGCTAACAAAGGACCTCAACACTTGTTATGATGGCATGATCTGAACCAGGAGAAGAAGAAAAATATAACCAAGATGTCAAGAGTTAGCTGTTCAAGAGTTATGATGGCATGATTTTAACAATGTGGAAGATTTGGTTGCTTCCCAATGTCAGCGGGTTTGAGAATAGAGGCTGAATTGCCAAGAACTGGTGGATTCCATTCTCCATGAGCCTAGCCTTTGGAAGGAGGCAAGGCCAAGGTGTGATCCTGTTGCGGCACGCAAGTTCTCCTAATGTTGCCGCCGTTTTGATCCACTGTAGGCACCGTTGTTTACTTATTTGGTGGGTTTTTGTTAGCTAGGCCATAGGTTTTCTGCTAAATTTTCGTTTTGCTAGATTTGGCCTTTCAGCCTTTGCTTGTACTTTGCGTCATCTTGACGTTCTCTCTAATACAAAATGACACCTCATGGTTGGCTGCCCCTTCCCGCGCACAATCTGGTATGAGATCCTCCCCTGGCGCCGCTCAACTGCCGCCGTGCCCAACCCGGCGACGCCTTTCCCGGATTGGTGCGACCTCCCTCGACACTGTACCTTCTGCTCTTCACCAAGGTACCACATCCCTCATGCTTCCCACGACCTGGTCGATTTGGAAACACTAGAATAATTGCTTCTTAGACTCGTTGCAACCCTCCATCTCCTGCCTAGTGCATGACATTAAGGACGACACACGCCTATGGGCCAAGGCCGGCGCCAAAGGGATCAACATAGTTATTCCAGAGAGTTAGCATTTTGAGCTTCTGGGCTGAACACCGCAACATCTTCTGCTCGAGCATCTGTGGACGTGCCTTTGTGTGTACGCGGTCCGCGATGCTCACTCCCCCTGTACTTCTCCTAAACTCCTTCTATCAATGAAATGATATGCAAGCCTTTTGCGTATTCACAAAAAAAGAGTACAAAATGACACACATTTGAGCTTAACAAGTAGAAACATACTCCCTCCGTCTCACGCAAAAGGCTTGCGTATCATTTCATTGATAGAACGTTGAAAAATGATCTTATATTACGGGATGGAGGGAGTATGTTAATAGAGGATGAGAAAAATAGCTAATGACTTTTCTTTAGCAGAACACAAGAACAATTAAAGTTTACCATGTACATTCACCTATCCAATATGCGAAACTTAAGGCAGAAACGTATGCACTTATAAACTTACATATGCATTATGGTCCAATAAAATCTTCATAATGTCATCATGCCCTTTAGTAGCAGCGCAATGAAGTGGTGTCCCACAAAAATCTACCTAGTCGATATAAGCTACCGGGTCGATATAGGCTCCGTGAGCAATCGGTTGTTTTAACAGTTTCACAAGCTCCTGAAAAAAGATGCACAAACTTGCTGGATAAGAGAATAGGTATTTCTGCTATATTCTCATTCTGAAAGAAAATGAACTCACGGATTTATTACAGCAGAGAATAGGTATTTCTTGGGACAAGATTTCTCTTCTGAAAAGTGACGACTTGTTCAGTGGACAATCAAATGCAATACGTCCTGTGGCTAGAGGTTTATATTTGTTACCATACGAAATAAAGAAAAATAGATCATAGCATAGTACAACACTAAGCCACACCATAGTACAACTTAGAAATTGAAAAGCCATGAAGAAACATTGCAGCGCACAAATGCAAAACAGAGGCATATGTATTCATAGAAATAGACCTGATACTGTGGCTTGGTGTAAAGGGGAGAGCCCATTGCTGTTGAATATGTTTGGATTGGCACCATGATCAAGAAGATATTTGGCAATACCCGCACGATAACAAACTACCGCAAGAAACAGAGGTGTTCTGCCTGTCAAGAACATAGTAATTTAGCTCGTATTGATGCAAAAGCCTTTCTTGATTTAGGAACGAAATAACATGCTTCTCTTAAAGAGTAACTGTTCGCCCACATAAAAAGACACGGAAGTGTCATAATAGTGCATTATCTTTTCTGAGAGCATTAAATGTAGAAACAGCTACTCAAGAGTATACCCATGGTTCTTTATATTATATACTCCCTCCTTCCATCTATATAGGGGCTAATGCGTTTTTCAAGGCTAATTTTGATCAAATATTTTTTTTTGACCCGGGCCATAACCCCTTTCCATTAAAGATATAACGGAAATACAAAGTTCACCACACAAGACCCAACAAAACGAACTACAACATAAGGAGACTAGAAAGGGGTAATGCGAGATCAACGCATCACTGGGAAACCCGCTACAAGCACCCGTCATCGAGCAGCTCATCGCGGGGCGAAAACCCAGTGACACCTATCATCACGCAAAACCACTAGACCTAACAGAATCAGGCAAACTCCAGCAGGAGCTAAAACAGTCTCACAGAGTCCACATCACCATGCCCTTGGGGCAAAAGCACTCGCGCAGGAGTAGAGCTTAATAATATATGACATGCAACTTACACAAAGCACATCGTTAAATTCGTGTGTGAAAGGAGCTTTCAATGATATAATTTTTACATTGTGCATGTCATGTACTATTAATCTTGTCAATAGTCAAAGGCGGTATTCAAAAACGCATTAGGCCTTATATAGATGGACAGAGGGAGTACAATAGAAAAGGGAACGAGTTATAACAAAACACGATAGAAAAGGGAACAATTTATATGCATCTGTTTGAAACGTAATTAATTCAACCATGAAAAGATCCTCGATGGGACCGACTTATAGAATATATCAGCCATGCATATGTTGGATTTTGTTTGCCCTGATGCATATGTAGCATATTACCTGAGGTATCAAGAGCATGGTCTATTTCCATACGAAGGTATATGGTCAACTTTTTTTCTTTCTAAAACAGGCATGGCACAGAAATATCTTAGCTAGCATTAAGGAGACAAACTGGTGGGTAGCAAATATGCAGAGCAACATAGATGTTATATGATCATTGCTTCGTGAGTGAGCAATAGCTATTTCCTTAACACTACCAGGCATAAGCTTAGGAAACCCAATCGACCAAAAAGATCATATAAACAACAATTATTTGGAGGACAACCAACTTTGTTCAGCATCGGCCCGCCGCTTGAAATATTCTGTTCAGCATCGGCCCGCCGACTGCGGAACGAGAAGCAGCGTTAGCGTTTGGGGCTGGGGTTCGCACTTAGCAACGAGATATTGGGGTTGGGGCCAAGGATGAAATGTGAAGGAGACGCTTACCGATGGAGCGAGCGGGTGTGAGCGGCGGCTCCATGGCGTTGATGGAGAGTAGGAGATGGTAGGGCTTTTCGTGAAGGAGGAGCGGAGAGGGTAAGTTTTGCTTTTTAAAAGGAGGGGAGCCGAGAAGGCAACGACGAAGACGAAGTGATCCGCGCGAACGGAGAATGTGGGCGGAGTCCACTCCCCGGCATTGAATTGTACTACCTCCGTCCATTGGTCCTTTAGTATTGTGTGACAAACTTTGACTATAAATTTAATTAAAAATTAATAATGTATGTCATCAAAAATTATATCCATGGATTCGTATTTAAACATAGTTTTTAGTTATATTATTTTTGGTTACATGCATTAACAAAGTTAGTTAAATGTAAGGTCAAAATTTGACACAAAATGTGAAAGGGACCGATAAACCATGATGGAGGTGCGGCTATGCCAACATCGACTCCCGAGACATATGCTCTCCAAATTAGAAAAATGTTTAAAAATAAATATTCAAATATGTCAGGCTGGTTATAGTGGCGAATTACTAGTCTATGTTACTACCTAGTTGGGAGTAGAATAATATATGTGTGATGTCATACAACACTTCATTTATTAGGTTGTAGACTCATCTCGTCTTGGGTATGTGATGTTACCCATAATGTGAGTAACACATTACTTCCTCCTTTCTAGTTTAAAGGGCTCATCTAAAAAAATAGATTTCCATTATATTAGGCTCACTTTGAGTCCAAATAAGTTAAAGAGCTTTGGGCCTCACATCATATTTAAGAAAAGAAAGGGAATTAGTGGTCATGCATGCATCTTATTCTACATGCACCATGCAAGTCCAATGAGAAGGATGGTGCACTTATTGCTTTGGAAGTTGAATAAGTGGGAATATTTCATTGGGCAGTTTTGTAGCGACAAAACTTGTGTCATCCACTCATAATGTATCTTGGTTGATGAGATTTCAGATTTGAGCCCAATAAACCGAAAGAGGAAGAGTGGGAGTATGTTACCACATGCCTCTCTTTCCTCATTAATAACTTGTCACATCATCTATTTTGCCTTGATATACATGATATTACCACTCTCACTATGGGTAGTCTCAAAATAATCTGAAAAGAATTCTATTGCAGTTGTTAAGGCGGCCAATGGCGGGGATGGGGTCTCGGTGCCTTACCTTCTGCTAGTAGTTTAGATTATGAATTCTTTTTCTCGCAAGGCCGACGTTCGAGTGGATGGCTGAGCTTCATCTTCAAGCTGGTCTTTCGGGTTGACTATGAGATTATTATTTCTCGTCATGTGTGCGCGACGGCGAGATTTGGTGTCAGGTGCTTCAGATCGATTGAAAGGTTCAATGATGATGACTACGGCTCTAGAGTGCTGGTCCTTGGGGCATATACACGAAGACTTTTCTATTGCCATCAACAAGGTCAAAATCCGGCTTTGGTAGGGGAGTGACGACAATATCGCGTCAGTGGCTCGTTCTGACGACGGTAGTGGCCATTCAATAATGTTGACTCCTCGATGTATTCTTTTATGTTTGGGGTGTTTTGCACTTTTTATGAACCTTTATAATAGATTCGGGTCTTTTAAAAAGGCCCTCATATGCCCAGAATAGCATTAAGCATCATTTGGAACTTTGGAAAAATTGTACTCCCTCCGCCACGGTTTAGAAGGCGCACTTCAGTTCTCATGCATTTTAAGAATAGGAGAGGATTAAGGCGTGTAGGCATTTAATGTTGAGTTAATTAGGCCGTTTTGAGACACGCATGCTGCATCCCATGCATGCGGTCATTTTCCTCCACCACTGCATGCGCTAGGACTGCTTATTGACCGGCTATGGGGCACATTGCGCATTAATTTCTTCACTAATTAGGTGTCATAGTTAACAACCGAGGCTATTTTTCAGTACATGGTACAACCAATCACTAACCACCTTGGTCCTAGAGATTTTTCCAGCGCACCCTATAAACTGTGACGGAGGGAGTAGTAAACTGTTAGGCTGGTCATAGGTGGGAGTAACTTAGACTACTAACATGCATATGTTACTAGTCTATGTTACTATCTTCATAGTGGGTAGTAAGAGCATGTATAATAAGGTATAGTCATCAGGCTGTAAGGATTAAACTATTATATTTTTGTTGAGTTGGATGAGAGAGAATAAGAGAGAGAAGAGAAGCGGGCTGCAAATTAATAGCCGGTTGAAGCACGGGCTCCAAGAAACAATGTGAGGATGTAAGGTGGACCATGTATTAATAAAGTACTACTTCTTAGCAACTTGCTAGTATACTGTTGGCTATTAGGTCGACTATATGTGACATGGCAACTTCATATAGCCGGTAGTTGGCTATACTATTAACCATGCTCTAACATATGGATGATAACATGCAAGCCATCATTAATTGAGATATAGACTCATTTTACCTCGGGGTGTGTTATGTTACAACAACATATTATGTTACCACAAGCATCTCTTTCCTCATTAACTCCATGCCACATAAGCAATTTTTTCTTGGGATGTGTTATGTTACTACCTAAGTTCCTCCCACTATGGCTAGCCTTAGCCCAAAACAGGCGTGCATGTGCCAAGTGGTTATCGAAGCAATCAAACGTGGGAGCATGGCAAGCTATGGAACAATGGTTCATGAAATAAAGGAACGTTCATCAGCTTTTGTTTCTTATTTTTTTAGGCACGAGTTTAGGACCTCGAATGTCGAGGCTCATAATCTTGCAAAGTGTGCTCTTTTATGGGGTTGACCGTCATACTTGGTTAGGTCAACTCGATCACTTTTTTTCATCCCTGTAAACACTATGATGGCATAATAAAAGCTTTGCGAGATTGCCTAGAAAGAAACTCTAAGCCATAAAAAGTGAGAGAAACTCTAAGAAAATTCCTTATAAGGGCGTACACTAATACCATTTGAGACAACCACTAAAAGTTTCGGGGCTAGGGTGACTATTATTGATATCTATATTATGAAGATTGGTTTAAGCATCTTGACCTCAGTGCGAGGGGATGAGTTGCATGTTATAGGCAGGAGCGCACCTCCTTGTAGCGCACACATCGGAGAGATTACAATCTTGGGGAGGAAGAGAAGGAATAGAGATAACCGGTTAGAGGAGATAAGCCATGCAACAACCTGCCGGCACAATCTCTCTTAACAGATTCAACTACTCTCAAACTACTCATGTAATCTATCTCTATATATCACGTTACATGAGACAACATTGTTTAACACCCTCCCTTAATCATAACTTGGTCAAGTTGAGATTACGCTTGAATTATTCTAAGCTTCTTGTGGGCAACACCTTCGTAAAGCCATCTGCAACTTGATCTATGGAATGGACAAACCAAATTTCCAATCTTTTGCTAGCAACTCTTTCTCGGACAAAATGGAAATATATTTCAATGTGTTTTGTTCTTGCATGAAAGACTAGATTTGCAGACAAATAGGTTGCACCAAGATTATCACACCACAGACATGGAGCCTAAGTATGTTTATACCAAGTTATATGAGTATGGACTGAGCCCAGATGATTTCTATTGTTGCATTTGCCAATGCTTTATATTCTGCTTCTGTGCTTGATCTTGAGACAGTGGCCTATTTCTTTGCACACCAAGATATGAGATTAAGTCCAAAAAATACTTCACAACCACCCATTGACCGTTTGTCATGAATGTCTCCTGCCCAGTCAGAGTCAGAAAAAACACTAACAAGGGTAGCTGAAGACTTGTTGAAAGCAAGACCAACATTCATAGTATCTTTCACGTATCTTACTATATGCTTTGCAGCAGTCCAATGAACTGTCGTAGGTGCATGAAGAAACTAGCATACTTCGTTAACAACAAATGAAACGTCAGGTCTTGTAAGGGTCAAGTACTGAAGTGCACCTACTAGACTTCTGTACTTGGTACCATCTTCCTGACTCAAGAGCTCTCCTTCTGCAAGGGATAGCTTCTCAGTGCTGGACAAAGGGCTGGTGACGGTTTGCATCCCTGGAGTCCAACTCTTTTTACAAGTTCAGTTGCATATTTTTCCTGGAAGAGGTGAAGTCCATCTCCATGTTTCTTTACTTCAATACCTACGAAGTAATGCAAGTCTCCTAGAGCTTTGAGTGCAAATTCATAACCCAAGTCTTTCAACAATCCTGCCACTGCATCATCAGATGAGCTTGTAACAATAATATCATCAACATAAATGAGAACAAATATGGATGTTCTTGACTTATTGTAAATGAACAACAACATGTCAGACTTGGAGGGAACAAAGCCAAATGTCTGCAGTTTCTGGCTGAGATGAGAGTACCATGCCCTAGGAGCTTGTTTGAGTCCATATAGAGCTTTGTCAAGTTTGCACACATGAAAGGGAAAGTTTTTGTTTTCAAACCCAGGAGGTTGTTTCATATACACTTTGTCTTCCAGAACACCATGAAGGAACGCATTCTGAACATCTAGCTGTCTGAGACTCCATCCTCTAGAAACAACAATAGACAAAATGAGTTGAATGGTGGTAGCTTTTACAAATGGACTGAAGGTGTCCTCATAATTTATGCCATACCGTTGCTTGAAGCCTTTTGCAACAAGTCTAGCTTTATGTCGATCAATTGTTCCATCAGGTTTTCTTTCGATTCTGAATACCCACTTGTAGTCAATGAGATTTTTACCTTGTCATGGAGGAACTAGGTGCCAAGTTTGATTTTTCTGAAGTGCCTTACTGTGTATCACTGAGTGCTTCTCCAAGGGTTTGTGGTTCACCTGTAAAACATGCTAGACCAAATTTGCTAGACCAAATTTGAGTATATGCTTATAATTAACAGGATGGATTACCCCTTTCTGCAAACGTGTACGAGGTTGCAGCACAGAAGATCCAGGAGCCGCTGAAGAATTTGCACCAGCAGTTCCCCCAGTCAACCCCGAGGCGAATGTGCCAGTAGATACCACGATGATGGCATCTTCTGTGGCACCAGGAGTCGAAGCAACAGTGGCCTCATGCGTAGAAGATCCAGGCGTTGAAGCGGGCTCCCGTGTTGAAGCCGGATCCTCGCAGGATGCTGAGCCGGTCAGGGAACCGGACTCCCTGTTGAAGCCGGATCATCGCGGGATGTTGAGCCGGTCAGGGAACCGGACTCCCGCGTTGAAGCCGGATCCTCGCGGGATGCTGAGCCAGTCAGGGAACCGGACCCCGTGTCAGCCAATATGTGAGATTCCACGTCGGTCGGTCCAGTTGGCTGATGCGGACGACGCTCGTAGCACCGAGGCGTGATACGTCTCCAACGTATCTATAATTTTTGATTACTCCATGCTATATTATCTACTATTTTAGACATTATTGGGCTTTATTATCCACTTTTATATTATTTTTGGGACTAACATATTAACCGGAGGCCCAACCCAGAATTGCTGTTTTTTGCCTGTTTTAGGGTTTCGAAGAAAAGGAATATCAAACGGAGTCCAAACGGAATGAAACCTTCAGGAACGTGATTTTCTCAACAAATAAGACTCAGGAGACTTGGACCCTACGTCAAGGCACAAGAGAGGAGGCCACGAGGTAGGGGGCGCGCCTGCCTACCCTAGGCGCGCCCTCCACCCTCGTGGGCCCCCTGTTGCTCCACCGACGTACTCCTTCCTCCTATATATATATCCACATACCCCCAAACGATCAAATATAGAGCCAAAACCCTAATTCCACCGCTGTAACTTTCTGTATCCACGAGATCCCATCTTGGGGCCTGTTCCGGAGCTCCGCCGGAGGGGGCATCGATCACGAAGGGCTTCTACATCAACACCATAGCCTCTCCGATGAAGTGTGAGTAGTTTACCTCAGACCTACGGGTCCATAGTTAGTAGCTAGATGACTTCTTCTCTCTTTTTGGATCTCAATACAATGTTCTCCCCTTCTTTTGTGGAGATCTATTCAATGTAATCTTCTTTTTGTGGTGTGTTTGTTGAGACCGATGAATTGTGGGTTTATGATCAAGTCTATCTATGAATAATATTTGAATCTTCTCTGAATTCTTTTATGTATGATTGGTTATCTTTGCAAGTCTCTTTGAACTATCAGTTTGGTTTGGCCTACTAGATTGATCTTTCTTGCAATGGGAGAAGTGCTTAGCTTTGGGTTCAATCTTGCGGTGTCCTTTCTCAGTGACAGTAAGGGCAGCAAGGACGCATTGTATTGTTGCCATCGAGGATAACAAGATGGGGTTTTCTTCATATTGCATGAGTCTATCCCTCTACATCATGTCATCTTGCTTAAGGCGTTACTCTGTTTTTAACTTAATACTCTAGATGCATGCTGGATAGCGGTCGATGAGTGGAGTACTAGTAGTAGATGCAGGTAGGAGTCGGTCTACTTGTCTCGGACATGATGCCTATATACATGATCATACCTAGATATTCTCATAACTATGCTCAATTCTGTCAATTTCTCAACAGTAATTTGTTCACCCACTGTAGAATACTTATGCTCTCAAGAGAAGCCACTAGTGAAACCTATGGCCCCCGGGTCTATCTTCATCATATTAATCTCCTACTACTTAGTTATTTCCTTTGCTATTTACTTTGCCTTTATTTTACTTTGCATCTTTTATCATAAAAATACCAAAAATATTAGCTTATCATATCTATCAGATCTCACTCTCGTAAGTGGCCCTATAGGGATTGACAACCCCTATTTGCGTTGGTTGCGAGGATTTATTTGTTTTGTGCAGGTGCGAGGGACTCGCGCGTAGCCTCCTACTGGATTGATACCTTGGTTCTCAAAAACTGAGGGAAATACTTACGCTACTTTGTTGCATCATCCCTTCCTCTTAGGGGAAAACCAACGCAGTGCTTAAGAGGTAGCAAGGCGCGTCAGAGAAGCGAGTCGAGGGGCGCCACTTGGCACCTGGCAATTGGTGTAGGTTGGTGGAGGTCGCCGAACAACTAGGCTCGCACTGCGTGAGTGGCTTAGAGCAGTCGACGCGTGCGCTGGTGACAGTGTCCTAGACTAGGGGGTACTCACCACGTCATCTTCTGGCCAGGTGGATCGGGCTGAGGACCCCCATGGTGGTCCACTATTGGGCCACTTCGGTCAGCCCATGACATATACGAGGAAGATTCCACAAGACTTGGTGATCAAGACAAGGACTCCTCTCCACCGATGTAGTTGACTAGGACTCTTGTTATCCTAGGCCTCCAGTACATTATATAAGCCGAGGCCAGGCTAGTCGATAGATCATTGTGACATCAACACAATCTCATTCACCTAGCCTTAGAGTTAAAACACATCTGATGATCTCAAGGTAGATCAACTCTATACTTGATACATCTTCATCAATATAAACAAGAGCGCGACGTAGGGTTTTGCCTCAATCAAGAGGGCACGAACCTGGGTAAACATCGTCTCCTTGTTCCTGTTACCATCTGTCCAAGATCCACAGCTCAGGACCCCCTACCCCGAGATCTTCCAGTTTTCACACTGACACTGGTGTTTTCATTGAGAGTTCTGTTGTGAGATCAACGAGAAGATCGATGGCTCATCTGCAGATTGACATTAGTTTTTTCTGGACAGCAGATTTGTGTTCGCCATCCCCGCTACCTCGAGCGTTGATTTTACGATTGCTTAGGTGGAATTGTGCGGAATTGCATCTAGAACAACCCTGTAAAATTTTATCGCGTTCCAACGGAGGAATCTCTAGCAAACTCCGATCTACACGAGCCTTGTTGAATCTAGACGAGTTTAGGGCGAGGAGTCTAGCATCCAACTCAGATATCCTTTCGAAGGTCCAACCATTCAACGGCCGCGGAATTCCTATATCTATCACCCCTCAAAATTTCAGCTTGATCCGACCATTCAAACTCCAGGAAGCGTCCGATGAGTGCATCAATTTTCGGATCTGTTTTCTGCGCGAAAACGAAACCGACCCGAGTTCATGTTTCTTCATGAACGAGATATTGGACATCCTTTTTAGAGGAATTTTTTAGGGTATTATTGTGTGTTGTTCTCAAACACGTGCCCATGAATTTTGGGTCTTTTCCATGGCAATCTTCACCATCACGCCGGTGTCAAACCAGCCCGACAACGTTGCTCTACGGATGCCAACCTGCATCGGCGTCGACTGCGCCATTGCTCCATCGAGCCAACGACAACCACCTCAGATCATAACCTCGGCGAGCCGACCAAGAGTTCGGCATCGCAAAGGCAAGATAATTGCCAAGACAACATTGTCGCTCCACGGATTGCACGGGTCGGGCGCGCCGGTGATACATCTCCAATGTATCTATAATTTTTGACAGTTCCATGCTGTTATATTGTCAATCTTGGATGTTTTATAATCATTTTATATCATTTTTTGGTACTAACCTATTGACATAGTGCCAAGTGCCAGTTGCTGTTTTCTACATGTTTTTTACATCATAGGAAATCAATATCAAACGGAGTCCAAACGCAACAAAACTTTACGGAGATTTTTTGGACCAGAAGGAACATAATGGACCTTGGATGTGCCTGGGGGTGCTCCGAGGAGAGAACAACCCACCAGGGCGCGCCAGGAGGCCCAGGTGCACCCTGGTGGGTTGTGCCCACCTCGGGTGCCCTCCGGACCGCCTCTTTGCTCTATAAATACCCCAATATTCCCATAACCCTAGGGAAGTCGACGAAATATTCATCCAGCCGCCGCAGACTCCAGAACCACCAGATCCAATCTAGACACCATCTCGGATGGGGTTCACCACCTCCATTGGTGCCTCTCCGATGATGCGTGAGTAGTTCTTTGTAGACCTCCGGGTCTGTAGTTAGTAGCTAGATGGCTTCCTCTCTCTCTCTCTCTCTCCCTCTCTCTCTCTCTCTCTCGATTCTCAATACAATGGTCTCTTGGAGATCCATATGATGTAACTCTTTTGCGGTGTGTTTGTTGGGATCGATGAACTTTGAGTTTATGATCAAATCTATCTTTTTATATCCATGAAAGTATTTGAGTTTCCTTGATCTCTTTTATGCATTATTGCTTATAGCCTCATATTTCCTCTCCGATATTTGGGTTTTGTTTGGCCCACTTGATCTATTTATCTTGCAATGGGAAGAGGTGCTTTGTAGTGGGTTCGATCTTACGGTGCTTGATCCCAGTGACAGAAGGGGAACCGACACGTATGTATCGTTGCTACTGAGGATAAAATGATGGGGTCTATCTCTACATAGATAGATCATGTCTACATCATGTCATACACTAGATGCATGCTGGATAGCGGTCGATGTGTGGAGTAATAGTAGTAGATGCAGGCATGAGTCGGTCTACTAATCTTGGACGTGATGCCTATATAATGATCATTGCCTAGATATCATCATGAGTATTTGAAGTTCTATAAATTGCCCAACAGTAATTTGTTCACCCACCGTTTGCTATTTTTCTAAAGAGAAGCCACTAGTGAAACCTACGGCCCCCGGGTCTCTTTCTCATATTATTTGCCTTTGCGATCTATTTTCCTTTGCTTTTATTTTCAGATCTATTGAACCAAAAATACCTTGCTGCAATTTATTCTTATTTATTTTATTTTGGCGTCCGATCTATCAATCTATTACAACTTTATCTCACATCTGTTTGCCTATCTTGAGGCGCCGTACCCGGAAGGAATTGACAACCCCTTTAACACATCAGGTTGCGAGGATTTGTTATCTATGTGCAGGGGTTGTTTACGTTGTGTTGCTTGGTTCTCCTACTAGTTCGATAACCTTGGTTTCATATCTGAGGGAAATACCTACCTCCGTTGTGCTGCATCATCCCTTCCTCTTTGGGGAAATACCGACGTAGCTGCAAGCGACATCAAAAGGAATTTCTTACACCGTTGCCGGGGAGGATCTTCAACATATACCAGGTTCCTAATCACAAATCTCATCTCCTCGTAATTTATATTATTTGACATTTGCCTCTCGTTTTCCTCTCCCTCGCTTCACAAAAATTTACCGTTTTATTCGCCCCTCTTTTTTCGTTCGTCGTTTTCTTGTCAGATCTATCCTTTGCTTGAAATCATGAGTGATTTCGGTATGGCACCAACAGATGATGGCCTAACTCCTAAGATTGGATGTATGGTCAATCTAGATGCTAAAACTTTTATCTTGGGGCAAGGGAACATTATGGGAAAAGAACGTATCCAAGAATTTTTCAATTGTGTTGGGAATCTAAGTCTTGAAGATGCTCCTATACTTAAAACCACTAGATCTTATGCAGATGCTATTTCAGCACTAGTTCTGAAACTTGAAAGTAAATTTATTCGTACCCATCCTACTTTGCAAAGATTTTTTTTGAGCTTCCCGTTATAAAGAATCCCAGGGCTAAAAATTTGGCCACCCTTGTCCTTATGAATGAATTTGATTACATAAGACGGGAAGCTAGGGAAATCTTTGATTTTTATGGTATGAATGGTGAAAAACATGTGATAGATGAAATTCTTTACAATAGTGACTATGCTTTAAGACATTGGCTTGGGGATAATAAAATCTTCGATGAGAATCTTAAAAAGGAAGTCCCCGTTTTAGATATAACCCAACAGGTTTTCAATAATGTTAATCAACATTACTCTTGGATTGTTGCGAGGAATCAAAAAGGTTATGATGAACATCAAATTAGGAACGCTAAGGTTTCTATGGATAATATGTTTTATGTTGTGTTTACAAAATCCCATGATGAAAAAACCTCTAAGAAGGTTAAGAACAAGGATGACAAAACTTAGATCCTTGCTTTATGCCTAGCTAAGGGCGTAAAACTATAGCGCTTGTTGGGATGCAACCCAATGAATAAAATTTATTTTTGCTTTTTGCTTCTTGTTTTTGAGTGTTAGCACAATTATGCTACTGTTATGATTGTGTTTTTATGTTTTAATTAGTGTTTGTGCCAAGTACAGCCTTTAGGATCTTCTTGGGTGATAGTTGTTTGATCTTGCTGAAAAAACAGAAACCTTTGCACTCGCGAAAATAATTCTTATTTTTAACCAGAGAGCGATAAAATACCAATTCCTTTTGCAGTAGATCAATATACAAATTTCTCAGGTCATCCTATTTTTTCAGAATTTTTAGAGCTACAGAAGTATTCGAAATAGTCAGATTGCTACAGACTGTTCTGTTTTGACATATTCTATTTTCTTTGCGTTGTGTGCTTGTTTTAATGGCTCTATGGTTTTTTTGATGAGTTTTTGCCATAGAAAAGTTGGAATACAGTAGATATAATGCAAGAACAAAATATGAATTGGTTTGATAAAGCACTTATAATAGTGATTTATTTTCTTATACTAACGGATCTCATGAAGGTTTTGTTGAGTTTTGTGTGATTGAACTTTTCAAGTTTTGGGTTATCTTACAACGGATGAAGGAATAAGGAGTAGAAGATCCTAAGCTTGGGGATGCCCCGGCATCCCAAGCTATTATCCAAAAATGAGCAACCAACTAAGTTTGGGGATGCCCCCGAGTGGCATCCCCTCTTTCTTCTAATGACCATCAGTATTTTACTCGAAGCTATATTTTTATTCGTCACATACTATGTGTTTTGCTTGGAGCGTCTTGTATGATATGAGTCTTTGCTTGTTTTATTTTGTGTTTTAAGTCTTGATCCCTTGCTGGACACACCTATTTGAGAGAGCCAAAATTATGTCATGACTTGTTAGAATTGCTCTCTTTGCTTCACTTAAATCTTTTATGAGCCATGGACTTGCTCTAATGCTTCACTTATATCTTTTTGAGCACGGTGTGATTTAGTATTTTTGAAGAAATGCTATCTTGCTTCACTTAGATTTATTTGAGAGTTAGTAAAATTTTCAAGAAATTCTCTCTTGCTTCACTTAAATTAATTTGAGAGAAGAATATTATGCCCATGATCTTCACTTATATTTGTTTGAGCTTATGAAAAGCAACACATGAAAATTAGTCCCAAAGTGATAGATATCCAAGAAAGATATAATAAAAACTTTCATGAAGATCATTGGACAAAATAAACTTGATTCTTAGTAATAGTTTTGAGAAATGATGATGTGATATGTGAGTTATGTTGATGAGTAATTATGCTTTAGTAAGAATATTGGTGCTAAGGTTTGTGATTCCCTATGCAAGCACGAAAGTCAATAGTCATGCAATGAAATTATATCCTACTTATGGTGCATTATTCGGTGTTAATTATGCTTAATCCTTGCTTATGAGATTATCTGTTTCTTGGTTGGTCGCTTCTCAATCTTTTGCTAGCCTTCATTTTCCACTAAGTATGATCTCTACTTGTGCATCCAAAATCCTTTAAACCAGTTTTGCCACATGAGTGCACTATATCTACCTATATGCGATATTCTTTTGCCATTCTAAGAAAATTTGCATGTGCCATCTCTAATTTTCAAAATAAACTTCTATTTTGTGTGTTCGTTTCGCTCGCGGAGCGGTGAGGGGTGGCTAATATTTTCCATGCTAGATGTGTTATTCTCACGATGAGTGTTTATTCACTTGTCATTGGACGACAGTAAGGCAAAGGTATTAGGGATGCCCAATCCCAAAATGAAAAAAAATGAATTTACTTTATGTTGCCAAATAATAAATTCCTCGGAAAGTGTTGGTATGGAAGGCACCCATTGATACGTCTCCAACGTATCTATAATTTATGAAGTATTCATGCCAATATATTATCATTCTTGGATGTTTTACAATCATTTTAATTTTTTGGGACTAACCTATGGACCCAGTGCTCAGTGTCAGTTGCTATTTTTTGCTTGTTTTTTACATCGCAGAAAATCAATATCAAACGGAGTCCAAACACCGGGAAACTTTTTATGGATTTTTTATGGGCCAGAAGACTCCCGATGGGCCAGAGCTGCATCTGGGGGTGCCCCGAGGGGGGCACAACTCACCAGGGGGCGCTAGGGCCCCTTGGCGCGCCCAGGTGGGTTGTGCCCACCTCGGTGGCCTCCCGTACCCCTTCTTTGCACCATAAATTTCCAAATATTCTGAAACCCCACGGGGTTAACCTAGATCAGAAGTTCCGCCGCCGCAAGGCTCTGTAGCCACCGAACACCAATCTAGACCCGTTCCGGCACGCTGCCGGAGGGGGGAATCATCTCTGGTGGCCATCTTCATCATCCCGGCGGCCACCACGATGATGAGGGAGTAGTCCACCCTCGGGGCTGAGGATTTGTACCAGTAGCTATGTGTTTAATCTCTCTCTTTCTCTCTCTCTCGTGATCTATATCATGGGCTTTGTTAATATAGTTGGATCATATGATGTTTCTCCCCTCTATGCTCTTGTTGTGATGAATTGAGTCTTTACCCTTTGATGTTTTGTCTTGTCGGAATGAATATTCAGAGATGAGAACACATGATATATGTCTTGCAGTATGAATACTTGAGGTGACAATTGGGGTATCTTATTGATTCACTTGATATATGTTATGGCATTCAACTCACGGATTCCTGCGGTGATATTGGGGTAATCTATGCATAGGAGTTGATGCACGTTTTTATTTTCTTTTCTCCAAAAAAAACTTTGGGGTCTCTTTATAGTTCTTTGTGTGGATTGAGTATTATGAATATGAACTTGCTTTGGCGTTATCTTAGTATGGACTCTAGGATAAATCGAACGGAAAAATAGCTTTATGTTATTTTAGTACGGACTCTTGAATATATCAAACGGAAAGAATAGCTTTGAGGTGGTTTAGTACCTTACAAAAAGTTCCTATCTTTTGTTCTCCGCTAATAGGAACTCGGGAGTGATTCTTCGTTACACTTTGAGGGATAATCATATGATCCAACTATGTTAGCATTGTTGAGGGGTTGCACTAGCGAAAGTACGGACCCTAGGCCTTGTTTTTAAGCATTGCAATACCGTTGTTGTGCCCGTTTACTACTTGCTACCTTGCTGATTTTATTTATTCAGATTATAAAAATATATTTCTACCATCAATATTACACTTTTATCACCATCTCTTCGCTGAACTAGTGCACCTATACAATTTGCCATTGTATTGGGTGTGTTGGGGACACAAGAGATTTCTTGTATTTGGTTGCAGGGTCGTTTGCGGGAGACCTGAAGGAAATATGCCCTAGAGGCAATAATAAAGTTGTTATTTATATTTCCTTATATCATGATAAATGTTTATTATTCATGCTAGAATTGTATTAACTAGAAACTTAGTACATGTGTGAATACATAGAAAAACAGAGTGTCACTAGTATGCCTCTACTTGACTAGCTCGTTAATCAAAGATGGTTAAGTTTCCTAGCCATAGACATGAGTTGTCATTTGATGAACGGGATCACATCATTAGAGAATGATGTGATTGACATGACCCATCCGTTAGCTTAGCACTATGATCGTTCAGTTTATTGCTATTGCTTTCTTCATGACTTATACATGTTCCTATGACTATGAAATTATGCAACTCCCAAATACCGGAGGAACACTTAGTGTGCTATCAAACGTTAAAACATAGCTGGGTGATTATAAAGATGCTCTATAGGTGTCTCCGATGGTGTTTGTTGAGTTGGCATAGATCAAGATTAGGATTTTTCACTCCGATTGTCGGAGAGGTATCTCTGGGCCCTCTTGGTAATGCACATCACTATAAGCCTTGCAAGCAATGTAACTAATGAGTTGGTTGTAGGATGATGCATTACGAAACGAGTAAAGAGACTTGCTGGTAATGAGATTGAACTAGGTATGATGATACCGACGATCAAATCTCGGGCAAGTAACATACCAATGACAAAGGGAACAACGTATGTTGTTATGAGGTTTGACCGATAAAGATCTTCATAGAATATGTAGGAACCAATATGAGCATCCAGGTTCCGCTATTGGTTATTGACCAGAGATGAGTCTCGGTCATGTCTACATTGTTCTCGAACCCGTAGGGTCCGCATGCTTAACGTTCTATGACGATATGTATTGTGAGTTATGTGATTTGATGTACCAAAGGTTGTTCGGAGTCCCGGATTGTCACAGCCCTAGAATTGCTTGTAACTAGTTGCATTAAAGCATCCATGCATCATGTCTAAATTCAAATGAATTTGAATTTGGGATGTTCAAACCCTAGCATCAAATGGAATTCAAATAGGTTCAACCTAAAAATATTTTCAATGAACCTGAAATGCCCTTCATAAATGTTCATCATTTTTTTGGTCCAGAACCTTTGCCAAAAATGATGAACATATTTCTAGGTCATCCCTGGATTTTTGAATTAAATCATTAAGTATTCGAATTTGGGCATTTAAAATTCAATAAATACTTTAAATGCTCAAATTATTCTAAAATGATTTGAGGGCTATTGGAAATAATTCAAAATGTGCCCACAAGTTATTTCAGGAATTTTGGAAATGAATTAGTATTATTACTAATTCAAAATAGAGGAATAAAATATAAAACTGAAACAGAAATTAGAAAATAAAAGAAAGGCAGAAACCTCACCTAGCCTCCCTATAGTCTGGCCCAGTTTCTGCCGGCCCAACCCACCTCCTCCTCCCTCCTACTTTCTTCAACCTCCTGCCAGTGGGCAGGAGGGCGTGTGGCTGCCGTGCACGCACACACGCGTGCCACCTCCTGCTTCCCGCCGCTGCCCTGATGTGCCTGGAGACGCCACGACACCCCGGACCTCTATCACCCTCTCGAGCTCATCCCCTCCTCTACTCTCTCTCCCTCTCATCGGTCGAGCGCCACCGTCGCTGCCGCTCGTTGCTGCCGCGGCCACCGTCTCCGCCTCGCCCCTCTGACGTGCCCACGAGCTCTGCGACTTCGTCCTCATCATCTCCACCGAGCCAAGAGAGCCAGGGCGTGCCATAGCATCGTCAACACCACCGTCTTCCACCTCGGGAGCCGATCACCACCGCCGTCGATTCGCCGCCGTCCGCGCCTCCCCGAGCCTGCTGAGACCGTCACCGACCTCGCTGTGAGCCCCGTCATTGTTTTCCCTCTTCTTCCCATGTCGCTCGCCCCACTAACTAGCTCCACCGTCTATCCCGAGGATCCATCGCCGCTGGCCATGTTGCCCCCGAGGCACCAGCAGCCATAGCTCGTGTCCGAGCACTTCGGCGTACTCATCAGCTTCCTAGCAAGCCCACGCACCCACCAGCTCCTCCTCCCATGCATCGTAGCGCCAAACCCGACCCCGCCCAAACTCCGGGCACCTCCACGAGCTCGTTTCCGGCGAGCTCGTTCCACCTCAGCTGCTGCCGCTAGCCGTGTTGGATGCGCGCGAGTCCCAGCACCACGTAGAGCCTCTCCGTCGTTGTTTTGGTCACCGGAGGAGCTAACCCGAGCCCTCCACCGCATCTGTCGTCGCCGGCGTCGAGCCGCCGGTGTATTTGGCCCGGTTGTCCAGGGGTTTGACCTCCCCTGGGTCGATGACATGTGGGCCCATGCCCCATTGACACTTTTAGTTAGGATTAAATTAGCACTAACAGTCTTTGTTAATTAGCCCAGTCACTGACCAGTGGGTCCCAATAGTCAGGTTTGACCTGGATTGGCCCTGTTGACTGGCTGACGTCACTGTGAAGCAGTGATGACATCATAAATGTTTTCTAGATTTTAAATAAATCTAAATGATTTATTTATTTTTAGAAAATGTCCTAAACTTCTAAAAATCATACAAATTAATCTATAACTCCAAATGCAAAGATTTATATATGAAAAATGATCAGAAGAATCCAATCTATCCATCTGTATTGGTTTCATGCATTTTAAACAACTTAACCTTGCTGTTTAGATTAAAACATGATAATACATTATGAATTCATAATTTGAGTTTGAGGTTGAACCTTTGGTTCAAAATAACTCAAACCCCTCTCTTTGTAGTTGCATTAGCTCAAACACACTCATTTTTTCCATGTCATGATCATGCATCATATTGTGCATTGCATTGATTGTGTTCTTTATCTATTTGTCGGTATTTGTCCCCTCTCAATGGACGTAGTTTCGACGATGAGTTCGATTACACCGATGAAGAACTACACTATCTTTAGAAGTGCCAGGCAGGCAAAAGCCCCTTGTTCATTCCGATACAATCTCACTCTCTCGCTACTGCTCCATTTTCCTGCATTGGGACAACAACGATTCAACTATTACATGCTGCGGTAGTTGAACCCCTTTCCTCTGCATGACCTGTCATTGCCATAGTAAATAGATGAAACCCACTAGCATGAGTAGGAGTTGTTTGAGCCCTGATGTGCCTACTCATTCATGCTTGCTTGTCATGCCTGCTACTCTTAGAGTTAAGTCAGGTCCGATTCATCGGGATGAATTAGAATGGTGATGAACATGTCCTACTATGTGTGAGCTAAGTGTGTGAACATGATTTGGTAAAGGTAGCGGTGAGAGGCCATGTAGGAGTACATGGTGGGTTGTCTCATTGAAACCGTCCTCAGGAACTGAGTTCTGTGTTTGTGATCCATGAACAACTACTACCACACGCTGGGCCCTGAAATATGACATCGCTCGACTTATTAACCCCCTTGTCCTCTGTCCAGAAGTTGCAAGTAGTTTCTGGTGTTTGTAGTATGCTGGAGGCCGTGCGCAGCGCTGACCCGAGGGGTGGGCTGTGATGTGGTAGGCACGTGGTACGGTGTACCGGGACGCCCGTTTGGTGCCTCGAGAACCCTGCACACATCGTTCGAGGCTGTAAGAGGAAACCTCGGCCGGACTCCCTTCGGATGGAACCTGAATAGGAGATAAACCTGGACTAGGGACTTGTGTGGTTAGTCAGGTCGTGGTCTACACCCACGTCGGCTTTCCCTTGAAGTCTGCCAAGCACATGTCGTGTGCAGACGCTAAGTGGTGGAAACATGTCTGAAGTACACCCCTGCAGCGTTATAAATGATCTATTCGAATAGCCACGTCCACGGTAAAGGACTTCTGGGTTGCCTATACAGTTCATAGACAAGTGAAAGTGGATACTCTAAAATGCACAAGATAAGCGTGAGTGCTATGGATGGCGTTCTCATAGGGAGACGGGAGCGGATCCATAGTGGGGTATTGATTGGCGAATATGTGGACTCATGCGCGCCACCTCAAAAGAGTTACTTGCAGTCGTAGTTCAATATAGCCACAGTCAGAGCTGGCTTGCTGCAGTCAAACTCCTTGCTACCTCTTGAGCACTGCGTTGGTTTTCCCTCAAGAGGAAATGGTGATGCAGTAAAGTAGCGTAAGTATTTCCCTCAGTTTTTGAGAACCAAGGTATCAATCTAGTAGGAGATCACGCTCGAGTCCTACGCACCTACACAAACAAATAAGAACCTCGCGACCAACGCGATAAAGGGCTTGTCAATCCCTTCACGGTCACTTACGAGAGTGAGATCTGATAGATATGATAAGATAATATTTTTGGTATTTTTATATGATAAAGAGAAATAAAGATGCAAAGTAGAATAAAGGGAAATAGAAATAACTAAGTGTTGGAAGATTAATTTGATGGAAGATAGACCCGGGGCCATAGGTTTCACTAGTGGCTTCTCTCAAGAGCATAAGTATTACGGTGGGTAAACGGATTACTGTCGAGCAATTGATAGAATTGAGCATAGTTATGAGAATATCTAGGTACGATCATGTATATAGGCATCACGTCCGCGACAAGTAGACCGAAACGATTCTGCATCTACTACTATTACTCCACACATCAACCGCTATCCAGCATGCATCTAGAGTATTAAGTTCATAAGAACAGAGTAATGCTTTAAGTAAGATGACATGATGTAGAGGGATAAACTCATGCAATTATGATATAAACCCCATCTTTTTATCCTCGATGGCAACAATACAATACGTGCCTTGTTGCCCCTGCTGTCACTGGGAAAGGACAACGCAAGATTGAACCCAAAGCTAAGCACTTCTCCCATTGCAAGAAAGATCAATCTAGTAGGCCAAACCAAATTGATAATTCGAAGAGACTTGCAAAGATAAACCAATCATACATAAAAGAATTCAGAGAAGAATCAAATATTGTTCATAGATAATCTGGATCATAAACCCACAATTCATCGGATCTCGACAAACACACCACAAAAGAAGATTACATCGAATAGATCTCCAAGAGAATCGAGGAGAACTTTGTATTGAGATCCAAAGAGAGAGAAGAAGCCATCTAGCTAATAACTATGGACCCGAAGGTCTGAAATAAACTACTCGCACATCACTTGAGAGGCCATGGAGTTGATGTAGAGGCCCTCCGTGATCAATGCCCCCTCCGGCGGAGCTCCGAAAAAGGCCCCAAGATGGGATCTCTCAGGAACAGAAGGTTGCGGCGGTGGAATTAGGTTTTCATGGTGCTCCTGGATGTTTGGTGGTACGTGGATATTAGGAGGAGGAAGTACGTCGGTGGAGCAACGAGGGGCCCACGAGGGTTGAGGGCGCGCCCCCTGCCTCGTGGCCTCCTTGATTGTTTCTTGATGCCCACTCCAAGTCTCCTAGATCACGTTTGTTGAGAAAATCACGTTCCCGAAGGTTTCATTCCGTTTGGACTCCGTTTAATATTCCTTTTCTTCGAAACACTGAAATAGGCAAAAAACAGCAATTTGGGCTGGGCCTCCGGTTAATAGGTTAGTCCCAAAAATGATATAAAAGTGTAAAATAAAGCCCATTAACATCCAAAATAGATAATATAATATCATGGAGCAATCAAAAATTATAGATGCGTTGGAGACGTATCAAGCATCCCCAAGCTTAATTCCTGCTCATCCTCGACTAGTTAAATGATAAAAGAAGAATTTTTGATGTGGAATGCTTTCTAACATATTTCTCAATCTAATTTTTCTTTATTGTGACATGAATGTTCAGATCCAAAAGATTCAAGATAAAAGTTTAATATTTACATAAAAATAATAATACTTCAAGTATACTAACTAAGCAATCATGTCTTCTCAAAATAACATGGCCAAAGGAAGTTATCCCTACAAAATCATATAGTCTGGCTATGCTGTATCTTCACCACACAAAATATTTAAATCATGCACAACCCCCGATGACAAGCCAAGCAATTGTTTCATACTTTTGATGTTCTTAAAATTTTTCAATCTTCACGCAATATATGAGCGTGAGCCATGGATATAGCACTGTATGTGGAATAGAATGGTGGTTTTGGAGAAGACAAAAAAGGAGAAGATAGTCTCACATTAACTAGGCGTATCAATGGGCTTTGGAGATGCCCATCAATAGATATCGATGTGAGTGAGTAGGGATTGCCATGCAATGGATGCACTTGAGCTATAAGTATATGAAAGCTCAACAAAAGAAACTAAGTGGGTGTGCATCCAACTCGCTTGCTCATGAAGACCAAGGGCATTTTGAGGAAGCCCATCATTGGAATATACAAGCCAAGTTATATAATGAAAAATTCCCACTAGTATATGAAAGTGATATCATAGGAGACTCTCTATCATGAAGATCATGGTGCTACTTTGAAGCACAAGTGTGGAAAAAGGATAGTAGCATTGTCCCTTCTCTCTTTTTCTCTCATGTTTTTATTTGGGCCTCTTTTTTCTCTCTTATTTTTCGTCCAGAGTCTCATCCCGACTTGTGGGGGAATCATAGTCTCCGTCATCCTTTCCTCACTTTGGACAATGCTATAATAATGATGATCATCACACTTTATTTACTTACAACTCAAGAATTACAACTCAATACTTAGAACAAAATATAATTCTATGTGAATGCCTCCAGCGGTGTATCGGGATGTGCAATGATGCATGAGTGACATGTATGAAGAATTATGAACAGTGGCTTTGCCACAAATACAATGCCAACTACATGCTCATGTAAGCAATATGACAATGATGAAGCGTGTCAAAATAACGAAACAGTGGAAAGTTGCCTGGCAATATATCTCGGAATGGCTATGGAAATGCCATAATAGGTAGGTATGGTGGCTGTTTTGAGGAAGGTATATGGTGGGTTTAAGGTACCGGCGAGAGTTGCGCGATACTAGAGAGGCTAGCAATGGTGGAAGGGTGAGAGTGCGTATAATCCATGGACTCAACATTAGTCATAAAGAACTCATATACTTGTTGCGAAAATCTATAAGTTATCAAAACAAAGTATTACGTGCATGCTCCTAGGGCGATAGATTTGTAGGAAAAGACCATCGCTCGTCCCCGACTGCCACTCATAAGGAAGACAATCAATAAATAAATCATGCTCCGACTTCATCACATAACGGTTCACCATACGTGCATGCTACGGGAATCAAAAACTTCAATAGAAGTATTTCTCAAATTCACAACTACTCAACTAGCATGACTCTAATATCACCATCTCCATATCTCAAAACAATTATCAAGTATCAAACTTCTCATAGTATTCAATGCACTTCTATGAAAGTTTTTATATTATCCCTAAAAGCAAATTTCCATGTTGTTCTAAAGGACTCTCAAAATAATATAAGTGAATCATGAGAGATCAATTGTTTATACAAAATAAAACCACCGCCATGCTCTAAAATATATAAGTGAAGCACTAGAGCAAAAATTATATAGCTCAAAAGATATAAGTGAAGCACTAGAGCAAAAATTATATAGCTCAAAAGATATAAGTGAAGCACATAGAGTATTCTAATAAATTTCAAATCATGTGAGTCTCTCTCAAAACGTGTGTACAGAAAGGATGATTGTGGTAAAATAAAAATCAAAGACTCAAATCATACAAGATGCTCCAAGCAAACACATATCATGTGGTGAATAAAAATATAGCTCCAAGTAAAGTTACCGATAGACAAAGACAAAAGAGGGGATGCCTTCCGGGGAATCCCCAAGCTTAGGCTTTTTGGTGTCCTTGAATTCTACCTTGGTGTGCCATGGGCATCCCCAAGCTTAGGCTCTTGCCACTCCTTGTTCCATAATCCATCAAATCTTTACCCAAAACTTGAAAACTTCACAACACAAAACTCAAAATAGAAAATCTCGTGAGCTCCATTAGCGAAAGAAAAAAACACCACTTCAAGGTACTGTAATGAACTCATTATTTATTTATATTGGTGTTAAAACTACTGTATTCCAACTTCTCTATGGTTTATAAACTCTTTTACTAGCCATAGATTCATCAAAATAAGCAAACAACACACAAAAAACAGAATCTGTCCAAAACAGAACAGTCTGTAGTAATCTGTAGGTTTTGACCACTTCTGGAACTCCAAAAATTCTAAAATAAATTGCTCGACGTGAGGAATTTATCTATTAATCATATGCAAAAATAATTAACTAAATATCACTCTCCAAATAAAAATTGCAGCAATTCTCGTGAGCGCTAAAGTTTCTGTTTTTTACAGCAAGATCAAAAAGACTTTCCCCAAGTCTTCCCAATGGTTCTACTTGGCACAAACACTAATTAAGCACAAAGAACACAACCAAAACATAATATATATAAATTATTTATTAAATAACAGCAAGTAAAAATATTGGGTTGTCTCCCAACACGTGCTTTTCTTTAAAGCATTTTAGCTAGGCAAAAGATTTCAATGATGCTCACATAAAAGACAAGAATTGAAACACAAAGAGAGCATCATAAAGCACATGACAAACACATCTAAGTCTAACATAATTCCTATGCATAGGCATCTTATAGGCAAACAAATTATCAGGGCAAGCAAAAACTAGCATATGCAAGGAAGCGAAAAGAAACAATAGCAATCTCAACATAACGAGAGGTAATTTAGTAACATGAGAATTTCTACAACCATATTTTCCTCTCTCATAATAATTACATGTAGGATCATAAGCAAATTCAACAATATAGCTATCACAAAACATATTCTTAACATGATCCACATGTATGCAAAGTTGACACTCTTCCAAAATAGTGGGATTAACATTAACTAAAGTCATGACCTCTCCAAACCCACTTTTATCAAAAACTTCATAAGATTGAACATTCTACAAATATGTGGGATCTAAAGTTGACACTCTTCCAAACCCACTTTCAATATTATTGCAAACATTATAATCAATCTCATATTCATCATGGGGCTTAAACAAATTTTCAAGATCATAAGATGAATCACCCCAATCATGATCATTGCAACAAATAGTAGTCATAGCAAAACTATCATCCCCAAGCTTAGGGTTTTGCATATTATAAGCACAATTGACATTAATAGAATTTATACTACCATCATTACAATCATGCTTTTTATTCAAAGATCCATTGTGAATCACTCCATAAAGTACTTCATCACAATTTTCAGATTCATGAATTTCAAGCAAAACTTCGTAAAGATAATCTAGTGCAAAAAACTCACTAGCAATTGGTTCTACATAATTGGATCTGTTAAAAAGATTAGAAAGCGGATGAGGATCCATAGATTTTTTGTTCTCTGTGTAGCAATAAATAAACAACTATTCCAACCAAATGATCAAATGAGCCAAGTAAGACATCAAAGCAAATGGAAAGACGAACAAAAGAAGGGCGAATAAAATAGTAAGGGTGAAGTGGGGGAGAGGAAAACGAGAGGTAGATGGCAAATAATGTAATGCGAGGGATAAGAGTTTGTGATGGGTACTTGGTATGTCTTGACTTGTGCGTAGAATCCGACAAATGGTGCCGGAAATGGCTTGTTGTCGGGAGTCAAATATTGACTTGACTTGGCGCGAATCTCCCCGGCAACAGTGCCAGAAATCCTTTTTGCTACATCTTGAGCACTGCGTTGGTTTTCCCTTGAAGAGGAAAGGGTGATGCAGTAAAGTAGCGTAAGTATTTCCCTTAGTTTTTGAGAACCAAGGTATCAATCCAGTAGGAGATCACGCTCGAGTCCTACGCACCTACACAAACAAATAAGAACCTCGCAACCAGCGCGATAAAGGGTTGTCAATCCCTTCACGGTCACTTACGAGAGTGAGATCTGGTAGATATGATAAGATAATATTTTTTGTATTTTTATATGATAAATATAAATAAAGGTGCAAAGTAAAATAAACAGCAATAGAAATAACTAAGTGTTGGAAGATTAATATGATGTAAGATAGACCCGGGGGCCATATGTTTTTACTAGTGGCTTCTCTCAAGAGCATAAGTATTACGGTGGGTAAATGAATTACTGTCGAGCAATTGATGGAATTGAGCATAGTTATGAGAATATCTAGGTATGATCATGTATATAGGCATCACGTCCGCGACAAGTGGACCGAAACGATTCTGCATCTACTACTATTACTCCACACATCGACCACTATCCAGCATGCATCTAGAGTATTAAGTTCATAAGAACAGAGTAATGCTTTAAGTAAGATGACATGATGTAGAGGGATAAACTCATGCAATATGATATAAACCCCATCTTTTTATCCTCGATGGCAACAATACAATACATGCCTTCCTGCCCCTGGTGTCACTCGGAAAGGACACCGCAAGATTGAACCCAAAGCTAAGCACTTCTCCCATTGCAAGAAAGATCAATCTAGTAGGTCAAACCAAACTGATAATTCTGAGAGACTTGCAAAGGTAAACAAATCATACATAAAAGAATTCAGAGAAGAATCAAATATTGTTCATATATAATCTGGATCATAAACCCACAATTCATCGGATCTCGACAAACACGCCGCAAAAGAAGATTACATCGAATAGATCTCCAAGAGAATCGAGGAGAACTTTGTATTGAGATCCAAAGAGAGAGAAGAAGCCATCTAGCTAATAACTATGGACCCGAAGGTCTGAAGTAAACTACTCACACATCACTGGAGAGGCCATGGAGTTTATGTAGAGGCCATCCATGATCAATGCCCCCTCCGGCGGAGCTCCGGAAAAGGCCCCAAGATGGGATCTCTTGGGTACAGAAGGTTGCGGTGGTGGAATTAGGTTTTCGTGGTGCTCCTGAATGTTTGTGGGGTACGAGGATATATATAGGAGGAAGAAGTACGTCGATGGAGCAACGAGGGGCCCACGAGGGTGGAGGGCGCGCCCATGGGGGTAGGCACACCCCCTGCCTCGTGGCCTCCTTGATTTTTTCTTGACGCCCACTCCAAGTCTCCTGGATCACGTTTGTCGAGAAAATCATGTTCCTGAAGGTTTCATTCCGTTTGGACTCCGTTTGATATTCCTTTTCTGCGAAACACTGAAATAGGCAAAAAACAGCAATTTGGGTTGGGCCTCTGGTTAATAGGTTAGTCCCAAAAATGATATAAAAGTGTAAAATAAAGCCCATTAACATCCAAAATAGATAATATAATAGCATGGAGCAATCAAAAATTATAGATATGTTGGAGACGTATCACTCCACCACCCCTTTATTGATACTGATGCATGTGTAGCTAGTTCTGATGTAAGTCTTGCTGGGTACATTTGTACTCATGTTTGCTTAATTTATGTTTTTGTAGAGAGACTTCAGTCTCATTAGTAGTTCCGTGTGGACTTCGACGTTTAGCTTATTACCTCAGCTACGATCTTGTACCCTCGGTAGGGTCTTGTAGATAGCCAGGCTTCTCAGCATTTTCCATTTGTAGTTGTCTGTACTCAGACATGTTTATGCTTCTGCTTGTTGCTTGTATGCTCTGTATGTTGGGTCATGGGACCCATGTTTGTAATATCTGTCTCTTCAGAGCGTAATGAATAAATACTTGAGTTGTAGAGTTTTGTTGTGATGACATGTTGTATTTGCACATATCGAGCATATTGTGTGCATGATTTGAATTGCTTGGTATGTGTGGGATCTGACAACCTAGTTGTTTATCCTTGGTAGCCTCTATTACTGGGAAATGTCTCCTAGTGCTTCCACTGAGCCATGGTAGCTTGCTACTGCTCCGGAACACTTAGGCTGGCTGGCATGTGTCCTTCTTCGTTCCTGTGTCTGTCCCTTCGGGAAAATGTCACACGGTGTCTACCAGAGTCCTGTTAGCCTGCTACAGCCCGGATTCTCCGGAGTCCTGTTAGCCCAGCTGCTACAGCCCGGTTTCACTCGCTGATGACCGGCACGTTTGTTGCTGGGTCATGTATTCATGTCCCTGTAAGTTAGTGCCACTTTGGGTTTACGACTAGTCATGTAGGCTCGGGTTCTCTGTCATACGGATGCTAGCGACACTATAATATATGTGAGCCAAAAGGCACAAACGGTCCCGGGCCAGGTAAGGTGGTACCCGTGGGAATACCGTGCGTGAGACCGCAAAGTGATATGATGTGTTACATGCTAGATTGGTGTGACTTAGGATCGGGCTCCTGACAGCTTTGGTATCAGAGCCTGACTGCCCGTAGGACTACCAAGCCAAACTGGTCGAAGTTGAGTCTAGAAATGCTTTATCTATATAAGGGAATTGTTTGTGGAAGGGAACATAAGGCTCTTTTTACTCCTTTACCTTATTCCCTTCTGATCTGAGTCATCCTCTTCTTTTCTACGGGGATTAAGAACTAGGCTTCTCATCTTTCTATCAGGATCACGTGTTACTAATCTGTAGACTAATAGGATTGATGGATTCAAGCCTCAGTTCAGTTAGTAGTACTTCTGTGTGTTAACAGTTGGTCTCAGAACCTTGATATTGTGATGTTGAATGGTTATGCCACCATTTTGCAGGATGTCTCAAATCTTTTTGAGCATTTACAACCTTTATGTTGTCCGAGTCATCCCAAGTCTCTAAATAGTCTGATGCATTTCCAAATCTTCCCCCCTGTCCCGATGTCCTTTTGGGCCAGATTAACCACACCAATTGCTGAGTTGAGGTACTCCATTACCTCGACATATATATGTTGGAGCTATTATTACGACCCTAGGTGTCTTAGGAAATCACCTAGTAATCTAGCCATGATTTGTGTTTCCAGTGTGATGATTCTGGCCATCGTTCTCGAAAGCACCCCGTGATGCCACTTAGTTAGTAGGCATTCTATTCCTGAGTTCTTGAACCCGAGATTCACCCTACTTACTTCATGTTGATAGTGTTTGCTAGTTCCTTTAGGATATTAGTAACCTTTGTGATAGCCCTCGAGGTTTGTGGTATTTTCCTCTTCCAAATACCATGAACTACTTATGGCAGAAGTTCCTCATTGAACCGAAAGATCACAACCAGAGTGCTCTTGATGAGTTCTCGATTCTAGGTTGTGACTCTGCCAGTTCTACCTTTCTGCGTGGGTTATCCGGAAGAAATATGCTGAACTCGTTCGACATGCTAATCTACGCACCCACAACTCAGAAAATCATATGTTCCTTTGAGTTGTCCCTCTTTAGTTGTTTTCTGACCTTCGTCCATCAATTGGTAGTCAAGAGTATGCGTGCATTCGTTCATCGATGCCTATTATTCTTGTGTTCCATCAAGCCATTCTATTCCGGAATGACTAGGAGAAACAAACTCCAGTACCTCATCCATCTCTGGGATTGGGTCAAAGTAGTTGTATTCTGCAGAACAAATGCCAATCCAGCTTTTGTTTTCTTCTACCCTGGAGTATTGCCCTCTTTATGTTAGGATTTTCATAGGATTTGCACCACCTCTTATGAATTGTTGACGTAGTGATACATCTTGCCATAACTATTCATTCCTCGGTCCCCGTGTTATTGTAACCAGAATGCCGATAGATGAATCAAGATGTGTGAAATCAATACTTCTAGCAACCTCGTTGCTTGGTAACTAAAGGACAATAATTTCATTCCTAGTGTGTTGGTTATTAAATCACCACTCTAACATTAATCGTGCTACTAGTCCATTTTCCTGGTGCACTCTTCGATCAATGAGTTTGGATTATGTTAACTCCTTGCTCTTTTGATCATATCGTCTTGCCCTGAAAAGCAAGATTACTCTCGAGCTTAGTAACATATCGGTGGTTTGTGATTTTCCGAATATCTCCTCGGATGTATTACCAGGTTGTCATCTGACCGCTATGTTGAGTTTGTGATCAAGTTGGTTTCTTGTAAACCACCCCTTCTCCAAGAATCCGTGTTGCATACCCTGAGCTAGTTGGTTAAGCTAAACAACAACTTGGAGAGTTAGAAGATAAAAGCTTTATCTGACTTAGTTCATCCAAAGGTATATCTTGTGTGTGTGTGTGTTGAAGAAAGATGATATCTCCATCGATTGGTCCTTGTGATCAGTTGTTGGATCTATTACCTTGTCAAAACTTTGACTTGAGTATGGGCTATCGTTAAGTCAAACCAGAACCAACGATGTTCATAATGTTGTCTTACTCGTGGTGGATCCCTCGAGCATACACCATTACATCTTTTGGTATGACAAATACTATCACATTGTGAACATAATGGTGGAAGCCCAGTGATATGGAAATTCCGATGAGTTGCTATTGAGCCCATCAGCAACATTTTGTCTTCTCCATGATTCATGTTGAACATCAAGCTACCATTGGAAACTTTTGTAAGCATTACCTTCGTGTTCCGTTCATGAAGCCTATGTTTTGATGAAAGAAGTGACTTCCTCTAATTCATGTGCATTTGATGCAAGTTGTCATCGTGAATTCGAGAAAGTCAATGTGCTTCCGCTGGAATCATCCCGAGTCAGTCATGCATATGTGCGAAGTATTCTATGGTTTGGAGACTTGCAACCTTCATTCCATATGTATTCCCTAGCACCTCAAGCCACTGATTGATATGTTCAAGGAAAAGGAGTTTGTTGTGTTGATTCTAGATCATGCACAAGACTCCGATATCCTCGATGATGATTCCCAGCCAGAACTTGGTAGTGTTTTGTTGTAAGACTACTACGTGGTCATGCTTGTCTGGGACAACGTGTTTACATGTGTGCAGCAGAACCAGCTCATGTTTTGGAGCTTGCTATCATAGTTCATTCCCCGAGAATCTCGCAACGCCATCTCATCGATTTGTGTTGCAAACTTTCATTTTTCTTTCTAGACTTGATGAGTCTGGAATATCCTGACACCAACCAGATCTGAATCTCAGGCAGATATGATGGTTGGAACATTCCCGACATTTGCATTTTGTTCCCAGCTTGCACCACCTTGTGCCAATTTCCCATGGGCTGCCCTTCTCAGCAATTGTTGTTCAAGATCATCTTCAAAAGTGGTCCTACCATGGGTTCCATCCATTTCCAATGATAAGCAAATATCACTCATTGCATTGTCTGCAAGAAGGTAGTCCACATCATCCATTCTAGTCTAAGTATGCCACTCTTTTAAACTCCTTCAGACGTCCTCTTGTGAATTGCCTAGCCTGATATGAAGAGTTTCAATGATCTACGTATCAAAAGTAATTCTTTTTGCCACTTAAGGGAATAATTCTACAAGTCACCTTCCCTAAGGTGCCCTGTTATGGAATCATGGCGATTATTTCCTTGCTATCTTGAAACCATGCACCATCTTTTTCAATGTGGAATTCTTACTCACCCAATTGAACCCTTGTCATCCACCTCTTTCCATTGCTCCTGATGTGTGTTTTATGTCTCAACTCAAGAGATGTTCTTACATCTCACTCCATGAGTTGATCTTGAGTGCTCGATCTTCAAGGAGATCGTTTCCTGTAGAGTTTCTTTCTGTCGTCATCGTGTTGGATGAGGATCTCGAAAGCAAAGACGTCAAGATCAATTTGAAGCAATGAATCAACATCTTCTAGAATGGAAATTGGATCATGAAGTTTGTGTTAGCCTTGTGTTCCCTCTCTCTTCTTACCTCACGTCTTGAATCTCGGGACGAGATTCTTGTTTAGTGGGGGTGAGTTGTCACAGCCCTAGAATTGCTTGTAACTAGTTGCATTAAAGCATCCATGCATCATGTCTAAATTCAAATGAATTTGAATTGGGGATGTTCAAATCCTAGCATCAAATGGAATTCAAATAGGTTCAACCTAAAAATATTTTCAATGAACCTGAAATGCCCTTCATAAATGTTCATCATTTTTGTTTTGGTCCAGAACCTCTGCCAAAAATGATGAACATATTTCTAGGTCATCCCTGCATTTTTGAATTAAATCATAAAGTATTTGAATTTGGGCATTTAAAATTCAATAAATACTTTAAATGCTCAAATTATTCTGAAATGATTTGAGGGTTGTTGGAAATAATTCAAAATGTGCCCACAAGTTATTTCAAGAATTTGGGAAATGAATTAGTATTATTACTAAATCAAAACCGAGGAATAAAATAGAAAACTAAAACAGAAATTAGAAAATAAAAGAAAGGCAGAAACCTCACCAGGCCTCCCGGTAGTCTGGCCTAGTTTCTGCCGGCCCAGCCCACCTCCTCCTCCCTCCTACTTTCTTCAACCTCCTGCCAGTGGGCAGGAGGGTGTGTGG
The DNA here is from genome assembly GCF_018294505.1 of Triticum aestivum. Taxonomy (NCBI): domain Eukaryota; kingdom Viridiplantae; phylum Streptophyta; class Magnoliopsida; order Poales; family Poaceae; genus Triticum; species Triticum aestivum. The sequence goes on from NC_057794.1 coordinate 478,843,538, forward strand.
CCGCCGTGCACACAAACGCATACGCCACCTCTTGCTTCCCACCGCTGCCCTAATGCGCCTAGAGACGCCACGACACCCCGGACCTCTCTCACCCTCTCGAGCTCATCCCCCTCCTCTTCTCTCTCTCCCTCTCACCAGCCAAGCGCCACCGTCGCCGCCGCTCGTTGCTGCCGCGGCCACCATCTCCGCCTCGCCCCTCTGACGTGCCCACGAGCTCCGCGGCGTCGTCCTCGTCATCTCCACTGAGCCAAGTGAGTTGGGGCACACCGTAGCATCGTCATCACCACCGTCTTCCACCTCGGGAGCCGATCACCGCTGTCGTCGATTCGCCTCCGTCCGTGCCTCCCCGAGACCGCTGAGACCGTCACCGACCTCGCTGTGAGCCCCACCGTCATTTCCCCTCTTCTTCCCATGTCACTCGCCCCGCTAACTAGCTCCACCATCGAACCCGAGGATCCATCGCCGCTGGCCATGTCGCCCCCGAGGCACCAGCAGCCGTAGCTCGTGTCCGAGCACTTCGGCGTGCTCAGCAAATTCCCAGCAAGCCCACGCACCCACCAACTTCTCCCCCCGTGCATCGTAGCGCCAAACCCAACCCCGACCGAACTCCGGCCGCCGCCACGAGCACATTTCTAGCGAGCTCGGTCCACCTCAGTTGCTGCCACTAGCCATGTTGGATGCGCGCGAGTCTCAGCACCACGTAGAGCCTCTCCACCATCGTTTTGGTCGGCAGAGGAGCTAACCCGAGCCCTCCGCCGCATCTGCCGTCGCCGGCGTCGAGCCGCTGGTGTATTAGGCCCGGTTGACCAGGGGTTTGACCTCCCCTGGGTCGATGACATGTGGGCCCATGCCCCATTGACACTTTTAGTTAGGATTAAATTAGCACTAACAGTCTCTATTAATTAGCCTAGTCACTGACCAGTGGGTCCCACTAGTCAGGTTTGACCTAGACCGGCCCTGTTGACTGGCTGATGTCACTGTGATGTAGTGATGACATCATAAATGTTTTCTAGATTTTAAATAGATCTAAATGATTTATTTATTTTCAGAAAATGTCATAAACTTCTAAAAATCATAGAAATTAATCTATAACTCCAAATGCAAAGATTTATATATGAAAAATGATCAGAAAAACCCAATCTATCCATCTGTACTAGTTTCATGCATTTTTAAAGAAGTTAACCTTGCTGTTTAGATCAAAACATGATAATGCACATTATGAATTCATAATTTGAGTTTGAGGTTGAACCTTTGGTTCAAAATAACTCAAACCCCTATGTTTGTAGTTGCGTTAGCTCAAACACACTCATTTTTCCATGTCATGATCATGCATCATATTGTGCCTTGCATTGATTGTATTCTTTCTCTATTTGCCGGTATTTGTCCCCTCTCGGTGGACGTAGTTTCGATGATGAGTTCGATGACACCGATGAAGAACTATACTATCTTCAGAAGTGCCAGGCAAGCAAAACCCCCTTATTCATTCTGATACAATCCCACTCTCTTGCTCCTGCTCTGTTTTACTGCATTAGGACAACAATTCAACTGTTACATGCTGCGGTAGTTGAATCCCTTTCCTCTACATGACATGTTATTGCCACAGTAAATAAATGAAACCCACTAGCATGAGTAGGAGTTGTTTGAGCCCTGATGTGCCTACTCATTCATGTTTTCTTGTCATGCCTGCTACTCCTTAGAGTTGAGTCAGGTTCGATTCATCGGGGATGAATTGGAATGGTGATGAACATGTCCTACTGTGTGTGAACACGATTTGGTAAAGGTAGTGATGAGAGGCCATGTAGGAGTACATGGTGGGTTGTCTCATTGAAACCGTCCTCAGGAACTAAGTTCTGTGTTTGTGATCCATGAACAGCTACCACTGCACGTTGGGCCTTGAAATATGATCTCGCTCGACTTATTATCCCCCCTTGTCCTCTGTCCAGGAGTTGCAAGTAGTTTCTGGTGTTTGTAGTATGCTGGAGGCCGTGCGCAGCGCTGACTCGAGGGGTGGGCTGTGATGTGGTAGGAACATGGCACGGTGTATCGAGACGCCCGTTTGGTGCCTCAGGAACCCTGCACACATCGTTCGGGGCCGTAAGCGGAAACCTCGGCCGGACTCCCTTTGGATGGAACCTGAATAGGCGATAAACCTGGACTAGGGACTTGTGTGGTTAGTCAGGTCGTGGTCTACACCCACGTCGGCTTTCGCTTGAAGTCTGCCGAGCACATGTCGTGTGCAGACGCTGAGTGGTGGAAATATGTGTAAAGAAGTACACCCCTGCAGCGTTATAAATGATCTATTCGAATAGCCACGTCCGCGGTAAAGGACTTCTGGGTTGCCTATATAGTTCATAGACAAGTGAAAGTGGATACTCTAAAATGCGCAAGATAAGCATGATTGCTATGGATGGCATTCTCGTAGGGAGACGAGAGCGGATCCATAGTGGTGTATTGATTGGTGAATATGTGGACTCGCGTGCGCCACCTCAAAAGAGTTACTTGTAATCATAGTTCAGTATAGCCACAGTCAAAGATGGCTTGCTACAGTCAAACTCCGCCGCCCCTTATTAATACTGACGCATATGTAGCTAGTTCTGATGTAAGTCTTGCTGGGTACAATTGTACTCACGTTTGCTTAATTAATGTTTTTGTAGAGAGACTTCCATCTCACTAGTAGTTCCGTGTGGACTTTGACAGGGTCTTGTAGATAGTCAGGATTCTCAGCCTTTTTCATTTGTAGTTGTCTGTACTTAGACATGTTTATGCTTCTGCTTGTTGCTTGTATGCTCTGTATGTTGGGCCATGAGACCCATGTTTGTAATATCTGGCTCTTCGGAGCGTAATGAATAAATACTTGAGTTGTAGAGTTTTGTTGTGATGCCATGTTGTATTTGCACATATCGAGCATATTGTGTGCATGATTTGAATTGCTTGGTATGTGTGGGATCCGACAACCTAGTTGTTTATCCTTGGTAGCCTCTCTTACCGGGAAATGTCTCCTAGTGCTTCCACTGAGCCATGGTAGCTTGCTACTGCTCTGAAACACTTAGGCTAGCCGGCATGTGTCCTTCTTCGTTCCTGTGTCTGTCCATTCGGGGAAATGTCACGCGGTGTCTACCGGAGTCCTATTAGCCTGCTACAGCCCGGATTCTCCGGAGTCCTGTTAGCCCAGCTGCTACAGCCTGGTTTCACTCGCTGATGACCGACACGTTCGTTGCTGGGTCATGTATGCCTGTCCCTGTAAGTTAGTGCCACTTTGGGTTTACGACTAGTCATGTAGGCTCGGGTTCTCTGTCATATGGATACTAGTGACACTATCATATACATGACCCAGAAGGCGCAAACGGTCCCAGGCCAGGTAAGGTGGCGCCCGTGGGAATACCGTGTGTGAGACCACAAAGTGATATGATGTGTTACATGCTAGATTGGTGTGACTTAGGATCGGGCTCCTGACAGCTTTGGTATCAGAGCCTGACTGCCTGTAGGATTACCAAGCCAAACTGGTCGAAGTTGAGTCTAGAAATGCTTTAGCTATATAAGGGAATTGTTTGTGGAAGGGAACGTAAGGCTCTTTTTACTCCTTTCCTTATGCCCTTCTGATCTGAGTCATCCTCTTCTTTTCTACGGGGATTAAGAACTAGGCTTCTCATCTTTCTATCAGGATCGCGTGTTACTAATCTGTAGACTTATAGGATTGATGGATTCATGCCTCGGTTCAGTTACTAGTACTTCTGTGTGTTAACAGTTGGTCTCAAAACCTTGATATTGTGATGTTGGATGGTTATGCCACCATTTTGCAGGATGTCTCAAATCTTTTTGAGCATTTATAGCCATTATGTTGTCCGAGTCATCCCAGGTCTCTAAATAGTCTGATGCATTTGCAAATCTTCCCCCATGTCCCGATGTCCTTTTGGGCCAGATTAACCACACCCGGGCTAGGTAAGGTGGCACCCGTGGGAATACCGTGCATGAGGCCGCAAAGTGATATGATGTGTTACATGCTAGATCGGTATGACATTGGATCGAGGTGCTGACACGGATGTGATTACGGACATAACGAGGAGTCTCAAAATGGTCGAGACATGAAGATTGATATATTAGAAGGTTATGTTTGGACACCGGAAAGGTTTCGGATAGGTTTCCGCATTTTTCAGAGTACCGAGGGGTTACGGGAACCCCCCGGGGGGGTTAATGGGCCTTCATGGGCTTTAGTGGAAGAGAGGAGAAGGCGGACAAGTGGAGGGCGCGCCTCCCAAGCCCAATCCGAATTGGGAGGGGGGCCGGCGCCCCCTTTCCTTCTCTCCCTCTTCCCTTTCCTTCCCCTCCTAGTTGGACTAGGAAAGGGGGGAACCTACTCCTAGTAGGAGTAGGATCCCCCCTTGGGACGCACCCCATGAGGCCGGTTGGCCCCCTCCTCCACTCCATTATATACGGGGAGGGGGCACCCCATAGACACACAAGTTGATTTCTTAGCCGTGTGCGGTGCCCCCTCCACAGTTTTCCACCTCGGTCATATTGTCATAGTGCTTAGGCGAAGCCCTGCGTCGGAACTTCATCATCACTGTCAACATGCCGCCATGCTGACAAAACTCTCCCTCGTCCTCAGCTGGATCTAGAGTTTGAGGGATGTCACCGAGCTAAACGTGTGCAGATCGCGGTGGTGCCGTGCGTTTGGTACTTGATCGGTTGGATCACGAAGACGTTCGACTACATCAACCGCTTTACTTAACGCTTCCGCTTTCCTTCTATGATGGTACGTGGACACACTCTCCCCGCTCATTGCTATGCTTCTCCTAAATAGATCTTGCGTGATCGTAGGAAATTTTTTGAAATACCACGTTCCCCATCAGTGGCATCCGAGCCAGGTCTATGTGTAGATGTTATATGCACGAGGAGAACACAAATGAGTTGTGGGCATGGTTATATACATATTGCTTGCCATCACTAGTTGTTTCTTGATTCGGCGGTATTGTTGGATGAAGCGGCCCGGACTGACGTTACATGACCGCGATCATGAGACTCGTTCTACCGACGTGCTTTGCACACAGGTGGCTGGCGGGTGTCAGTTTCTCCAACTTTAGTTGAATCGGATTCAATGAACAGTGTTCTTTCTGAAGATCAAAAAGCAATCACTATACCACATTGTGGTTTTGATGCATAGGTAAGAACGGTTCTAGCTAGAAGCCCGTAGCAGCCACGTAAAACTTGCAACAACAAAGTAGAGGGCGTCTAACTTGTTTTTGCAGAGCTTGGTGTGATGTGATATGGTCAAGACGTGATGATATATAAATTGTTGTATGAGATGATCATGTTTTGTAAACGTTACCGGCAACTGGCAGGAGCCTTATGGTTTTCGCTTTATTGTATGAAATGCAATCGCCATGTAATTGCTTTACTTTATCACTAAGCGGTAGTGATAGTCGTAGAAGCAATAGTTGGCGAGATGACAACGATGCTTCGATGGAGATCAAGGTGTCAAGCCGGTGACAATGGTGATCACGACGGTGCTTTGGAGATGGAGATCAAAGGCACAAGATGATGATGGCCATATCATATCACTTATTTTATAGCATGTGATGTTTATCCTTTATGCATCTTATTTTGCTTAGTATGGCGGTAGCATTATAAGATGATCTCTCACTAAATTTCAAGGTACAAGTGTTCTCCCTGAGTATGCACCGTTGCTACAGTTCGTCGTGCCGAGGCACCACGTGATGATCGGGTGTGATAAGCTCTACGTTCACATACAATGGGTGCAAGCCAGTTTTGCACACGCAAAATACTCGGGCTAAACTTGACGATCCTAGCGTATGCAGATATAGCCTCGGAACACTGAGACTGAAAGGTCGAGCGTGAATCATATAGTAGATATGATGAATATAGTGATGTTCACCATTGAAAACTACTCCATCTCACGTGATGATCGGACATGGTTTAGTTGATATGGATCACGTGATCACTTAGATGATAAGAGGGATGTCTATCTAAGTGGGAGTTATTAAGTAATGTGATTAATTGGACTTGAATTTATCATGACCTTAGTACCTGATAGTTTTTTTGCATGTCTATGTTATTGTAGATAAATGGCCTGTGTTGTCGTTCCGTTGAATTTTAATGCGTTCCTAGAGAAAGCTAAGTTGAAAGATGATGGCAGCAACTACACGGACTAGGTCCGTAACTTGAGGATTATCCTCATTACTGCACAGAAGAATTACGTCCTGGAAGCACCGCTAGGTGCCAAACCTGCTGCAGGAGCAACTCCAGAGTTATGAACACCTGGCAGAGCAAAGCAGATGACTACTCGATAGTTCAGCATGCCATGCTTTACGGCTTAGAACCGGGACTTCAACGATGTTTTGAACTTCATGGAGCATATGAGATGTTCCAGGAGTTGAAGTTAATATTTCAAGCAAATGCCCGGATTGAGAGATATGAAGTCTCTAATAAGTTCTGCAACTGCAAAATGGAGGAGAATAGTTCTGTCAGTGATCATATACTCGGAATGTCTAGGTACCACAATCTCTTGACTCAGCTGGGAGTTAATCTTCCGGTTGATAGTGTCATTGACAAAGTTCTTCATCACTGCCACCAAGCTACAAAAGCTTCGTGATGAACTATAATATGCAAGGGATGGATAAGACAATTCCTGAGCTCTTCGCGATGCTAAAGGCTGCGGAGGTAGAAATCAAGAAGGAGCATGAAGTCTTGATGGTCAACAAGACCACCAGTTTCAAGAAGAAGGGCAAAGGGAAGAAAGGGAACTTCAAGAAGAACATCAAGCAAGTTGCTGCTCAAGTGAAGAAGCCCAAGTCTGGACCTAAGCCTGAGTGCTTCTACTTGAAAGGGACTGGTCACTAGAAGCGGAACTGCCCCAAGTATTTGGCGGAAAATACAGATGGCAAAGTGAAAGGTATATTTGATATACATGTTATTGATGTGTACCTTACTAGTGCTTGCAGTAGCGCCTGGGTATTTGATACTAGTTCTGTAGCTAATATTTGCAACTCGAAACAGGGGCTACGGATTAAGCAAAGATTGGCTAAGGACGAGGTGACGATGCGCGTGGGAAATGGTTCCAAGGTCGACGTGATCGCCGTCGGCACGCTACCTCTACATCTACCTTCGGGATTAGTTTTAGACCTAAATAATTGTTATTTGGTGCCAGCGTTAAGCATGAACATTATATCTAGATCTTGTTTGATGCAAGACAGTTATTCATTTAAATGAGAGAATAATGGTTGTTCTATTTATATGAGTAATATCTTTTATGGTCATGCACCCTTAATGAGTGGTCTATTTTTTACTAAATCTTGATAGTAGTGATACACATATTCATAGTACTGAAGCCAAAAGATATAAGTTAAATAATGATAGTGCAACTTATTTGTGGCACTGCTGTTTAGGTCATATTGGTCTAAAGCGCATGAAGAAACTCCATGCTGATGGGCTTTTGGAATCACTTGATTATGAATCACTTGATGCTTGTGGGTCATGCCTCATGGGCAAGATGACTAAGACTCCGTTCTGCGGAACAATGGAGCGAGCAACAGACTTGTTGGAAATAATACATACTGATGTATGCGGGCCGATGAGTGTTGATGCCCGCGGCAGGTATCGTTCTTTTCTGACCTTCACAGATGATTTGAGCAGTTATGGGTATATCTACTTGCTGAAACATAAGTCTGAAACATTTAAAAAGTTCAAAGAATTTCAGAGTGAAGTGGAAAATCATCGTAACAAGAAAATAAAGTTTCTACGATCTGATCGTGGAGGAGAATATTTGAGTTATGAGTTTGGTCTTCATTTGAAACAATGTGGAATAGTTTCACAACTCACACCACCGGAATACCGCAGCATAATGGTGTGTTTGAACGTCGTAATCGTACTTTATTAGGTATGGTGCGATCTATGATGTCTCTTACTGATTTTGCCGCTATTGTATTGGGGTTATGCTTTAGAGATGGCTGCATTCACGTTAAATAGGGAACCATCTAAATCCGTTGAGACAACACCATATGAACTGTGGTTTGGCAAGAAACCCAAGTTGTCGTTTCTTAAAGTTTGGGGATGCAATGCTTATGTGAACAAGCTTCAACCTGATAAGCTCGAACCCAAATTGGAGAAATGTGTCTTCATAGGATACCCAAAGGAGACTGTTGGGTACACCTTCTATCACAAATCCGAAGGCAAGATATTCGTTGCTAAGAATGGATCCTTTCTAGAGAAGGAGTTTCTCTCGAAAGAAGTGAGTGGGAGGAAAGTAGAACTTGATGAGGTAATTGTACCCGCTCCCTTATTTGAAAGTAGTTCATCACAGAAATTAGTTCCAGTGATTGCTAAACCAATTAGTGAGGAAGCTAATTGTTGAGGATATCACTACTGGGCGTAAACCGGTCTATCTGGGCCGGGTTAACTTCTTCAGTAGTTAACTATGTTGAAACCCAAGAAGACAGATGAGGGCTCAAGGCCCATAGTCGGTTCAAGGCCTGTAGCCGTAAACCGGCGTTGGTATGTAACTTGTATTGTAAGTTAGGAATAAGTAGAGACCAAACCGGACACTTCTATGAGCCGGTATTGGGAATCTGTGAACCAACGGGCGTCACCCATGTATATAAGGGGATGGCCCGGCGGCGGTTCAGAGAACAGACAACAACTCGAGACATAGGCGAAGCTTGTTTGCTCCCTAGTCATTGAAACCCCATCAATCCCATCACAACTAGACGTAGGCTTTTACCTTCATCGAAGGGGCCGAACTAGTATACTCTCTTGCGTCCCTGTGTCCGCTTTAACCCCTTCAAGCTAACCCGTCGCGATGGCTCCATGACTAAGTCCTTTCTCTAGGATATCTGTCATGACAAAACCACGACAGTTGGCGCCCACCGTGGGGCTATCCCATGATGGTTTGAAGTTCTTGGAGGGCCGCTTTGAAGGACTCGACGGCTACGCTGTGGGCCAGATGACTAAGAGTCGTCGCGGCAAGCTCTACATCGATGATGCAGGCTGGGGCCCTGAGGCCGGCTCAGTTGAGTACGGGTACCGGGTCCCCTTTGGTGGCATACATGTTTTCATCGGCAAGATCGGTGAACCGGGCCCTGAGCCGGACATCTGCACCGACCTCGTCGAAACGGCTCAGCATGCACGGTCCGCCCGGGTTAAACTGGCCGTGAAGCGTGCCTTCATGGGAGTCATCCATGGAGGAAGTTACGAGGATGGATCGGAATCTTGCAGCGAGACCGTCGTTTATTCCGGTGACGAGTCATCAACCGGAGAAACCAAATCTCTATATCAGCTACAAGATGGCCGGATTGGGGGCTGTTCCGACGGCGACAGTATTCCGGACCCCTCTAATCTACCCAACCGAGTTGGAATATTTATGGTCGGCACACAAGCAGCGCTTCATTCTTCAACCGCTGCGCCAATAACCTCCGGTTCAGCAGCGGCGACAGCTGCCGGGGCAGGAAGCTCCGCACGCCCACCGGCTCAAGTTCTATCAGATCTATTTGATGCATTGGTTGTGCTTATGGCAGAAGCTAATCCGGCGGATCAGGAAGTCCACAACGTGGAGATTGCAAAGGTGAAGGAACAGATCACCCAGGCCAAGGCGGACCTGGTAGCTGAGAATGCCAGGATGACCACAGAGCGGGCCGCTTTAGACGCACAGGCCTACAGGCTCATGTTGGACCAGAACGCGTCGCATGAAGTCACGAAGAGGAAGTACCGATCCCATTTGCCTTCGGTTTTCGAGGCCAGAGACCTTTTCAACACCCCAGGAGCAGGAACCAGTAATCCGCTGGAGGGAAACCAGCCGGAAGCTCCGGGGGCCGGTGCGCCAGTTCAGCCCCGTCTGATGAATCCGCCTCGTCAAAACACTGTTATACCTCAGGCTGTTTCAACACCTCCGGGTCACTACTCCAACCCAATGGACAATCTCGTTGCCGCTGCTGCACGGCTGGAGGCCATTCCAATTGAAGGTGACTCGCCGCAGGCGGTAGAGACACGACGGGTCAAAGAGCTTCTTAGGACAGCTTTGGTCCAACAGGAAGCATACTCGTACAGTCGCGACCGGATCCACTCGACCCCTCGTCCAAGCCGGAGCTATAGCAGGCGTATGGATGAACCAGCAGTATCAAGTAATGAACGACGTGGAGCACCCCGCGGCAACAACCCGGCGGGAGGTGCTGATAACGCTCAGGAAGTGGTGGACCGGGCCCGAGCGCGCAGGGAGGCCGAGTTAGCCACACAGTATCAAGCTCGGCAGCTTACGCCGGTTCGTCCAACTATTTCGGTCGAACCCGGTGTTACTTCTAGCTCTTTGTGGGTGCCTAGCCTTGTCCCCGCTTTACGCAATGTGCGCCTGCCCAAGGATTTCAAGGGCCCGCGCAAGGTCCCAAATCACACGACGGATCAACCCCCAGAGACATGGGTGGAGAGCTATGAGATGGCCATGGAGATGCTTGATGTGGATGATGCGGCATGTGCAAAGTACTTCACCATGATGCTTGAAGGAACGGCCCATACTTGGTTAAAAAGCTTACCGGCCAACTCTATCAGTTCATGGGCCCAATTACGAGCCCGGTTTATCAGTAATTTCAAGGATACATGTAAGCAGCCTATGTCGATAGTGGACTTAGCTGCCTATGTCTAGGAGGAAGGAGAATCGACGACTCATTGGGTGCGCCGGGTCTCACAAGTGTTGCATTCATCAGACCGCATCAACGCTGACACTGCAGTCTTAACCCTAGAAGGCAACTGCCGGTTTGGGCCCCTAAAACTGAAGTTGGGACGGATGAAGCGCCATTGCACTGACATGGGGACCCTCATGACGGCTTTGGTAAAGTATGCTGATTCTGATAGTACCAAGGATCCCGAATCTGATGATCACAAGGCAGGGAAGGGAAAGAGGAACAACAACTCCAAAGGTCAGCAGCATCACTTGGCAGGCAATGGTGGCGGAGGCAAGCGTAAAGCAGATGGTAACATGGACTTTGTGGCTAATACCAACGCGCAGGACAAGGGCCAGCGACGTAGGGGTAAACCGCCAAATCGCAATGGGGCACCCAACCCTAACCCGGACCGCCTAAATTATCTACTAAGCTAGCCTTGTCCAAGACATGGGACGAAGGAGGTGCCAGCAAACCACCTTTGGAAGGATTGCTTCATTATGCAGGAGTTCAAGAATTCTAATGCCTTCCAGTATGATCACGGCTCCGGCGGTGGCTCAAGATCTGGGCTGGGTTACGGTGGAGGAAATTCTGGTTCAGGATTTAATGGTAATCCGGGCGGACATAATAATCAAAATAATCAGAACAGCCAGGGTGGTTACAACCAGCAGCAGCAACAGTCAGGTTACCAGAGCAACCCAAAGCAGTTGAATAGTGGGCAGTACCATGTCTTCACCACTAGCTTGGACAAGCGAGACCGGAAGATTCAGAGGCGGGCAGTCAACTCTGTTGAACCGGCCGTGCCCCGTTATTTACGCTGGTCTGAACAGCCAATCATATGGAGCAGAGAGGATCACCCTCCCCAGGTTGATAATCCGGGTCAGTTGGCTCTGGTGGTGGCGCCTCAGGTGGGAGGTTACAAGTTCACCAAAGTGCTCATGGATGGAGGGATCAACATTAATATCTTGTACTATGAGACCTTCCGTCGTATGGGACTAACAGATAAAAATCTCAAACCGTCTAATACGGTGTTCCATGGTGTGGTACCTGGCAAGTCAGCATATCCTGTTGGTAAGATAGCTTTGGAAGTGGCCTTTGGAGATGATCATGATTCCAGGTCGGAAACATTGATGTTTGAAGTGGTGAAAATCCAAAGTCCATATCACGCCCTGTTTGGGCGACCGGCCTACGCCAAGTTTATGGCACGGCCTGGTTATGTGTATTTGCAGCTCAAAATGCCGGGTCACAAGGGGACAATAACGGTTCACGGAAGCCGTAAAATCGCTTTGGAGTGCGAGGAAGGAGATGCGGCCTACGCAGAGTCGGTTTGTGCCACCGAGGAGCTGAAGTATTATAAGGACAATGTTGATCCGGCTGTCGGAGTAAATGACCATGGGTAGCCTAGTCGGCTCCCCCTGGCCCTTCTGAAAAAATTACGAGCCGATTCGGCCCTCAAGAATCCAAGACACGGGGCCGCCTTCCCCTTGCCGGCTGTCTCCCAGGCTGGCTATCGGAAGGCGGCCCGACTTCAGCCCTCATGAAGAAAGCCGCGAGAGGGCCGGCTCCAAGAAGCCGGCCGCGAGAAGGCCGACTCCTAGAAGCCGGCTCCCATAAAGCGGTCAAGATCGTACCTTCGAAGTCTGCATCCACATAACGGCGATGTGATGGGGCGTGGCTACAGTGAAGCCTGCCACCCCCGAATCCCGGAGCACGCCTGCCACAGTGCGCCGTACGGGTGGCCATGACCTGTCCGGCGCGGCACTGTTGCCACGTTGACCCTGATGTCATCCACGACGGGCCGCCAGTGCGGCCCATGGGCGGTGGGCCCTTTCGGGCAGAGAGACACCCGAAGGCGGCCATGCCTCCCCCAGTCGGCCCAAGATAGAGCCGGCTCCCCACAGCCGGCTTGCCACCTCCCTCGAAGAAGACGCCCCATTAAGGAGACAAGACGCGGTGAGGCTACAGCGATCTCCCGCCGGACGGCGGCACTGTAGCCACGCCCACCTCGGTGAAGCCCTCGTCACCAAGATTGAGCAACAGTAACCAACCCCCGACAAGGCCCTGGACAGTGGGGCCTGCCTGCCGACCAAGGAGCCGGCAGCCGGCGGGACCACCAGTCGACGGGCCCCAGCAGTAGGCGCAGAGGCCAGCAAGTGTAGACACAGACGGCTGGGCCCCACGCCCAGCCGGATTACCATTTTAACCCTGGGGGTAGGCCTATATAAACCCCCCGGGGTACCCATGCAAAGGGTTGATCCCTGCTAGTCTTAGACACCGCATAGGAAGGAGAAGAGAGCAAGCCGTGCCCTTCTTCCTCCTCTCACCGAACAGCTCAAGGAGCATCGTGTAGCTACTTATTCATCTAGTGATCATGCGGAGACCCTGCAGAGCAGCAGTAGGGGTGTTATCTCCACGGAGAGCCCCGAAGCTGGGTAAGATTCGCCGACGTGCATGTCTTCGCCTCATCCCGTTTCCAGGCACCGGCGACATCTTACTGGCTCCCAAAATGATAAGCCACACGTTGGCATATGTCGCACCTACCACCTGACATTTGGCACCCACCATGGGGCCAGGTGCACCGTCATCCGGAGACCTGTTCTGGACGGGAACACTCTTCCTCCCCCGCGAGCGTAGCTAGCCCGGCATGCCCGATGGCGCTTGCCAAGACGCGCTGCAAGGCGTCACCAACGTCTATGCAGCGAGCGGCCTCGCCGATCTCCTTGACAAGACCCTCATCTTTGACGAGCTCGCCTCCGACGCGGGCACCGACCACCTCGTCAACCTCCTCGGCCAGCTCCACGTCTCCGGCGAGCCTGCTGTGGACTTGGAGTCGGTTGGCTGCACCGATCCGATGCGTGTCGACTCCGACACGGCCTCACTCGACACTTTCCCCACCGACGTCACGATCTACAACGACCCACTTCCCCGGGCCGATGGCTGCGACGCTGTCACTACCGAGGTGATGGTCATTGGCCACGGCGGCGCTTCTGACGAGAGCGCCCACGACGCCCCGCATGCGGCGGTCCATGACTTGTCCATCCCCCTCCCTGCCGATGCCGACGCTGAAGCACTGGAGGCTCGCCGCCTCGCCCTCCTCGCGGAGGGCCGGAAGTTGGCTTCCATGAGACGCCTCACTGAGGCCCACCGGCACGAAGCCGACCGTGCCGCCTTTGGCACGCCGCCCCCAGGCGGGCCCAGCCGGGCCAACGTTGTCAGACAGCGCGGCGCTGTCATCGCCGACACGCTAGGAGTCGACCGCCCAGTCTACGCCAGTCCATTCAAGAACCTGCGTGCCGCCCAGGCGGCCGTAGACGAGCTAGATGGATTGGGGGCCGAAGAACTCCCCCACATGACCAGACGCATCCAGCAGCTAATCGATGCGGCCGTGCAGCGGCACGAAGCCGACGCCCGCACGGAAAGCCCTCCCCCGCGCCGAGATCACGACGCGACGTCCCGGACGCCGACTACGGGCAAAACCCGCGCGCGGCGCGAGAAAGAGCCGGCTGCCAGCCGAAGCCGAACCCGAATCTCCATCGAGCGAGACATAGAAGGCCACCCCCGGGCCGTGGAGTGGCGGGGCAACCCGCCTCCGCCTCGGCCCCGTGGAGAGAGATATCCCACCCCACCGCCTGTTGCGCATCCGACTCTCAGCGGCCGGCTAGGTCGCCGCGAAGGAGTCGGCGAGAACGACGCCCGCCATCGGATCGACCGCCTGGCGCGATCCCTGGCGTTGGAAGAAGAAGACGATGTCGGCCTGCCTTGCTTCAGCCCCCGCATCCGCGACGAGCCTTTGCCCAAAGGGTTCTCGCTCCCAAGAGACACGCCCAAGTACAACGGCTCCGTGAAGCCAGAAGATTGGTTGATCGACTACTCCACGGCGGTTAGCATAGCAAATGGCAACAGGCGCATTGCCGTGAAGTACGTGCCCCTCATGCTGCAAGGCACGGCGCGGACCTGGCTCAACAGCCTCAAGCTATACAGCATCAACAGCTGGCTAGACTTCACAGAAGCTTTCGTCTGCAACTTCACCAGCACCTACAAGCGGGCTCCCAAGCCCAGACAGCTCTCCTTGTGCGACAAGGCCCCGCCGAGTCCACTCGCGACTACCTCACGCGTTGGGCCGAGCTCCGCAACTCTTGCGAAGGGGTGCACGAGGTGCAAGCCATAGAATACTTCACTGCCGGGTGCCGAGAAGGCACCCTCCTCAAGCACAAGCTCCTCTGCAACGAGCCGACTACCCTCGACGAGCTTCTGGTCATAGCGGACAAGTACGCCACCGCCGACTCCTCAATGAAGACCAAACTCCGGGTAGACGCGTCCGGGAATGTACTCAACCCGGCGCCCAAGACGCCGGCTGGGGACTCCAGCCGACGCCCACACCAGAACGACCACAAGCGCAAGGGCCCCGTGCCGCCCTCCACCAGTCGGCAGGTGGCCACAGTCGAAGACGAGCAGCCCGAAGGGCGGCCCGCAACCAAGAAGCAGAGGGGCGGCAAGCCGGCTTGGCAGCCAGCCTTCTCCTACAAGCAGACTCTCGAGCCCCGTGCAAGTTCCACAGCGGCGCGAAGCCGTCCAACCACACGACCCGGAAGTGCCACTAGCTCACTCGAATCTCCAAAGGCGAAGGGCTTGCGCCGCCTCCGCCTGCCGGTCCGCCGCCTCCGGCTCCGCAGCCGCCGGCCGCTCGGCCCGCAGTCGGAGCCGTGCATGATGAGTTCCCCGACGAGCATGCCGCCTATGTCATCTTTACAAGCCAGCCCGAAGACCGGCGCAGCAAACGCCGAGAGCACCAAGAAGTCGGCATGGTCGCTGCCAACCCCGCCGAGCACATGCACTGGTCAGAAAAACCTATCAGCTGGAGCCGGGCCGACCACCCAGAGGTGATGCCATCTCCCGGCTCTTATGCGTTGGTTTTGGATACCACCCTTGCAACGGATAGACGCGCCGCCCGTTTCTCCCGCGTGCTGATAGACGGCGGGAGCAGCATCAGCATCCTGTACCGTGACACCCTGGAGAAGCTGAATGTCAAGACGAAGCAACTCCTGCCTACTCGGACTGTGTTCCATGGCATCGTACCCGGCCTATCCTGCGCCCCCATTGGCAAGATCAAGATTGATGTACTTTTTAGGGACAAGCAGCATTTCCGCCGGGAGGCGATCTGGTTTGAAGTGGTGGACCTGGAAAGCCCCTACCATGCATTGCTTGGCCGACCTGCCTTGGCCAGGTTCATGACAGTTCCCCACTATGCATACCTCAAGATGAAGATGCCGAGCACCAAGGGCATCATCACCATAGCCGGCGATTACAAGAAGTCCTCTGAGTGCGCAGCAGCCAGCAGCCGGCTGGCCGAGTTCCTTGTGATTGCCGAAGAAAAGAAGATGTTGGACCGAGTCATGGCCATGGTCGGCAAACAGTCGGCCTTGTCCCCCGATCCCAAGGAGCATGATGCTCAAGGATCTTTCTAGCCGGCCAAGGAGACGAAGAAGATACCTCTTGACCCCGAGCACCCAGAGAGGTTTGCCGTCATTGGGGCAAACCTAAACAGCAAATAGGAAGGCGAGCTCGCCGATTTCCTCCGTGAGAATCGGACATCTTTGCATGGTCCCCCAAGGACATGCCGGGTGTTCCGAAGGAATTCGCTGAGCACAAACTACACGTCCGAGAAGACGCAAAACCAGTCAAACAACCCCTCCGCCGACTGTCGGAGGAAAAAAGAAGGATTGTAGGAGAGGAGATAGCCCGGCTTCTGGCAGCCGGCTTCATTATGGAAGTTTTCTTTCCAGAGTGGCTCGCCAACCCGGTCCTCGTGCTAAAGAACAACAAGTGGCGCATGTGCATAGACTACACGAGCCTCAACAAGACCTGCCCCAAAGATCCCTTTGCCCTGCCAAGGATTGACCAAGTGATAGACTCCACGGCCGGATGCGAGCTGTTGAGTTTCTTGGATGCTTACTCAGGATACCACCAGATAAAGTTAGATCCGGCAGACCGCCTGAAGACCGCCTTCATCACGCCATTCGGAGCCTTCTGCTACCTGACTATGACATTCGGCTTGAGAAATGCCGGTGCCACTTTCCAGCGTTGCATGCAGAAGTGCCTCCTCAAGCAGCTCGGCAGAAATGCCCATGTCTACGTAGACGACATTGTGGTGAAGACGGAGAAGCGCGGCACCTTGCTGGAAGACCTCAAGGAAACATTTGAGAACCTACGCCGGTTCCAAATCAAGCTCAACCCCGAGAAATGCGTGTTTGGAGTGCCAGCCGGCCAGCTCCTAGGCTTCCTGGTCTCCGAACGCGGCATCGAATGCAACCCAGTAAAGATCAAGGACATTAAGAGAATGGCGATTCCCACCAAGCTTCGAGACATCCAGAAGTTTACCGGATGCTTGGCCTCCCTGAATCGCTTCATCAGCCGACTCGGAGAGAAAGTTCTTCCCCTCTACCGCCTCATGAAGAAGACCAACCACTTCGAGTGGAATGACCAGGCTAACCAAGCTTTTCACGAGCTGAAGAAGATGCTGGCCACGCCGCCTGTCCTGGCGGCGCCGACTGAGAAAGAGCCCATGCTCCTCTACATTGCCGCAACCAGCTGGGTGGTCAGCACCGTCATCATAGTCCAACGTCCAGAAGAAGGCCGAGCCCAGCCGGTCCAGAGGCCGGTGTACTATTTGAGCGAGGTGCTGTCTACCTCGAAGCAGAACTACCCGCACTACCAGAAGATGTGCTACGGCGTGTACTTCGCCGCCAAGAAGCTGAAGCCCTACTTCCAAGAGCATCCCATCACGGTCATATGCACCGCCCCGCTGGCCGAGATCATAGGCAGCCGGGATGCATCCGGCCGGGTGGCGAAATGGGCCATCGAGCTGGCCCCCTACACGATCTTCTACCAGCCTCGCACCGCCATCAAGTCCTAAGCATTGGCCGACTTCCTCATCGACTGGGCCGAGACCCAGTACCTACCGCTAGCTCCCGACTCCACTCATTGGTGCATGCACTTCGATGGGTCCAAGATGCGCATCGGCTTGGGAGCCGGCGTCATCCTTACCTCTCCCAAGGGCGACAAGCTCAGATACACGCTGCAAATTCACTTTGCCGCCTCCAATAACGTGGCCGAGTACGAGGTGCTCATACACGGGCTCCGGCTTGCCAAAGAACTCGGCATTCGCCGGATCCTATGTTATGGCGACTCGGACTTGGTGGTCCAGCAATCATCCGGTGACTGGGATACCAAGGACACAAATATGGCAAGCTACCGCTTCCTCGTTCAGCAGATCAGTGGGTATTTTTGAAGGATGCGAGTTCCTCCACGTACCACGAGCCGACAACGAGCCAGCTGATGCCCTGGCTCGAATAGGCTCCACTCGGCAAGCAATACCAACCGGTGTCTCTTTACAACGCCTCCTCAAGCCGTCTATCAAGCCGTCTCCAGAGTCCGATTCCATCTTCGTGCCGCCTGACCCCGACGCGGCCGGCTCAAAGAACCAAGCAGGTGACCTGGGGACTTCGATAGTCGGCCAGGGGACATCAGCAGGCGGCTCGGGGACTTCCGTAGTTACACCCGACCCGGGGACTGCCACACCCGGCTCGGGGAATGCGGTAGTCGGCCCGGAGTCTACACCAACACAACAGGCGGCGGCCGACTCCAGCATTTCACCACCCAGCCCGCCCGCCCTGGTCGCAGTAGCCATGTTGGCAATAGAAGAAGTCGCAGCTCCATCTTGGGCTCAATCCATCCTCAATTTCCTAATAAACCAAGATCTGCTGGCTGACGAAACAGAGGCAAGACAAGTCCAACGCCGAGCCGGAGCATACACAATCGTCAACAAAGAACTCGTCAAGCGCAGTGTCACTGGAGTCCTCCAGCGATGCGTCGAGCGAGAGAAGGGCATTGCAATCCTCAGAGACATCCACCAAGGAGAATGCGGCCACCATGCGCCCTCAAGATCACTCATCGCCAAAGCTTTCCGCCATGGTTTCTTTTGGCCGACTGCTTTGGATGACGCCAAGGAGTTAGTTAAACATTGCAAAGGGTGCCAACTCTTCAGCTCCAAGCAACACATGCCGGCTTCAGCACTCAAGACCATTCCCCTCACTTGGCCCTTCGCCGTTTGGGGACTGGACATGGTGGGCCCATTCAAGACAGCACGTGGCAGCATGACACATCTGCTTGTCGCCGTGGACAAATTCACCAAATGGATTGAGGCAAAGCCGATCAAGAAGCTGAATGGGCCGACTGCCGTGACATTTATCGCAGATATAACAACTCGGTACGACGTACCACACAGCATCATCACCGACAATGGCACGAATTTCGCCAAGGGAGCCTTGGCACGTTTCGACGCAAGGCATCCGGTTGGACTTAGCGTCCGTTGCCCACCCGCAGTCAAATGGCCAAGTCGAGTGAGCCAACGGCCTCATCCTTTCCGGCATCAAGCCCCGACTGGTCGTACCACTGGAGCGTTCAGCCAGCTGTTGGCTCGATGAGCTGCCGGCCGTCCTTTGGAGTCTGCGCACTACACCAAACAAGTCAACCGGCTTCACTCCTTTCTTCCTCGTGTATGGTGCCGAGGCGGTCATCCCAACTGACATCGAGTTCGACTCGCCTCGGGTAACCATGTACACGGAAGCCGAGGCCAAGGAAGCACGAGAAGACGGCGTCGACCTGCTGGAAGAAGGCCGGCTGTTAGCCCTCAGCCGGTCCGCCATCTATCAGCAGGGCCTGCGCCGCTACCATAGCCGGAAGGTCAAGCCAAGATCCTTCCAAGAGGGCGATCTTGTGCTCCGGCTGATCCAGCGAACAACCGGCCAGCACAAGCTCTCGGCCCCTTGGGAGGGCCCCTTTGTCATCAGCAGAGCCTTAGGCAACGACTCCTACTACCTGATCGACGCGCAGAAGCCAAAGGCACGAAAGAGAGACGACTCCGGCAAGGACTCGGAATGACCATGGAATGCCAACCTCCTCCGAAGATTATATAGTTGAAATGCAGTATGTATCACACTAACTTTTGTACTAAGTACGAGACAATAGCCCCCCCGAGGAGAGCTTGGGGACTGCCATCTTTTATCTATGGATGAAGAGTATCATGCTTATGACCTTGTCATTACATTCACTTTTTCTGTCCGGCACCGGGTTCGACTAGTCGGCCCGGGGACTGGCCGCCTGGAGTTATATTAGAAGTCCTACCCGCAGTCAGACAAGTAGTGTGCCAGCTCCCAAGCCTTCTCTTGCCAAAAGTCGCAGTTCGAAGAACCGGCTGTTCGGCTGGCAAGAGTTAAAGGCAGGAACGGGTGCCCACACGAAAAACGGCTAGGGACTAACGGACTAATATATTAAAAGCTGGTTTTTCTCCCACCACCGACCGACTACCAGAGTAGCCGGCCGGCCGGCTTCCATTCACCTCGCTCCAATCTAAGAAAGCTCGAGTACTTGCCTTCCCAAAAGGGGAAGGTGGCAAAGGAAACAACCTAAGGATAAAAAGCATACATGAATGGAAACCAAACACGCACTCAATAATATTTACATAAAAGACCTTCAAAAGGCCAGCATTCAACATAGTTCGAATACACCCCCAGTGGGTGGAACTGCGCAAGTTTAATAAAATTGTTCAAAAGACAACAAGCAGGAAAAAACAAGGACGGCAGACTAAGCCAAAGGAGCGACTGGCGAGTTGGGCAGGTCAGTGGAGACGGCAGTGCCGGCTGGAGGAGTGGCCGGCTGGCGAACCTCGGCATGATCACCGCCTCCCGCAGAGGGCGCGCTAGCACGCGCCTTGTTGCCGGAGGCACGATCAGGCTGAGGCTGGCTGCCCGCTTCACCAGTCGGCTCAATGTCTTCGCCTTCATCTCCTTCGTCGTCTTCGCCTTCATCGCTGGAGGCGATCTCCTCTGCCGAGTCTTCACCAGCTGCCGGGTCCAGCCCGAACCACTCCTCCGGCTAGGCAACGCCGTTGTCATTAATTTCAGGAGCGAAGACGCTGATGTCAGTACACTCGGCGATCGTCGAAGCACCCTGAGCGATAGCCGACCGCACCTCCTCCATCTCTTCGTCGGCCTCCAGCCGCTAGGTGCGCAGCTGGTCCAGGTTCAGCCCCGGATACCAGGCTCGGACGAACTCCAGCGCCCGCCCAGCTCCAAGCCGGGCTGCCGACGCCTTCCAGGCCTCGAAGCGACCAACCGCCACCTCCAGCCAGTCGGCAGTCCGACTCGGGGTGCGGGGAATCGTCTCGCTTGGCCAGAGGGCGGCCAACACCTACACCCCGGCGCGCTGGAGGCGACGGAGCATACGGTGAGCTGGCTGCAGCCGGGCTTGGACCGCCAAGAGTTGCTCCTCAAGCGTCCGGCTCGCGTCCGGCGCGATTTCAGCCCCCGCCTGCCGGCACGCCTCGCAATGGGCCTCGATGGATTGGGTGGCGAAGACGGAGTAGCCGGGAAAGTAGTCTGCACAGAGAACAAAAAGCAGCACAAGTCAGAACACAAATTAGGGATCAAGGGGCAAGCAGGGAGTGAAGAAGGCGGCTTACCGTCAATCAGATCCTCGATACGACAGAAGCCCTCGCTCAGCGCCTGTTTCGCTTCAGCCCAGCCCGCCGCTTCGGTCTCGAACTCGACCTTCAGGGCGTCCTCGCTATCCTGCACCTTCTTTAGGGCCGCCTTGTGGCTCTCCTCCTGGTCGGCCAACTTCTTGGCCGGGCGGTCATGCTCCAGGACCAAGGCGTTGTACTCGGCTTCCTTGGCGCGAAGGGCGGCCTGGGCCCCGCTGAGCTGCCCCCTCAAGTCGGCATTGGCTCCTGCAAACATGAAGACAAAGGAAAAAATCAATAAGGAAGAAGTCGTCAAGGAAGATCCGACCCGGCTGCTCAGCAGTCGGCCCGAATCTCGGGGACTACACCCAGTGGGTGCGCTGATGCGCCCCCACAGGAGATGAACGAGACAAGCACGCACTTTGGCTGCTGGTCAAATCCTCGGTTCTCCGGCCCAGCTCCTGAGCCTGGGAGTTGAAGGCGGCTGCACGGAGGTTATGATACTCCTGGAAGATTATACAGGAGGCGAGGATAAGTTAAGTTGTCAGGACCTAGTAAGTTCCAAGCCGCCTGTGCAGCAGCCGACTCGGAACTCGGGGACTACACCCAGTGGGTGCGCTGACGCGCCCCCACGGAAGAAATCAAAAGAGCAAAATAACCAAGGCCAGAAGACTCACCCGGATGACGGCCCGCGTCGAGAGAAACTCTTGAGTATATCGCTGCAGCGAGGCGGCCTGGGCTTGAAGCCGGTTCCGGACCTCCTGGGCCGCCGCATTCAGCTCGCCCGTCCCCTCGCTGGGAGTCCACTCGGACGTGCTGGCCCTGGCCGCCTCCAGGGCCTCCACCGGCGCGGTTCCGGCGCGGAGGCGCCACCCCCTGCATGCCGGCACAATGCCAGCTGCACCTCGAGGCCGGCCCCTGCCTTCGGCTCGCCCCCGGACGACTGCTCTGGCGCCGCTGCTGATTGGCCACTTTGGCCCGCTCCAGTCGGCGCCGTCTGCGGCGCCCCCTCCACGAAGATCGCGTGGTCCTCCCTCCTCTCCATCACCAGCGGGCCTTGGTCGACCTCCTCCGACAGGGGCACGGGAATGTCAGGCGCCACGGCGCGGAGGGGAATGACGAGCAGCGGAGGCTGGTTGTGCGAAGCCTCCGCCTCCATCTCCGCGGCTGCCGCCTTCGCCCGGGCCTTGGCCGCCACGTTGACCTGCTCCTTCGTCGCCTGGGCGGTCCATCGCTCCGCCGCCTCCCGCTCCTCCCGCGCCTCCCGTGCGTTCCGCTCCGTGGCCTCCCTAAGGTCGGCGCGGGGATCCACGCGGCGGGAGCTTGAGGACCCTCCAGTCGGCCCGGCTACGGAGCCGCCAGGGCCTCGCTCAAGGGAAAGCGACGCCCTGCCCGGCAAGTAAAGAAAGGTTTAGAAGAGCTTCGGTCGAAAAAGACAACAAAAAATATATATGCAAGACATTCGACGACTTACGCCGAGATCGCCTGCGGTTGTTTCACCGCCTTGCGGAAGCGGGCCGCCTTCGCGGCCGCCTCATCCCGCTTGGTCGCCATCGCGGAAGCCTTGGATTTCTTCGGCCGACTGTCGAAGAAGGTCGACGCGGCCCGGCGCTTCTGCGCGCCGCCACGGGTAGCCGGCACGGTAGACGAGCCCGCGCCTTGATGATCAGGCGCCGGCTGGCGGTGCGGGCGGCTTCGACCTTGTCGTCGTCCGGCTAGTCTTCGAAGCCGGCCCCGAGTCCCGCGCCTCCGGCCTCGTCGCCTTCCCCCACGATGGCGTCTTCCATGGCGGCCGCTCCCAGGTCTGGATCATCGGCGTCGTCCACCGTGCGGTCGGAGAGGAGTTGGCGCTCTACCCCCACGGCCCCGGCTGTCGGCGGAAGAAGAGGGTTCTGCTAAAGGCAAACCAATTGATCAAGAGTCGGCTATCATGAGGCCGGCGACAAAAAGGAGGAAAGGAAGAAAAAACTTACGGCAGCCGGAGGGTTGGCGTGGGAATACAGCTCATTGCCGTATCGCTAATCCTCGGCGAGCTTGCAGTTGGACATGTAATTCACCAAGACACCTCTGCGTGAGGCATCTCCCTGGTGCTCAGCCAGCATGGGTCGAAGCGGCCGCTCATTTGGTAGATCATGTGAGGCCGGCCTTGGAGCAGAAGAACCCGGGCTCCATGAAGGCGGCCACCAAGTCGGCTCCGGTCAGGCCCTCCGACTGGATCATCACCCGAAGCCGGGAGACGGCTGCGTTCCTGGCCTGGGACAACGACCTGGCTCGGTAGCTCCACGAAGGTTGCCTCCCAGCCGGCGGGCCGGCTATGTAAGCTGGCAGGTTGACGTAGTCGCCTTGCTGGGCGACGTTCTTCACGTAGAACTAGGACTTCTGCCAAAGCTTCACCGACTGGATCAGCGGAATGGACGGGAACGGATTGTTCTCGCTCGCCCGCCTCATGGCAATGAAGGCCCCGCAGGGGGCGGGCACGCCCGCGACGACGGTGCCGAGCTTGCTTTGGAAGAATTCACCCCAGAGCTCGGGCGTGGGGAGAGCCCCAAGAAAGCCCTCGCACAGGGTGACGAAAGCCGACAGCAGCATCACCGCGTTAGGCGTGAGGTGATGCAGCTGGAGGTGGTAAAATTCGAGGAAGGCTCGAAGGAACCCGCTCGCCGGGAGGCCGAAGCCGCGCAGACAGTGCGAGTGGAAGATCACCCGCTCGCCCTTCTCCGGTGCCGGCGAAATCTCCCTCGCCGGCGCTTGACGGACCCGCACTAAGTTCTCGCCCGACAGGCGTCGCGTCCGGCGGAGGAACTCGACGTGGTCCTCGTGGACGTTGGAGCCATCCCACGAGCTCGACAGCACCATGGGAGCGATGCGGTGGGGAGCAAGACTAAGCGATGGCAGAATAGCGCGGCGAAGGGTTGCTGCAGCGGGGAGCAAGACGAAGCGACGGCAAAATGGCGCGGTAAAGGGTTGCTGCGGCGAAGAGAAGAAGGAGGGCAAGAAGGGCCAGAGTGAGGGAGAGCGTGCGAGCCTCTACCGCTCCCCCTCCACCTCCTACTTATAGACCCACGCGGCAGAGCTGAGGAGGCGCGGTGTGGGGGAACGTGGGGATCAACTGCGCCCACTCCCCCACATCCCGCGATTATTGTGCCCTGATGGCATAATAAAACCGCCGCCGGAAGGCGAGCGGTCCAAGTGGGCCGCAGAAGATCCGCGCTCGGGCCGGGGCCTACGAGTGGCGGGCCCGGGCCTGCGGCGGCATCCCATCGCGCGCGTGCGTTGGCAGGATCTCCTTGCCATGTGGCCCGCGGAATGGCGCACGGTCATCTCGCAGGGCGACCCGCGTTCCAGCCTACGAGAAACGTAGCTTTCCGAAGACGGCGCGCACAAGCAAAGCCGGCCCCTCAGGATAGGAAGCTGACCTGGCTTCTCGTCCCTTTGTCAGCCTCGAAGCTCAATCAGCTTCGGGGACTACTGTCGGAGTAAATGACCATGGGTAGCCTAGCCGGCTCCCCCTGGCCCTTCTGAAAAAATTACGAGCCGATTCGGCCCTCAAGAATCCAAGACACAGGGCCGCCTTCCCCTTGCCGGCTCTCTCCCAGGACGGCTATCGGAAGGCGGCCCGACTTCATCCCTCATGAAGAAAGCCGCGGGAGGGCCGGCTCCAAGAAACCGGCCGTGAGAAGGCCGACTCCTAGAAGCCGGCTCCCATAAAGCGGTCAAGATCGTACCTTCGAAGTCTACGTCCACATAACGGCGATGTGATGGGGCGTGGCTATAGTGAAGCCTGCCACCCCCGAATCCCGGAGCACGCCTGGCGTAGTGCGCCGTACGGGTGGCCATGACCCGTCCGGTGCGGCACTGTTGCCACGTTGACCCTGATGTCATCCACGACGGGCCGCCAGCGCGGCCCATGGGTGGTGGGCCCTTTCGGGCAGAGAGACACCCGAAGGCGGCCATGCCTCCCCCAGTCGGCCCAAGATAGAGCCGGCTCCCCACAGCCGGCTTGCCACCTCCCTCGAAGAAGACGCCCCATTAAGGAGACAAGACGCGATGAGCCTACAGCGATCTCTCGTCGGACGGTGGCACTGTAGCCACGCCCACCTCGGCGAAGCCCTCGTCACCAAGATTGAGCAACAGTAACCAGCCCTCGACAAGGCCCTGGACAGTGGGGCCTGCCTGTCGACCAAGGAGTCGGCAGCCAGCGGGACCCACCAGCTGGCGGGCCCCAGCAGTCGGCGCAGAGGCCGGCGAGTGTAGACACAGACGGCTGGGCCCCACACCCAGCCGGATTACCATTGTACCCCCTGGGGGTAGGCCTATATAAACCCCCAGGGCACCCATGCAAAGGGTTGATCCCTGCTAGTCTTAGACACCGCATAGGGAGGAGAAGAGAGCAAGCCGTGCCCTTCTTCCTCCTCTCACCGAACAGCTCAAGGAGCATCGTGTAGCTACTTATTCATCTAGTGATCATGCGGAGACCCCACAGAGCAGCATTAGGGGTGTTATCTCCACGGAGAGCCCCGAAGCTGGGTAAGATTCGCCGGCGTGCATGTCTTCGCCTCATCCCGTTTCCAGGCACCGGCGACGTCTTACTGGCTCCCACAATGATAAGCCACCCATTGGCATATGTCGCACCTACCACCCGACACCGGCGGACATGACTCCATTAAAGAACCCAACTACGGAGCATGGTCCGGCCCTGAAGTTCAAATCAGCAGCAGAAACTAAGCTTGTTGACTTCGTACCTGGCGATTCGTCCAAGCAGTTCAGCATTAGTACCAACTTGGATCTGAAATAGGAAAGCGCGCTCATCGAGTTCATCCGTGAGAATCGGGACATTTTTGCATGGAAGCCCTCTGACATGCCAGGTGTACCGAGGCAACTCGCTGAGCACACCTTTAATGTGGATCCTAAATACAAACCGGTGAAACAGTTCCTCCGCCGGTTTAACGAAGAAAGACGCAAGGCGATTGGAGAAGAGGTAGCCAGGCTCTTAGCAGTTGGCTTTATTGTTGAAGTTTTTCACCCTGAGTGGCTTGTCAATCCGGTGCTAGTCCTTAAGAAAAATGGCACCTGGCGCATGTGTGTGGATTACACAGATCTTAATAAGGCTTGTCCAATAGATCCTTTTGCCCTCCCCCGTATTGATCAAATTATTGATGCTACGGCGGGTTGTGAGCATTTAAGTTCTTTGGATGCATATTCTGGCTATCACCAGATCAAAATGGCAGTTAAGCACCAGGAGAAGACGGCATTCATAACTCCCTTTGGAGCCTTCTGCTATGTGTCTATGCCCTTTGGGCTCAAGAGTGCCCAGGCAACTTATCAACGGTGTGTACAAAATTGTCTTCACAAGTAGATTGGCCATAATGTACATGCTTACGTGGATGATATCATGGTTAAGTCCAGGGAGAAGGAGACTCTGGTTGACGATTTGAAGGAAACCTTTGATAACCTGAGGACGTACAAGATGATGCTTAATCCGGCCAAGTGTGTCTTTGATGTACCGGCAGGCAAGTTATTGGGTTTTCTGGTGTCCAACAGGGGAATTGAGGCTAATCCGGAGAAGATCACAACCATCACCTCCCTGGCTAAACCGAAGTGTATCAATGATGTTCAATGCCTGGCAGGCTGGATTGCCGCATTAAGCCGGTTTATCAGCCACCTTGGTGAGAAGGCAATCCCTTTGTATCAGATGTTGAAGAAGACAGATCAGTTCGTCTGGAGTTCCGCTGCTGATGAAGCATTTGAGGACTTAAAGCGGCAATTGGCCAATCCGCTTGTGCTCGTCGCTCCCATTGACAAGGACCGTTACTGCTATATGTTGCTGCTAATGCTCGTGCGGTCAGCGTGGCTATTGTGGTGGAGCGAAAGGAGGCAGGTAAGGAGCATCCGGTTCAACCTCCGGTCTATTATATCAGCGAGGTACTCATTGAGTCCAAGCAAAGGTATCCGCATTGGCAGAAACTGGTGTATGGAGTTTTTATGGCAAGCCGAAAGCTTAAGCAATACTTCCAAGGGCACCCAATTACGGTGGTCAGTTCTGCTCCTTTGGGGGATATCATCCAGAACCGGGAAGCGACTGGCCAGATTGCCAAGTGGGCTATAGAGCTTGGGCCGCACGGATTGAAGTATGTGCCTTGGACGGCGGTTAAGTCTCAAGCACTTGTTGATTTCATCAATGATTGGACGGAAATGCAAGCACCTGAAGAAAAGCCGGATCACACATATTGGACCATCCATTTTGACGGATCCAGGCAATTGGAAGGCTCAGGGGCTGGAGTCGTATTTACTTCCCCACGAGGTGATAAGTTTTGTTACGTTCTCCATTTAATGTTCCCTTGTACTAACAATGCAGCTGAGTATGAAGCCTTGCTCCATGGTCTCCGGATGGCTAAGGAGATGAACCTAAGTCGAGTTAAGTGCTTCGGTGACTCGGACCTCGTGGCTCAACAAGTATCTGGCACTTGGGACTCCAAGGACCCACTCATGGCAGCATATCGTCGTGAGGTGGATATTGTTGCAGGTCACTTTAAAGGCTATAAGGTGGACCACGTGGACCGACGGAAGAATGAAGCGGCGGACGCTTTAAGCCGGCTGGGCTCTCAACACAAACCGGTCCCGCCCAATGTTTTTTTGGATGTGCTGCACAACCCGTCGGTCAAGCTCCTTGGTGAAGCGGATTTGGCTATGCCTGATCCGGAGGCTCAATTGGTGGCAGCACTTCATGTCATTCCGGATTGGACGCTTCCTTACCTGGCGTACATGAACCAGGGCGAGTTACCAGAGGATGAGATTCTGGCCCGACAGATAATCCGGCGGTCCAAGTCCATGACTATTGTCAATGGCGAGTTACATCATTGCAGTGTATTAGGGGCGTTTCAACGCTGTGTGTCTCCTGAAGAAGGCTGTGAAATTTTGCGTGAGATCCATGAAGGAGATTGTGGTCACCACGCCGGTTCAAAATCTTTGGTAGCTAAAGCGTTTCGCCATGGCTTCTATTGGTTAACTGCTCATGCTGATGCGGAGGATCTGGTCAGATGATGTGACGGTTGCCAAAAGTTTTCAAGACGTGCTCATGTGCCGGCTCAAGAATTGAGAATGATTCCAATTACTTGGTCGTTTGCGACTTGGGGGCTGGATGTGGTTGGGCCTTTCAAAAGGTCCAAAGATAAGAAGACCCACCTCCTGGTGGCAGTTGAAAAGTTTACAAAGTGGGTGGAGGCAGAACCTATTAGCAAGTGTGATGCGGCCATGGCGGTTCAGTTCATCAAAAAAGTGATTTTCTGGTTTGGCTTTCCACACAGTATCATCACAGATAATGGTACCAATTTGTCCAAGGGTGCCATGAAGGAGTTCTGCGAACGGGAGCACATCCGGCTTGACGTTTCATCAGTGGCACACCCACAGTCCAATGGTCAAGCAGAAAGGGCTAATCAAGAGATCTTGAGAGGCATCAAGCCCCGGCTTATGGTTCCTTTGCAGAGAACGCCGAGTTGTTGGGTAGAAGAGTTACCATCTGTGTTATGGAGCATCAATACTACACCCAACAGATCAACAGGATACCCGCCGTTATTCATGGTCTACGGAGCGGAGGCGGTTCTCCCGAGTGATATCCGTCATGACTCACCTCGTGTGGCGGCTTATGTTGAAGCGGATAATGAGACAACACGGCAAGATGCTTTGGACCTGTTGGATGAAGAACGTGACATAGAAGCCGCCCGCTCGGCGATTTACCAACAGGATCTTCATCGTTATCACAGTCGCCGAGTCGGAACCAGAGCCTTTCAGGAAGGAGATTTGGTGCTTCGGCTCATTCAAGACCAGACTGATATGCATAAGCTATCCCCACCTTGGGAGGGACCTTTCGTGGTCAGCAAGAATCTGCACAACGGGTCATACTATCTGATCGATATTCGAGAGCATAAAGACTCACATACATCATAGGAAGAGACCAACAGGCCGTGGAACATAGCTCATCTTTGGCCTTACTATACCTGAGCCATTGGCTCTACTTATGTACATATTACGACGATGTATATATTATGATTAAATATAATAAACCGGAACCTCAGCTAAAGCGGGGTATCTATCCTTTTACATCATGTGTGGTTACACGGAGTTGTTCTAAAGCGGCCTCCGATTTACCCCTTGAGTTAGCTTTTCAAAAGCATCATGTTATATCACTTGGGGGCTTGGTCATGTCCGAACCAATGCAACACCTCTTGATAGGCGAGAGCCACCAGATCACTTGGGGACTTGGTCACGTCTGAACCAGTCACGCCTCTTGATCGGCCTAAGGCCACAGAATCACTTGGGGGCTTGGTCGAACCCGAACCATTGCCATGCCTCTTGATCGACATAAATGCCACGGTTTCATTTGGGGACCTGGCTGACTTGAACCATAGCTACACCTATCGGGAGCTTGGTCATGTTCGACCGTGGTAACGCCATCTGATCGGCTTAAATAAGCCTCTTTTTGCAAATGGTTTTATCATTGCCTTTGCTTCACAATTTTCTTTGATAGATATTTCTTTCTTTTTGTTGTGTTTTTTAAACAGACAAAAATTTAAAACCGGTTCACACTGTCAATTGACGGAACACGGTTCATTTTTAATTCGGAGACTATTTGCCCGGTTTGATTTTTTGTTAACATCCTATTACGGAGTAACATGGTGCTTTATTATAACCCAGCACGGTTTACATGGTAAACCGGCATTATATATATACAGGAGCTGCTATCTCCTCCAACAGTGTGGGTTTATGAAACCTCCGTTTCAAGATTGGCTAAGCCAACTTCATGCCCAATGATGGCAGGTATCATGTATCTCAAATATTTGATCATATGCTTACATTTCAGATATTTTGATTTCACATATGCAGACATCATACTCTGCCTGACGGTACAACCGCGGTGGCACTTTAAGATTTTTATATTGCAGAAAGTACTTTGGAAAGTTCATCACCCAAAGGAAGAACAAGTTGCAGTAATTATGCACGAAGGCATATCAAAATCAAGAGTATCGGTTAGCCTATTACAAGGCAACACGGTGCCCAAAACAAGATCATTGTTTTTTCAAAGGAGAAGCAGTTTAAACCGGCTTCCGGTTCAAGCTTGGTCACCGGCCTGGCCTGATGGTTGTGGGTCATCCCGCGCCGCTTCAACTTTAGTTTCTCTACCCAGCGGCTGGAAATCAACAGTTGTCTAGTCGATTCCCATTAATGCTCGAAAGACAGCTTCATCATGGATTAGCAATGACGGTTCAATATCGGGAGCGTAAGTATGCTTACAGATTGGAGGGATAAGATTTTCCGCTTCATGAATTGGTGTAGCTACTCGCTTGTTTTGATTGTCATATTGGGCTTGATAATGAGACAAGTCTGCTTCTTCAGCCAATTGACAAGCTAGCGGACGCACCTCCCAGTTTATTGCTCGCAGATCCGCTTCACTAAACTCTTACCCGTCTTCCTTCAAGCTGGGATAGCCCTGAGTCGCTTCAATAGGATCAAAATCCGGCACCCAAGCTTTTGCCTGGATTAAGGCATTGATCGCACCGGTTCGAGCAGCAGATTTCTTCAGCTCTTCAACCCGGGCAGGAAGCACCGACAGTTTCTACAGAGTGTCCTGAATCAAAGTGGGCGCCGACTTGTTGTGGGATGCAGTACAGATGATCCGCTGTGCACCAGTGTACAGTTGTTCGATCAACGTATAGGCGGCTTTCAATTTCTTCCGCACATCTGACCCCAAATGACCAATGCGTGTCCCTGAAATATCACAAAGGGTTAACAAACCGGTAGCTCTGTAAGACGGCAGAATCAATTCAGAAATCAAACCGGCTTACCAAAGATAGCATCGGTCATGGCATGCACGTGCCGCTTTATGCTGGTCAGTTCATCCACCACCGGTTTTAGTGCAGCCTCGGCGTCTTCTGCTCGTTTGGTTAAAGTGGTTTTTTCAGTAGCCCAATCCGCCCGCTCCTTCTTGAAATCCTTCTTAAGCTGTTCCATGACGCTTAAGGCGCTGGTCAACTCCTCTTTTGCTTTTGAGGTTTCAGTCTGTTGGGACTTCAGATTTTCTTGGAGATCGGCGATTTGGGTCTCTTTTGTCTTTAGCTCAGCCTGCATACAGACAGTTATATGATTCAGCAAGCAGTGCAAGAATTGAAGCACCAACCACATAACAAGTTATGCACTTGGCGCTTGGGGGCTAATGCCTATTTGATCTTCATATTTCACTTGATTATAAAGTCCCAAGCTCAATACAAGTATTCAACTTGGCACTTGGGGGCTAATGGCTATTTGTTCAAATAAGTTCTGATGCGGCGATATTAATTACTTAAGTCCCGGTTTAACTACACTAAGTTGAATCGGCCCTTGGGGGCTACATCAGCGAATTTTGAGGCATTAAGATTTATATTAGTAAGTTCCGGTTTGAAAGAAGATTACAAACCGGTCCTTGGGGGCTAGGCGAATCAGCAAGAATTGAAGCATACAAGCAGGAAAGAGCATATGGAAGTTACCTCATATTTATCTTTCATCATGTTAACCAGACTGGCTTCATAGTCACGACTGGTACACAGTCGGTTCAGATAGCCG
This sequence comes from Triticum aestivum, assembly GCF_018294505.1. Classification (NCBI taxonomy): domain Eukaryota; kingdom Viridiplantae; phylum Streptophyta; class Magnoliopsida; order Poales; family Poaceae; genus Triticum; species Triticum aestivum. The sequence goes on from NC_057794.1 coordinate 478,875,311, forward strand.
GAATGGATGTCTTGGGCGTTCAGAGCAGCGTAAGTCGCCAGATCAACATTCCACTTGCCCTTGCCAAAGGCAGCAAATTCTTCCTTGGCAGTATGTTTAGACAAAGCGACAGGATTGCTTGGCTCTGTATGGCCAATGCTAGTAATAACAACTTCATCATCCTTGGCATCGCCGGTTTGCATTGGGGCCGTCAGTTTATCAGTAGACTTGGATGGACTGGTGGATTTCTCAATCCGGATGGGGCTTCTGGGTTGGTCAACAGGACCGGAGGTATCAACATGTCTCTCTTCAGTAATAAAATCATCATCTTGTGGTGGTGGGTCGTTTGGCACATCCTCACAGATGGCCGCTTCAGGGTTGAGTACTTTGTCCGGTTCAGGAATAGCATCTTCTTTAGTCGCTTTATCTAGGCGAGCCTTCTTGCTTGGCTTAGGCTTGGCCCTGAAAGGAGTAACAAAGGTCAGTACAGTATATGCTACAAAGTAATACACCAGAAGCATTATGATAAGTATGGCTTACCCAAGCACCGTTTTGAGCGGCGGAAGCTGGGTAGCTGATGACTCGCCAGATGATGAATGGGAAGTGACCTGATAATCGGACTCAGACGGATTTAGAGGTTGACGAAAACAGCCCATTTTAGGACACGCACTGACAGGCAAATTAGAGACCTCTGAATGGCGTTTCCGAACCGGACTATTCGGTAAACCGGCGGAGGTAACTACCTGGCCACTATGCCGGGTCGTGCGGCGAGCTTCGTGTTGTTGGGTTTTCATAAGAAATTTGGGATCCAAGTAAGCAAGAGGATGAGAAAATTTAACCTTCCGGTTTGCCTGACGGATTTTTAGTGAAGGTAAAGGATCTGAATCGAAGGAAAGAATAATTACCTCTGCAACATCAGCATGACTGGCTTCGGCATCATCCTGACAAATATCATCATCAATAAGGCGCGTGAAAAATAAGCCAAGTGAATCAAGTTCTACCTCAAGGTCCGGGTTACCCACATCATCATCAGTGGCCGGATCAGAGGATGCAGTGGTTCTTTTCCTGTGGGTAGTCTTCTTCACAACTTTAGTCTTTTGTCAGATTGATCTTTCCGGTTTGTCTGGTTTTTCTGGTTTCTCCTGCGGCAGTTTCTTGCTCCAAAACGGATCATTGCCCTGTTTAAACAGGCATTGATATTAAACAATGACCAGATATATCAATAACAGGTTCAGAAAAAAGAACAATCAAACTCTTACAGTTGGCGGTTTGTTGGTGGCATAGAAGGGAAGCAGGCCGGTTCAAGCACATACGTGTTCCGGTTCATTCAGCATTTTATTCACAGCCTCTGTGATTTCTTCGTCGGTAAGCTGGATGTTAGCATGTCGCAATGGGTCATCAACACTGCCAGTATACTCGCACATCAAACCGGAGCGCTGACTAAGGGGCAGTATGCTCCACGATATCCAACAGCGAGCGAGATCAACTCCTGTTAAACCATTGGCCATGAAGGCTCTGAGCTTGGACAGTTGAGGAGCATATTTGCTTCTCTCCTTGGCACTCAACCTTTGCGGAAAGGGGTGTGTATTGCTAAGCCGCTCCGGACGAAAGCCAGGCAAAGGATTTTCACCAGCAGGGGAGGTGTCTCTGCAATAGAACCATGTTTGATTCCACTCTTTGGGGTGGCTGTGCAGCTTGGCGTGAGGGTATGTGACCTCTTTCCTTTTCTGAATCGCCACACCGCCCAATTCCGTATTGGAACCGTCAGAAAACTCAGTACAGCGGTTTAGATGGAAACAGTCTCTGAACAACTCCATTGTGGGATCCCCTTGAAAAAACACCTCACAGAGCACTTGGAAGTGACACATGTTTGTAATAGAGTTGGGACCAGTGTCTTGTGGGTGGAGTTGAAAATCGGCTAAAATGTCCCGGTAAAATTTAGAACCGGGCGGCTTAAAGCCCTGGGCTAAGTGATCTACGAAAACGACGACCTCTCCTTCTTGAGGTGTGGGAGGGCATTCTTTGCCAGGAGCTCTCTAATGGATGGTGTTTTTGCTGCCTAAAGAGCCGATCAGGACTAAATTATTCAATTGAGACTCTGTGATGCGAGAAGGAACCCAGTTGCACTCATATACTTGCTTGGCCATGACGAAATCTACAAGATAGGTAATTCCGGTTCAAGAATGCATTTATTAAAGTGCACTTGTATGTACAATGTTAAACCGGAGACAGCTCTATCTAAACCGGAGTTTTATGAAGCAACAGCATCTGGCGGTTCAACAAGGGGACTAATGGTATATACCGGTTTGGCAATTTTTCTACAAAGTTAAACCGCCGGATCTAAGCATTAAAACAGTTGAGATTGCGGATAGATAAGTGTACAGAAACAGATTTCACAAGATTTCTCTACAGCGACGGATCTGAAGCAAGTTCAGAAAAGAAGGAAAATATTCAAGGTTCAAAAAAGAACAGTATCGAATCAATGGGCAGAGATACAGGTAGATCTATGGTCTTGAGGCATATAAGTAAAGGCGGATGCTAAGAACTACCGCTACACAGAGCAAAGGTTCACATGTTCATCTAGGATCTATCATATGAGTACGAAGCAGACGATGAACACTAAAGAACTTGGAAACCCTAGAATGGATCTACGAAGGAAAAGGTGAAGAACTCACCGAAGCCGAGGAAGAAACAGAAGGTCGCCGCGATGCTCTGGTACAATTAGGGTGATGCAGCGGCCAAGGTTAGAGCAAAAGTCGTCGACGGCGGCGGAGCTCCGAAGCTGGACGACGCGGGGAAGACGAAGCAGAAGGGCACGAAGGGGAAAAGAAATGACCCTTCGGTCTTATTTATAAGGCAAGGGGCATGTGTCAGGCGCGAAAATCAAGGAACCGTGGGTCTGGAAACGGAGTTGTCGCCTCGATTGTCGCAGACCTATTAAACAAAAAAGGTATCATGGATAAGTTTCTTTATAACCGGTGACGTCACGCCGGTTTACAACGACCAGAGAAGATGACATCACGGCGATTCAACAACTACAAGAAGGTGTTGAAGATGAAGATTTTTGCTAAGGATTGACATGAACCTGTTCAAATCAATCTGGGGCCTAATGTTGAGGATATCACTACTAGGCGTAAACCGGCCTATCTGGGCCGGGTTAACTTCTTCAGTAGTTAACTATGTTGAAACCCAAGAAGACAGATGAGGGCTCAAGGCCCATAGTCGGTTCAAGGCCTGTAGCCGTAAACCGGCATTGGTATGTAACTTGTATTGTAAGTTAGGAATAAGTAGATACCAAACCGGACACATCTATGAGCCGGTATTGGGAATCTGTGAACCGACGGGCGTCACCCGTGTATATAAGGGGACGACCCGGCGGCGGTTCAGAGAACAGACAACAACTCGAGACATAGGCGAAGCTTGTTTGCTCCCTAGTCATCGAAACCCCATCAATCCCATCACAACTAGACGTAGGCTTTTACCTTCATCGAAGGGGCCGAACTAGTATAAACTCTCTTGCATCCCTGTGTCCGCTTTAACCCCTTCAAGCTAACCCGTCGCGATGGCTCCACGACTAAGTCCTTTCTCTAGGACATCTGCCCTGACAAAACCACGACACTAATGATGATGATCACGAAACTTCTGATCAAGTTACTACCGAACCTTGTAGGTCAACCAGAGTAAGATCCGCACCAGAGTGATACGGTAATCCTGTTCTGGAGGTCATGTTACTTGACCATGACGAACCTACGAACTATGAGGAAGTGATGATGAGCCCGGATTCTGCGAAATGGATGGAGGCCATGAAATCTGAGATGGGATCCATGTATGAGAACAAAGTATGGACTTTGGTTGACTTGCCCGATGATCGGCAAGCTATAGAGAATAAATGGATCTTCAAGAAGAAGACTGACGCAGACGGTAATGTTACTGTCTAGAAAGCTCGACTTGTTGCAAAAGGTTTTCCACAAGTTCAATGAGTTGACTACGATGAGACCTTCTCACTTGTAGCGATGCTTAAGTCCGTCCGAATCATGTTAGCAACTGCCGCATTTTATGATTATGAAATTTGGCAAATGGATGTCAAAACTACATTCCTTAATGGATATCTTAAAGAAGAGCTTTATATGATGCAACCAGAAGGTTTTGTTGATCCAAAAGGTGCTAACAAAGTGTGTAAGCTCCAGCGATCCATTTATGGACTGGTGCAAGCATCTCGGAGTTGGAATATACGCTTTGATAGTGTGATCAAAGCATATGGTTTTATACAGACTTTTGGAGAAGCCTATATTTACAAGAAAGTGAGTGGGAGCTCCGTAGCATTTCTGATATTATATGTGGATGAAATATTGTTGATCGGAAATGATACTGAATTTCTGAATAGCATAAAAGGTTACTTGAATAAGAATTTTTCAATGAAAGGCCTCAGTGAAGCTGCTTATATATTGGGCATCAAGATCTATAGAGATAGATCAAGACTCTTAATTGGACTTTCACAAAGCACATACCTTGATAAAGTTTTGAGGAAGTTCAAAATGGATCAAGCAAAGAAAGGGTTCTTGCCTGTGTTACACGGTCTGAAGTTTAGTCAGACTCAATGCCCGACCACTTCAGAAGATAGAGATAAAATGAAAGTCATTCCCTATGCTTCAGCCATAGGTTCTATCATGTATGCAATGTTGTGTACCAGACCTCATGTGTCCCTTGCTATTAGTTTAGCAGGGAGGTACCAAAGTAATCCAGGAGTGGATTACTGGACAACGGTCAAGAATATCCTGAAATACCTGAAAAGGACTAAGGATATGTTTCTTGTTTATGGAGGTGACAAAGAGCTCGTTGTAAACGGTTACGTCCATGCAAGCTTTGACACTCATCCGGATGACTCTAAGTCACAAACCAGATACATATTTATATTGAATGGTGGAGCTGTCAGTTGTGCAGTTCCAAGCAGAGCGTCGTGGCGGGATCTACGTGTGAAGCGGAGTACATAGCTGCTTCAGAAGCAGCAAATGAAGGAGTCTGGATGAAGGAGTTCATATCCGATCTAGGTATCATACCTAGTGCATCGGATCCAATGAAAATCTTTTGTGACAATACTGGTGCAATTGCCTTGGCAAAGGAATCCAGATTTCACAAGAGAACCAAGCACATCAAGAGACGCTTCAATTCCATCTGCGATCAAGTCAAGGTGGGAGACATAGAGATTTTCAAGATACATACGGATCTGAATGTTGCAGACCCATTGACTAAGCCTCTCTCACGAGCAAAACATGATCAACACCAAGACTCCATGAGTGTTAGAATCATTACAATGTAATCTAGATTATTGACTCTAGTGCAAGTGGGAGACTGAAGGAAATATGACCTAGAGGCAATAATAAAGTTGTTATTTATATTTCCTTATATTATGATAAATGTTTATTATTCATGCTAGAATTGTATTAACTGGAAAATTAGTACATGTGTGAATACATAGACAAACAGAGTGTCACTAGTATGCCTCCACTCGACTAGCTCGTTAATCAAAGATGGTTAAGTTTCCTAGCCATAGACATGAGTTGTCATTTGATGAACAGGATTGCATCATTAGAGAATGATGTGATTGACATGACCCATCCGTTAGCTTAGCACTATGATCGTTTAGTTTATTTCTATTGCTTTCTTCATGACTTATACATGTTCCTATGACTATGAGATTATGCAACTCCCAAATACCGGAGGAACACTTAGTGTGCTATCAAACGTCACAACGTAACTGGGTGATTATAAAGATGCTCTACAGGTGTCTCTCATGGTGTTTGTTGAGTTGGCATAGATCGAGATTAGGATTTGTCACTCCGATTGTCGGAGAGGTATCTCTAGGCCCTCTCGGTAATGCACATCACTATAAGCCTTGCAAGCAATGTAACTAATGAGTTAGTTGCGGGATGATGCATTACGGAACGAGTACAGAGACTTGCCGGTAACAAGATTGAACTAGGTATGATGATACCGACGATCGAATCTCGGGCAAGTAACATACCGATGACAAAGGGAACAACATATGTTGTTAGGCGGTTTGACCGACAAAGATCTTCGTAGAATATGTAGGAACCAATATGAGCATCCAAGTTCCGCTATTGGTTATTTACCGGAGATGAGTCTCGGTCATGTCTTCATAGTTCTCGAACCCATAGGGTCCACACGCTTAATGTTTGATGATTATATGTATTGTGAGTTATGTGATTTGATGTACCGAAGGTTGTTCGGAGTCCCAGATGTGATCACGGACATAACGAGGAGTCTCGAAATGGTCGGGACAAGAAGATTGATATATTGGAAGGTTATGTTTGGACACCAGAAAGGTTTCAGATAGGTTTGGGCATTTCTCGGAGTACCGGGGGGGTTACCGGAACCCCCCGGGGGGGGTTAATGGACCTTCATGGGCTTTAGTGGAAGAGAGGACGAGGCGGCCAAGTGGAGGGGCGACCCCCCAAGACCAATCTGGATTGGGAGGGGGGCCGTCCCCCCTTTCCTTCTCTCCCTCTTCCCTTTCCTTCCCATCCTAGTTGGACTAGGAAAGGGGGGAAGCTACTCCTAGTAGGAGTAGGATTCCCCCCTTGGGGCGCACCCCATGAGGCCGGCCACCCCCCTCCTCCATTCCTTTATATACGGGGGAGGGGGCACCCCATAAACACACAAGTTGATTTCTTTGCCATGTGCAGTGCCCCCCTCCACAGTTTTCCAGCTCGGTCATATTGTCATAGTTCTTAGGCGAAGCCATGCATCGGTAACTTCATCATCACCGTCAACACGCCGTCGTGCTAACGAAACTCTCCCTCGGCCTCAATTGGATCTAGAGTTCAAGGGACGTCACCGAGCTGAACGTGTGCAGATCACGGAGGTGTCGTGCGTTCGGTACTTGACCGGTTGGATCGTGAAGATGTTCGACTACATCAACCGCGTTACTTAACGCTTCCACTTTCGGTCTACGAGGGTACGTGGACACACTCTCCCCGCTCGTTGCTATGCTTATCCTAGATATATCTTGCATGATCGTAGGCAAATTTTTGAAATACTATGTTCCCCATTAAGACCATCTTCATCCTACACCTCTCACGATTGATAAACCTTAGGTCATCCACTTGAGGGAAAATTGCTACTGTCCTACAAAACTCTGCGCTTGGAGGCCCAACACATGTCTACAAGAATAAAGTTGCATAGTAGACATCAAGCTCTTTTCTGGCGCCGTTGTCGGGGAGGTGAGTGCTTGAAGGTATATCTTTAGATCTTCCAATCGAATCTTTTAGTTTCCTGTTTTATCACTATTTTGGTTTATAAAAAGAAAACTACAAAAAATGGAATTTAGGTTGCATCTTATTATTGATCATCTTTATAATATCTTTCTTGAAAATGATGGTTCAGAAAATTGTGCTTAGTTGTTAGAAGAAGAAGTCAATAAAATGCTTGGCACAAAATATTTGAATGATGAGCATGATTGCAATATTGTTAGTGTGAATTCTTTGAATATCCAAAATGCTAATGATGATTGCACAAGTCATGAAAAAAATGTTTCTTATAAGCATGTCACTTTTTGCGGAGTGAATTGGGAGTGAAATTGCACACCAAATAGGGAAGATAGATTTTGTAAGAAGCATAAATATTTAGAAACGAAAAGGTTGCAAGAAAGGCTAGATGATTGTGCTGAAAGATTTAATTTTTTCTGCCATACTTGTGTACTTTGCAATGAACATGGTCATTTAAATCTCCAATGAAAATTCTTTCATGATCAAATCATGTCCAAAAATTGTGATAACTTGATTACCCTTGAGCATCATAAAGAGCTTAGTCTTCTTTTGGGGTATGAAGAAATGAAATGTATAACTATGAGTATTCCAAAATTTAATCTCGAGAGATTTCTTGATTTTGATCTCGAGGAAATTTATATGTTTTGTGCGGTAAATTGCAATGAGAATCCTTATATTGCCAACTATGTAAATACAAGAAAACAAACAGAATATGAATAGATTACTAATGAAAGGGAAAATATTTCCCAATACCCTCCTAGTGTTTATTATGATGACTCAGGTAACGAGGAGGAGCTTCCTATCCAATCAATCTCTTCAACAAGAAGCTTGAAAAAATTAATTAAACCCACACATGGTGTGGTGAAGAAGAAGAAAAGAAGAAAGAATAGAGGTTAAAAGTTATCTCTCCCAAGTAATGTTGCTCCCATCACCATCGTGCCTCATGAAAGTGAATCAAATATGTTGATGGGGGATGATGATATTGAGTATGATTTTGTGATACCTACTACTCGTTGTAATGATTATGATTGGGAAGACAACGATATTCCTTATGATCTTGAAAATCTTTTTAGCACTTGCTTAGAAGAATATGATAATAATGTTTGCTATACTATCGGTGCCATTCATGCTATTGATAAGAATGATTGTGATGATATGTAAAACCACAAGCTTGGGAGTGCTATGTTCAATGAGTATGATATGTTTGAAAATTTATTTGCTAGAAATAATGCTTGTCCTAAGCTTGGGTATGCTTTTCTTAATGATTATGATCCTTTGATTCCTTCTACTTCCGATAAGAAAATTTATTACGATGATAGCATGCCTCCTATTTATGATGATTATATTGATGAAAGTGGGTTTGGAAGAGTGTCAACTCTAGGTACTAGTGATCCCACTATTTTGGAGGGTGTTGAATATTATTACAATATTGATCAAAGTGGATTTGGAGAGGTCATGACTTTATTTAGTGATACATCCACTATTTTGGAAGAGGTTTCAATTGATTATGACAATAAAGTTGCTATCTATGATGATTATTATGATGACATGTATGCCATAAAGAGTAATAAATCTGATATGCTTGTGCATCATGAAAAGAGTGTTGTATGTGATAGCTATACTGTTGAATCCATTCATGATGTTTTTGAAAATTATTATTAGAAAGGAACTTATGCCCTTACATATCTCAATAATATCAAGTTTCTTCTCTATGTGTTGATTGTATTGAAGTTGCACTTGTTTTGCCTTCCTATGCTAGTTGATTCTTGTTCCCATAAGTTGTTTGCTCACAAAATCCCTATGCATAGGAAGTGGGTTAGACCTAAATGTGCTAGTCATATGCCTAGCTAAAATGCATTAAAGAAAAGCGCTTGTTGGGAGACAACCCAACACTTTTACCTACTGTTTTTTGTTCACATGATTAGGCTACTGTAGTAATCATGTTTTACTGCTTTCGTTTCAATAAAGTGCCAAGTAAAGCCTTTAGGATCTTGTTGGGTGTTAGTTACTTTGATCTTGCTGAAAAACAGAAACTTTTGCGCTCACGAAAATAATTCTAGTTTTTAACAGAAGAGTGCATTTGAGTTGTTTCTTTTTGCAGAAGATTAATATACAAATTTCTCAGGTTTTCCTAATTTTTTAGAATTTTTGGAATAGCACAAGTATGGTTGGAGTACAGATTACTACAGACTGTTCTGTTTTTGATAGATTCTGTTTTCAACGCATAGTTTGCTTGTTTTATAGTTTCTCTGGCTTATATTGCTCAATATATATTGTGGAAATGATATTTTACAGTAGGCATTGTGTGAGAACAATAATGAATCTTGTCTTTGATAGCACCAAAAGTGAAATGGGTTGCTCTTTATCATACTAACCAATCTCATAAAGTTCCGATAAGTTTTGTGTGATTGAAGTTTTCAAGTTTTGGGTGAGATGTCGATATGAGGAGAATGAGGAGTGACAAGATCCTAAGCTTGGGTATTCCCAAGGCGCCCCAAGGTAATATTCAAGGAAGATCCATTCAACTAAGCTTGGGGATGCCCCGGAAGGCATCCCCTCTTTCGTCTCCAACATTATCAGTAACCTCACTTGGAGCTATGTTTTCATTTGTCACATGATATGAGTTTTACTTGGAGCGTCAATTTATTTTCTTAGGATTTTCTTTATGTTATTTATAATAATTTTTTGCATCTTTTATTTCAATAAAAGTGGCAATGATAGCCTTTGTCATGCTTATTTTGCAAGTATACATGTTGCTGTTTGAAAACAGGAAGTTTACCACTGTTGCAAAAATTCCCTAGAAAATTCAGAATGTGATAAACTGTTGAAACTTTTTGCAAAACGAGATATGATAAATTTTCTACAGTGTGGTAAATTTTCATAATTTTTGGAGTTTAATAAGTATTGATACTCTTGCATTCTTTACAGACTATACTGTTTTGGTAGATTGTTGTTATGTTTGCATTGTTTGCATATGTTTGCTTGTTTAATAATTCTATTTGAGGATAGGAGTATTAAATATGCAGATACATTTAGTATGCAATGTTGAATAATAATTTTAGTGATTTGTTACAGTGGAGGATGATAAGGTTTTTGCATTGGTTTATACTAACTTATCTCACGAGTCCTTGTTGAGTTTTGTGTGGATGAAGCTTTTGAGATTTAGGAAAACCGTGATATAAGAAGAATTAAGGAGACACATAAGCTCAAGCTTGGGGATGCCCAAGGCATCCCAAGATAATATTTCAAGAAGTCTCAAGCATCTAAGCTTGGGGATGCCCCGGTAGGCATCCCACCTTTCTTCCTCAACAATTATCGGTTAGTATCGGTTGAGCCTAAGTTTTTGCTTCTTCACATGAGTTGTGCTATCCTTGGAATGTAATTTTCTTTTGTTTTGCTTGGTGTTTTAATAAAGTACTTAGATCTAAAAGTTTTAAATAAAATAGAATCCTCAAATAATGGCCAAGGAGGCTAAGTAAGCGACATTCACATCCCGTCAACGAAGTTCTTTCCTATGTCATTTACTGTTGTGCTTCACTTTTATCGTACGAGTAAATTGTTGAATAAATTGAATGTCATGAAGTTGAAATCATATCATGCCTAGTGGTAGCTTCACATTGGGTTTAGAAAGTGAAATTTTTTCAGGCTTGACAGTCACAATATTGGTCATACAAGCAATTCATGAATAATTAGTATAAGGAAGAGAACTTTTACATATAAATACACCATCATGGAAATCTTTTGTGATTGTGAGCCCCCATCAAAATATTATATGCCAAAATTGTTGACGTTGGACAAAGAAGAGAACGTAATGGTTTATGTTTGTTCATATTCACATAGAAGTTATATTGTCATAGATCCTTCAACATGTGGTGCTTGTCCCCCCATCATTGCTAGCCAAAAATTCTGCACCAATTAGAGATACTACTTGTGCATCCAAAAACCCTTAAACCCAAATATTATTTTCAAGAGTCCACCATGCCTACCTAAGGATTGAGCAAGATCCTTCAAGTAATTTGTCATCGATGCAATAAGGCAATAAAAATTGCTTCTAAAAGTGTAAGATCATTAAGTGAAAGAGAAAATTGAGCGTTGCACGAACTTGTGATGGTGAAGAATAAAAGCGACTAACTGTATAATAAAGGTCGCTATCACAAGGGGCAATGTAATGTGACGTTCTTTTGCACTAAGGGATTGAGCATACAAACAAACAAGCGCATGGCAACCTCTGCTTCCCTCTGCGAAGGGCCTATCTTTTACTTTTATGTATTTAATTTTATGCAAGAGTCAAAGTTCTTCTCTCTATTCCTTTTTATTTTTCTCTTTTGGCAAGCATCATGTGGTGAGGAAAGATCTAGGCACATATATCCAGTTGGATATGGGTAGCATGAGTTATCATTGTTGACATCACCCTTGAGGTGAATACGTTGGGAGGCGAAATTATAAGCCCCTATCTTTCTATGTGTCCGGTTGAAACGTTTTGCTCATGTGTACGAGGTGAGTGTTAGCAATCATAGAAGACTATATGATGGATGAGTATGTGGAGCTCTTACTTAAACTCTGTTGAATGAATTGAATTGCAATTGCTTGGTGACTGAGAACAGAGGTTGTTGGGTTTCAAGAGAATTCATTGTTTGAACCTTAACATGTGAATTGGTTACCACTATAACATGAGAAGTTTTATAAGAAAGAATTGCTGTTATGATGCTAGGAAAAGTGATTGAAATTATCATTGATCAAGCTTATGCACTTTGCTAGCATTCATACTTCACAAATTATTTCTTTTATCATTTACCTACTCGAGGACGAGTAGGAATTAAGCGTGGGGATGCTGATAAGTCTCCAACGTATCTATAATTTATGAAGTATTCATGCCAATATATTATCATTCTTGGATGTTTTACAATAATTTTATATCAACTTTATATCATTTTTTGGGACTAACCTATTGACCCAGTGCCCAATGCTAGTTGCTGTTTTTTGCTTGTTTTTTACATTGCAGAAAATCAATATCAAACGGAGTCCAAACACTGTGAAATTTCTGTGGATTTTTTTATGGGCCAGAAGACTCCGATGGGCCAGAGATGCACCTGGGGGTGCCCCGAGGGGGGCACAACCCACTCGGGCACGCCAGGGCCCCCTGGCACGCCCAGGTGGGTTGTGCCCACCTTGTTGCCCCCCCGGTACCCCTTCTTTACACTATAAATTCCCAAATATTCCGAAACCCCTCGGAGTTAACCTGGATCAGAAGTACCACCGCCTCAAGGCTCCGTAGCCACCGAAAACCAATCTAGACCCGTTCTAGTACCCTGCCAAAGCGGGGCAATCATCTCTGGTGGCCATCTTCATCATCCCGGCGGCCACCACGATGAGGAGGGAGTAGTCCACCCTTGGGGCTGAGGGTTTGTACCAGTAGCTATGTGTTTAATCTCTTTCTCTCTCTATCTCTCTCGTGACTTATATCATGGGCTTTGTTAATATAGTTGGATCATATGATGTTTCTCCCCTCTATGCTTTGAGTCTTTACCCTTTGATGTTTTGTCTTGTCGGAATGAATATTCAGAGATGAGAACACATGATATATGTCTTGCAGTATGAATACTTGAGGTGAAAATTGGGGTATCTTATTGATTCACTTGATATATGTTATGGCATTCAACTCACGGATTCCTGCGGTGATATTGGGGTAATCTATGCATAGGGGTTGATGCATGTTTTTATTATCTTTTCTCCGACGAAAACTTTGGGGTCTCTTTATAGTTCTTTGTGTGGATTGAGTATTATGAATATGAACTTGCTTTGGTGTTATCTTAGTACAGACTGTAGGATAGATCGAACGGAAAAAATAGCTTTGTGTTATTTTAGTACAGACTCTTGAATAGATCGAACAGAAAGAATAGCTTTGAGGTGGTTTAGTACCCTACAAACAATTCCTATCTTTTGTTCTCCGCTAATAGAAACTCGGGAGTGATTCTTCGTTACACTTTGAGAGATAATCATATGATCCAACTATGTTAGCATTGTTGAGAGGTTGCATTAGCGAAAGTACGTACCCTAGGCCTTGTTTTTAAGCATTGCAATACCATTTTTGTGCCTGTTTACTACTTGCTACCTTGCTGGTTTTATTTATTCAGATTATAAAAATATATTTCTACCATCAATATTACACTTTTATCACAATCTCTTCGCCGAACTAGTGCACCTATACGATTTTCCATTGTATTGGGTGTGTTGGGGACACTAGAGATTTCTTGTATTTGGTTGCAGGACCGTTTGAGGGAGACCATCTTCATCCTACATCTCTCATGGATTGATAAATCTTAGGTCATCCACTTGAGGGAAAATTGCCACTGTCATTCAAAACTCTACGCTTGGAGGTCCAACACGTGTCTACAAGAATAAAGTTGCGTAGTAGACATCACCCGTGGATACGGTTAGCCATGGAAAGTGAAAGTATGGTGGAAAAGGAGTAAAATTTATTTTCTTTTTGGGAACCACCTATGATTTATCTAGCATGGAAAGTGTTGGGAACTCTAAGTCGTTTTCGTTGGTGGGATGGATACACCTCCCAAAATGTTTTTATCTCTAAGTTTTTTGCTCTAAGCTCTGGGCACCTCTACAAATCCCTACTTCCCTCTGCGAAGGGCCTTTCTTTTAGTTTATGCAAGTTTTTGAATTTGAGTCTCCATATTCTTTTATAAAAGCACCAACTAGGAGGAGATATGACCGTACTTGAGAATTGGGTGTAGTTAATATGCGAGTGTGTTTTGGTTGAGCATGATGGGCTAGGGATAGCTTATTTTAACGTTGATATTTTGGAAGACATGGTTGCTTGTTGATATGCTTGACTATTTAAATTATCATGTCAAAACTAGACTATTGTTTTGAACGATATAAAAGTCCAAATGTCCATGCTATAAATAAATAATATGATATGACATGATAGGCAACATTCCACACCAAAAATTCTGTTTTTATCACTTCCCTACTCGAGGACGAGTAGGAGTTAAGCTTGGGGATGATGATATGTCTCCAACGTATCTATAATTTTTGATAGTTCCATGTTGTTATATTATCAATCTTGGATGTTTTATAATCATTTTATAGTCATTTTATATCATTTTTGGTACTGACCTATTGACATAGTGCCAAGTGCAAGTTGTTGTTTTCTGCATGTTTTTTACATCGCAGGAAATCAATATCAAACGGAGTCCAAATGCAATGAAACTTTACAGAGATTTTTTTGGACCAGAAGGAACATAATGGGCCCTTGCTACTCCTGGGGGTGCTCTAAGGAGAGCACAACCCGCCATGGCGCGCCCTGGTGCGTTGTGCCCACCTCGGGTGCCCCCCAGACCGCCTCTTTGCTCTATAAATACCCCAATATTCCCAAAACCCTAGGAAAGTCAACCAAATATTCATCCAGCCTTCGCAGAGTCCAGAACCACCAGATCCAATCTAGAAACCATCTCGAATGGGGTTCACCGTCTCCATTGGTGCCTCTCTGATGATGCGTGAGTAGTTCTTTGTAGACCTTCGGGTCCGTAGTTAGTAGCTAGATGGCTTCCTCTCTCTCTCTCTCTCTTGATTATAAATACAATGGTCTCTTCCATATGATGTAACTCTTTTGCGCTGTGTTTGTTGGGATCGATGAACTTTGAGTTTATGATCAGATCTATCTTTTTATATCCATGAAAGTATTTGAGTTTCCTTGATCTCTTTTATGCATGATTGCTTATATCCTCGCATTTCTTCTCCAATATTTGGATTTTGTTCGGCCAACTTGATCTATTTATCTTGCAATGGGAAGAGGTGCTTTGTAGTGGGTTCGATCTTACGGTGCTTGATCCCAAGGACAGAAGGGGAACTGACACGTATGTATCGTTGCTACTAAGGATAAAATGATGGGGTCTATCTCTACATAGATAGATCTTGTCTACATCATGTCATCGTTCTTATTGCATTACTCCGTTTCTCCATGAACTTAATACACTAATGCATGTTGGATAGTTGTCGGTGTGTGGGGTAATAGTAGTAGATGCAGGCAGGAGTCGGTCTACTAATCTTGGACGTGATGCCTATATAATGATCATTGCCTGGATATCGTCATGAGTATTCGAAGTTCTATTAATTGCCCAACAATAGTTTGTTCAGCCAATGTTTGCTATTTTTCTCGAGAGAAGCTACTAGTGAAACCTACGCCCCCCGGGTCTCTTATTATTTTCCTTTGCGGTCTATTTTCCTTTGCTTTTATTTTCAGATCTATTAAACCAAAAATACAAACATACCTTGCTGCAATTTATTCTTATTTATTTTATTTTGGCATTCGATCTATCAATCTACTACAATTTTATCTCATGTCCGTTTGCCTGTCTTGAGGCGCCGTACCCGGAAGGGATTGACAACCCCTTTAACACGTCGGGTTGCGAGGATTTGTTATCTATGTGCAGGGGTTGTTTACGTTGTGTTGCTTGGTTCTCATACTGGTTCGATAACCTTGGTTTCATATCTGAGGGAAATACCTACCGCCCTTGTGCTGCATCATCCTTTCCTCTTTGGGGAAATACTCACGTAGCTTCAAGCGGCATCAGCCCGCATCATCATGCGGCCACTTGGTCAAGCCAGCATTGACCGCATTACAAGTTATGACCTGCGTCGACATGGCTGCACCGTTGCTTCTTCAAGCCGATGTCCACCATGTCAACCTGCTTCGACACCTCGGCGCTGCAACCGACCTGCTTCATCACTTCGGCTAGACCGAGGGCTTCGTCATCACTTCATCGACATACTTCGAGGACTTCGGTGTCACCAACCGGCCAACTTCGTCAGTTTACCTGGACCAGTGGCTTTGTCCACATCAACTGTGTTGCGACGCCACTTCGTCAAGCCGAGCTCCTCGCTCGGTCACCTCGGGCTTGGGGGATGGGACCTTGGTCAACTTGAGGACTACGCACCATGTCGGATTTGTCAAAGTCCGGTGGGTGTCGTCGTCCCGCCACAAGCCTGGACATCCTCATCAACACCGAGCACATTAACCAGCTAAGTCGCTTTCATGCTCACAATTTTTCAATTTCTTAATTTGTGTTCGGTTCAACAGAGCATTATGTTTTTGTGTTAAACAAAAAAAGTTTGTTAAAAACACTTCTTTTACCCAAGTTAACTGGGGGCTCTTAAATTTATATGAGTCATTTTATAATAAATGTTTTCTTCTAGGACGTTGCAAAGTCTTTTTCTACTACTCCTTTCTTGACTCAATTGTGTGGTCAATAGCTAGATAAGCCTGGTTTCTCTCTAAAGTCGCTCGAGTCTAGTTCCCTAAATTGGCCTCTGAGAAATGCTTCGCCTTCCGAAAGGGAGGTTGAAGCCGAAGGTTGACCCACTTGAAGTTTAGAGATCGAATGTGCCAGGTTAAAGCACGACAGAAGCACAAAATTTAAGACCAATTTCGGATTGGCACAAAAAAACTTGATTTAATTTAGATGTAAAGTTTTCACATAAGTTTTTGGTTTTCCGAGCTAAAGATATTGACACTAGTGCTTTCATTGTGGTGTTTTTGGTTTTCCGAGCTAAAAACACCGACACTGGTGCTTCATTGTGGTTTTCCGAGCTTGTAACACTTTTAACCTATTTTATGTTTTTCTTTCAGGAGAAGGGACATACTCTTGATTGAGGTGTTCTGCGTGATGGTTTTGCTTGGGAAATATTTTCGACCCGCAGTTCGGCATCTTTCCTGCCGAGTTGTACCTCGGCGTTGTCAAAATGTACATGACAGTTGAACTAGTTCCCGAGGAGATATAATCGTAGGGTTGACCATATTGCCCAGCCCAAGTCTCGGGGGCTACTGCATTGCTGATTCCATGTAGCAAAATCAAAGTGCAAAATAGTTTCCGAGAAGATTACGATCCTCGGGTTGGTCGGCCGCACCCAACCTGAGTCGTGGGGACTATGCACACCTTCATTTTTATTCCCAAAGTATGTTGCCGAGCAAGGAATCAATCCTTAGGCCGATTTCACGAATCGACCTGAGTCTCAGGGGCTACTGGGATCAGTGGTTTTATTTTTTTCCTTCGGGTGCATCTTGGGTTTTACACCGACACACACCTTGAGGGCTACTGGCTATACATCTCATCAGCAAATAAAATGCACCAATTGGAAATAAATTCTGCAAAAAAATCATCCCATAACCGAGGTGGTGCACCACCTTGGAAGCAGTCCGGCGTAAAGCTCCGATGCAAGTGGCTGGCTCCATAGATGGTATTTGCGACTTTAAGCTCGCCTGCAACAGTATACCTTGGATACAATCCGACATTGAAGCTCGGATGCAAGAGGACACCGCTTCATGGGAAAAACTTCGAACCCGAGGTCTAGCTGAAAAATAACAAGGCATTAATATAGGCCAAGAACTTAAAGGGGCTCATCGGATACCCGACGTGTAAACTCTTCGGATTCACCTTGACAATCGTCAAGATTGAAGATGGGAAGATTTGTTGAATCAGCTTTCAAGACCGATGGCAGAAGTTGATGACCAGTTCAAAAGAACCGAGGAGCGTCCCCAACTCGAGGACCGGTTTAGGGGGCTACTGATGGTGTCCTGGACTAGGGGGTACTCACCACGTCGTCTCCCGGAAAGGCAAGGACCCTCATGGCGGTTCACTATTGGGCTACTTCAGGCAGCCCAAGACATATACGAGGAAGATTCCACAAGACTTGGTGATCAAGACGAGGACTACTCTCCATCGACGTAGCCGAATAGGAATCTTGTTATCCTAGGCCTCCAGTACATTATATAAGTTGAGGCCAGGCTAGTCGATAGATCATTATGACATCAACACAATCTCATTCACCTAGCCTTAGAGTTAGAACACATCTGACAATCTCGAGGTAGCTCAACTCTATACTTGATACATCTTCATCAATATAAACAAGAGTAGGACATAGGGTTTTACCTCCATCAAGAGGGCCCGAACTTGGGAAACATCGTCTTCTTGTTCATGTTACCATCTATCCGAGATCCACAGCTCGGGACCCCCTACCCCGAGATCTCCTGGTTTTCACACCGACAGCTGGCTCGTGAGTTGCTATCACTGGCAGTGTGCCCAGGGGAGGAAAACAACCATCCCGAGGGAGATTGCCTACACTCCTGATGCTCCTGACACGGAGGTGATCTGGAGGGAGATAAGCTCCCTGGATCCCTGCACATGAAATAACACCCAACTTGGGTTGTTTCTGCACCATTTTCATAGCCGCGACCACCATTTTCTTTGGTATTTTTTCTGCATCATCACATAACTCAGGAAAAGCATGAGAATTCTTAGTCAACATGTGCTCAGTATAGTTATTTTCCTCATGATCACCGACAAGATGTTGATGCAAAAGAATGATTTCTTTATGAAGCAAGGCACCGACGTTGGGTGGAGATCAACAAAGGAAAATTTAGTCTCATCAAAAACAACATCACGAGATATATAGACTCATCCTGTAGGAATTTCTAGGCACTTGACACCTTTATGTTGAGCACTATAGCCTAAGAAAACACATTGCTTGGAGTGAAACATGAGTGTGCGATTGTTGTACGGTTGAAGATTTAGCCAACACGCACAAGCAAACACACGGAGAGATGCATAGTCAGGTTTGACATGAAGATGTCTTTCTACCAGAGTT
The DNA here is from genome assembly GCF_018294505.1 of Triticum aestivum. Classification (NCBI taxonomy): domain Eukaryota; kingdom Viridiplantae; phylum Streptophyta; class Magnoliopsida; order Poales; family Poaceae; genus Triticum; species Triticum aestivum. The sequence goes on from NC_057794.1 coordinate 478,894,237, forward strand.
TCATTGTTGATAACTCTACTAGGAAACATAATTATGATATGAACGGCAACTAAGAAAGCTTCATCCCAAAACTTTAGAGGCATGGATGCACCGGCTCGAAGAGCAAGACCAACCTCAACTATGTGTATGTGCTTACATTCAGCAAACCCATTTTGTTGATGGGCATGTGAACACGATATATGATGAGAGATGCCAAGATTTTGGAAGAAGGAATTTAATTTTTCGTATTCCCCTCCCTAATTAAATTGGATAACAATAACTGAGAGTATGCTGCTAGAAGAACGGTCATATTGAATCGACTCAAACTTGTTTGTTATACTTTGAGATGATATCATCACAAGACAATTGCTATGACACAGAGTGTTAACGTGTGTTTTAGTTCCTTACACCATGAGAGTATCGTAGTCACTTCTTACCATGGAATGAGCTTGGGGGTTGCTCAAACATCATCAGTAACTTGGTGATAATAACGACAACTTACAGGTTCATCGGGAAGTTTGATAAGGGACTCGATAGCTCGAGAGTGGAATTTGCTCCTCTGACAAAGGAGAGATATTCCTAGGGATCTCTTGGTGTGATGACATCCATCATCATCTGGCAAGACACATGTGACAACATCATGGGGATGCCGGAACACAACAATAAGAAAGAAGAACAAAATCAGCAACAAGGTGACTGGTATAGTGATCATGTGTATGACTCAAGAGGAAACCAACACATCTCACCTCGGGTTTTTTAAAGTATCGCAAAGAAAAGGGAACATCACATGATAACTAACGTTTAGCTTGAATGTAATTCGTGTAATCATAGGGATCGATATGGACGTCCACCGTTCTGCTATCGGACATTGAACGAAGGGGTTTCATTCATGTCTATATTTTACCGAACCTACAGGCTCACAAGTTTAAGGTAATCATGATATGTTTGAAGGAAATATGCCCTAGAGGCAACAATAAAGTTGTTATTTATATTTCTTTATATCATGATAAATGTTTATTCTTCATGCTAGAATTGTATTAACCGGAAACTTAGTACATGTGTGAATACATAGACAAACAGAATGTCACTAGTATGCCTCTACTTAACTAGCTCATTGAATCAATGATGGTTATGTTTCCTAACCATAGACATGAGTTGTCATTTGATTAACGGGATCACATCATTAGAGAATGATGTGATTGACTTGGCCCATCCGTTAGCTTAGCACGTTGATCGTTTAGTTTGTTGCTATTGCTTTATCCATAACTTATACATGTTCCTATGACTATGAGATCATGCAACTCCCGAATACCGGAGGAACACTTTGTGTGCTACCAAACGTCACAACGTAACTGGGTGATTATAAAGGTTCTCTACAGGTGTCCCCGATGGTGTTTGTTCAGTTGGCATAGATCGAGATTAGGATTTGTCACTCCGATTGTCGGAGAGGTATCTCTGGGCCCTCTCGGTAATGTACATCACTATAAGCCTTGCAAGCAATGTAGCTAATAAGTTAGTTACGGGATGTAGCATTACGGAACGAGTAAAGAGACTTGCCGGTAACGAGATTGAACTAGGTATTAAGATACCGACGATCAAATCTCGGGCAAGTAACATACCGATGACAAAGGGAACAACGTATATCGTTATGCGATTTGACTGATAAAGATCTTCGTAGAATACGTGGGAGCCAAAATGAACATTCAGGTTCCGCTATTGGTTATTTACTGGAGACGTGTCTTGGTCATGTCTACATAGTTCTCGAACCAGTAGGTTCCGCACGCTTAGCGTTTGATGACGATCAGTATTATGAGTTTATGTGTTTTGATGTACCGAAGGTAGTTTGGAGTCCCGGATGTGATCACGGACATGGGAAGGAGTCTCGAAATGGTTGAGACATAAAGATTGATATATTGGACAGCTATATTCGGACATCAAAATTGTTCCAGGTCATTTCGGAGAAAACTGGAGTACCGTCGGGTTACCGGAACCCCCTGGGAGAACTAATGGGCCACATGGGCCTTAGTGGAGAGTGAGGGCCTGCCAGGGCAGGCCGCACGCCCCCTCCCCCTCTGGTACGAATTGGACTAGGGAAGGGGGCGGCGCTCCCCTTTCCTTCTCCCTCTCCTCCTTCCTTTCCCCCTCCTAGTAGGAGTAGGAAAGGGGAGTCCTACTCCTACTAGGAGGAGGACTTCTCCTCTCCTGACGCGCCCCAAGGGCCGGCCGGCCTCCCCCTTGCTCCTTTATATATGGGGGCAGGGGCACCCTAGGACACACAAGTTGATTGTTTCCAGCCGTGTGTGGTGCCCCCCTCCACCATAATCCACCTCGGTCATATCATAGCAGTGCTTAGGCGAAGCACTTCTCCGATAGCATCATCATCACCGTCATCACGCCGTCGTGCTGACGAAGCTCTCCCTCGACACTCTACTAGATCGTGAGTTCGTGGGACGTCACCGAGCTGAACGTGTGCAGATCACGGAGGTGCCGTACTTTCGGTGCTAGGATTGGTCGATCATGAAGACGTACGACTACATCAACCGCGTTGTCATAACGCTTCCGCTTACGGTATACGAGGGTACATGGACAACACTCTTCCCCTCTCATTGATGTGCATCACCATGATCTTGCGTGTGAGTAGGATTTTATTTGAAATTACTACGTTCCCCAACAGTGGTATCAGAGCCAGGTTTATGCATAGATGTTATATGAACGAGTAGAACACAAAGGAGTTGTGGGCGTGGGTATATACATATTGCTTGTCATCACTAGTTGATTCTTGATTCAGCAGCACTGTTGGATGAAGCAGCCCAGACCGACATTACGTGTACGCTTACGCGAGTCTGGTTCTACCGACGCGCTTCGCACACAGGTGGCTAGTGGGTGTCTGTTTCTCCAGCTTTAGTTGAATCGGATTCAATGAACAGGGTTCTTTCTGCAGATTAAAAAGCAATCACTATACAACGTTGTGGTTTTTGATGCGTAGGTAAGAACAGTTCTTGCTCAGCTCGTAGCAGCCACATAAAAGTTACAGCAACAAAGTAGAGGATGTCTAACTTGTTTTTGCAGGGCATGTTGTGATGTGATATGGTCAATACATGATGCTAAATTTTATTGTACGAGATGATCATGTTTTGTAACACAGTTATTGGCAACTGGCAGGAGCCATATGGTTGTCGCTTCATTGTATGAAATGCAATCGCCATGTAATTAATTGCTTTACTTTATCACTAAGCAGTACCAATAGTCATAGAAGCAATAGTAGGCGAGACGACAATGATGCTTCGATGGAGATCAAGGTGTCAAGCCGGTGACGATGGTGATCATGACGGTGCTTTGGAGATGGAGATCGAAGGCACAAGATGATGATGGCCATATCATATCACTTATATTGATTGCATGTGATGTTTATCCTTTATGCACTTATTTTGCTTAGTTCGATGGTAGCATTTTAAGATGATATCTCACTAAATTTCAAGGTATAAGTGTTCTCCCTGAGTATGCACCATTGCTACAGTTCGTCGTGCCGGGACACCACGTGATGATCGGGTGTGATAAGCTCTACGTTCACATACAACGGGTGCAAGCCAGTTTTGCACATGCAGAATACTCAGGTCAAACTTGACGAGCCTAGCATATGCAGATATGGCCTCGGAACACTGAGACCGAAAGGTCGAGTGTCGGTGTCAAAACCGGCGGATCTCGGGTAGGGGGTCCCGAACTGTGCGTCTAGGCTGGATGGTAACAGGAAACAAGGGACACAAAGTTTTACCCAGGTTCGGGCCCTCTCGATGGAGGTAAAACCCTACGTCCTGCTTGATTAATATTGATGATATGGGTAGTACAAGAGTAGATCTACCACGAGATCGAGGAGGCTAAACCCTAGAAGCTAGCCTATGGTATGATTGTTGATGTGTACGTTGTCTTACGGACTAAAACCCTCCGGATTATATAGACACCGGAGAGGGTTAGGGTTACACAAAGTCAGTTACAATGGTAGGAGATCTTCATATCCGTATCGCCAAGCTTGCCTTCCACGCCAAGGAAAGTCCCTTCCGGACACGGGACGGAGTCTTCAATCTTGTATCTTCATAGTCCAGGAGTCCGGCTGAAGGTATAGTCCGGCTATCCGAACACCCCCTAATCCAGGACTCCCTCAGTAGCCCCTGAACCAGGCTTCAATGACGACGATTCCGGCGCGCAGATTGTCTTCGGCATTGCAAGGCGGGTTCCTCCTCCAAGTACTTCATAGAAGATTTTGAACACAAAGATAGTGTCCGGCTTTGCAAAATAAGTTTCCACATATTGCCATAGAGAGAATAATATTTACACCAATCTAATCTGCTGACGTATTCCGTAGCGTGTCACACCACGGCCAAGCCTTTATCCGAGTCGTTTCATTATCCCACCTCAGCGCGTCATGCGAGGCGGTTTCCTTGGCACGTCTTGTTAAAGCAGAGATCGTGTCCCCTTATCCCGGGATTCTCATCAATACGGGCGTGGGTAACCCAACCGCGCCATTGATTACGGCGCTTGGAGATAAGCGAGTTTTACCAGGCTGGTGGGGACATGTAGTTGCGTCCACCCATATAAGGGGATAAGGATCCACCTTTTCACCTACGCCTTCTTCCTCCTTCGCCTATCCATTCTTGCGCACTCGAGCTCCAGCGCCCAAGTCCGCACTCCCCACCTCAACCTTCTCCAGCCATGTCCGGAGCGGGAGGCAAGTGGATGGTCTCCTCCGTCACGGAGGGACACATCAAAAAGCTGAGGAAAGCCGGATACCTGTCTAACGACATCGCGTACCGGCTTCCCGAAAAGGGGCAGCTCATCCCCACCCCTAGGCCCCATGAGAGGGTGGTGTTCCTCCCCCATTTCCTCCGCGGACTGGGCTTCCCTCTCCACCCATTTGTCCGGGGGCTCATGTTCTACTACGGCCTGGATTTCCACGATCTGGCCCCGAACTTCGTCCTCAACATCTCGGCGTTTATCGTCGTGTGCGAGGCCTTCCTCCGCATCCGCCCCCATTTCGGCCTATGGCTCAAGACTTTCAACGTCAAGCCGAAGGTGGTGCGCGGCAACCAGGCGGAGTGCGGAGGCGCCATGGTGGGCAAGATGGCCAACGTCCTATGGCTCGAGGGCTCCTTTGTGGAGACCCTGAAGGGGTGGCAATCGGGGTGGTTTTACATCACCGAGCCGCGCGACGCCGAATGGGTCGCACCCCCTGAGTTTCGATCCGGACCCCCTACGCGGCTCACCTCCTGGAAGGAGACGGGCCTGTCGTGGGGTAAGAAGGGAGAGCTGACCGGACTCCAAACATGCGTCCAAACCCTGGTGGACAAGAAGCTCAAACTTGTCAACGTAGTCCAGGTTATGCTCATCCGCTTGATCCTCCCGTGTCAACAACGGGCTTTCAACCTGTGGGAGTTCGACCCGGCGCGGCACCAAACTCTGAGCAGGCTCTTCGACACGACGTACGAAGATGCCTGGAAGGTGCTTTTCAAGGGCGCCGAGGCTCCCGCATCCGCTACCGAGGATCGCGGATTCAGTGCGCAGCGTCATGCTCTCGCGGTAAGCTGTTTTTTCCTTTTACAGGGTATCAGTTTTTCATAGTTTGACTCCATGCGGGATCTAAACTCCCTTACCTTTGACAGGATTGGCAGGTGACATCCGGACAGATCAACTGTCCGGCTCCTTTGCCCGAAGGCCCAGCGGACGCTCGCCTGGCGAAGCTGCTGGTTCCGGCACCCTATGTGGTGCCGGAGAAGAAGGCCGCAAAAAAGGCCGCGGGGACTCGAAAGAGTGCCCGGCGCCAGGAGGTGTCGGATCCATCATCCGACGGTTCCGAGGCGCATTCCTCCCGTGAAGACGAGGAGGAAGAAGAAGAGACCTCTCCCCCTCCAGCGGGGGGAGAGAAGAAAAGGAAGGCCGCCCTCTCGGGGGAGGCCGGAGGGTCCAAGAAGGGGAAAACCCTTCCTCCGGACTGCTCCACCGACGCCGACGGCGGTGGAGAGGAGTGGCAGCCCAGGGCCAAGCCCCTGGCAAAATCGTAAGTATCCGGATACCAGAGTAATTCATAGTATTCGTTTATTGCACAGCTTTCCCTTACGTCGAATATGTTTATGCAGCCCACCCAAAGACCGGCTCGACGCGTCGTCGAGCGGCTCACTGGACTCGTCGGATGTGAACTCGCTTCCGACGGCTTCCTCCCCCCGCCCTACGGACGACACCGAAGTGTTGTCCCAACAGGTTCCAAGCCGGGAGGAGGTGGTCCTGGAGGCGCCGCAAGGCGACCTCCCGGACTCCAGGAGTAAAGGGGATGAAACCCCCCAGGGCTCCAAGTCCGGCTCTAGGCCGGACACCGCTCCGGAACCTTCAGAGGTTCCAGAGTCCGGCGGGGGACCTCCTTCCAAGAGGAGCAAGTCCGCCGTGCCGGTGGCCCCCGTCCAACCGGAGGCGCCGGACAATATGTTGGAGGCGCTCCAAGGCGCCTCCATCGACGAGGAGCACCGCACTATTATGAGTGCGGTGGTCCAGAAGGTTCAGTCCGCCAAGAGCGGACTGACTGAAGCTTGTACTAGCCTTTTGACAGGCTTTGAGGTAAGTAAAGAATGTGTAAATAATAGTACCGCATAGACAGTAGCCCCTGATGCTCTGTTTGGCGTTCGGGAAGAAAAGCCGAATAGAGGATCAAATAGGACTCGCAGGAGTCTAACAAAAATGAGTCAATATGCATATGCAGGCTTCCCTGCTTGCGTCCGCCGCACTGACTGCGGAAGTGGACACGCTAAAGCAGAACCTCGAGCGGTCCGAGCAAGAGCTCGAGCGTGCCAAGAAGCAGCTCGAGGACAATGAAGGTAAGAAATACCTTGTTTTTAAATATATATAAAAAGGTGCAATTGCAAAGAATGACAGGATTATCGTGGCTATTTTAGGGGCCATGTCTGAAGTGGCGACCCTTAAGCAAGCCCTGGTCGAGGCTGAGAAGAGGGCGGCCTCGGAGCGCAACGAGCGGGAGAAGTACGAGGCCGAGGTTGGCAAGGTGCGGCAAGACCTCCAGGCTCTCATGGAAAAACATGAGAGTTTGGAGCTTGACTCGAAGATGCAAGCGTCCGAGCTCGCGGTGGCTATTGAAAATGCCAAATCTGCCAAGGCCGAATCCCAGAAGACCCTCCAGGAGTTGGATGAGGTGAAGAAGATAGCGTCAGGTAAGGCATTCTTTATGCAAAGGAAACACATAAACGTGAGTTACTTGTTACTTACCCGAATCCGGAGCTCTCCAGGAGCGTTCGCAGATCTTCCCCGGAGTGTGTCCGATGCCGCCGCATTCTATCGAGCCGAGGAGGGAAGCTCGACGGAGAAGGTGTTCTGGTCTCAGTACGTTGAGGCCGGACACCCCATGCCCCTGAGCGACCAGCTGAAGCAACTGGTTGAGGTCCGCAAGCCGGCCGAACAGGCCATGCAGGGCCTCATTGTTCGGCTGTGGCCTGGAGGGTCTTTGCCTGGGAGCTATTTCGGGCTGGTGCAGCGGCTGGTGGAGGCCTGTCCAAGGCTCGAAGTCATCAAGCGCTCCGTCTGTATTGAGGGTGCCCGTAGGGCCCTTGCCCGTGCTAAGGTGCACTGGGGCAAGCTGGATGCTGAGAAGCTTGTGACGGACGGGCCACCGCCGGGGAAAGAGCATCGCAAACCCGAGAATTACTATAAGGATGTTCTGAAGGGTGCCTGCCTTGTGGTGGATGAATGTTCTAGGGATGTATTTTTTGAGTGAAACTTGCTCGTTTTGTCCTGTGCGCTGAAAACTTGTTTATATGCGCTAAGCAATGCTGTTGGAATTTAAAATATTACCTTTTGTGCGGCTGTTTATCAATTCTGAGAGATGGCGAGTCGTCGGCTTCTGCCCCCGTGCCGCTAGTGCTGGGGTGTTCGGGGATAAACCTGAGCGCTCTTTTTCCCATGTTTGGGTCCTTCGAGGGAGGCGCTCAGCCCAACGAACAAGGCAATCGGACTATAATGCGTGAACACTCTCACTTAGCCATAGAATTCTATAATTTTAAATTTCGGCGAAGCCCCTGGTATTCGGAAGACCGAGTTCGGGGCGCTATCCACGCCTTGGCCGGACAGAGCCGGCTCCTCGCCCTAAGCGGCATAAGTCTTTAGGGACTCGAAAAAACCTCTCGAACAGCGACCAGCTCTCGCTTCATCATGACAGTCAGTTTTAGCTTTCTCCACTGAGGTGCTCGACCCAGCTCAACTGGGGCACAATCGCAGTGGTTCTCCTAGTGCTACCTTAGCCGATATAGCGGAACGTAAGGCACCAAAACATAGGAGCCGGGCAAACCCAACTATTGACCCAAGACATGATTCGGAGCCGATGCATATAATGCTATAAGTTCGGGGTGCCGCACTTGTTAAAGTGTTCGGACTTCTCACACCATATTGAGGGGTACTAAAGCCCCTGGCGTATTTTGGCCGTACCAACGTGTACGGGTGCAACATGTCGTTAAGGAACATATATAAAGAAAAAAGGTAATGCAAAAATAGACGAAAGCTATGCATTGTTTATTAAAAAGGGGTGCGATCAAGGCAGAACGATACAAGTAATGCGATAAGTGGAAGGTTGGACTAGTTAACATGTCCGTTCCAGGGGCAAGCTGTGGAATAGTATGCGGAACGGGTATACTGCTCGTGATAGAGACCACCTGGGAGTTCCGTAATGCGGCGTGGCTTGTCTGCTTCCCTGGTTCTTGCATCGTTTGTGCGGCAATTGAACTGCCGAACAGGCCTTCCGAAGGATGGAGTCCTGAAAGTAAGAGAAAATTAAAAAATCGGCAGCCCCTGGTACAGTTTAAGCCGTGTTTTGGGCGTGCCGTGATGGTGCCCCTCCCCCTGTGCCCATGGTATCTCTAGAGCGTAGTTATGTACGTGAAGTACTGGCGTCGCCTTTTTGCGAGGGTTGGGGTTGGGGCCGCATTGCTACGCCTGCTCGGATCGTGCCAGGCGGTCTTGTTGTAGGTTACTCCGGGCGCGCTTGACGGTGTCCGATCGTTTAGTGGCCGGACTGGAGAACTGCCTGGAGAGGCTGGTTTGTACTTCCGCTGCAAGGGCCACCGTGTGCTCCTCCGTTTGGAGGGAGCGTTCGGTGTTTCCATTGACCATAATTACTCCTCGAGGGCCTGGCATCTTGATCTTAAGGTATGCGTAATGCGGTACCGCATTGAACTTAGCGAATGCGGTTCGCCCGAACAGTGCGTGATAACCACTTCGAAACAGGACTATGTCGAAGATTAACTCCTCACTTCGAAAATTATTCGGAGATCCGAAGACCACTTCAAGTGTGACTGAGCCTGTACAGTTGGCCTCTACACCTGGTATTACGCCTTTAAAGGTCATTTTGGTGGGCTTAATCCTCGAGGAATCTATGCCCATTTTCCGCACTTTATCCTGGTAAAGCAGGTTCAGGCTGCTGCCGCCGTCCATAAGGACTCTAGTGAGATGAAATCCGTCAATAATTGGGTCTAGAACCAATGCGGCAAATCCGCCATGACGGATGCTAGTGGGATGGTCCCTTCGATCAAAGGTGACCGGGCAGGAGGATCATGGGTTGAACTTTGGGGCGACTGGCTCTGCCGCGTATACGTCCCTTAACGCGCGCTTCCGCTAACTTTTGGGGACGTGGGTTGCGTATATCATGTTCACCGTCCGCACTTGTGGGGGAAAACCCTTATGTCCACTGTTGTTCGGCGGCCGGGGCTCCTCGTCGTCATTGCTATGCATCCCCTTGTCTTCATTTTTGGCGTTTAACTTGCCTGCCTGCTTGAACACCCAACAATCCCTGCTGGTGTGATTGGCTGGCTTTTCAGGGGTGCCATGTATCTGGCACGAGCGGTCGAGTATTCGGTATAAACTGGACGGGCCCCTAGGATTCCTTTTGAATGGCTTTTTCTGCTGACCGGATTTAGAGCCTCTGAATCCGGCATTAACTGTCGTATCCTCAGCATTATCACCGTTAATGTGGCGCTTCTGCTTGTTGCGACGCGACCTGCCACTACTGTCCCTGGTGTCCGAATTACCAGGGTTCTTGGTCATATTGTTGCTACGAGCAAGCCAGCTATCTTCTCCCGCGCAAAAGCGGGTCATGAGTGTCGTGAGTGCTGCCATAGATTTCGGCTTTTCTTGTCCAAGGTGCCGGGCCAGCCACTCGTCACGGATATTGTGTTTGAAGGCTGCTAGGGCCTCAGCGTCCGGACAGTCGACTATTTGATTTTTCTTTGTTAGGAACCGTGTCCAGAATTGCCTGGCCAATTCCTCTGGCTGCTGAATTACGTGACTTAGGTCATTGGCGTCTGGGGGTCGCACATAAGTGCCCTGGAAATTGTCGAGGAATGCGGCTTCCAGGTCCTCCCAACAACCGATTGGTCCTGTTGCCAAGCTGTTAAGCCATGCCGAGCTGGTCCTTTAAGCTTGAGTGGGAGGTATTTGATGGCGTGGAAATCATCGCCGCGGGCCATGTGGATATGAAGGAGATAATCCTCGATCCATACCGCAGGATCTGTTGTGCCATCATATGATTCGATGTTTACGGGTTTGAAACCCTCGGGGATTTGATGATCCATTATTTCGTCTGTAAAGCAGAGTGGGTGTGTGGCGCCTCTGTACTGGGCTATATCATGACGTAGCTCCAATGAGCCTTGTCTACTGTGTTCGGCCCCGCCGAATTTGTGGCCGGCGTGACGGTTACCGTCTCGAGCTGTGGGGCGCCCACGCAATCCCTAGATCGATCTTGTTTGCCTTGCCTTGTCCTCCAACATGTCTCGTAAGTCTGGCACATATTCCCGTGCCTTGGTACGGGGTGCGGCTTGAGTGGAGGGTCGAGAGGCCTCTCTGTCGCGACCACGAGGTGGCCGGTCGGCCGCATCAAGTGCTTCCTCCTCTAATCAGGGTAGCAACCTGCCCTTTGGGTAGCTCTTGGAGGGGCGTTCGAGTTTATGCTCTTCGGCCGCGAGGACTTCAGTCCATCTATCGACTAGCAAATCTTGATCAGCTCTAAGCTGTTGCTGTTTTTTCTTAAGGCTTCTTGCCGTGGCCATAAGCCTGCGTTGAAAACGCTCTTGCTCGACGGGATCCTCTGGCATGACGAATTCGTCGTCGTCGAGGCTTGCCTCATCTTCGGAGGGAGGCATATAATTATCGTCCTCGACCTCTCTGTCTGCCGCTCTCTCATGAGGGCTGGATTCTCCATCCTCCTGTGCCAAATCTTGCTGGAGGGGGTTTTCTTCGGCGCTTTCCGGAGTATTATTATCTCCCGTGCTGGAATCACCGTGTTTGTTTTGGCGGGATTTTGAGCGGCGCCGCTGACGCCGGCGCTTAGGCTGTTTCTTGGAGGGGTCATCCTCCGCTGTTCCATCGCCATCTCCCTCTTTTGGGGTGTCCACCTTGTATATGTCATATGACGAGGCGGCTTTCCAGGGCCTAGTAGGCGCTGGTTCTTCATCATCTCCTTCATCAGCGTCCATACCATCGATATCTTCGGAGTCGAAGTCGAGCATGTCGGTTAAGTCATCGACAGTGGCTACAAAGTGGGTGGTGGGTGGGCCTTGAATTTCTTCATCGTCCGTACGCCAACCTTGCTGACCGTAGTCAGGCCAGGGCTCTCCTGATAAAGAGAGAGACTTTAGTGACTTCAGGATATCGCCGAAAGCCGAGTGCTGAAAGATGTCCGCGGCAGTGAACTTCATGATCGGCGCCCAATCGGATTCGATTGGCAGGGGCGCGGAGGGTTCGGAGTCCGGAGAGGAGTCCGGTTCCTTGGAGTCACGAGTCTCGCAGAGTACGGGGCTGGTGCTTGGCTCAATTGCTGTTGGGGTCGCAGCCCCCGAGGTGGCGTCCAACCACTCATCCTCGATCGGCGCAGTTGGCTCCGAATTAAGGGTCAGAACTGATGCGGGTGCAGCCTCCAGGGCACTGTTCGGCGACAGAGCTAGATCATGCTCGTCGTGACAGTGCGACACGCTCAGCGGTGGCTTGAATCCGTCGAAGATCAAGTCCCCGCGGATGTTAGCCATGTAGTTTAAACTTCCAAATCTGACCTGACGGCCAGGGGCATAGCTTTCGATCTGCTCCAGACGTCCAAGCGAATTGGCCCGCAGTGCGAAGCTGCCGAAGACGAAGATCTGTCCAGGGAGGAAGGTCTCACCCTGGACTGCATCGCTATCGATGATCGTACGAGCCATCGAGCATGACGGCGACGACACAGAGGAACTCTCAATGAAAGCACCAGTGTCGGTGTCAAAACCGGCGGATCTCGGGTAGGGGGTCCCGAACTGTGCGTCTAGGCTAGATGGTAACAAGAAACAAGGGACACGAAGTTTTACCTAGGTTCGGGCCCTCTCGATGGAGGTAAAACCCTACGTCCTGCTTGATTCATATTGATGATATGCGTAGTACAAGAGTAGATCTACCACGAGATCGAGGAGGCTAAACCCTAGAAGCTAGCCTATGGTATGATTGTTGATGTGTATGTTGTCCTACGGACTAAAACCCTCCGGTTTATATAGATACCAGAGAGGGTTAGGGTTACACAAAGTCGGTTACAATGGTAGGAGATCTTCATATCTGTATCGCCAAGCTTGCCTTCCACGCTAAGGAAAGTCCCTTCTGGACACAGGACGGAGTCTTCAATCTTGTATCTTCATAGTCTAGGAGTCCGGCTGAAGGTATAGTCCGGCTATCCGAACACCCCCTAATCCAGGACTCCCTCATCGAGCATGAATCATATAGTTGATATGGTCAAAATCGTGATGGTCACCATTGAAAACTACTCCATCTCACGTGATGATCGAACATGGTTTAGTTGATATGGATCACATGTTCACTTAGATGATTAGAGATATGTCTATCTAAGTGGGAGTTCTTAAGTAATTTGATTAATTGAACTTTAATTTATCATGAACTTAGTACCCGGTAGTATTTTGCGTGTCTATGTTGTTGTAGATAGATGGCCTGTGATGTTGTTCCGTTGAATTTTAATGCGTTCCTAGAGAAAGCTAAGTTGAAAGAGGATGGTAGAAACTACACGGACTGGGTCCGTAACTTGAGGATTATCCTCATTGTTGCACAGAAGAATTACGTCCTGGAAGCACCGCTAGGTGAGAAACCCGCTGCAGGAGCAACGCCAGATGTGTTGAACACCTGGCAGAGCAAAGCTGATGACTACTTGATAGTTCAATGTGCCATGCTTTACGGCTTAGAACCGGGACTTCAACGACATTTTGAACGTCATGGAGGATATGAGATGTTCCAGGAGTTGAAGTTAATATTTCAAGAAAATGCCCGGATTGAGAGATATGAAGTCTCCAATAAGTGCTATAGCTGCAAGATGGAGGAGAGTAGTTCTGTCAGTGAACATATACTCAGAATATCTGGGTACCACAACCACTTGACTCAATTGGGAGTTAATCTTCCTGATGATAGTGTCATTGACAGAGTTCTTCAATCACTGCCACCGAGCTACAAGAGCTTCGTGATGAACTATAATATGCAAGGGATGGATAAGACGATTCCTGAGCTCTTCGCAATGCTAAAAGCTGCGGAGGTAGAAATCAAGAAAGAGCATCAAGTGTTGATGGTCAACAAGACCACCAGTTTCAAGAAAAAGGGTAAAGGGAAGAAGGGGATCTTCAAGAAGAACATCAAGCCAGTTGCTGCTCAAGTGAAGAAACCCAAGTCTGGACCTAATCCTGAGACTGAGTGCTTCTACTGCATAGGAACTGGTCACTGGAAGCGGAACTGCCCCAAGTATTTGGCGGAGAAGGATGGCAAAGTGAAAGGTATATTTGATATACGTGTTATTGATGTGTACCTTACTAATGCTCGCAGTAGTGCCTGTGTATTTGATACTAGTTTAGTTGCTAACATTTGCAACAGAAAACAGTGGCTACAGATTAAGCGAAGATTGGCTAAGGATGAGGTGACGATGCGCGTGGGAAATGGTTCCAAAGTCGATGTGATCGCCGTCGGCACGCTACCTCTACATCTACCTTCAAGATTAGTCTTAGACCTAAATAATTGTTATTTGGTGCCAGCGTTAAGCATGAACATTATATCTGGATCTTGTTTGATGCGAGACGGTTATTCATTTAAATCAGAGAATAATCGTTGTTCTATTTATATGAGTAATATCTTTTATGGTCATGCACCCTTGATGAGTGGTCTATTTTTACTAAATCTTGATAGTAGTGATACACATGTTCATAGTACTGAAGCCAAAAGATGCAGAGTTGATAATGATAGTGCAACTTATTTGTGGCACTGCCGTTTAGGTCATATTGGTGTAAAGCGCATGAAGAAACTCCATTCTGATGGACTTCTGGAATCACTTGATTATGAATCACTTGGTACTTGCGAACCATGCCTCATGGGCAAGATGACTAAAACTCCTTTCTCCGGAACAATGGAACGAGCAATAGATTTATTGGAAATCATACATACTGATGTATTTAGTCCAATGAACATTGAAGCTCAGGCGGATATCATTATTTTCTCACCTTCACAGATGATTTAAGCAAATATGGGTATATCTACTTAATGAAACATAAGTCTGGAACATTTGAAAAGTTCAAAGAATTTCAGAGTGAAGTGGAAAATCATCATAACAAGAAAATCAAGTTTCTACAATCTGATCATGGAGGTGAATATTTGAGTTATGAGTTTGGACTTCATTTGAAACAATGCGGAATAGTTTCGCAACTCACGCTACCTGGAACACCACAACGTAATGTTGTGTCCGAATGTCGTAACCGCACTTTATTAGATATGGTGCGATCTATGATGTCTCTCACTGATTTACCGCTATCGTTTTGGGGTTATGCTTTAGAGACGGCTACATTCACGTTAAATAGGGCACCATCTAAATCCGTTGAGACCACACCTTATGAACTATGGTTTGGGAAGAAACCCAAGTTGTCGTTTCTTAAAGTTTGGGGCTCCGATGCTTATGTGAAAAAGCTTCAACCTGATAAGCTCGAACCCAAATCGGAGAAATGTGTCTTCTTAGGATACCCAAAGGAGACTGTTGGGTACACCTTCTATCATAGATCCGAAGGCAAGATATTCGCTGCTAAGAATGGATCCTTTCTAGAGAAGGAGTTTCTCTCGAAAGAAGTGAGTGGGAGGAAAGTAGAACTTGATGAGGTAATTGTACCTTCTCCCTTATTGGAAAGTAGTTCATCACTGAAATCAGTTCCAGTGATTCCTACACCAGTAAGTGAGGAAACTACTGATGATGATCATGAAACTTCTGTTCAAGTTACTACCGAACCTCGTAGGTCAACCAGAGTAAGATCCGCACCAGAGTGGTACGGTAATCCTGTTCTAGAAGTCATATTACTTGACCATGACGAAGTTACAAACTATGAGGAAGTGATGATGAGCCCAGATTCCGCAAAATGGCTTGATGCCATGAAATCTGAGATGGGATCCATGTATGAGAACAAAGTGTGGACTTTGGTTGACTTGCCCGAAGATCTGCAGGCCATAGAGAATAAATGGATCTTCAAGAAGAAGACCGACGCTGACAGTAATGTTACTATCTATAAAGCTCGACTTGTTGCAAAAGGTTTTCGACAAGTTCAAGGAGTTGACTACGATGAGACCTTCTCACCCATAGCGATGCTTAAGTCCGTCCGAATCATGTTAGCAATTGCCGCATTTTATGATTATGAAATTTGGCAAATGGATGTCAAAACTGCATTCCATAATGGATATCTTAAAGAAGAGTTGTATATGATGCAACCAGAAGTTTTTGTCGACCTAAAAGGTGCTAACAAAGTGTCTAAGCTCCAGCGATCCATTTATGGACTGGTGCAAGCATCTCGGAGTTGGAATATACGCTTTGATAGTGTGATCAAAGCATATGGTTTTATACAGACTTTTGGAGAAGCCTATATTTACAAGAAAGTGAGTGGGAGCTCTGTAGCATTTCTGATATTATATGTGGATGACATATTGTTGATCGGAACTGATACTGAATTTCTGAATAGCATAAAAGGATACTTGAATAAGAATTTTTCAATGAAATACCTCGGTGAAGCTGCTTATATATTGGGCATCAAGATCTATAGAGATAGATCAAGATGCTTAATTGGACTTTCACAAAGCACATACCTTGATAAAGTTTTGAAGAAGTTCAAAATGGATCAAGCAAAGAAAGGGTTCTTGCTTGTGTTACAAGGTGTGAAATTGAGTCAGACTCAATGCCCGACCACTGCAGAAGATAGAGAGAAAATGAAAGGTGTTCCCTATGCTTCAGCCATAGGCTCTATCGTGTATGCAATGCAGTGTACCAGACCTGATGTGTGCCTTGCTATCAGTTTAGCAGGGAGGTACCAAAGTAATCCACGAGTGGATCACTGGACAGCGGTCAAGAACATCCTGAAATACCTGAAAAGTACTAAGGATATGTTTGTCATATATGGAGGTGACAAAGAGCTTGTCGTAAATGGTTACGTCGATGCAAGCTTTGACACTGATCCGGATGACTCTAAGTCACAAATTGGATACGTGTTTTTATTAAATGGTGGAGCTGTCAGTTGGTGCAGTTCCAAGCCAAGCGCTGTGGCGGGATCTACATGTGAAGCGGAGTACATAGCTGCTTCGGAAGAAGCAAATGAAGGAGTCTGGATGAATGAGTTGATATCCGATCTAGGTTTAATACCTAGTGCATCGGGTCCAATGAAAATCTTTTGTGACAATACTGGTGCAATTGCCTTGGCAAAGGAATCCAGATTTCACAAGAGAACCAAGCACATCAAGAGACGCTTCAATTCCATCCGTGATCAAGTCAAGGAGGGATACATAGAGATTTGCAAGATACATACGGATCTGAATGTTGCAGACCCATTGACTAAGCCTCTCTCACGAGCAAAACATGATCAGCACCAAGACTCCATGGGTGTTATGTAATCTAGATTATTGACTCTAGTGCAAGTGGGACACTGAAGGAAATATGCCCTAGAGGCAATAATAAAGTTGTTATTTATATTTCCTTATATCATGATAAATGTTTATTATTCATGCTAGAATTGTATTAACCAGAAACTTAGTACATGTGTGAATACATAGACAAACAGAATGTCACTAGTATGCCTCTACTTAACTAGCTCATTGAATCAATGATGGTTATGTTTCCTAACCATAGACATGAGTTGTCATTTGATTAACGGGATCACATCATTAGAGAATGATGTGATTGACTTGACCCATCCGTTAGCTTAGCACGTTGATCGTTTAGTTTGTTGCTATTGCTTCCTCCATAACTTACACATGTTCCTATGACTATGAGATCATGCAACTCCAGAGTACTGGAGGAAAACTTTGTGTGCTACCAAACGTCACAATGTAACTGGGTGATTATAAAGGTGCTCTACAGGTGTCTCCGATGGTGTTTGTTGAGTTGGCATAGATCGAGATTAGGATTTGTCACTCCGATTGTCGAAGAGGTATCTCTGGGCCCTCTCGGTAATGTACGTCACTATAAGCCTTGCAAGAAATGTAGCTAATAATTTAGTTATGGTATGTAGCATTACGGAACGAGTAAAGAGACTTGACAGTAACGAGACTGAACTAGGTATTAAGATACCGACGATCGAATCTCGGGCAAGTAACATACCGATGATAAAGGGAACAACGTATATCGTTATGCGGTTTGACCGATAAAGATCTTTGTAGAATATGTGGGAGACAATATGAACATCTAGGTTCCGCTATTGGTCAGATGGGCCTTAGTGGAGAGAGAGAGGGACGGCTAGGGCAGGCCGCACGCCCCCTCCCCCTCTGGTCCAAATTGGACTAGGGAAGGGGGGGCGCCCTCTTTCCTTCTCCCTCTCCTCCTTCCTTTCCCCCTCCTAGTAGGAGTAGGAAAGGGGAGTCCTACTCCTACTTGGAGGAGGACTCCTCCTCTCCTGGCGCGCCCCAAGGGTCGGCCGGCCTCCCCCTTGCTCCTTTATATACGGGGGCAGGGGGCACCCTAGGACACACAAGTTGATTGTTTCCAGCCATGTGCGATGCCCCCTCCACCATAATCCACCTCGGTCATATTGTAGCGGTGCTTAGGCGAAGCCCTGTTCCAGTAGCATCATCATCACCGTCATCACACGGTCGTGTTGACGAAGCTCTCCCTCGACACTCTACTGGATCGTGAGTTCATGGGACATCACCGAGCTGAACGTGTGCAAATCACGGAGGTGCCGTAGTTTCAATGCTAGGATCGATCGATCGTGAAGACGTATGACTACATCAACCGCATTGTCATAATGCTTCCGCTTACGGTCTATGAGGGTACGTGGACAACACTCTTCCCCTCTCGTTGTTGTGCATCACCATGATCTTGCGTGTGTGTAGGATTTTTTTTTGAAATTACTACGTTCCCCAACAATGTTGAGTGTTAGTAGGATGAGATCATCTAGGATTTCTTTGTGGAATAGTTTCATTAATATTCGGAATAGTTCCAAGAGGAATGGGAAGCGTTTCGGGGTCATCGGAAGGGTTTCGAAGTTTATCGGGCAATTCAAGGTATTCTAATAAATAATATATAGGTGGAAAATGTTCCTGGTGATGTTAAATTAGTAATGAAAGGATCTAGTAATTGTTTGGAGACTTTTATGTTTAATTTAATATCAATGGGCCTTAAAAAGCCAAGTGGTGGAAGGAGAATTGGGCCAGCATGGCCCATGTAGGGGAGGTGCCCCCTATTCCCTTCTAGGAGGCCGAATTAGAGTGGGTGGAGGACGCCTCCCCCCTAGGCCAGGGCACCAAGGAGGGGCCCTCCTTGTGTGGCACCCCTCCCTCTCCCTCCGACCTATATATACTAGAGGGTTTTGTGCTATTTGGAAACACAAGTTTTGGAGCCTGTTGGGGATATGACTACCAGATATGACTCGCCCAGGAGGGGCCGGGTCAACCACAGTGGAGGTTTACCTAAATGAAGCCCGAGAGTATACAAGATGGCGGTTCACAGTTAGGCTTATAATAGGCCCAAGCCCAGAGGCGGCTTAAGGCCCGTAAGTATAAACCGCCATGTATGAATAGACTTGTAATTTAAGGCATGTAAGATACATCACCGAGCCGGACATGTTGTATGAGCCGGCCGAGACTCTGTAAGCCGAAGGGCGTCAACCCGTGTATATAAGGGGACAACCCGGCAGCGGCTTAGGGCAAGAAACAACAGATCGAGAGCCAGGTTAAGCGTATTCGCTCCTTGGTCATCGAAACCTAGCAATACCATCTCAACTATACTAGGCCTTTACCTTCACCGCAAGGGGCCGAACCAGTATAAACCTTTCGCGTCCCTTGTCCCGTTTAACCCCTTTAAGCTTCCTAGTTGCGATGGCTCCATGATTAAGTCCTTTCACTAAGACATCTGCCGTGACAATTCCATGACAGTTGGCGCCCACCATGGGGCCAGCGCACGGTGGATTTGAGTTCTTAAAGGGCAGCTTCAGAGGGCTCAAGAGATACGTTGTGGGCTGGATGACCAAGAGTCGTCGTGGCAAGCTCTACATCGACGACATAGGTTGGGGCCCCGATGCTGGCTCAATTGAGTACGGGTACTGGGTCCCCTTCGGCGGGATCCACGTCTTCATCGGCCAGATTGGTGAGCTGGGCCCTGAGCCGGACATCGGCACCGACATCATCGAGACGGCTCAGCACGCGAGACCCTCCCGGGCTCAGCCGGTCGTGAAGCGTGGCTTCGTGGGATGCACCCATGGAGGGGAATTTTCTGAAAGATCTGTGTCTGGTGGTGAGACGGCTGTCCAATCTGATGGCGAGTCATCCACAGGTGAGACAGATTTGCTGTATCAACTGCAAGATGGTGGGCTCAGGGACTATTCCGATGGCAGCAGTATTCCAGACCCCATTGAGCCGCCGAGAAGAGCGGGGATCTTCATGGCTGGCACGCAACTCGTTCAAAACTCTACGGTTGCGGCAACAATAACCTCTGGATAAGCAGCAGCCGGGGCAGGAGGCCCTGTGCGCCCGCCGGCTCAGGTGTTGATGGAACTCATGGATAGGATGACAACCCTGTTAACCGCCGTGGTTACTCCGGCGGATCAGGATCAACATGATGCAGAAGTGGCACAGTTACATGAGGAGGTAGCACAAGCCAAGGAAAATCTAGCAGCGGAGGACGTCGGGATGGCCGCCGAGCGGGCGGCTTTGGATGCTCGAGCACAGCAGATTCAATCCGAGGCTTTCCAGGTTACGATGAATATGAACGCATCAAATGAGGTCATGAGAAGAAGGCACCAGAAGGCTCAATTCCGTCTGCCTCTGACATACGATCCTAGAAACCTCTTCCGCAGACCCGGTGCAGGCCCCAGTATCCCGCCGGAGGTAAACCACGTTGCAACACCCGAGGTGGGGACGCTGGGTCAGCCATGGGCGATGGAACCTCCTTGGATGAATACTGCTCCACCTCATTATGTACCGACGCCGCCGGGTCATTACTCTAACCCTTTGGAGAACATGATCGCCGCAGCGGCACGATTGGCGGCTCTCCCGATGGAGGGCGACTCTCCGACGGCGGTTGAAACACGAAGGGTCAGAGAATTTCTTCAGATGGCTTTAGCACAGCAGGAGGCATATTCTTAAAGTCGAGACAGGGTTCATTCGACTCCTCGCCCAAGCCGGAGTCCGAGTTATAGCCGGCACATAGATTCAATAGCTGTTTCAAGCAACACTCGGCGCCATGACCAGCCGGGCGGGTATGACCCAGCGCGTGATGAAGCTCTCAATTTGGTTAACCAGGATAGGATACGCCAAGAAGCTGAGCGGGCGGTTCAGCAGGCCGCTCAGCGGGCGGCTTACCTGTGTTTTTCGGTTTATCTAACGGCTTCTGTTGAAGCGGGTGTAACCGCGAGAACTAGAGGTGTCCCTTGTTTGGTGTCGGCTCTGCGTAATGAGCGTTTGCCAAAGGATTTCAAGGGGCCTCGAAAGGTACCTAATTATACGGCCGATTTACAGCCCGGCGCATGGATTGAAAGTTATGAGATGGCCATGGAATTATTGGAGGTCAGTGATGCAGCAATGGCCAAGTACTTCACCATGATGTTGGATGGGACAGCCCGCACTTGGTTAAAGGGGCTACCACCCAACTCCATTAGTTCGTTGGCAGAGCTGAAGGCCCGGTTTATTCAGAACTTCAAAGACACATGCAAGTAGCCCATGTCAATTGTGGATTTGACTAATTGCAAGCAAGAGGAAGGTGAGTCCATGACCCATTGGGTGCGTCGTGTCAAGGCCATAATACATTCATCTGATAAGATGGATGCCGGCTCTGCAGTCTTAATGCTGGAGAAGAATTTCCATTTACGCCTCTGAAACAGAAGCTAGGGCGGCTCAAGCACAATTGTAATTACATGGGTCAGTTGATGGCGGCTCTAGTCAAGTACGCTGATCCTGATAGTACCAAGGATCCCGAGTCTGACAAGGAGAAGACAGGGAAGGGAAAGAAGAATGGCAATGGTGAGGGTCAGCAACATAACCCGACGAATCAAGGAGGCAATAATAAACGTAAGGCTGGCGGTAGTTTGGAGTTTGTGGCTAATGCCAATGCACAGGGCAACAATCAACGGCATAAGGGGAGGCCACCTCCTCGGTCCGGCGGGTCACATCCCACTCTTGAGCAGTTATTAAATGAGCCCTGTCCGAGGCACGGTACTCAGCAGAAACCAGCTAATCACCTATGGAAGGACTGTATGATCATGAAGGCTTTCAAAAACTCTAACATGTTCGATGGCAATCATAGGCCGGGTAGTGCCTCAGGTGGCGGCAGTTTTCACGACCCGGGCGGCGGCTCAAATTCCGGCTTTCAAGGCTCTCAAGGAAATCAAGGTGGCTATAACCAGCAATCTGGTCAGGGAGGTCAGCAGCAGCAGCAGTCTGGATATCAGAGCAACCCAAAACAGTTGAACAGTGGACAGTATCATGTGTTCACCACCAGTTTGTGCAAACGGGACCAGAAGCTTCATAAGAGGGCTGTAAACGCTGTTGAGCTGGCAGTTCCTTGTTATTTAAGATGGTCTTAGTAGCCTATTCTGTGGAGTAGGTCAAATCACCCTCCCCAGGTTGACAATCCGAGTCACTTGGCTTTAGTGGTGGCGCCTCAAGTTGGTGGATATAAATTCACTAAGGTGCTCATGGACGGAGGCAGTAGCATCAACATCCTCCATTATGAGACTTTCCGACGTATGGGGTTGACTGATAAAAACCTTAAGACGTCTAACACTGTTTTCCATGGAGTAGTGCTTGGTAAGTTGGCGTATCTAGTGGGTAAGATTGAGCTGGAGCTAGCCTTTGGAGATGAGCATGATTCTAGGGCTGAGAAATTAACTTTTGAAGTGGTCAAGATCAAGAGCCCGTATCACGCCCTGTTTGGACGGCCGGCTTATGCCAAGTTCATGGCCCGACCTTGTTATGTTTATCTGTAGCTTAAAATGTCGGGTCATAAGGGTACTATCACCGTGCATGGGAGTCGAAAGATAGCCTTGGAACGTGAGGAAGGCGATGCTACCTATGCCGAATCTGTGCGTGCGACAGAGGAATTGAAGTTCTATAAGGACAATGTTGACCCAGCAGACATGATGTCTTTGAATAATCCAACCACAGAACATGAGCCGGTGTTAAAGTTTAAATCGGATGATGAAACCAATCTTGTTGATTTTGTCCCAAGCGACTCATCTAAGCATTTCAGTATCAGTGCAAATCTGGATCCTAAATAGGAAAGCGCGCTCATCGAGTTCATCCGTGAGAACCGGGACATCTTTGCACGGAAACCTTCTGACATGCTGGGTGTACCGAGAGAACTCGTTGAGCACACTCTCAATATTGATCCAAAGTTTAAGCCGGCCAGGCAGTTTCTTCGGCGGTTCAATGAAGAAAGGTGCAAGGCCATTGGTGAAGAAGTGGCCCGTCTCTTGGCGGTCGGGTTCATTATTGAAGTTTTTTATCTAGAATGGTTGGCTAACCCGATGCTCGTGCTTAAAAAGAACGGCACTTGGCGTATGTGTGTGGATTACACAGACTTAAATAAGGCTTGTCCGACTGATCCTTTCGCTCTCCCCCGTATTGATCAAATTATTGATGCTACAGCGGGTTGTGAGGATTTGAGATTTTTGGATGCTTATTCTGGTTATCATCAGATCAAGATGGCAGTTAAGGACCAGGAGAAGACGGCTTTTATTACTCTATTTGGAGCCTTCTGCTATGTGTCTATGCCTTTTGGGCTTAAAAGTGCCCAGGCGACTTATTAGCAATGTGTGCAGAACTGTTTTCACAATCAGATTGGGCGCAATGTTCATGCTTATGTGGACAATATAGTGGTAAAGTCCAGAGAGAAGGATACCTTCATAGATGATCTGAAGGAAACCTTTGATAACCTCCGGGTCTACAAGATGATGCTTAACCTAGACAAGTGTGTTTTTGGAGTGCCTGTGGGCAAGCTTTTGGGTTTTTTGGTTTCTAATAGAGGTATCGAGGCTAACCCGGAGAAGATCAAGGCAATCAGTTTTTTGGCTAAACCGGCGTGTATCAATGATGGTCAGCATTTGGCGGGTTGTATTGCTGCTTTAAGCCGGTTCATAAGCCGGCTAGGTGAGAAGGCCATACCATTGTACCAGATGATGAACAAGACACACGATTTTGTCTGGAGTGATGCTTCTAATATAGCCTTTGAGGATTTGAAGAGACAGCTCGCTGAGCCACCGGTCCTTGCTGCTCCTATTGATAAGGAGCCATTATTATTATATGTGGCTGCTAACACCCGTGTTGTCAGCGTGGCCATTGTAGTAGAGCGCAAGGAGGCTGGCAAGGAATATCCGGTTCAACGGCCGGTTTACTACGTTAGTGAGGTACTTATTGAGTCCAAGCAAAGATATCCTCACTGGCAGAAACTAGTTTATGGGGTATTTATGGCGAGCTGGAAGCTTAAGCAATATTTCCAAGGTCATCCTATCATGGTGGTTATTTCTGATCCTTTAGGAGATATTATTCAAAATAGATAGGCCACAGGACAAGTCGCCAAGTGGGCCATTGAACTTGGACCTCATGGTTTGATGTATATGCCACGCACCGCTATCAAGTCTCAAGCGTTGGTGGACTTTATCAACGATTGGACAGAGCTGCAGATGCCTGAAGAGAAGCCGGATAATACATATTGGACTATTCATTTTGATGGGTCCAGGCAATTGGAAGGCTCGGGGGCTGGAGTTGTTTTAGCTTCCCCTCGAGGTGAATTTTTTTTATGTGCTATGGTTGATGTTTCCCTATACTAACAATGCAGCTGAGTATGAAGCCTTGCTTCATGGTCTTACGATGGCTAAGGAGATGAACTTAAGCCGGGTAAGGTGCTTTGGCGACTCAGATTTGGTGGCTCAACAAGTATCAGGCAAGTGGGATTCCAAAGATCCTCTCATGGCGGCTTATCGCCGTGAGGTTGATGCCATTTCTAGACACTTCAAGGGTTACCAAGTGGAGCACACTGATCGCAGAAAGAATGAGGCGGCTGATGCTTTAAGCCGGTTGGGGTCTCAGCGTAAGCCGGTGCCACCTAACACTTTCTTAGATGTTCTACAAAACCCTTCTGTTAAATTGCCTATACAGAAGAGGACTTGGCTGTTCCAGACCTGGAGGCACAATTGTTTGCGGCTCTTCACGTCATCCCAGATTGGACAGTACCATACTTGGCTTATATGACCCGGGGTGAGTTGCCTGAGGATGAAACCTTGGCCAGATAGATAACCCGGCGATCTAAATCAATGAAAATTGCCATTGGTGAGTTGCATCATCGCAGTGTAACAGGAGCGTTTCAACGCTGTGTTTCTCCTGAGGAAGGCCAAGAAATTCTTCGTGAAATCCGTGAAGGAGATTGTGGCCATCATGCCGGTTCAAAGTCCTTAGTAGCCAAAGCCTTCTGTCATGGTTTTTACTAGCTAACGGCTCACGCTGATGCGGAGGATTTGGTCAGTAGGTGTGACGGTTGTCAGAAATTCACACGTCGGGCACATGTGCCGACTCAAGAATTGCGAATGATTCCAATTACTTGGCCATTTGCAATCTGGGGACTCGACATGGTTGGACCTTTCAAAAGATCCAAAGATAAAAAGACACACCTTTTGGTGGCAGTTGACAAATTCACAAAGTGGGTTGAGGCCAAGCCGGTTAGTAAGTGTGATGCAGCCACGGCGGTTCAATTCATGAAGAAGGTTGTCTTCATTTTGGCTTTCTACATAGCATTATAACTGACAATGGTACTAATCTGTCCAAGGGGGCTATGGAGGAATTGTCGGATGTGGGGTTCCGGCAAACCCTTAAGGTTCAAACACTGGGGTGCGCACAAAGTCTTTCCTTCCTACCAATCTACGCCCTAGCTCACTAAGATCTCGCGGACGAACTCGACGAACTCGCAACACAGAGAGACACAAGGTTTATACTGGTTCGGGCCACTGTTGTGGTGTAATACCCTACTCCAGTGTGGTTGTGGTGGATTGCCTCTAGGGCCAATGATGAACAGTACAAGGGAAAAACAGCCTCCTGAGGTTGAGGTGTTCTTGTGAGAGGTCTCTCGATCGGGTTGGATCGAGCTAAGGTGAGATGAGATCTCCCCCCTACTATGGTGGCCAGCTCTACTTATATAGGCCATGGTCCTCTTCCCAAATATCAAGCGGGAAGCGAGCCAACAATGGCAGGCTAATTTGAAGGGGGACATCTAGTATAAGCTATCCTGACAAAAGTGTTCTTCGCCTGCGAAAAGCTCTGGTGGTGACGCCGTCTTGGGCTCCACAATGACCTCCGTCTTGTCGTCCTCCTAGTCTTGGTCTTGTTGCACCAACATAGCAACCTTTGCCTGATGCCTCGGTACTCTTCGCCTGCGCTGGCCTCCTTTGCACCAAAGAGGAAACAAGGACGCTGCGCGCGCTGGCGCCCGCCTGGTGTCGTGCGTCATGGCTCACGTCACGAGGGTCCTGTGAGGTTTGCCCTGCCTTGATATCTCCGCTCCTCGTGAGCCTGTCTAGATAGGCTACTCCAGAGGAGGCCTTGCATCATCCGCCTCGTGAGGCTTGGACCCTCGCGAGGTTCTTGGATGCTTTGTTGGTGAAGATGGGTCGTACGGCCTGCTGGCTCAGCCACGCCGCGGGCCGCAGGCAGGCAAGTCTGGGGACCCCTGTTCCCAGAACGTCGACAGTAGCCCTCGGGCCCAAGGTGCGCTCGGGCTTGGCTTCGCGGCGAAGCCAAGGGCCAAGTACGAAGCACCGCGGGCCCCAAAAGCTTGCGGCCTCGATTGACACGTGGCGGTTGATTGGACGTGGGCATCTCCGCTTCCCCATGCTACCTCGGCAACTGCTTGACCTGACAAAAGGCTGGCGCAAGCAGCACTTGCCTTCGTTGCTTCTTCCTTGCCTCGCTCCAGATCCCCTTTCTCGCTCTTTGCCGCCGCTACCCCCAGATCTACCCCAGCCTTGCTCTGCATCTGCCGCTCATGGTGCCGCGCAAGGTCAAGACTTCCTCGGCACCGGCTTGGTACGAGCCCGCTCTTGAGGCGCCCACCGTCACGAAGAAGAGCCTCGCCTCCGTGCGCCTGCTGACAGCGGGAGAGAGCAACGAGTGGGGGAAGATGGAGCTCAGGCTTGCGTCCGACGAGCCGGAGCCCGAGGGGAGCACCTTCTTCCCCTTCTTCTCGAGTAGCATCGCTATTGGGTTGGTTCCTCCCTTCTCTGATTTCTTTTATGAAGTCCTCGACCACTATGGGCTGCAGGCGTTGCACCTCCATCCCAACTCTGTCCTCCTCTTGTCCATCTTTGCCTACTACCGTGAGGCGTACCTGGGCGTGATGTCGTGCGCCATTTCTTCTTCCTCCGTGTCAGTGGTGATCACGCCTCTGGATGTGCTAATTTCATTGCCTGCGGCAAGGCCAACTCGATCTCGAGCACCAGGAAGAGAGCCGACAACATTCGACCCAAGTGGGTCATGATGGTCGCCAGGCACGCCCATCCATGCCTGGTGTTGCCGACGGAGGCGCCCCGGCAGGGCAAGGGGTGGCCCAAGGCGGAGCTTGTCGATGAGCGGGCATCCTCAGTGTTGGGGCAGATGATGACCGACCTGAAGCCAGGCAACGCGAGGGTGGCCAAGATAACGGGGGCGATGCTTCTAAGGTATTTCTTGACGCTATGGGTTGCCCCACTCCAGGCTCACGCGCGCCCCCTCTGGGAGCTCGAAGAAGAGGAAAACAAGACCCGCCTGAGGCCAGGGGACCTGCCTGGCGATGAACTGGACGCCGCCCTGCGCCTCATAGTCGGGGACAACCAGGAGTACTGAGGGAGTCCTGGATTAGGGGGTGTTCGGATAGCCGAACTATACCTTCGGCCGGACTCCTGGACTATGAAGATACAAGATTGAAGACTCCGTCCCATGTCCGGAAGGGACTTTCCTTGGCGTGGAAGGCAAGCTTGGCGATACAGATGTTCAGATCTCCTACCATTGTAACCGACTCTATGTAACCCTAACCCTATCCGGTGTCTATATAAACCGGAGGGTTTTAGTCCGTAGGACAACATACACATCAACAGTCATACCATAGGCTAGCTTCTAGGGTTTATCCTCTCTGATCTCGTGGTAGATCTACTCTTGTACTAACCATATCATCAATATTAATCAAGCAGGACGTAGGGTTTTACCTCAATCGAGAGGGCCCGAACCTGGGTAAAACTTCGTGTCCCTTGACTCCTGTTACCATCTGGCCTAGACGCACAGTTCGGGACCCCCTACCCGAGATCCACCGGTTTTGACACCGACATTGGTGCTTTCATTGAGAGTTCCTCTGTGCCGTCGCCATCAGGCCTGATGGCTCCTACGATCATCAATGGCGATGCAGTCCAGGGTGAGACCTTCCTCCCCGGACAGATCTTCGTCTTTGGCGGCTTCGCACTGCAGGCCAATTCACTTGGCCATCTAGAGCAGATCGAAAGCTACACCCCTGGCCATCAGGTTAGATTCGGAAATTTAAACTACACGGCTGACATCCGCGGGGACTTGATCTTCGACGGATTCGAACCACTGCCGAGCGCGCCACACTGTCATGACGAGCATGATCTAACTCTGCCGCCAAACGGTGCCCTGGAGGCCGCACCCGCACTAGCTCCGATCCTTAGTTCGGAGTCAACTGCACCGATCGAGGATGGGCGGTTGGACGCCACCTCGGGGGCTGCGATCGAAATGGCGATTGAGCCGAATACCAGTCCCGTACTCTACGAGGCTCGTGACTCCAAGGAGCCGGACTCCTCTCTGGACTCCGATCCCTCCGCGCCCCTGCCAGTCGAATCCGATTGGGCACCGATCATGGAGTTCACTACCGCAGACATCTTTCAGCACTCACCTTTTGGCGATATCCTGAAGTCACTGAAGTCTCTCTCTCTTTATCAGGAGAGCCCTGGCCGGACTACGGTCAGCAAGGTTCGGGTACGGACGATGAAGAAATTCAAAACCCACCCACCACCCACTTTGTAGCCACTGTCGACGACTTAACCGACATGCTCGACTTCGACTCCGAAGACATCGACGGTATGGACGCCGATGAAGGAGATGATGAAGAACCAGCGCCTACTAGGCCCTGGAAGGCCACCTCATCATATGACATATACATGGTGGACACCCCAAAAGAGGGAGAGGGCGATGGAACAGCGGAGGATGACCCCTCCAAGAAACAGCCCAAGCGCCGGCGTCAGCAGCGCCGCTCAAAATCCCGCCAACACAAAAACGGTGATTCTAGCACGGGAGATAATAATACTCCGGAGAGTGTCAAAGAAAACCCCCTCCAGCAAGGTTTAGCACAGGAGGATGGAGAAACCAGCCCTCATGAGAGAGCGGCAGACAGAAAGGTCGAGGACGATAATTATATGCCTCCCTCCGAAGACGAGGCAAGCCTCGACGACGACGAATTCGTCGTGCCAGAGGATCCCGTTGAGCAAAAGCATTTCCAACGCAGGCTTATGGCCACGGCAAGAAGCCTTAAGAAAAAACAGCAACAACTCAGAACTGATCAAGATTTGCTGGTTGACAGATGGACTGAAGTCCTTGCGGCCGAAGAGCATAAACTCGAACGCCCCTCCAAGAGTTACCCAAAGCGCAAGTTGCTACCCCGATTAGAGGAGGAAGCACTTGATGCAGCCGAACGGCCACCTCATGGCCGCGACAGAGAGGCCTCCCGGCCCTCCACTCAAGCTGCACCCCGTACCAAGGCACGGGAATATGCGCTGGACTTACGAGACATGTTGGAGGACAAGGCAAGGCAAACACGATCGATCTACGGATCGCGTGGGCACCCCATGGCTCGAGACGGTAACCGTCACGTCGGCCACAAATTCGGCAGGGCCCAACACAGTAGACAAAGCTCATTGGAGCTACGTCATGATATCGCCCAGTACAGAGGCGCCGCACACCCACTATGCTTTACAGATGAAATAATGGATCATCAAATCCCTGAGGGTTTCAAACCCGTAAACATCGAATCATATGATGGCACAACAGACCCTGCAGTATGGATCGAGGATTATCTCCTTCATATCCACATGGCCCGCGGCGACAATTTTCATGCCATCAAATACCTCCCACTCAAGCTTCAAGGACCAGCTCGGCATTGGCTCAACAGCTTGCCAACATGATCAATCAGTTGTTGGGAGGACCTGGAAGCCCCATTCGTTGACAATTTCCAAGGCACTTATGTGCGACCCCCAGACACCGATGACCTAAGTCATGTAATCCAGCAGCCAAAGGAATCGGCCAGACAGTTCTGGACACGGTTCCTAACAAAGAAAAATCAAATAGTCGATTGTCCGGACGTTGAGGCCCTAGCAGCCTTCAAGCACAATATCCGTGATGAGTGGCTGGCTCGGCACCTCGGACAGGAAAAGCCGAAATCTATGGCAGCACTCACAACACTCATGACCCACTTTTGCGCGGGAGAAGACAGCTGGCTCGCTCGTAGCAACAATATGACCAAGAACCCTGGTAGTTCGGACACCAGGGACATTAGTGGCAGGTCGCGTCGCAACAAGCAGAAGCGCCGCATTAACAGCGACAATGCTGAGGATACGACAGTTAATGCTGGATTCAGAGGCTCTAAATCCGGTCAGCGGAAGAAGCCATTCAAAAGGAATCCTAGGGGGCCGTCCAGCTTGGACCGAATACTCGACCGCTTGTGCCAAATACATGGCACCCCCGAAAAGCCGGCCAATCACACCAACAGGGATTGTTGGGTGTTCAAGCAGGCAGGCAAGCTAAGCACCAACAATAAAGACAAGGGGCTGCATAGCGATGACGACGAGGAGCCCCGGCTGCCGAACAACAATGGACAGAAGGGTTTTCCCCCACAAGTGCGGACGGTGAACATGATATACGCCACCCACATCCCCAAAAGGGAGCGGAAGCGCGCGTTAAGGGACGTATACGCGGTAGAGCCAGTCGCCCCAAAGTTCAACCCATGGTCCTCCTGCCCGATCACCTTTGATCGAAGAGACCATCCCACTAGCATCCATCATGGCGGATTTTCCGCATTGGTTCTAGACCCAATTATTGACGGATTTCATCTCACTAGAGTCCTCATGGACGGCGGCAGCAGCCTGAACCTGCTTTACCAGGATACAGTGCGAAAAATGGGCATTGATCCCTCAAGGATTAAACCCACCAAAACAACCTTTAAAGGCGTAACACTAGGTGTAGAGGCTAACTGTACAGGCTCAGTCACACTTGAACTGGTCTTCAGATCCCCGGATAATTTCCGAAGCGAGGAATTGATCTTCGACATAGTCCCATTCCGCAGTGGCTATCATGCACTGCTCGGACGAACCGCATTCGCCAAATTCAATGCGGTACCGCACTATGCATACCTTAAGCTCAAGATGCCAGGCCCTCGTGGAGTAATTACGGTCAATGGAAACACCGAACGCTCCCTCCGAACGGAGGAGCACACGGCGGCCCTTGCAGCGGAGGTACAAAGCAGCCTCTCCAGGCAGTTCTCCAGTCCGGCCATTAAACGTCCGGACACCATCAAGCGCGCCCGGAGTAACCTACAACAAGATCGCCTGGCACGTTCTGAGTAGGCATAGCAATGTGGCCCCAACCCCAACCCTCGCAAAAAGGCGATGCCAGTACTTCGCGTCCATAACTACCCTCTGGAAATACCATGGGCATAGGGGGAGGGGCACCATCATAACACGCCCAAAACACGGCTTAAACCGCACCAGGGGCTGTCGATTTTTTACTTTTCTCTTACTCCCAGGACTCTACTCTTCGGAAGGCCTGTTCGGCAGTTCAATTGCCGCACAAATGATGCAAGGACCAGGGAAGCAGACAAGCCATACCGCATTACGGAAATCCCAGGTGGTCTCTATCATGAGTAGTATACCTGTTTCGCATACTATTCCGCAGCTTGCCCCTGGAGCAGACATGTTAAATAGTCCAACTTTTCGTTTATCGCATTACTTGTATCATTCTGCTTTGATCGCAGCCATTTTTAATAAACAATGCATAGCTTTTGTCTATTTTTTGCATTATCTTTTTATAAATAAATGTTCCTTAACGACATGTTGCACCCGTACAACTTGGTATGGCCAAAATACGCCAGGGGCTTTTAGCACCCTCAATATGGTGTGAGAAGTCCGAACACTTTCAGAAGTGCGGAACCCCAAACTTATAGCACTATATGCATCGGCTCCGAATCATTTCTTGGGTCAATAGTTGGGTTTGCCTGGCTCCTATGTTTTGGTTCCTTACGTTCCGCTATATCGGCTAAGGTAGCACTAGGAGAACCACTGCGATTGTGCCCCAGTTGAGCTGGGCCGAGCACTTCAGTGGAGAAAGTAAAACTGACTATCATGATGAAGCGAGAGCTGGTCGCTGTTCGAGAGGTTTTTTCGAGTCCCTAAAGACTTATGCCGCTTAGGGTGAGGAGTCGGCTCTGTCCGGCCAAGGCGTGGATAGCTCCCCGAACTCGGTCTTCCGAATACTAGGGGCTTCACCAAAATTTAAAATTATAGAATTCTATGGCTAAGTGAGAGTGTTCACGCATTATAGTCCGATTGTCTCATTCGTTGGGCTGAGCGCCTCCCTCGAAGGAACCAAATATGGGAAAAAGAGCGCCCAGGTTTATCCCCGAACACCCCAGCACTAGCGGCAAGGGGGCAGAAGCCGACGACTCGCCATCTCTCAGTATTGATAAACAGCCGCACAGAAGGTAATATTTTAAATTCAAGCAGCATTGCTCAGCGCATATGAACAAGTTTTCAGCGCACAGGACAAACACGAGTGAGTTTTACTCAAAAATTACATCCCTAGTACATTCATCCGCCACAAGGCGGGCACCCTTCAGAACATCCTTATAGTAATTTTCGGGCTTGCGATGCTCTTTCCCTGCTGGTGGCCCGTCCTTCACAAGCTTCTCCGCATCCAGCCTGCCCCAGTGCACCTTAGCACGGGCAAAGGCCCTACAAGCACCTTCAATACATACGGAGCGCTTGATGACTTCGAGCCTTGGACAAGCCTCCACCAGCCGCCGCACCAGCCCGAAATAGCTCCCAGGCAGAGCCTCTCCAGGCCACAGCCGAACTAGGAGACCCTTCATGGCCTGTTCGGCCGCCTTGTGGAGCTCGACCAGTTGCTTCAGCAGGTCGCTCAGGGGCACGGGGTGTCCGGCCTCAGCATACTGAGACCAGAACACCTTCTCCGTCGAGCTGCCCTCCTCGGCTCGATAGAATGCGGCGGCATCAGATACACTCCGGGGAAGATCTGCGAACGCTCCTGGAGAGCTCCGGATTCGGGTAAGTAACAGGTAACTCACGTTTATGTGTTTGCTTTGCATAAAGAATGCCTTACCCGCCGCTATCTTTTTCACCTCACCCAACTCCTGGAGGGTCTTCTGGGATTCGGCCTTGGCAGATTTGGCATTTTCAATAGCCACCGCAAGCTCGGACGCTTGCGTCTTCGAGTCACGCTCCAAACTCTCATGTTTTTCCATGAGAGCCTGGAGCTCTTGCCGCACCTTGCCAACCTCGGCCTCATACTTCTCCCGCTTGGTGTGCTCCGAGGCCGAATTCTTCTCGGCCTCGTCCAGCGCTTGCTTAAGGGTCGCCACCTCAGACGTGGCCCCTACAATAGCCACGATGATCCTGTCATTTTTTGCAATTGCACCTTTTTATATATACATATTCAACCAAGGTATTTCTTACCTTCATTGTCCTCGAGCTGCTTCTTGGCACGCTCGAGATCTTGCTCGGACCTTTTGAGGTCCTGCTTTAGCGTGTCCACTTCCGCAGTCAGTGCGGTGGACGCAAGCAGGGTAGCCTACACATGCATATTGACTCATTTTTGTTAGACTCCTGCGAATTCTGTTTGATCCTCTATTCGGCTTTTTTTCCCAAACGCCAAACAGAGCATCAAGGGCTACTGTCTATGCGGTACTATTATTTACACTTTCTTTACTTACCTCGAAGCCTGTCAAAAGGCTAGTACAAGCTTCAGTCAGTCCATTTTCTGCGGACTGAACCTTCTGGACCACCGCACTCATAATAGCGCGGTGCTCCTCGTCGATGGAGACGCCTTGGAGCGCCTCCAGCATATTGTCCGGCCCCTCCGGTTGGACGGGGGCCGCCGGCACGGTGGACTTGCTCCTCTTGGAAGGAGGTCCCCCGCCGGACTCCGGAACCTTTGAAGGTTCTGGAGCGGTGTCCGGCCTAGGGCCGGACTTGGAGCCCTTGGGGGTTTCGTCCCCTTTACTCCTAGAGTCCGGGAGGTCGCCTTGCGGCGCCTCCAGGACCACCTCCTCCTGGATTGGAACCTGTTGGGACAACACTTCAGTGTCGTCCATAGGGCGGGGGGGAGGAAGCCGTCGGCAGCGAGTTCACGTCCGACGAGTCCAGTGAGCCGCTCGACGACCCGTCGAGCCGGTCTTTGGGTGGGCTGCATAAACATATTCGACATAAGGGAAAGCTGTACAATAGACGAATACTATGAATCACTCTGGTATTCGGATACTTCCAATTTGGCCAGGGGCTTAGCCCTAGGCGCCCACTCCTCTCTGCCGTCGTCGGCGTTGATGGAGTAGTCCGGAGAAAGGGTTTTCCCCTTCTTGGACCCTTCGGCCTCCCCAGTTGGGGCGGCCTTCCTTTTCTTCCCTTCCCCCGCTGGAGGGGGAGGGGTCTCTTCTTCCTCCTCCTCGTCTTCATGGGAGGAGTGCGCCTCGGATTCGTCGGATGGTGAATCTGACACCTCCGGGCGTCGGGCACTCTTTCGAGTCCCCGTGGCCTTCTTCTTGGCCTTCTTCTCTGGCACCACATAGGGTGCCGGAACCAGCAGCTTCGCCAGGTGAGCGTAAGCCGGTTGGGGTCTCAACATGTGGTGGATCGCCAGGTGAGCGTAAGCCGGTGGTGGATTGCCTCTAGGGCTGATGATGAATAGTACAAGGGAAGAACAACCTCCTGAGGTTGAGGTGTTCTTGTGAGAGGGCTCTCAATCAGGTTGGATCGAGCTAAGGTGAGATGCGATCTCCCCCTACTATGGTGGCTAGCTCTACTTATATAGGCCCTGGTCCTCTTCCCAAATATCGAGTGGGAAGGGAGCCAACAATGGCGGGCCAATTTGAAGGGGGACAGCTAGTACAAGCTATCCTGACAGAAGTGGTCTTCACCTGCGAAAAGCTCTGGTGGTGGCGTTGTCTTGGGCTCCACGATGACCTCCATCTTGCCGTCCTCCTGGTCTTGGTCTCGTTGCACCAACATAGCAACATTTGCCTGATGCCTCGGCACTCTTCGCCTGCGCTGGCCTCCTCTGCACCAAAGAGGAAACAAGGACGCTGCGTGTGCTGGCGCCCGCCTGGTGTCGTGTGTCATGGCTCACGTCATGAGGGTCTCATGAGGTTTGCCCCGCCTTGATATCTCCGCTCCTCATGAGCCTGCCTAGCTAGGCTACTCCAGAGGAGGCCTTGCATCATCTGCCTCGCGAGGGTCTTGGATGCTTTGTTGGTGAAGATGGGACGTACGGCCTGCTGGCTCAGCTACGCTGTGAGCCGCAGGCAGGCAAGTCTGGGGACCCCCGTTCCTAGAACGCCGACATGAATTTTGTCAACGTGAGCATATCCGGCTTGATGTTTCATTAGTAGCTCACCCCCAATCCAATGGTCAAGCTGAAAGAGCTAATCAGGAAATCTTGAAAGGTCTCAAGCCCCAGCTTATGGTTCCTTTACAACGGACGCTGGGTTGTTGAGTGGAGGAGTTACCCTCTGTGATATGGAGCATCAATACTACTCCTAACAGATCTACGGGTTATACACCTTTCTTCATGGTCTACGGAGCGGAGGCAGTCTTGCCTAGTGACATCCGTCATGACTCACCCCGCGTGGCGGCTTACATTAAAGCTGATAACGAACGAGTCCGTCAGGATGCACTTGACCTGTTAGATGAAGAGCGTGACTTAGCAGCAGCCCGCTCGGCGATTTACCAACAGGACCTACGCCGTTATCACAGCCGTCGGGTTAAGTCCAGAACCTTTCAAGAAGGTGACTTGGTGCTCCGGCTCATCCAGGATCAAACTGATGCACACAAATTATCCCCACCTTGGGAAGGACCCTTTGTGGTCAGCAAGAACTTGCACAATGGGTCATACTACCTCATCAATGTTCGAGAGCAGAAAGACTCACGTAAGTCGGAGGAAAAGACCCGCCGGCCGTGGAATATTGCTCATCTTCGGCCTTACTATACTTGAGCCACCGGCTCTCATGATGTACATACTTTGACATTGTATATATTATGATAAGTAATAAAGCAGGACCTCCATCCTTTTTTCCTCAATAATTACATGTCTACATCATTATAATTTCAAAATGACCAACTGGGGGCTAATTGTGTTCAAATCTAGCTTAAACCCTTTGGTCCGGCTCATGATCGTATCTGAGTCTAGGCGTTAAATCATATGATCACTAGGGGGCTTCCTGTTCAAACATAGGTCATATTCGAACCAAAGAGAACATAGCTGTCGGTACCTTCTTGATCGGTGCAATGCCAAAACTCACTAGGGGGCTTCTTGATCGTATTCGAATCATAGCTTAACCCGTTTTGGGTTCGACTTGGATCGTATTTGAATCAAGGTCATTAAAAACCTCTCAAGATCATTTGGTGGCTTCCTGTTCAAACATAGGTCGTATTCGAACCAAAGAGAACTTAGCTATCGGTACCCTCTTGTTCGGCGCAATGCCAAAGCCACTGGGGGCTACATGACCGTATTTGAATACTATCTTAACCCCTTTGGTCCGGTTTACTGATCGTATTCGAATTAGAAGCCTCCAAATTCTTTATTTATGTTTGACTTACTTTTTTTTGAAAGAAAATCTTTGTTCTATGGTTTTTCGTCTTGATCTAAGTATAAGTATGGTTTCATTTAACCCGGCTTGGTTTTTTGACGATAAATCGCCAGTGTATGACAGTCATCGTACATGTGGAAGTGTTGGCTTCTAAAGATTGGGTTATCACCCTTACTGTTCGGGTCACATAAGCCGGCGGTTCAGATTCAAGATCACATGTATGAAATTGCCGTTGTGTTTCAAAGTTAAAATTCATAACAGGCTTATATGTGTCTCTTCAATCAGAGGTTTTCCAGCTTTAGTTATACTTACATCCAGCCTTAATTATACAGTTATGATGGTTTCCATGGTTGTGTACTGGGCGTTTTGACCCGTCTGGCGATAAACCGCCAGGACAATTTTCATATCTTACATGCAGGAACAGATTCATACACTACTGATATTGTAAAGGATGTAAGGCATATCTTCACATGACGGATAAAAGTGTTGTACACAGCACAATATGCACGGTGGCATAAGCAGAACATGAAGTCTTAAGCTAGCCTATTACAAGGCACTTGGAGCCCAAAAGTATAATGTTGTTTTTAAACTCTCATAGCAGATGATAAACTAAATTCGGCTCATCAATACTGGCCGGGTTGTTTGGATGGTTAGGACTCATCCCTTGTCGGTTCATCCTCCTCTACCATTTGGAAATTGGGCTTGGACCAATCAAAGCCATGAAGGGCGACGAACTCAGTCTCATCATCAATCAGACCAGACGGGTCAATTTCTGGGGCGAAAGTGTGCTAGCGAACCGGCGGGATTAGATCTGTCACTTTATACGAAGGAGTCGCCATCTTTTTATTTTCTGCATCAAAACCCGGCTGATACTTGGTAAGGTTGGTTTCTTCGGCAATGATGGTGGCATGAGGACAAATCTCTTTTACACAAGCAGCAGAGTCTTCTTGGTCGAAGGGACTCCCATCTTCCTTAAAAATGGAATACCCCTTGGCTACGTCCGTCGGGTCTAGCTCCGGTACCCAGGCTTTGGAGCGGCTTAAAGCAGTTACAGCTCCGGCTCTCGCACAGGAACGCTTGACTTCTTGAAACCTGGCGGGTAAGATGGATAGCTTCTTCAAGACATCACTCAATAAGTTTGGTCCTTGGTTAGCTGGGGAGATAATGGCAAGAGCCCGTTGAGCTCCAGTATACAGTTGCTCCACAAGGGTGTAAACCGCCATGAGCTTTATAAGCTATTTTGACTCAGATTGCTGCTCTAGGGACCTGTGAAGTATTTCCAATAGGTTAAGCAGGCGGCTCACATTATGGTGACAAAATAGGCTTTAAGTAAATAATAAAGTGACTCACCGAAGATTGCAGAGACCATCTGAGACACACGGTTCTTTAAACCGGTGAGTTCAGCGGTAACTTCCTTGAGAGCTACCTGAGCCGTTTCAGCGCGCTGTGTCAGGGCAATCTTTTCATCGGCCCAAGATTTTTTCTTTGTGTTAAAACTGGTCTTCAGTTTCTCTGTTTTAGACTTGCTCAACTGGAGTTTGGATTCAATCTTATTTGTTTCAGTCTCCTAAGTCGACAGCCGGGTCTTGACTTCAGTCAATTGGGATTCCAGTTCTGCGGTTGCAGCCTGTATACAGAATAAGGTTGTTAGTTTCATGGCGGATTATAAAAGCATGTCCCAAGTGTTTTTGCAAACAATAACACTTGGCACTTGGGGGCTAAAGTCTGTCAGCGCAATCTTATTATCAAAGGAATTGGATTTTTTTTAGAAGTCCCAAGTGCTTTGCAAGCAAGAACACTTGGCACTTGGGGGGCTAATGTATGTTGCTATTTTTTCCTACTTAAGAACCGGCTCATTCATATTGATTAAGCCGGACCCTGGGGACTACACATGCAACAGTTATGCTGTCATCAAAATCCGGGTTTACAGTATATAAACCAGACTTAGAGGGAGTCTAGGACAGGAGCTTCTAAACATTTCAAAGTCTACAGATTATTCAAGTTTTTTCATAATTAGAAGACTTGGGGGCTGACAGGATGTATATATAACCCGGATGACATACCTCATATTTCTGATACAACTGTTTGACCATTTCAATCTCTGAGTCACGGCTGGAGTTGACTTGGCTAAGGTAGCCAGATAGTACTTCGCCAATACTCAGATGGGTGTAGTGGGAGACATCAAACCTCACTTTTTGCCTCTCCATGACCTCTTGCTTGGTGGAGTGTCTTGCCAGCACAGTTGGATTACCCGGATCAAAGAATCTGCTACCAGTGATTAAAACATCATTGTCGTAAGTCTCCGGCGGGTTAGCTGAGCTTGACGGCTCAGCAGTGGATTGAGAACGGTTTCGTCAACAGACAGCTCAGGAAGATCTGAGTGAACGTTGGCAGCAGGGTCTTCTGGTGCTTCCGATTGTTGCGAGGCAAGAGTTGGCTGCGCTGGTTCAGCAACTTTCGGGTCTTCAGCCGATTTGGCCACCTTGGCCTTCTTGGGCTTTGCTTGACCACTAAGGAGAATTTAAGGAGTCAATATAATGATACATGCATAAAGGTGCAGAAGAAGGATAATTATCTCTACCCGGGGGCGGTCTTAAAAGCCGGCAGCTGAGTTTGGGAGGAATCACCAGAGGAGGAACGAGCAATCTCCTGCAAAAAATAGAATTATGGTTGAGTGATTTATAAAAGTGACTCGTTCATCAGAGTTAAGATGTAAAAGAACCTCATTCTAGCGTTTCCGAGGAGTTTTCGATAAGCCGGAGGGTAACTCATCATCTCCACTGGTCGGGGTCTGACGACGGCTCTCATGTTGCTGCTTTTTCAAAAGAAAATGAGGATCTAAATAAGCCAAGGGGTGTGAAAACCTTACTTTCCGGGTTACCCGACGAGGTTTCTGCCTTGGCTAAGGTTCTGAGTCGGAGGAAATAATAGTTACCTCTTCTTCTACTGCCTGGCTGGCCCCCGTGTCATCCTGGAATAGTCAGTGTCAATAAGGTTGTTAAAAAGCAGGCCCAGAGAGTCAAGGGCTACCTCCGACTCAGAGACGTCATCCAACTTGAACATGTCAGAAGCAGTTGGTTTCTTCTTAGATTTTCTGGCCGTCTTCTTGGCATCTATTGTGGCAGCTCTAGCTTTTTTGGCAGCCTCATGATCATATTTGGCATTCCAAAAGTCAGATTTAGCCTGTAGGAAAATAACAGGTTGAAATTCATGCAAATACTTAACTGCTGAAGAAAAAGGAGTCAAGGGGATTTACCTCTGGTGCTAGGTTAAGTTTGCAGAAAGGATTCAATCCTACTTTGCTGCAGTCTTCATATTTGTTGTTGACGAGGGTGGTTGACATTTCAACAATGGCTTCTTCAGTCAGACGTAGGGAGCTATGGCGTAATGGATTGTCTGCTCCTCCGGTGTAGTTGTACTTCAAGTCAGATCGGCGGCTTAGAGGGATGATCCGCCATGCGATCCAATAGCGGATCAAGTCAACTCTAGTTAAGCCATTTCCTAGCAAGGCTTGAACCCTTTTGATGGTTGGAATGAGTTTCTTACGTTCAGTGGCAGAAAGCTTATCAGGGAGTGAATACTTAGCGTCAAGACGCTCAGCGCGATAACCCGGCATTGGTTTTCCATCAGCCGGCGACGGGTTTTTGCCATAGAACCAAGTTTGGTTCCAGTCCTTCGGATGGCTTGGCAAGACTACTAAAGGAAAGACGACATCCTGTCTGCGCTGAATCGAAATCCCACCAAGTTCCAAGCTGGGGCCGTTGGTGTATACATTCTGGCAGTTCAAATAGAAATACTCTGTGAAGAGTTCAACGGTAGGTTCTTATTGAAGATAAACCTCATAGAGAACTTGGAAATTACAGATGTTTGATATGGAATTGGGTCCAATGCCTTGCGGATGAAGCTTGAAAAAATGCAGGACCTCTCTGAAGAATTTTGAGCCAGGCGGTGAAAAACCCCGGTTCATATGATCAATAAAGACGATGATTTCACCTTTTTGGCTGAGGCTTTTCTTTGGCCGGGTCAGGGCGCGGTAGGACATGACGTTCTTCTCTGGTAAATACCCAACGGTGACAAAATCCTTTAGAGTGTGCACAGTGACTGTAGAAGGGACCCAGTTGCAAACTATCATCGTCTTTGGCGGCATGGCGAAAAGACAAGCTAAAAAGGAAGTAATTAGCCAGTTCAAGTTAATTGGTGGAATTACAAGTTAATGATTGCAATACAGATGTGTAATGGCGGCTTAAATAAGGGCTAATGGTATATGAAGGAGAAATAAGCCAGTAACAAAAAATTGGTTAAGTACTGAGGTAAACAAGTTTCATAGACTGCAGATATTAATTTGGATCAACGGCTGTTCAGAAAAGAAAAATAAATCTAGACCTAAAAGTCAGTACAGATGAGTTCATCACCTTGTACAAGAATTTTCTTCCAAGAAAGGGGATTTAGTGATACTGAAAGTGGAACTAAAACAGCTACCGCATCAGTTTAACGCCGTTCTCAAATGAAAGAGGCTCGTGGTATAGCCTGGAGGGTGAACTACGACGAACTACAAAGAACACGAAGAAGCTCGCAAACCCTAGTGTGGATCTAAGGTACGAAAAAACAGAAACTTATAGCTGCAGATCTGATGTGGAAGGTTGCCACTGTTATCTGGATCGACTCAGGTTGATGCAGCGGCCGGGGTTGAGGAAGACGAAGTGCTCTGCGGCGGCGGTGGAGCTCGAGCGGCAGAGGGGTTGCGAGAGAAGGAAGAAGGAGAAAAATGTAAGATGGCTTTCGGATCCTATTTATAAGGAAAGGGGCGATAGGCAGGCGCGAAAGACAAGGAGGCCAAAATGATGATTATCCAGCTAATTGGACGCCTCGATTTTAGGAAAGCATTTAAGATAAAGATCCGTTAAGGTGACGTCGTGGCGGGTTTCCAAACTTCATGGAGATGACGTCATGGCGGGTTACAAAGCTCTCACAGCAGTAGTAGATGGATTTTTTCTAAGTGTTGAAGATTGACATGAACAAAGTTCAAATCAACCTAGGGCCTAATGTTGGGGATATGACTACCAGATATGACCCGCCCAGGAGGGGCCGGGTCAACCATAGTGGCGGTTTACCTAAATGAAGCCCAAGAGTATACAAGATGGCGGTTCACAGTTAGGCTTGTAATAGGCCCAAGCCCAGAGGCGGCTTAACGCCCGTAAGTATAAACCGCCATGTATGAATAGACTTGTAATGTAAGGTATGTAAGATACATCACCGAGCCAGACACGTTGTATGAGCCGGCCGGGACTTTGTAAGCCGCAGGGCGTCAACCCGTGTATATAAGGGGACGACTCGGCGGCGGCTTAGGGCAAGAAACAACAGATCGAGAGCCAGGTTAAGCGTATTCGCTCCTTGGTCATCGAAACCTAGCAATACCATCTCAACTAGAGTAGGCCTTTACCTTCACCGCAAGGGGCCGAACCAGTATAAACCTCTCGTGTCCCTTGTCCCGTTTAACCCATTTAAGCTTCCTAGTTGCGATGGCTCCATGATTAAGTCCTTTCACTAGGACATCTGTCGTGATAATTCCACAATAGAGCCTCTTCTGGTTCTCTAGTTTTAGTTCTAGTTAATATAATTAGAGATAGTTCTAGTTCCTCTAATCCTTGTAATTGCAAGACCCATGTGGTTCTAATCTCCTCCTCTAATTCCCCGCCGACAATTAGTTCTGGACGGTGAAGCGCTACCGGATCGTGAAGACTGTACGCTTGCAATTCGTGGAGAGGACCTGCTTTCGATCTTCCGTTCGAGGGACTGATCGTGGGTGGTTCATGGGATCATTCATCTATAGTTCGAGAGACTCCAAGTACAATCTACACCTACTCGTGTACTTCCACTGCTACTCGGAGTCGGTAAAGATCATGATCTAAACCTGTTATGCATCTTCATATTGTTCCTGGGTGATCGTAGAGCGATTTTTTTTCTATTTTATACTATGTTTCCCAACATCATTGAGGAAGAAATTAGGTTTCGAGATAAAACGAGGCCAGTTTTGCATCTGAAATGACTGTTACGTCGTCGATTGGCCTTTAAATTTTTTTTCCACATGGGTGTATGTATCATGTCAAAATTTGACATTTCATGAGTTTGTTTGCTATACTTAAAACATTAAATGCATTTCTAGGCATTTAATGAATATAATTTCAATTTGAACCGCAGATACATGAAATAATCGCCAAATGGGTTGAAAATCTAATTGGTGGACTTTACACTATGGTTAGGCCTTACGTATAGAAATAAGAGCAATCAGAGGCACCAGGTGGTCGAGACTCGCGTACCAACATTGTGTTTATTGACATTTTAATTTTGAAAAATTCAAACAAAAACCAAAAATCAGGATACTTGACATGGTGTCAT
Source organism: Triticum aestivum (assembly GCF_018294505.1). Taxonomy (NCBI): domain Eukaryota; kingdom Viridiplantae; phylum Streptophyta; class Magnoliopsida; order Poales; family Poaceae; genus Triticum; species Triticum aestivum. Next base: position 478,937,006 of record NC_057794.1, read on the forward strand.
GATATGACTGCTATGTTGTGCTAAAATTTTGAGAATATTTCAAGATACTTGACATGATGTCATGATATTACAATCCAAACCTCCCACGAAGAGAATTTTCGAGAAGGAATGAGCCAAGGTTGCATGTGAAACGATCGATGCTTTGTTGGCGGGCCTAGAATTTTTTCGCACTCAACACACACCATTTCATGTACCATGTCAAAAGTGAACATTTTTCACGCTACATTAGCTATATTTAACCCATTAAATGCATTTTTAGCAATTTAATTGATATAGTTTAAATTTGAATTGCATTTACATAAACTAATTGCCAGAAACAGGTTGACAACCTTATTGGTTATCTATAGTGTATGTTTATATGGCACAAGAAAAGAAAAAGAGTATCACACACTCGGTGGAAGACTCAGACACCAACATGGTAGTTATTATCATTTTAATTCTGAATAATTCAAATGAATCCAAAAAATCATGAAATTTTGCATGGTGTGGTAAAATTTTGAGAATGTTTCCAACAAGTTGTCACGTAGACTGCTTACAAACCATTCATATTCGAGGAAGAGACTAAGTTTCAACAGGGAACGGGTTTACGTCCGAAGCCACCGCCCCTTCCTCGGTTGACTTTGAAACATTATTCACACTCACCACATGATTATATGTGATAAAAAAATTGGCACTTTTTAGAGTTTGTTATCTACTTAAGTTGCTCTATTAAATACCTAGATTGTATTTAGTGCCCTTAAAATAGAAAATTAACTGGTAATGGCGTCAAACTTTTACATGAAACTTCCAGTGGTACCTTTAATGTAGATTTTTTAAACTAGAAGCCTAAACTTAAAACATTTAAAACCCTAAAATTAAAAAAGGACAAAAACCGGTGGGGGCCCCACCATTGATACTACCCAATCATCTTGAAATTACCAATGACGGGAACAGACACACACACACACACACACACACACCCCATTGGTACTTGTGTTACTAGTGGGCAGCTAAGCATACCTGCCATGGTACTTTAGGCCAGAATAACTGCCAAATGTTTGAGATCGAAAGTGAAATCTATGTTTCTGTCGATGGTTACACGAGCCCTATGAAGGAGATATGCCCTAGAGGAAATAATGAAGTTGTTATTTTATATTTCCTTATATGATGATAAATGTTTATTATTCATGCTAGAATTGTATTAATCGGAAACTTGACACATGTGTGGATACATAGACAAAACACTGTGTCCCTAGTAAGCCTTTACTAGCCTAGCTCGTTAATCAAAGATGGTTAATTTCCTAACCATAGACATGTGTTGTCATTTGATGAACGGAATCACATCATTAGGAGAATGATGTGATGGAAAAGACCCATCTGTTAGCTTACCATAATGATCGTTAAGTTTTATAGCTATTGCTTTCTTCACGACTTATACCATATTCCTTTGGCTATGAGATTGTGCAACTCCCGGATACCGGAGGAATACCTTGTGTGCTATCAAACATCAAAACATAACTGGGTGATTATAAAGATGCTCTACAGGTATCACCAAAGGTGTTTGTTGGGTTGGCATAGATCGAGATTAGGATTTGTCACTCTGAGTATCGGAGAGGTATCCCTGGGCCCTCTCGGTAATGCACATCATAATAAGCCTTGCAAGCAATGTGACTAATGAGTGAGTTGCGGGATGATGCATTACAAAATGAGTAAAGAGACTTGCCGGTAACGAGATTGAAATAGGTATGAAGATACCGATGATCGAATCTCGGGCAAGTAACATACCGATGACAAAGGGAATAATTTATGTTCTCATTACGGTTTGACCGATAAAGATATTCGTAGAATATGTAGGAACTAATATGAGCATCGAGGTTCCACTATTGGTTATTGACCAAAGATGTGTATCGGTCATGCCAACATAGTTCTCGAACCCGTAGGGTCCGCACGCTTAACATTCGATGATGATTTTGTCTTATATGAGTTATGTGATTTGGTGACCGAATGTTGTTCGGAGCACCGGATGAGATCACAGTCATGACAAGGAGTCTCAAAATGGTCGAAAGGTAAAGATTCATATATAGGATGATAGTATTCGGACACCGGATGTGTTCTGGGGGTACCGGGTACGTATCGGGTCAGCGGAAGGGGTTCTGGGCAACCCCTGACAAGCTATATGGGCCTAATGGGCCAAGAGGGGTAAAACACCAGCCACTAAGGGGCTGGTGCGCCCCCCATATGGTCTTGCCAAATTGGAGAAGGAAAGGGGGAGAAGGAAAGGAAAAACGGAATAGGATTCCCCCTCTTCCCTTCCTACTCCGAATAGGAATAGGAAAGGGGGGAGGCCGAATTGGGAGGACCCCAAGTAGGATTCCTCCTACTTGGGGCGCCACCTTTGCTGCCTATCCTCCCCTCCAACCTATATATAAGTGTGGGGGGGGCACCGCGAGAACACACAAAAAACATTGTTAGCCGTGCTCGCCGCCCCCTCCACGGTTTACGCCTCCGGTCATATTCACGTAGTGTTTAGGCGAAGCCCTGCGCGGATCATGTCACCATCACCGTCACCATGCCGTCGTACTGATGAAACTCTCCCTTGACACTTTGCTAGATCAAGAGTTTGAGGGACGTCATCGAGATGAATGTGTCTATAACTCGGAGGTGCCGTACATTCGGTGCTTGATCGGTCGGAACGAGACTACATCAACCGCATTGTCAAACACTTTAGCTTTCGGTCTATGAGGGTACGTCAACACACTCTCTGATGACCCACAAGTATAGGGGATCAATTGTATCTCTTTTCGATAAGTAAGAGTGTCGAACCCAACGAGGAGTAGTAGGAAATGACAAGTAGTTTCTGGTAAGGTATTGTCTGCAAGTGCTGAAATTGTAAGTAGCGAGTAGTTTGATAGCAAGATAATTTGTAACGAGTAAGTAATGATAATAGTAACAGAAGTGCAGCATGGTAGCCCAATCCTTGTGAGGAAAAGGACAGGCCAAAATGGTCTCTTATGACAAGCAAAGCGTTCTTGAGGGTACACGGGAATTTCATCTAGTCACTTTCATCATGTTGGTTTGATTTGTGTTCACTAGTTTGATAATTTGATATGTGGGTGGACCGGTGCTTAGGTGTTGTTCTTACTTGAAAAAACCTCCTACTTATGATTAACCCTCCCTCAAGCATCCACAACTACGAGAAAAGTATTAAGAATAAATTCTAACCATAGCATTAAACTTTTGGATCCAATCGATCCCTTACAAAATAGCGCATAAACTGGGGTTTAAGCTTCTGTCACTCTCGCAGCCCACCATCTAACTGCTACTCCACAATGCATTCCCTTAGGACCAAATATGGTGAAGTGTCATGTAGTCGACATTCACATGACACCACTAAGGGAATAACAACATAGATACTATCAAAATATCAAATACATATCAAGTTCACATGATTACTTGCAACATGATTTCTCCCTTGACCTCAAGAAAAAAGTAACTACTCACAAATGATAAACATGTTCATGATTAGAGGAGTATTAAATAGCATAATGGATCTGAACATATAATCTTCCACCAAATAAACCATATAGTAATCAACTACAAGATGTAATCAACACTACTAGTCACCCACAAGTACCGATCTATAGTTCCGGTAACAAGATTGAACACAAGAAGTGAACTAGGGTTTGAGAGGAAATGGTGATGTTGAAGATGTTGATGGAGATTTACCTCCCCAAGATGGGAGAGTTGTTGGTGATGATGATGACGATGATTTCCCCCGCCGGGAGGGAAGTTCCCCTCGCGGAATCGCTCCGCCGGAGGGCAAAAGTGCTCCTGCCCAAGTTCCGCCTCGAGGCTGCGGCGCTTCATCCCGAAAGTCCTCCTCTTATTTTTTTTTTGTAGGTCAAAATGACTTATATACCAGAAGATGGGCACCGGAGGTGGGCCGAGGAGGCCACAACCCACCAGGGCGCGCCTGGGGGGCCTGGCGCACCTAGGTGGGTTGTGCACACCTGGTGGCCCCCTTTGGTGTTTATTGGCTCCAGTATTTCTTAAATAATCCATAAAAAATCTCCATAAAGTTTCAGCTCATTTGGAGTTGTGCAGAATAGGTGTCCTAACGTAGCCTTTCCAGGTCCAGATTTCCAGCTGCCAGAATTCTCCCTCTTGGTGTGTTCCTTGCAAATTATGAGAGAAAAGGCATTACAATTACTCCAAAAAGCATTATTATGGATGAAAACATTATAAATAACAGTAAGAAAACATGATGCAAAATGGACGTATCAACTCCCCCAAGCTTATACCTCGCTTGTCCTCAAGCGAAAACCGAAATCGAAAAACATGTCCACATGCTTTGAGAGAGAGGTGTCGATAAAAACAAAATACAGACATAGAAGCATCATGTTGATTATTATAACATCAAAAAATTAAACATAGGACTTCTATCATAGAAATTTTATCATATAATTCTCATGAATAAGTAATAGTTCCTCACACAATCAAAGTATAAAGCAAAAACTCTATTAGAAACCAACAAACTATGTTCTCAGTCAACTTTGCAACTACAATTCATCATCTTTTTAGGAAGGTTCACGTGTCGGAACCTTTAGGCAAGTCCACATACTCAACCATCATATAGTCTTCTATGATTGCTAACACTCACCTCGTACCCATGAACAAAACATTTCAACCGGACACAAAGAAAGATAGGGGCTTATAGTTTCGCCTCCCAACATACTCACCTCAAGGGTGATGTCAACAATAATAACTCATGCTATCTATATCCAACTGGACATATGTGCCTAGATCATTCCTCACCACATGATGCTTGCCAAAGGAGAAAAATAAAAGGAATAGAGAGAAAAACTTTGACTCTTTGCATAAAAGTAAAAGATAGGCCCTTCACAGAGGCAAGCAGAGGTTGCCATGCGCTTATTTGTTTGTATGCTTAATCCCTTAGTGCAAGAGAACATCATGTTGTATCGCCCCTTAAGATGACAACCTTTATTATGCAGTTTGTCGCTTTTATTCTTTGTCATCGAAGTTCGTACAACGCTCATTTTCTCTTACACGAAATGATCTCACACTTTTAGAAGCAATTTTTATTGCCTTTTTGCACCGTTGACAACTTACTTGAGGGATCTTGCTCAATCCCTAGGTAGGTGTGGTGGACACTTGAAAAAGATTTGGGTTTAAGGATTTTTGGATGCACAAGTAGTATCTCTACTTAGTACGAAATTTTTGGCTAGCAAAGATAGGGGGCAAGCACCACATGTTAAAGGATCTATAACAATATGACTTCTATGTGAATATAAACAAACATAAATCATTAAGTTGTCTTCCTTGTCCAACGTCAACAATTTTGGCATATAATATTTTGATGAGGGGTCACAATCACAAAAGATTTCTAGGATAGTATATCTATATGTGAATCTTCTCTTCCCTTATTAATTCTTTCATGAGTTGTATCATTGACTAATCATGTGTTTGTCAATCTCTAATAAAATTTTCTACTTATATTTTTCCTTATGTGGTTCCATCACCTACCATAGGATTAGTATATAATCTTATTGATCTATTTCCTTTCTTCATTTATTTCCTTCCTCTTTTTCTTTTTTTATTTCTTTTATTTATTTGCAACATGAAAGTAAAGAAAGAAAAAACTCAAACTAAATTTATTATATAACTTGCACACGATTACAAGGATAGATCACTAAGCAAACTTTGAAAGAAGAAAGGATCGAACTAAAATTTATTTCATCTAAAATCAAATGATCGAACTAAAATAAGTAAAAGCAAAAGCATAGTGGGATGATACAATACCGGGGCACCTCCCCCAAGCTTGGCGGAAGCCAAGGGGAGTGCCCATACCCGATACTCAATTCTCTTTTGGTGGTGAAGAAGATGATGGTGGTGATGATAACTGTGCCTTCAACTTTTTCATATTGTAGTTGAGGAGAGAAATTCCCTCTTTTAAATCATCGACCTCCAACTCCAGCTTCAAGATCTTGTCACATAAATCTCCTTTGCTTTTCTGTTGAAAACGAGAAGGAATAGATCTGTTATTAGACCGGTTAGCTCTCTCAGGAAGACTGGACTTCTTGATTTTATGTGCATATCCCCAGGTTGAGGTAGAGGAACATCCTCCTCCTCCGAGCTTGAATCATCGATCCTCATCAAGTGAGCATCCTCCTCGTCATCCGTAGTTCGACTACAAGGAGATAGGTCCCCATAGGTCCTTGGGTTAGCAATGATATGTGAGACATAGCTCTCACCGTCGAAGTCTTGGGACGACATATTGTCAGATCTATGCAGAAAACAGCAAGAATAGAGAACAGAGGATTTCTTTGTGATACGGCGATCAACAGGTTCGGGAAGTATCTTGTAGGACAAGTATATGGAAGAAAAAATGGAGTATGGGAGGTGTCCTAGGTGGGCACAACCCACCTGGGTGCGCCAGGAAAGCCTGGCACGCCCTGGTGTCTTGTGCCCACCAGGGGACACTTCCTGGAAGTTTCTTTATTTCCAAAATTTTAAAATATTCCAAAACTAATAAAAAAACATTATTGCAGATTTTTCGGAGTCCGTTTACTTACCGTATCACATACCTCTTTATTTTCATGATTCTAGAGTGTTCCGGAAGGACTCTTTTATGTGTTCTTCCGGTGTCATGGTTTGGATAATATTACTTTCAACATTGATAGGTGTACCTGAGATATAATGCATTATTCGTTGCCCATTGACAACCTTCGGAGTTATTTATTTTGATGTCTCCAGACCGGTAAACCTCCTCGTTGATGTATGGGCCTTCCCATTTCGAGAGGAGCCTTCCTGCAAAAAAATCTAAAACGAGAGTTGTACAAAAGAACGTATTCTCCAACTTTCAACTCACGCTTTTGAATTCATTTGTCATGCCATCTTTTAACTTTTTCTTTGAAATAACTTTGCATTTTCATATGCTTGGGTTCTCCATTCATCTAAGGAGCTTATATCAAATAATCTCTTTTCACCAACAAGTTTGAAATCATAGTGGTGTTCTTTAACTACCCAATATGCTTTATGTTCTAACTCAAGAGGCAAATGACAATCTTTTCCATAAACCATTTTATAAGGAGACATACACATAGGATTTTTATATGTTGTTCTATAAGCCCATAGTGCATCGTCTAATTTCTTAGACCAATTCTTCCTGGACCTATTGACAGTCTTTTGCAAAATTAATTTTTTTCTCTATTGCTAAGTTCAACTTGACCACTAGACTGAGGATGATAGGGTGATGCAATTCTATGGTTAGCATCATACTTAGCAAACATCTTACAAAAAGCACCATGAATAAAATGTGAACCACCAATAGTCATTAAATATCTAGGGACTCCAAACCTTGGGAAAATAACTTCCTTAAGCATTTTAATAGAGGTGTTGTGATCAGCACTACTGGTTGGAATGGCTTCTACCCATTTAGTAACATAATCAACAGCAACCAAAATATGTGTATACCCATTATAGGAAGGAAAAGGTCCCATGTAATCAAATCCCAAAACATCAAATAGTTCAACGGCAAGTGAATAATTCATAGGCATTTCTTGACGCTTACCGATATTACCTATTCTTTGACATTCATCACAAGAAGAGACAAACTTACAGGCGTCCTTGAAGAGAGTCAGATTGCAATACCTTGTGAGAAGTTTTGTCTCCAGCATGATGCCCTCCATAAGCCTTGGGGTGACATTTCCGTAAGATTTGTCCTTGTTCATGCTCAGGTACACAACTTCTAATAATACTATCTACTCCTTTATAAAGATGTGGGTCATCCCAAAAGTAGTGTCTTAAATCATAGAAGAATTGTTTTCTTTTGCTGGTATGTAAAGCTAGGTGGTAAACTTTAGCAACAATGTAATTAGCATAGTCAGCATACCAAGGAGTACCACTAGCAACATTTATTGCAGCTAACTGCTCATCAGGAAAACTATCATCAATAGGTAGTGGGTCATCAAGCACATTTTCAAGCCTAGACAAAATATCAGCTACGGGGTTCTCAGCTCCTTTTCTATCAATGATATGTAAATCAAATTCTTGTAATAAGAGAACCCAATGAATAAGTCTAGGTTTAGCATCTTTCTTTTCCATAAGATATTTAATAGCAGCATGGTATGTGTGAACAGTTACTTTGGAATCAACAATATAAGGTCTAAATTTATCACAAGCAAACACTACTGCTAAGAATTCTTTTTCAGTAGTAGCATAATTTCTTTGAGCACTGTCTAGAGTTTTACTAGCATAATGAATAACATTTAGTTTCTTATCAACTCTTTGTCCTAGAACAGCACCAACAGCATAAGCACTAGCATCACACATAATTTCAAAAGGCAAGTTCCAATCAGGTGGTTGAACAATAGGTAAAGATATTAAGGCTTTCTTGAGTGTTTCAAAGGCTTCTAAACAATCATCATCAAAAACAAAAGGAATATCCTTTTGCAAAAGATTAGTAAGAGGCCTAGAAATTTTAGAAAAGTCTTTGATAAATCTCCTATAGAAACCAGCATGACCTAGGAAACTACGAATACCTTTGATGTCCTTAGGACATGGCATTTTCTCAATTGTCAACCTTAGCTTGGTCCACTTCAATACCTCTTTCAGAAATTTTATGACCCAAGACAATGCCTTCATTAACCATAAAGTGGCACTTCTCCCAATTCAAGACAAGATTTGTTTGTTCACATCTCTGCAAAACTCGCTCAAGATTGCTTAAACAATCATCAAAAGACTTCCCATAAATAGAAAAGTCATCCATGAAAACCTCAATAATCTTTTCACAAAAGTCAGAGAATATAGCATTCATACATCTTTAAAAGGTAGTAGGTACATTACATAGACCAAAAGGCATACGTCTATAAGCATAAGTTCCAAAGGGACAAGTAAAAGTAGTCTTTTCTTGATCAGGTTGAGAAACAGCTATTTGTGAAAAGCCATGGTATCCATCTAGGAAGCAAAAGTGTGTGTGCTTAGATAATCTTTCAAGCATTTGATCAATAAAAGGAAAGGGGTGATGATCTTTTCTAGTTGATTTGTTTAATTTTCTGTAATCAATTACCATTCTATAGCCTTTAACAATTCTTTGTGGAATAAGTTCATTTTTATCATTAGGAACAACAGTAATACCTCCTTTCTTAGGGACACAATGAACAGGACTTACCCATCTACTATCAGCTATATGATAGATTATACCTGCTTCTAGAAGTTTTAGGATTTCCGTTCTTGCCACTTCCTTCATTTTTTGATTCAACCGACGTTGGTGATCAACAATGGGTTTAGCATCAGGTTCCATATTAATTTTGTGCTGACATAGAGTGGGACTAATGCCCTTTATATCATCAAGAGTATATCCAATAGCAGCCTGGTGCTTCCTTAGAACTTTCAATAATCTTTCTTCTTCATGTTCTTAAAGGTTAGCACTAATAATAACAGGATATATCTTCTTTTCATCGGGATAATCATATTTCAAAGTGTCTTGCAATTGTTTTAATTCAAACACATGATCACCTTCAGGTGGAGGAGGACCTCCCAGAGTTTCAATAGGCAAATTGTGTTTAAGCAAAGGACGTTGTTCAAAGAGAACCTTATATATTTCATTTATTTCATGCATATGTAAATCATTTTCATGGTCTAGCAAATATTGTTCTAAAGGATTAGTAGGTGGAACAGCAATAGAAGCAAGACCAATTAATTCATCCTTACTAGGCAATTCTTTTTCATGATGATTTCTACTAAACTTGGAAAAATTAAACTCATGAGACTCATCACCAAAGCTAACACTAACAGTTTGTTTCTTACAATCTATCTTAGCATTAACTATATTCAAGAAAGGTCTACCAAAGATAATGGGACAAAAGTCATCTTGTGGGGAACCAAGAACAAGAAAATTAGTAGGGTATTTTATTTTCCCACACAAGACTTCAACATCTCTAACAATCCCAATTGGTGATATGGTGTCTCTATTAGCAAGTTTAATAGTAACATCTATTTCTTCTATTTCAGCAGTTGCTATGTCTTTCATGATTTCTTCATATAAAGTGTAAGGAATAGCACTCACACTAGCACCCATGTCACATAAACCATCATAATAGTGATCTCCTATTTTAACTGAAATAATAGGCATGCCAACAACAGGTCTATGTTTATTTCTTTTATCAGGTTTAGCAATTCTAGCAGGTTCTTCACAGAAGTAAATAACATGCCCATCCATATCTTCTTCTAAGAGATATTTAACCATAGCAATACTATGTTCAACTTTAATTTGTTCATCAGGTTTAGGTGTTCTAATATAGCTTTTGTTAACAACAGTTGAAACTTTAGCATGTTCCTTTATCCTAACAGGGAAAGGTGGTTTCTCAATATAAGCAGAAGGAACAACTGGATCAACACTATAAAGTATAGTTCCTTCTTTAACTGGTACTGGTTCTTTAATTTCTTCTTTAATAGGTGGGTGATATTTAAACCACTTCTCCTTAGGGAGTTCAACATGAGTAGCAAATGATTCACAAAAGGAGGCTACTATCTCAGAGTCAAGTCCATATTTAGTGCTAAACTTTTGAAAAGAATAGGTATACATAAAAGATTTAACACAATCATACTTAAGTTTAATACCTGACTCTTTACCTTCGTCGAGTTCCCAATCTTCAGAGTTGCGTTTAATTCTTTCCAAAAGATCCCACCGGAATTCAATAGTCTTATTCATAAATGAACCAGCACAAGAAGTATCAAGCATGGTTTGATCATTACGAGAAAGCCGAGCATAAAAATTCTGGATAATAATTTCTCTTGAGAGCTCATGATTGGGGCATGAATATAACATTGACTTAAGCCTCCCCCAAGCTAGAGCGATACTTTCTCCTTCACGAGGCCAAAAATTATATATATAATTCTGATCACAATGAAACTAGATGCATGGGATAATTTTTTTGGTGGAACTCCAATTCCATGATCCAATATCATCACATAGGCTATGCCATGCCAATGCTTTTCCCTTCAAATAGAAAGGGAAAACATTTCTCATAACTTCATCTCTGGGTAAACCTACAAGCTTAAACAATCCACAAATTTGTTCCACATATATCAAGTGCATATCAGGATGTTCAGTTCCATCTCCTGCATAAGGATTAGCTAGCAGTTGTTCTATCATACTTGAAGGAATTTCATATTCAATATTTTCAGTAGGTGCAGTAGGTTCAGGGGTAGCTAATTGTGGTTCCGGACAAGGCGAAGATACCCCGAACAAACACCTCAAAGGATTGTTTTCCATAGTAACAAGTGACAATAAATTTCAGCACACTATATAAATGTTTCCTTACCAAATTCCACTTACCAAAGGTGCTTCACTCCCCGGCAATGGCGCCAGAAAATAGCCTTGATGACCCACAAGTATAGGGGATCAATTGTAGCTCTTTTCGATAAGTAAGAGTGTCGAACGCAACGAGGAGCAGAAGGAAATGACAAGTGGTTTTCAGCAAAGTGATGTGTGCAAGTGCTGAAATTGTAAGTAGCGAGTAGTTTGATAGCAAGATAATTTGTAACGAGCAAGTAACGATAATAGTAACAAAAGTGCAGCAAGGTAGCCCAATCCTTTTGAGGCAAAGGACAGGCCAAAATAATCTCTTATGACAAGCAAAGCGTTCTTGAGGGTACACGAGAATTTCATCTAGTCACTTTCATCATGTTGGTTCGATTTGTGTTCACTACTTTGATAATTTGATATGTGGGTGGACCAGTGCTTAGGTGCTGTTCTTACTTGAACAAACCTTGTACTTATGATTAACCCTCCCGCAAGCATCCTCAAGTACAAGAAAAGTATTAAGAATAAATTCTAACCATAGCATTAAACTTTTGGATCCAATCAGTCCCTTACGAAATAGCGCATAAACTGGGGTTCAAGCTTCTGTCACTCTCGCAACCACCATCTAATTGCTACTCCACAATGCATTCCCTTAGTCCCAAATATGGTGAAGTGTCATGTGGTTGATGTTCACATGACACCACTAAGGGAATAACAACTTACATACTATCAAAATACCAGACACATATCAAGTTCTTGCAACATGATTTCTCCCGTGACCTCAAGAACAAAAGTAACTACTCACAAACGATAAACATGTTCATGATCAGAGGAGTATTAAATAACATAATGGATCTGAACATATAATCTTCCACCAAATAAACCATACAGTAATCAACTACAAGATGTAATCAACACTACTAGTCACCCGCAAGTACCAATCTACCAGTAACAAGATTGAACACAAGAGATGAACTAGGGTTTGAGAGGAGATGGTGTTGTTGAAGATGTTGATGGAGATTGCCCTCCCCAAGATGGGAGAGTTGTTGGTGATGATGATGATGATGATTTCCCCCTCCGGGAGGGAAGTTCCCCGGCGGAATCGCTCTGCTAGAGGGCAAAAGTGCTCCTGCCCAAGTTCCGCCTCGAGGCGGCGGCGCTTCGTCCAGAAAGTCCTCCTCTTATTTTTTCTAGGTCAAAATGACTTATGTACAAGAAGATGGGCACCGGAGGTGGGCCGAGGAGGCCACAACCCACCAGGGCGCGCCTGGGGGGCCTGGCGCGCCCAGGTTGGTTGTGCCCACCTGGTGGGCACTCTCTGGTGTTTATTGGCTCCAATATTTCTTAAATAATCCATAAAAAATCTCCGTAAAGTTTCAGCTCATTTGGAGTTGTGCAGAATAGGTGGCCCGGCGTAGCTTTTCCGGGTCCAGATTTCCAGCTGCCGGAATTCTCCCTCTTGGTGTGTTCCTTGCAAATTATGAGAGAAAAGGCATTAGAATTACTCCAAAAAGCATTATTATGTATAAAAACATTATAAATAACAATAAGAAAATATGATGCAAAATGGACGTATCACTCTCCCCCTCTCGTTGCTATGCATCTCCTAGATAAATCTTGCATGAGCGTAGGAAATTTTTGAAATTGCATGCTACATTTCCCAATAGTGGCATCCGAGCGAGGTCTATGCGTAGATGATATGCACGAGTAGAACACGGAGTTGTGGGGGATGATAGTCATACTGCTTACCACCAACATCTTATTTTGATTCGGTGGTATTGTTGGATGAAGCGGCCCGGGCCAACCTTACAGGACCACGTTCATGAGACCGGTTCCACCGACACACGTGCAACTTGTTTTGCATAAAGGTGGCTGGTGGGTGTCTGTTTCTCCAACTTTAGTTGAATCAAATTTGACTGCGTCCGGTGCTTGTTGAAGGTTAAAACAGCAAACTTGACGAAACATCATTGTGGTTTTGATGCGTAGGTAAGAACGGTTCTTACTAGAAGCCCGTAGCAGCCACGTAAAACTTGCAACAACAAAGTAGAGGAGGTCTAACTTGTTTTTGCAGGGCATGTTCTGATGTGATATGGTCAAGACATGATGTGATATACGTTATTGTATGAGATGATCATGTTTGGTAGAAGTTATCGGCAACTGGCAGGAGCCTTATGGTTGTCGCTTTATTGTATGAAATGCAAACTCCATGTAATTGCTTTACTTTATCACTATGCGTTAGTGATAGTTGTAGAAGCAATAGTTGGTGAGATGACCATGACACTACGATGGAGATCAAGGTGTCAAGCCGGTGATGATGGAGATCATGACCGTGCTTTGGAGATGGATATCAAAGGCACAAGATGATGATGGCCATATCATGTCACATATTTTGATTGCATGTGATGTTTATCTTTTATGCATCTTATTTTGCTTAGTACGGCGGTAGCATTATAATATGATCCCTTAACTAAAATTTCAAGGTATAAGTGTTCTCCCTGAGTATGCACCGTTGCGACAGTTCATCGTGTTGAGACACCACGTGATGATCGGGTGTGATAAGCTCTATGTTCACATACAACGGGTGCAAGATAGTTTTGCACATGCGGAATACTCGGGTTAAACTTGACGAGCCTAGCATGTGCAGACATGGCCTTGGAACACTGGAGACCGAGAGGTCGAACGTGAATCATATAGTAGATATGATCAACATAGAGATGTTCACCATTGAAAACTACTCCATCTCACGTGATGATCGGACATAGTTTAGTTGATATGGATCACGTGATCATTTAGATGACTCGAGGGATGTCTATCTAAGTGGGAGTTCTTAAGTAATATTATTAACTGAACTTAATTTATCATGAACTTAGTCGTGATAGTATTTGAATATCTATGTTATAGATCAATAGCTCGCATATAGCTCCCCTGTTTTATTTTGATATGTTCCTAGATAAAAATAGTTGAAAGATGATAGTAGCAATGATACGGACTGGATCCGTGATCTGAGGATTATCCTCATTGCTGCATAGAAGAATTATGTCCTTGATGCACCACTGGCTGACAGGCCTATTGCAGGAACAGATGCAGACGTTATGAACGTTTGACAAGCTCGGTATGATGACTACTTGATAGTTTAGTGCACCATACTTTACGGCTTAGAACCAGGACTTCAAAAATGTTTGGAATGCCACGGAGCATATAAGATGTTCCAAGAGTTGAAATTGGTATTTCAGACTCATGCCCGTGTCGAGAGGTATGAGACCTCTAACAAGTACTTTGCCTACAAGATGGAGGAGAATGGCTCAGCCAGTGAGCATGTACTCAGAATGTCTGGGTACTACAATCGCTTGAATCAAGTGGGAGTTAATCTTCCAGATAAGATAGTGATTGACAGAGTTCTCTAGTCACTATCACCAAGTTACTAGAACTTCGTGATGAACTATACTATGCAAGGGATGGCGAAAATGATTCCCAAGCTCTTCGCGATGCTAAAATCGACGAAGGTAGAAATCAAGAAAGAGCATCAAATGTTGATGCTTATCAAGACCACTAGTTTCAAGAAAAGGGCAAGGGAAAGAAATGGAACTTCAAGAAGAATGACAAACAAGTTGTCACTCCCATGAAGAAGCCCAAAGATGGACCTAAGCCTGAAACTAAGTGATTATACTGCAAAGGTAATGCTCACTAGAAGCGGAACTGCCCCAAATATTTTGCGGATAAGAAGGATGGCAAAGTGAACAAAGGTATATTTGATATACAGATTATTGATGTGTACCTTACTAGTGTTCGTAGTAGCCCATGGGTATTTGATACCGGTTCAGTTGCTAAGATTAGTAACTCGAAACAGGAGTTGCAGAATAAACAAAGACTAGTTAAGGACGAGGTGACGATGTGTGTTGGAAGTAATTCCAAGGTTGATACGATCACCATCGCACACTCCCTCTACCTTCGAGATTAGTGTTGAACCTAAATAAAAGTTATTTGGTGTTTGCGTTGAGCATTAATATGATCAGATCATGTTTATTGCAATACAGTTATTCATTTAAGTTAGAGAATAATTGTTGTTCTGTTTATATGAATAAAACCTTCTATGGTCATACACCCAATGTAAATGAAGAATATCGATCGTAGTGATACACATATTCATAATATTGATGCCAAAAGATGCAAAGTTGATAATGATAGTGCAACATATTTGTGGCACTGCCGTTTAGGTCATATTGGTGTAAAGCACATGAACAAACTCCATGCCGATGGGCTTTTGGAATCACTTGATTATGAATCATTTGATGCTTGCAAACCATGCCTCATGGGAAAGATGACTAAAACTCCATTCTTCGGAACAATGGAGCGAGCCACTAACTTATTGGAAATAATACATACCAATGTATGCGGTCCGATGAGAGTTGAGGCTCGCGGCGGGTATCGTTATTTTCTGACCTTCACAGATGATTTGAGCAGATATGGGTATATCTATTTAATGAAACACAAGTCTGAAACATTTGAAATGTTCAAAGAATTTCAAAGTGAACTGGAGAATCTTGTAACAAGAAAATAAAGGTTCTACGATCTGATCAGGGAGGCGAATATTTGAGTTACGAGTTTGCCCTTCATTTAAAACAATGTGGAATAGTTTCAGCTCACGCCACCAGGAACACCACAACGCAATGGTGTGTCCGAACGTTGTAACCGTACTTTATTAGATATGGTGCGATCTATGATGTCTCTTACCGATTTACCGCTATCATTTTGGGGTTATGCATTAGAGATAGCTACATTCACAATAAATAGGGCACCATCTAAATACGTTGAGACGACACCATTGATATGTCTCCAAAGTATCTATAATTTTTGCTTGTTCCATGCTATTATATTATCAACCTTGGATGTTTGATATCAATTTATATGCTATTTTATATGATTTTTGGGACTAACCTATTAACCTAGAGCCCAGTGCCAGTTTCTGTTTTACCTTGTTTTAGAGTATCACAGAAAAGGAAAATCAAACGGAGTCCAATTGACCTGAAACTTCACGGAACTTATTTTTGGAAGGAAAGCAACCCGGGAGACTTGGAGTCCACGTAAGGGAAGCAACGAGGAAGCCACGAGGCAGGGGGCGCGCCCACCCCCCTGGGCGCGCCCTCCACCCTCGTGGGCCCCTCGTGGCTCCCCTGACGTACTTCTTCCGCCTATATATCTCCATATACCCTAAAAACATCCGGGAGCACAATAGATCAGGAGTTTCGCCGCCAGAAGCCTCCGTAGCCACCGAAAGCCAATCTAGACCCGTTCCGGCACCCTGTCGGAGGGGGCAATCCCTCTCCGGTGGCCATCTTCATCATCCCGGTTCTCTCCATGACGAGGAGGGAGTAATTCTCCCTCGGGGCTGAGGGTATGTACCAGTAGCTATGTGTTTGATCTCTCTCTCTCTCTCTCTCTCTCTCTTGTGTTCTTGATTTGGCACGATCATGATGTATCGCGAGCTTTGCCATTATAGTTGGATCTTATGTTTCTCCTCCCCCTCTACTCTCTTGTAATGGATTGAGTTTCCCCTTTGAAGTTATCTTATCGGATTGAGTCTTTAAAGATTTGAGAACACTTGATGTATGTATTGACGTGCGTATCTGTGGTGACAATAGGATACCACGTGATTCACTTGATGTATGTTTTGGTGATCAACTTGCGGGTTCCGCCCATGAACCTATGCATAGGGGTTGGCACACGTTTTCGTCGTGATTCTTCGGTAGAAACTTTGGGGCACTCTTTGAGGTCCTATGTGTTGGTTGAATAGATGAATCTGAGATTGTGTGATGCATATCATATAATCATACCCATGGATACTTGAGGTGACATTGGAGTATCTAGGTGACATTAGGGTTTTGGTTGATTTGTGTCTTAAGGTATTATTCTAGTACGAACTCTAGGGTTGTTTGTGACACTTATAGGAATAGCCCAACGGATTGATTGGAAAGAATAACTTTGAGGTGGTTTCGTACGCTACCATAATCTCTTCGTTTGTTCTCTGCTATTAGTGACTTTGGAGTGACTCTTTGTTGCATGTTGAGGGATAGTTATGTGATCCAATTATGTTAGTATTGTTGAGGGAACTTGCACTAGTGAAAGTATGAACCCTAGGCCTTGTTTAAACACATTGCAATACCATTTACGCTCACTTTTATCATTAGTTACATTGCTGTTTTTATATTTTCAGATTACAAAAACCTTTGTCTACCATCCATATACCACTTGTATCACCATCTCTTCGTCGGATTAGTGCACCTATACAATTTACCATTGTATTGGGTGTGTTGGGGACACAAGAGACTCTTTGTTATTTGGTTGCAGGGTTGCTTGAGAGAGACCATCTTCATCCTACGCCTCCGACGAATTGATAAACCTTAGGTCATCCACTTGAGGGAAATTTGCTACTGTCCTACAAACCTCTGCACTTGGAGGCCCAACAACGTCTACAAGAAGAAGGTTGTGTAGTAGACATCAACCATATGAACTGTGGTTTGACAAGAAACATAAGCTGTCGTTTCTTAAAAGATTTGGGGTTTATATGCTTATGTGAAAAAGCTTCAGCCTGATAAGCTCGAACCCAAATCGGAGAAGTGTGTCTTCATAGGATACCCAAAAGAAACTGTTGGGTACACCTTCTATCACATATTCGAAGGCAAGATCTTTGTTGCTAAGAATGGATCCTTTCTAGAGAAGGAGTTTATCTCGAAAGAAGTGAGTGGGAGGAAAGTAGAACTTGATGAGGTAATTGTACCATCTCTCGAATTGGAAAGTAGCTCATCACAGAAAACCGTTCCCGTGATGCCTACACCAACTAGAGAGGAAGCTAATGATAATGATCATGAAACTTAGGATCAAGTTACTACTGAACCTCGTAGGTCAACCAGAGCATGTTCCGCACCGAAGTGGTATGGTAATCATGTTCTGGAAGTCATGTTACTAGACCATGACAAACCTATGAACTATGAGGAAGCGATGATGAGCCCAGATTCCGCAAAATGGCTTGAGGCCATGAAATCTGAGATAGGATCCATATATAAGAACAAAGTGTGGACTTTGGTGGTCTTGCCCGATGATCGGCAGGCCATTGAGAATAAATGGATCTTCAAGAGGAAGACGGACGATGATGGTAGTGTTACTATCTACAAAGTTTGAATTGTCACAAAAGGTTTTCGAAAAATTCAAGGTGTTGACTACGATGAGATTTTCGCACTCGTATCGATGCTTAAGTCTGTCCGAATCATGTTAGCAATTGCCGCATTTTATGAAATCTAGCAAATGGATGTCAAAACTGCATTCCTTAAATGGATTTATTAAAGAAGAGTTGTATATGATACAACTAGAAGGTTTTGTCAATCCTAAAGGTGCTGACAAAGTGTGCAAGCTCCAGCGATCCATCTATGGACTGGTGCAAGCATCTCGGAGTTGGAATATATGCTTTGATGAGATGATCAAAGCATATGGTTTTATACAGACTTTGGAAGAAGCCTGTATTTACAAGAAAGTGGGTGGGAGCACTATAGCCTTTCTGATAAGTATATGTGAATGAAATATTATTGATCGGAAATGGTGTAGAATTTTCTGGAAAGCATAAAGGAGTGTTTGAAAGAAGTTTTTCAAAAGAAGGTCCTCAGTGAAGCTGCTTACATATTAGGCATCAATGTCTATAGAGATAGATCAAGACGCTTGCTAAGACTTTCGATGAGTACATACCTTGATAATATTTTGAAGGAGTTCAAAATGGATCTGTCAAAGCAGGAGTTCTTGCCTGAGTTGTAAGGTATGAAGTTGAGTAAGACTCAAAACCCGACCACGGCAGAAAATAGAGAGAGAATGAAAATCATTCCCTATGCCTTAGCCATAAGTACTATAAAGTATGCCATATTGTATACCAGACCTATTGTGTACCTTGCCATGATTTTGGCAAGGGGGTACAATAGTGATCCAAGAGTAGATCACTGGATGGTGGTCAAAATTATCCTTAGGTACCTAAAGAGGACTAAGGAAATATTTCTCGGTTATGGAGGTGATAAAGAGTGTTCATCGTAAAGAGTTATGTCGATGCAAGCTTTGACACCGACCTAGATGACTCTGAGTCTCGATCTGGATACATATTGAAAGTGGGAGCAATTGCTAGAGTAGCTCCATGCAGAGCATTGTAGACATAGAAATTAGTAAAATACATACGGATCTGAATGTGTTAGACCCGTTGACTAAACTTCTCTCACAAGAAAAACATGATCACACCTTAGTACTCTTTGGGTGTTAATCACATAGCATGTGAACTATATTATTGAATCTAGTAAACCCTTTGGGTTTTGGTCACAAGGCAATGCGAAATGTGGGTGTTAATCACATAAAGATGTGAACTATTGGTGTTAAATCACATGGCGATGTGAACTAGATTATTGACTCTAGTGCAAGTGGGAGACTGGAGGAAATATGCCCTAGAGGCAATAATAAAGTTATTATTTTATATTTCCTTATATCATGATAAATGTTTATTATTCATGCTAGAATTGTATTAACCGGAAACTTCATACATGTGTGGATACATAGACAAAACACTCTGTCCCTAGTAAGCCTCTACTAGACTAGCTCGTTAATCAAAGATGGTTAAGTTTCCTAACCATAGACATGTGTTGTCATTTGATGAACGGAATCACATCATTAGGAGAATGATGTGATGGACAAGACCCATATGTTAGCTTAGCATAATGATCATTAAGTTTATAGCTATTATTGCTTTCTTCACGACTTATACATATTCCTTTGACTGTGAGATTGTGCAACTCCCGGATACCGGAGGAATACCTTGTGTGCTATCAAACGTCACAACGTAACTAGGTGATTATAAAGATTCTCTACAGGTATCTCCGAAGGTGTTTGTTGGGTTGGCATAGATTGAGATTAGGATTTGTCACTCTGAGTATCGGAAAGGTAACTCTGGGCCCTCTCGGTAATGCACATCATAATAAGCGTTGCAAGCAATGTGACCAATGAGTTAGTTGAGGGATGATGCATTACGGAACGACTAAAGAGACTTGCCGGTAATGAGATTGAACTAGGTATGAAGATACCGACGATTGAATCTCGGGCAAGTAACATACCTGTGACAAAGGGAATAACGTATGTTGTCATTATGGTTTGACCGATAAAGATCTCCGTAGAATATGTAGGAACTAATATGAGCATCCAGGTTCCGCAATTGGTTATTGACTGGAGATGTGTCTCGGTCATGTCTACATAGTTCTCAAACCCGTAGGGTCCGCACGCTTAATGTTCGATGATAATTTTGTCTTATATGAGTTATGTGATTTGGTGGCCGAATGTTGTTTGGAGTCCCGGATGAGATCACGGACATGACAAGGAGTCTCGAAATGGTCGATAGGTAAAAATTCATATATAGGACGATAGTATTCGGACACCGGAAGTGTTTTGGGGGTACCGGGTACGTATCCGGTCACCGGAAGGGGTTCCGAGCAACCCCCGGCAAGCTATATGGGCCTAATGGGCCAAGAGGGGAAACACACCAGCCACTAAGGGGCTGGTGCGCCCCCCCCCCCCATATGGGCTGGCCAAATTGGAGAGGGAAAGGGGAAGAAGGAAAGGGGAAAAAAGGAATAGGATTCCCCCTTCCCCCTCTTCCCTTCCTACTCCGAATAGGAATAGGAAAGGGGGAGGCCGAATTGGGAGGACCCCAAGTTTGATTCCTCCTACTTGGGGCGCCCCCTTGGCTGCATCTCCTCCCCTCCAACCTGTATATAAGTGTGGGGGGGCACCGCGAGAACACACAACAAATATTGTTAGTCGTGTGCGGCGCCCCCCTCCACAGTTTACGCCTCCGGTCATATTCACGTAGTGCTTAGGCGAAGCCCTGCGCCGATCACTTCACTATCACCGTCACCACGCCGTCGTGCTGATGAAACTCTCTCTTGACACTTTGCTGGATCAAGAGTTCGAGGGACGTCATCGAGCTGAACATGTCCATAACTCGGAGGTGTCGTACATTCGATGCATGATCGGTCGGAATGAGAAGAAGTTCGACTACATCAACCACATTGTCAAACGCTTTTGCTTTCGATCTATGAGGGTATGTGGACACACTCTCCCCCTCTCATTTCTATGCATCTCCTAGATAAATCTTGCGTGAGAGTAGGAAATTTTTGAAATTGCATGCTACGTTTCCCAACACCCTTTATACGATTTGGAGAGACACGCTTGTCCATGTAGAATCATCTTCACGATTGTCCTGGAAGCTCTATCATCTCAAAATATTCTCCTTCAAAAGTTCTTCATAATTTTTTATGATGAGATCCTGAAACATATACTCACAAAGAAAGATAGCATAATGTGATGTCATTCAAATAAGGATATCCCAAGAAGAGACTCCCCCATGACACTTGCAAGTCCCTAAGTCGTCGCATACCAATTCCATGAACATATTTTTGAAATGTTGGATTTGGTAGAGACTTGGTAAATAAATCAGCAAGGTTGTCGTGATTTGACTTGCAGAATGCTTATTTCCCTGCTTTTCTGAAGATTATGGGGGGAAACCATTTTAGGATAAATATGATTGGTGATATTACTCTTGATGTATCCTGTTTGCATCTGTGCAACACAGGCCGCATTATCTTCATAGATAATGGTAGGTGATTCTATCAAACCAATTCCACATGACTGTTGTATGTGGTTTATCATTCTGCGAAGCCATACACATTTGCATGTTGCTTCAAATAATGAAATTATTTCAGAATGATTGGTAGAAGTTGCCACCAGAGTCTGTTTCGAAGACTTCCATGATATAGCAGTGCCACCATGTAGGAACACAAAGCCGGTCTATGATTTGGCATTATGGGGATCAGACAAATAGCCGGCATCTGCATATCCAACCATATCAGATTTCTGGTTTTTCTGGAACAGGAAAAATAGGCCAATATCCTTTGTGCCTTGGAGATATACAAAAGATATTCTTTACTCCAGACCAATGACATTTGGTGGGAGCTGCGCTATGTCTAGCAAGTAGATTCACTGCAGATGCAAAATCAGGTCTTGTGCAATTTTCAAGATACATAAGCGCTCCAACGACACTGGGGTATGGAACTTCAGGTCCCAACTCCTCTTCTCCATCACCCCTTGGTCTGAATAGATCTTTCTCCACATCTAGAGATTGAACCACCATGGGAGTTTTAGATGGATAGGATTTTTCCATATTGAATTTCTCCAATATTTTCTGGATATAGGCATATTGTTGTACCATGATTCCCGAGGGAAGGTGCTCAAGTTGAATGCCTTAGCAAAATTTGGTTTTACCCAAATCCTTCATCTCAAATTCCATCTTTAGGTGATTGCGTGCTTCATCAATGTCTGGTGTGCTGCCGATGATGTTGAGATCATCAACATACACAGAAATGATGCAAAATCCTGTAGAGGACTTGATGAAGACACATGGCCAATCAGCACTATTGGAGTAACCTTTCTGAAGAAGGAACTCACTCATTCGATTGTACCACATCCGTCCTGACTGCCTTAAGCCATATAATGACTTATTCAGCTTTACACAATACATGTTGCGTTTTGCATTTTTATTCGGGATAGAGATTCCATCAGGAACCGTCTTATATATGTCCGAATCTAGTGACCCATAATGATATGTGGTCACGATGTCCATCAACTGCATAGATAGACGATTTTGCACTGCCAAAGATATAAGATGTCGGAAAGTGGTTGCACTCATTACTGGAGAATATGTTTCAATGAAATCAATGCCGGGTTTCTGCGTGAAACCTTGTGCTACGAGCCTTGCTTTATATCTCACCACCTTATTGTTCTCATTCCGTTTCCAGAGAAAAACCCATTTGAAGCCCACAGGGAAAACACTGGGAGGTGTCGGTATTGCTTCAGTGAATACCTTTCTTTTGTTAAGTGAGGAAATTTCTGCTTGGATTGCATCCTTCCATTTAGGCCAGTCGGAACGCTTTTGGCACTCTACGATAGACCTTGGATCATGATCAGTGTGAAGGGTATCTGCAATATTTTCAACAAAATATATGTCGACATTCGTAGTCTTACGGTCAAATGATTCTCCAGAATCAACATAGTTGATGGAAAATTCCTGCACCCCTAGTGACTCTTCGTGATTTCCCAATATGATCGATTCTGGGTGTTCCGATGTCCCAATCAGTTTGTGCACACTGGAACTGAGTTCTGGAGGTTGCCCTTCCACTGGATGTATACTACCCATCAGGTGTTTGTCAACGTTGAGTTGACCTTCATTTACTGACTCCGAGGTTTTTCTCCTCGATTTCCTTTGCTACTTGCGAGAAGCATGCTCCAGGTCAGAGGTCGTACTACTCCCCTCTTTTTAGGAATAGGGATTTGAGTGGTTTTTACTGGTACCTCCACTCTTTCTGGTGCGTTTCTGGCCAGATTTATGGATTTTGTAACACCTTTTAGATCAGTAAATGAATCTGGCAGATTATTTGCAAGATGTTGCAAATTAATGAGCTTCTGAACTTGAAGTTTGGTCTCTTGGGTACGTGGATCAGAGGATGAAATGGCATGAGCATTCCAATCAATTTTCGGGCATTCTTTCTGGTACTTGAAATCTCCCCCTAATGCCAGAAAATGTTCCTCATTAAATATGCAATCAGTGTGACGGGCTGTGAACAGATCCTTGGTTAGGGGTTCCAGGTACTTGATAATCGACGGTGATTTGTACCCCACATAGATCCCCAACTTCCTGTGTGGGCCCATAGATGTCCGTTCTGGTGGTGAGATTGGGATGTATGCAGCACATCCGAACTTAGGCAGATGGGAAATGCTTGGAGGATTTCCACGTACCAATTCCAGAGGGGAGGAACAGTGATATGCAGTTGGCCTCAATTATATCAAGTCAACAGCGTGTAAAACAACATGACCCCAAAAAGAGGTTGGCAAGTTGCAATTCGTCAACAAAGGTCTTGCAATGAGTTTGATCCTCTTGATCAATGCTTTAGCCAAACCATTTTGTGTATGGACATATGGAACAGAGTGTTGAACTTCAATCCCCAAAGCCATGCGATAATCATTGAAAGCACGTGAGGAGAATTCTGCAGCATTGTCCATTCAAATTGACTTAATTCGACTTTCAGGATAATGGGCTTGCAACTTAATGACTTGCCTCATTATCTTGGCAAATGCATGGTTCCATGTGGATAGAAGACACCCATGTGACCATCGTGTAGATGCGTCAATGAGAACCATGAAATACCTAAAAGGTCCAGATAATGGCTGAATGGGACCACAATTGTCTCCTTAAATATGTTCAAGGAACTAAAGTGGTTCAGCTTGTATTTTGAGGTGCGAGGGCCTCAAATTAGCTTTCCCATGGCACAAGATATGCACACAAAATCAGAAGGTTGAGGAAATTTTGACTCAAGCAAATTATGACTAATGGAATTGCTAGTAATTTTTCTCATCATCCCAATTCTGGGATGGCCTAGGCGATCATGCCAGGTTTGGAATGCGTCAACATTCTGAAAAATTACTTTGTATGCAACATGTTGCACGGGTTTGATGTACGTATAGTACAAACCAGACAATAGAGAAGGAATTTTCTCATGTACCTTTTTGCCATATATGTGATCGTTAGTAAAGAGTAGCTACTCCTCTTTGTTGTCTTCATGGGTTTCAATGTGAAAACCATTCTTACGGATATCTCGATAACTGATCAGGGTACATGATGAGTCGGGATACAATAAAGCATCCTCAAATCGTCACTTGTGTACCGCTTGGGAGGGTGAATATGGCACGTCCAGTACCAACAATCACTGTATCGCGTCCAACGATAGTTAGAATATCTCCATTCATCTTTTCCAGAGTTTGGAAATATTTCATCTCCCTCAGTATGGAGTTTGTGGTACCACTGCCCACAAGGCATAATTCCTCTTGCATCGGATTGTCCTCGTAGAAAACCATATAAAACAAAGAATTTTCAATAGGAAAACCTCATAGTAATATATAGGATGCAATCTTTATTATATCAAATGTGCTGATACAATACAATATAAAGAAAAAAACAAACTTATGTTCTTATTACAATCATCACAAATGGACATAATTAAGTAGATCACTAAGGAGATTGAGGGACTAGTCGAAGTCACCAAACACATTGTTTGCGGTGTACTCAATCAACATGTTCTCCGTTTCAGCAGGATCCTCGGGTGGATAAGGAACCATGGTGTTGCTCGGTCCAGGAGGAACATCGTGTGAACCACCAGTTTCTTTTGTGCTATTCGGATGAAGGTTGAAGTTGGCTTCAAACCTTTTTCCCTTGAGGTGCTTTGTGTCCCTGAGATTGCTAGTACAGCATAACCAGATGCTTGGGCATCGTGCACTTTTCAGTAGAATGTGTGTAGCATCCACACTTGTTGCAAAGCTTAGATTTATCAAACTTGGGCTTTGAAGTGCTGTTTCCCTTGCTTGTGTTTCTGGATCTCCTGTTCCCATTGCGCTTTCGCTTATGCTCAAAATTGGACTGTTTTACCCAAGAGGTATCACTAAACTTTTGTCTGTTTGCAACATTCAGATGGACTTTAGGTAAAGGTTGTGCCCCAACTGGGTGTTCAGAGCCATTCTTAGCAAGTAGCTAATCATGCTTTTCAGCCTGAAGTAACATGTGAATAAGCTCGAGATAGACAGTGTAGTTACAAGCATGGTATTGCTGTTGGAGGATCCTATCTGAAGGGAGCATAGTGGATAAATTTTTCTCTATCTTCTCCCCCTCAGTAGGTTCCTTCTCAGAAAAGCGCAGTTTGGAACATATCTTATGAACATCATGATTGTACTCACCGACGGACTTGAAATCCTGAAGAAGAAGATGAGTCCAATCATGGAGCGCTTCTGGCAGGGCAACTTCCTTATGCTGTCCATACCTCATTTTGAGGGCTAGAAAAGGAGTACTATGAGATTCCTCCTGTAAATACTCAGACTTGAGATCTGGATGAATATGGTGTCTTATGATGAATAAAGCAGCATAGTTCTGTTGTTCTATCAGCGGCGTGGCCCCAGCCGGGAGAGGAGTCTTCGGGGGTTGTATTGCACGCACTATCCCACGGGGCGCAAGACTGATCTTGATGTCCATAGCCCATGTAGGGTAGTTGTGGCCATTGAGGACAAGCTCCTCAAACTCTTTGGCAGTCATCTTTGCCTACATGGGAAATCAGAGATAATTAATTTACATGTGGTAAATTAAAAACCATCATGGTCCTGTAATAAGAATGCAAAAATTTGATGCTCAAGTGAAAAACTTGAAAAAAATATCAACCTCAATTGTGTGAACATAACACATTGAAGATCACTTAGATCTCACAATAATAGGCTACATCGCCATTACCTTGTGTATCCTACAATTCAGATATAAGGAATACACATTGGAGGTAATCGCTTGTCGAGAATGACATAGCGTAGACCTCACAGTAAGAGGGGATAATCTACAAATGAGCAGTAGGTCCCAACTCATTACCTTGTGATTCCAAATATAATGAGGGAGAAATTCAAAAATTTGCAAGTTTGGTGTGCGAGAGAAGATGATCTCGATCGCTAAAACATGTTCAAGAGAACTTGATATGTGGTAAACACATCGAACATGTCATTCTTCCCAGATGAAATCCGGTACTTTATTTATATTATCAATCCATTACATAATATAAACACACTAATAATTACACAAGTCCTAGTCAGATGTAATCTAGAACTGGACTAGAATGTAAGTAGCAGTCAAACTAGGTACTAAACAGTACTAAATAGAGTCTAAAACTGCACAAATACAATAATTAATAATATTGTTAATAAAACAGAGAGAAAAAGAAGAAGAAAATATGAATCTAGCCCAGAAGGAGGCGGCTGGAGGACACATCAGGCGCCTGGGCCTGGGCCTCCATGGCCTTTGGCCAGCCCACCCGCAGCCCCACTGCATAAGAAGGAGGAAGCGGCGGTTACAGATAAGGGCCTGAGAGCCGAAGCCCGCACTACCCGCTCGATCCCCTTCCCTGCACGGCGCCGGCGACTGGAGTGGCCGCCACAGCCCCTCGCGGCGCCGGAGGTCACCACCGCAGCACCGACGAGCCTTCCTCGTCCAAAGAAGACGCGATGATGATGGGGTCCGGGCGAGCACCCTCTGGTGCGGCGCTGGCGAGGTCGAGGCTCGCCGGAGCCCACGAACCAAGGCGACGGCGACGCGCCCGAAGAGACGCCCGAAGCATCGTGTCGTGCGGCTGCTCGAGCCCGCTGCCGTCTCCTACTGAAGCGGGCGTTGGCGTTGACACCCTCCATGCCGGCTCCAAGACGGACGACGTCGGAGGCGCCGGTTGGCGGAGAGACGAAGGCAAGCGCCTCCTCCTCATTCACCACGGAGCGCAACGGCACCAGGGCATAGCCATGCGGGCGGCAGGCCGGCAGCTTGGGCCAGCGGCCACAGCATCCGGCGTCGGCGTCAACGGCGGGAGCCACCCTGCTGATGGAGGAGGGGGTGGAGGCGGAGACCCAGGGGGTGCGGCGCCGTGGACCATAGGGGCGCTCGGACCGGCCCCAAGCCATGGGTTAAGCCCCCTGTTCACTGACGACGCACGCGCGGCAGCGCCGAGGCCGTGCCCGTGGGCTTGGCGGGCACCAGGAGCGGCGCGTCCGTCGACGCCGTGGCCACGCCCAGCGACACGGTGACCACCACGGGTGCCACGTCCAGTGGCGCGGTGACCACAACGGCCAATGGCGCAACGGCCGAAACGAAGGACGGACTGCATCCTGCGACGGAAGCGTCGGAGGTCACCAATGCCATGGTAGCGACGACGGTAGCGACGATCGTCCTCACGGATCAGGCGGAGAAAGAAGGAAACAAGGCCAGGCATCTCACCGGCGGCGAGTGCTCCCTCTCTTCTCCTTTCTCTGTTGCCTTTTTCGCTTCCGCTGGCTGTTCTACGTGCGTGATAACGTGTTTGAGATCGAAAGTGAAATTTCTGTTTTTGTCGATGGTTACACGAGCCCTTTATATGATCTGAAGAGACACGACGATCCTTCGATGGGGCGTCGGATCCAGGAGATCGAAGGAAGGCGTCGGTTGCGGGACAAACCGCAACGACGGTTTGGGCAAGGGGAGATTTTCCCTAATTACATAATTAATTTTAACACCAAAACACCAAGGCACGTATCAGTGACCGGCGTGGGTTTGAAGACAGCCTCGTCAGCGCTAGATTACGGAATGGTGCTCAGGTCGTTGCCCGTGCGGGCCGGCCCGATAAATCGCTCGCTCGTTCCCTTGCCTAAAAAAATGCTCGCTTGCTCGCTGCCCATTCACCTACGTATGTGTGGGTTAAAAAACATTTTGTTGTGTGGTGGTCTGTTGTCTTAGAAAAAGGCACATTTTTTGATTAATTTGAAAAAACTTGGTGAAACCATAAAATGTTCATGGGTTTTACAAAATGTTCATGAATTTGGTAAACTATACCAAGGATTTAAAATAAGTTCCATGAATTTGAAAAAAAATTATGGACTCGAAATAAAGTCCATGGTTTTGAGAAATGTTTGTAAATTTGAAAAGGTTAATGGATTTACATAAAATTCTGAAATTTGAAAAAACTTCATAGATTTTGGAAACGTTCATGAATTTTTAAACAGTTCATGAATTTTGTGAATTCAAAAAATGTTCATAGATTTTTTTTAAAGTTGTGGATTCGAAAAAAATGCATATTTGAAAAAAAGTTCATGGATTTGAATTTTGGTAGATGTGATTTTTTTGCGGATTTTCAAAATGTTTGCAATTTTTTAGAAAAGTTAGCAAATTTTAAAAATGTTCGCGAAAATGAAAACAGCTCACTATTTTAAAATGAGAAAAGAAAAAAAGAGAACTAAAAAATGAACAAGAAAAAGGGAAAAAAGAAAAAAAAGGAAACCCAAAAAGAAAGGAAAAAGAACACAGAAATGAAACCCGAACAAAAAAACAAGTGAAAAAAACCCTGCAAAAAAGGCCCAAAAAACAGGTGGGAAGAGAGATATTGGGCCCTAGCCCACTTAGAGTTAATGCAACATGGTTTTTTTTTTCGCGCGGTGTATCATTTTGCATTCTAGCGTACGTTTGTGTCCAAAGCTAATCTGGATCGATGTTAGTAGTGGCCGTGCAAATTGACGCCCGTCAAGTGAGTGGCCATATTACCAGTGAGTCAGTGACAATTGTAATCATATAGGAGTAGTATCGAAGCTGGTGTCCAAGAAGGCACCAGTATATACTAAAGTTTTTTCCCCTCTCGCTAGGGTTCTCTCCTCTCGGTGCCAGCCGCCGTTGAGAATACTACCGCCGCCGATCCCCCTCTCCCGCCCCGACGCTCGGGCCGATCTCGTGGCTCCCCCCCGCGATCGATCCCGGCCTTGGTTAGGGTGGAGAGGAACCGTCCCTGTGCCGTCTCGTCCTTCGGGTTTCCCTGGGGTTACGATGGCGACGCCGTCTTCATCACGCACGCAGGAGGAGAAGGAACTTGAGGAGATGATGGCTGAACTTGGGATTGCTGAGGAGGATTTGGATGGTCTAGTTTTTGAAGATGTGATGTCGGATGCTGCAGCCAACCCCCGCTGGCTCGCGATTGGCAAAGTGCACACGTCCAAGGAGTATGGCGACTACTGGTTCTACAAGAACATGAGGAGTGCGTGGGATTTAGCGCAAACAGTAAAGTTCAGATCCTTGGGCGACAATCTATACACTATGCAATTTTCTTGTTTGGGAGATTGGATCAAGGTGATGGAGGGTGGTCCGTGGGCCTTTAGAGGGCAGCCGGTGGTGCTTGCGGTCTATGATGGATTCACAAAACCATCCATGATTGATTTGAACTGCTTTAAAATATGGATTCAGATACATGATCTGCCAGATGGATATGGACCCTTGGTTAAACCTTTGGCTGCGAAGGTGGGGGCTCTATGTGACGATGAAGATGACCCTGGTGACTTTGCTGGTAATTTCTATAGGGCCAGGGTTACCTTGGATGTGAGAAAGCCTCTAAAAAACCATGTTTCAATTGTGAAAAAGATGAAAAGGCAGATTTTCAAGGTTAAGTATGAGCGCCTTCCGGATTGGTGTGCCGTTTGTGGGATGATTGGTCACTTATATACTGAGCATGGGGATGGTGTTCATGACCAAAAAGCTTTGGTTTTCAAAGAACTGAGAGCAGGCTGGAGTATGAGGGGAGGAGGTAGAGGAGGGGGCCAAACCCAGGAATCTACTGAACACCCAGAAAAATCAACAGCTCCAAATGCTGCTATGGACCTAGATAAAGGGGCTGTGATTGAGATGCAGGAGTGGGAACAGAACAGAAAAAGGGGTGTTGCAAATCCCTCGGAACAAGCTCCTCTGAAAAATGATCTGTTGTTACCAGGGCCGGGGGCTGTTCCTGCAAGTCCGCCGCCCAAGCAAGACTTGAAGAGATCCAAGTCTGATAATGCATATAAGACCGTGGCCGGTTCTAATGTTCAGAAGAATGCTTCATCTTTGGCGGGCTCCATCGAGGAGCGCCGCCGGAATTAATGGATCTCATGAGCTGGAACTGCCGGGGAGGGGGGAATTCCCGGACAGTTCGTGAGCTAGCGACGCTAGTGCAGTCGCATTCCCCCAGGATGGTGTTTCTGTGCGAGACAAGACAAAAAGAAGATAAAATGAGAAGATTGAGAGGCCGGCTGGGCCTCAAAGGATTTACTAGTGTGGATAGCAACGGCCTGAGCGGGGGCCTTGCCCTTTTTTGGCACGAAAGTCTGATAATAGATATTATGGACAAGGACGATCGCTATATTGATGTGGCAGTTCGGTTACATGCTGACGCCGAACAGTGGAGAGTAACGTTTGTGTACGGGGAGCCGCGTGTTGAGAATCGTCTCCTAATGTGGCAGAAACTTCAATCCCTGTTCAACACCTCGGACCTTCCTTGGTTGGTTATTGGAGATTTTAACGAGTGTCTCTGGGAATTTGAACACCTCTCAGCAACACCAAGAGCTGAATCACAAATGTTGGCCTTTCGTGATGTGCTTGAGGTATGTCAACTAGTGGATATTGGTTTCTCAGGTGTACCGTTTACTTATGATAATAGGAGAAGCGGGACTGCAAACGTGCGTGTACGTTTGGATCGTGCTGTCGCCTCTAATGCTTGGCGCAATATGTTCGCTTTCTCCTCAGTGGCCCATGTGGTGTCTCCCTGTTCGGATCATGTGGTTCTTATCCTTAAGGGGACCCCGGACCCTGGGCCGAGCGCAGGAAGACGACGCCAATATGAAATCTTTTGGGAGCGAAGTGGTGAGCTTCCCGAGTTGGTGCAGCAAGCATGGGAGTCGGTGGGAGCAATTGGGAACCTTGAACAGTTGCAGTCAGCCCTGAAGAAGACCATGTATACTTTGGGCATATGGAGTAGGAAAAAGTTTGGTAACATAACCCGCGAGCTAGCCAAGTCCAGGTCACAACTTGAGGAATTGATGAATATGAATGCCGATTGTCAGGATATACGGCGAGTAACCGACAGAATGAACGAGTTATTATATCAGGAAGAGATGCTATGGCTCCAGAGGTCGAGAATAAATTGGCTGAAAGAGGGAGACAGAAACACGAAATACTTTCAGAGCAAAGCGGTTTGGAGAGCTAGAAAAAATAAAATTCGTGAACTCGTGGATGATAATGGTGTTGCACATTCTGATGAGGCGACAATGAGACAAATGGCTAATGAGTACTTCCAAGGAATGTACACGGCTGATCCGAACCTCATCCACACTCCGGTTCTAAGTCTGTTTGATGCACTGATAACTGATGATGATAATGCTAAGCTATGTGCTCCTTTCAGTGATGACGAAATTTCGGATGCCCTGTTTCAGATCGATCCGTTGAAGGCCCCGGGCCCGGATGGTTTTCCAGCACGCTTTTTTCAGCGTAACTGGATTACGCTACGGGACAGCGTAATCACGTCAGTTAAGGAGTTTTTCAACTCGGGTGTGATGCCGGAAGGGGTTAACTCAACCTCAATCGTGCTTATCCCAAAAGTCCCTAATCCTTCGAAGTTGACTGATTTCAGGCCTATTAGTTTATGTAATGTAACCTATAAGGTCATATCAAAGTGTTTGGTGAATCGGCTGAGGCCAATTTTGGATGATATTATCTCGCCGGAGCAGAGTGCTTTTATACCCGGAAGAATGATCACGGATAATGCACTCATTGCTTTCGAGTGCATCCACCATATAAAGCAAGAAAAAGACCCTACCAGAAGTTTTTGTGCATATAAGCTCGACTTATCAAAGGCATATGATAGAGTTGATTGGGTTTTCTTGAAGCAAATGATGCAGAAATTGGGTTTCTCTCACCAGTGGGTGGACTGGATTATGACATGTGTCACTTCGGTGAGGTATTCGGTAAAACTTAATGGAACCCATCTAGATTCGTTTGCACCGTCGCGTGGGCTACGGCAAGGTGACCCTCTATCACCCTTCTTATTCCTTTTCGTTGCTGACGGATTATCAGCCATTCTGAAGCAGGAAGTTAATATTGGAAGTATTAATCCTATAAGAGTCTGTAGAAGGGCGCCGGGGATATCACATCTTTTATTCGCAGATGACTCTTTGCTGTTTTTTGAGGCAACACAGGATCAAGCTATGAAAGTCAAGGAGATTTTGGACCTGTATGCTAGTGCTACTGGCCAGAGTATTAATCTGAACAAGTGCTCCATACTATTCGGTCCAGCATGTTCAGAAGTTGGCCAGAATGCTATCCGTACTATTCTGGAAGTTACTAAGGCAGAATTTGAAGAAAAATACTTGGGTCTCCCTACACCTGAAGGTCGGATGTCTAAGGGACGGTTTCAAAACTTGCAAGCTTGTCTCACTAAGAGGCTTATACAGTGGGGAGATGGGTGGCTGGCGCAGCCGGGCCGCGAAGTTCTCATCAAATCAGTTGCACAATCTCTCCCGACATACATTATGGGTGTTTTTAAGCTCCCGTTCTCAGTTTGTGATGACCTAACAAGGATGGTAAGAAACTTTTATTGGGGCTCTAAAGAAGGTCGCAGAAAAGTACATTGGAAGTCCTGGGATTCTTTGTTGCAGCCAAAGTGTAAAGGAGGGCTTGGATTTCGCGATTACAGAATGTTCAACCAAGCTCTCCTCGCACGCCAAGCTTGGAGACTGATTGATAGGCCGGAAAGCCTTTGTGCTCGACTGTTAAAATCCCGGTATTACCCGGATGGCCAGCTTGAGGATACGGTCTTTTCTGGTAATGCCTCCCCATCTTGGCAAGCTATAAGCTATGGACTTGAGCTCCTGAAAAAAGGCATAGTCTGGAGAGTGGGCAATGGATCAAGCATTCGTGTTTGGAGAGACAATTGGATACCGAGACCCCATTCCTTCAAACCGGTCACCCCTAGAGGTAACTGCCGCATCCGTTATGTGTCCGAGCTGCTTACTAACAATGGGTCGTGGAATTTGAACTTGCTGCAGAATTTTTTTTGGCCTTGTGATGTGAATGAAATCATTAAAATCAGAGCGTCTCCAAGGCTTGAAGAGGATACAATTGCATGGGGACCAGGGAGATTTGGACAATTTTCGGTGAAGTCGGCGTATGAGTTTGCTTTTGAGGAAGCCAACAGAGAATCTCAACCTGCGTCTAGCACTAATCCAGAGGGTTGCCGGGCCATCTGGAACCTGATATGGAAAACGGATGTTCCTCCAACAGTCAAAAACTTTGCTTGGAGAGTGGTCTCAGATTCCCTTCCTACTTGGGTTAACAAGCATAAGAGGACCTTAGAAATCACCAGCATATGTCCGGTGTGTGGTGTGGAACCGGAAGACAACTTCCATCCTCTATGTCGCTGCCCTAGAGCAAGAGAATTATGGTGCTATATGTCAGAGGTTTGGAACCTCCCACCGGTGGATACCATTCAGAATGTTGGGAAGGAATGGCTGTTCCAAGTGCTACAGCCACTTCATGAATTAGAGAGGTCCATGCTTCTTATGACTCTCTGGAGGTGTTGGTTCATTCGTAATGAGATAGTGCACAATAAGATTCCGCCTCCCCTTGAGGTATCGAGGAGGTTCCTTGTCAGCTATCTGGAGTCACTAATTGCTATCAAAACGAACATGCATATGGATCCAGCCAAGGGGAAGTCAATTATCTCCTTTGATCGCACGTTAACCCATGCTGATGCGCCCGTACCGGCCGCCCTGAAGTGGGCTGCACCACCGGAAGGGTGGGTAAAGCTAAACACGGACGGCTCTTTTCATGATGGTAGGGCAGGTGCAGGTATGGTATTACGGGATCCTTCGGGGGATGTAATCTTTTCAGCTTGCAGAACACTTTACTCGTGTCGTGAAGCTTTGGAGGCAGAGCTGGGTGCTTGCATGGAAGGTCTTTCTCTAGCGATCCAGAGAAGTGATCGTCCAGTGACCATTGAGTTGGATTCACTTGTTGCTATAAAGCTGATTCAAGGACAGGAGACAGATAGGTCTATTTATGCTTCTTTAGTAAAAGAGATTAGATATCTTTTATCCCTTCGTGAATGTTGTATTACTCATGTAAACCGGTCTCAAAATCAGGTTAGCGATAGTCTAGCAAATTTTGCTCGTACCGAGGGAAGAACCATGACTTGGATTGGCTCTGGTCCCCCGATAGTGCTTGAGCTAGTCGCCGCTGATTGTAACTCTTTGTTGGCTTGAGTAATACAATATTTCTACCCGCAAAAAAAAAGTGACAATTGTAATCAGTTTCCAGTAGTGGCTGCGCACAACATAGGGTAAGTGTCCATGGGCTAAGGCTGGTGATAGTGAGGTCTAACTTAGACTAGTAAGATACATATCTTACTAATCCATGTTACTACCTTTATAATGAAAATTGTCATAGGTGTAGTAACATACATGTCTTTATTTATTACTCCCTCCGGTCCTTTTTACTCTGCATATTAGGTTTGACTGAAGTCAATCTCATCCAACTTTGACCAAGTTTATACAAAAAATTATAGACATTCACATAACAACACCAATATCATTCGATTCATCTTGGAATATATTTTCATATTATATTTATTACATATTATAGATGCTAATAATTTCTAATATAAATTTGGTCAAAATTAGCAAAGTTTGACTTTCAAAAAATCCAATGTGCAGAGTAAAAAGGACCGGAGTGAGTACTTTGTAGACTCATTTTGTATTGGGAACCGCTATGTGATGGTAACATATTATGTTACTTTATTTGTCTCTTTCCTCTTTAATTACATGACACATTATTTTTTTTTCTTATGTGGCATCTATGTTACTGCTTATATTACTTCCATTATGACTAGTCTAAGCGGCACAACTCACATGATGTGTGTTAGAATTAAACACATGTTTAATTAGAAGGGAATCTCCCCTTGTTAACTGCTGTACGGTTTCCTGATGGCAACCGACGCAGCCTTTTTCTTGGCGTCCTTTGCCCCGACGCTCTCGCGTCCCTTTATATCATCGCGTCCCTACGGGATGTCTATATTGTAAAATCATATGTTGCCACGCCGCGCCCGTCCGCGCCACCGGACTCGCGCCCTCCGCGCCGCGCCCCAGACCACGGCCTCTACGCTGCGACGCGCCCCGCCACCCGGCCGCCCGGCTGCGCTCCCTCCTGCCCATGGCCGCTGCCCGGCCGCGCCGCGCTCCCGCGCTCTGCCGCGCCCTCGCATGCGCCGAGCCCGCGCCACCTGTGCCGCCCGCGGAGACCGCACAGCCGGACTCCTCGCGTCTTCCATCTCCGACGCCAGCGCACAAGGCAGTGGCCGCTGGGGCTTCTCCGTCGAGCGCTCGCCCCGGGCTGCGCCTCCCCGCGCGGGCTGCTGCGCTTGGGGACGTCTTCGACCACGGAGCAACCGGCTCCATTGGCCCGTCGTCACCCCGCCGCTGGCACATCGTGTCACGCGCCCCGCTGCAGCGCAGCCGCGCGTGAATCTCAGGCTGGCCAATGGCCACTCCAATGGAGTCGCGCCTGGGACACACCTTCCTGGAGGATCTTCGGAGGAGGAGGATGATGCGTTGGGGCCTTCAACTTCGCGCCCGTGAGCCAGCCGCCGGTGGCGGAGGTTGGTGGTGGTGGTGCCGACAGCCGCCGCTTGAGATGGATGAGGACGACTAGTCGATGGGAACCAGAAACATCCCGTCGCCTCCTTATCCGGGCGTGCCTATGGACTGGTGGTCTGGTGGAGAGCCATCACGCTAGGCTAGTTGGCTAGTGGGCTCTAGCCCATGCTGTACGAGCAGGGGATGTCTTTCCTTGTCTCCCTCCTTATCATTTTGATTGACCAGACTGCCTGACGTGGGCATATGTGCATGCGGCTGGGAATTTAGGCAACCGCTGCTTCTTTGTTTTGCTTATTTGCATCTTTGTTTTAGCAGATTAGCAATTAATCTCCCAACAGCACTTCCAGCAGTAATTTATTTCTGTTTTAGACACTGCTAATTACAGTACTTAAATTTCAGTACTGTAAATATGTTGAGTACTATGTATTCCATATAATATGTTGATGTAATATATCTTCATGTTTCTTACACGTTGAGAATAATTACATTTATTATTTGCAATTGAGATATTTTTTTTCTATTATCTCTTGCAAAGATAAATTCAGTACCTATACAGTACTGATTTGCGGTTGAGAATTTTGTTCTCTCGCAAAACAATCTCATTGCGATTGCTATTACTTTTCTCTCGCAAAATTATTAATTCATCTCGCTGAATTATCTTGCAACTTGATACAAGATCATCACATTTTAATTTGAGGTCTATACAATTCAAGTTTTTCACTTGAACATCAAGTTTGCAACAGCACTATTATTCACTACATTAGTAGTATTTTTCTGTTGAGTACCGAGATGTATTCCAGATCTTAAGTTGATGTAATACATTTCCACGTTTATCACGTGTTGAGATTAATTATGTCAATTTGCAATAGAGATTTTTAATCTCTTGCAAAGGTAAATTCAATACCTCTGCAGTATTGTTTCTCCGCTGAGTACGAGGTGCAAAATTTAAAGTGGTTTCTTCAAATTGATGCTTGGGATCACAAGATAGTCATGTGGATCTACTGCCTACGTAGATTATCGATGACTGCTGATAAAGTCTGCATTTTGTCATTTTGACATTATGATTGCTTTACAAAGTGCTCTCCCACACATTTTTCTAAGTGATGACATAAGGCATTACGAGTGAGTATTTACTGATTTCATCAGATTATACTTCCTAGTGCTGCGAGATCTACTTCATTTTGGAGATTATCTTCAAGATGTCATACTTAGCAATTTGAGATTCACACTAATGGTTTCAAGATAACTTCTTGAAATACCCATTGATTTTGCTAATTTTATTACAACATCAATCATGATGGTCTTTAATTTACTAGTTGTAAATTAATTATCTCTGGTTTACTCATAGAGGTAATATATGGCTATAGAGTTTGAGGCATGCGCCCTCAATGGCTACCACTGCCCTATCTGGGCCATGGACATGATGATCGCTCTTGTGTCTCGTGGAATAATGGGTGCAATCCAAGACCGTAGGATTTACCTCTGGTCGGAATCACACCGCTAACGGAAAAATATGTTGCCTTATAAATCTTAAGGCATTATATCAATCCAGATCTTAGCATCTGGTTATTCTGTATCAGCTATTCCTGAGATGTAAAGAATCTAAAGGTCAAAGGTTTGAATCTCACTTCATCCCTCCAACATGACTATCAGCAGTCACGGGACCCTATGAGCACGGAGAACATGAAGGTTGAATATGCATCAACTAACATGTTTGAAGACTTCGTCTAGTCTCTCAATCTCCTGAGTGATCAATAAAATTTATATCCATTTCTGATGTTCTAATAAGAACATAAGTATTGTTGTCATCATATATTGTATATCACAATATATTATATCAGCACTTTGGTACAAATACATTTGTATGTATTCTATATAACTGAAAGTGATTTTGAAAGTGCAACTATCCCTGGGTGGTTTTTGGTAATTCCTAACAATATATATCTCATTGAGCTAATGCTACTTGAAGATAAATATTTTAGAAAAAGCTCAATGATTGGCATGGCATGGATTAGAAAGTGGACCCCTCAAAATGCTAAGGACGGAAGGATTGGATCAAGCTCAAAGCACAAGATTCTACATTTCATTTTTAGTGATCCAAGATCACATTGAGTCCATAGGAAAAGCCAATACTATTAAGAGGGGGTGAGATGTTGCTTAATGAGGTTCTTGCTCAAAATGCTTAGTGATATGCTCCACAACCCTCAACCACTTTCTCATATCCAAATATATCCCAAACCAAAAGTAAAATCCGGCGCCACCGAGTTCACTTGACATAGTGATAACCCACAAGTATAGGGGATCGCAACAGTTTTCGAGGGTAGAGTATTCAACCCAAATTTATTAATTCGACACAAGGGGAGCCAAAGAATATTCTCAAGTATTAGCAGTTGAGTTTTCAATTCAACCACACCTGGAAACTTAATATCTGCAGCAAAGTATTTAGTAGCAAAGTAATATGATAGTAGTGGTAACGATGGCAAAAGGTAACGGTAGCAAAAGTAATATTTTTGGTGTTTTATAGTGATTGTAACAATAGCAACGGAAAAGTAAATAAGCGAAGAACAATATAGGAAAAGCTCGTAGGCATTGGATCGATGATGGAGAATTATGCCGGATGCGATCGATCATGTAACAGTCATAACCTAGGGTGACACAGAACTAGCTCCAGTTCATCAATGTAATGTAGGCATGTATTCCGAATATAGTCATATGTGCTTATTGTCGGGGGTTGGGTGCAACATATGCCAAAGGATGGCTAATCATGGTGGGAGCGAGTAGAACGTCGCCAGCGCCTGAAAGCGGGATGAGGCGTAGACATAAACGCCGGCGTACTTTACCCAGGTTCGGGGCTCTCCTAGGAGATAACACCCCTAGTCTTGCTCTGCGGGGTCTCCGCATGATCACTAATGCGTAAGTAGTACAACGTTGATCTTCGAGCTGTTTGCTAGAGGTGGAAGAAGGCAGGCACGCTTTCTTCTCCTCTAGATATGAGTCTAGTCCTAACAGGGGCCGAATCCTTTGCATGGGTGTCCTGGGGGTTTATATAGGCCTACCCCCTAGGGGTACAATGGTAATCTGGCCGGGCGTAGGGCCCGGTCATCATTCTCTCTGGTCGCCGGCCTCTTGGCCAACAGCTGGGGCCCGCCGCCTGGTCTGGTACGGAGCCAACAAGCCGCTCCCGCCGCTTGCGGGTCTTGCCGGCTGTTGATCATTGTAGCTGTAACGCTAATGACACAGGCTTGGTCGGGGAGGCGTGGCTACAGTCCCGCTGCCTGGTGGGCGATCACTGTTGCCACTCCGTGTCTCATCTGGTTGATGGCGCATGGGGCCCAAGGGAGGGATTGGCTGCCTGCTGGTAGCCGGCTCCTCTGAGGTCTGGCTGCCCCAGCCTCCTCCGACTTTAGGGCTCTGGCTGCCAGGTAGGGCCCGCCGTCTACGAGTCGTACCTGACAGGCCTTCGTGGGAACATGACTCCGCCTGTCAGGTGTGACGTGTGGGGGGGGGAGGCAACAGTGTCGCGTCGTGCGGAGATCTTCGCCTGTACGGGGCACTGTGGCCACGCCCGTCCCAGGATTCGGGGGGAAGGCTTGCACTGTAGCCGTACCCGTCTTGTTTCTTTGATGAGGGCGCAGACTTTGAGGGTGCCACGGGCCGACTGCTAGGAGCCGGCCTCTCTGGAGGCCGCTCTCTAGGAGTCGGCCCGTCGGGATGCCGCCCTCCAGAACTCAGCCGCCCTCGACTAGTCGGCCGCTTGGCCAACCCGCCGCCAGAAGGCGGAGTCTTTATCTTGACGTCTTTGAGGGGCGCAGCCGGCCCCTTTGTCTTGAAAGGCTCGAGGGCTCGGGTTAGGCTACCCGTGGCCCATTACTCCGACAGTAGTCCCCGAAGCTGGTAAGGGACTGAGGGGCCACGGTTGAGGAGCCGGGGAGCCTCAACAGTTTCCTCTTCTGGGTGCCCTGAAGGAAGCTTCGTCCAACTCATGTGGAGCCGGCCGGTGGGAATCGGTTGCGTCCGGTTGGATCCTTCTGGGATTTGGAATGCGTTGGTGGGAATCGGGCGGTGTGCTTGATAAGCTTCTTTGCCTGCCGTCTGTCGCGGGCATGCCACATGGCGCTGGCTAGCCGGGTCATCCTGCCACCCCACGCGCATGACGGGACGCGACCGAAGGCCGGGCCCGCCACCACCGGGCCTCGGGTGGCGAGCGGATCCGCGGCGGCCGAGGTAGGCGGTTGGGCTTCTCCGGGAAGTTAATGCGCGTGATATTCACGCGGCAAATGTGGGAGCGTGGGGTCATGGGCACAGTTAATCCCACGTTCCCACGCCCACCCCCTCGGCTTCGTAGCCCGTAGGCTATAAGTAGGGGGAGGAGAGGAAGAGGGAACGCACGCGCGCCCCTCCGCCCCACTCTTTCTTCCATTTCTCCTTCTCCTTGCTGCAGCGCCCGAGCCTTGCCGAAGCGCCGCCGCAGCTTGTCTCCATCGAGCTCGTCCATCCACTCATCGTCCTCATGGCGCGCACCGGAGCCTGGGACGGCTCCACAGTTCACGAGGACCACATCGATTTCCTCCGCCAGACGCGGCGGCTGCCCCGCGCGGACTACGTGGGGGTTCGTCTTGCGCCGAAGGGGGAGATATCGCCAGCGCCGGAGGAGGGCGAGCGGGTCATCTTTCGCTCGCACTGCCTGCGCGGCCTCGGCCTGTCAACGAGCGGCTTTCTCTGAGCCTTCCTCGAATTCTACAATCTCCAGCCGCACCACCTCACCCCGAACATGGTGGTGCTGCTGTCCGCCTTCGTCACCTTGTGCAAAGGCTTCCTCGGCGTCCTCCCCACCATCGAGCTCTGGGGGGGTTCTTCTACACTAAGCTTGGCACCGTCGTCGCGGGGGTGCCGACTCAGTGCGGCGCCTTCATCGCGGGGCGGAGGCTAGGGCCCGACAATCCATTTCTGTGACGCCCCAAGACCGGAGCTTCAGATGCCTTCCAGGATTTCCGAGATTCCGTCGTGTGACTTGTTTGGTTCTTTACACTCATCATTACATCGTTTGCATTGCATCATGTCATCTTGCCATCATGTCTTTTTTAACTCAACTAAATAAATGACATGGATCTTTGATTCATTTAAATCGAGGGAATTCACATGGTGAGTTCTCTTTATAACACATATCCTCCCGATAGTAGGGAGCTATATTAAATATTTCTTTAATTTGAAATCCACCATAACACACTTGCAAAATCCCAATGCCTTTGTTATCACAACTCTCGGCCTCTAACTTTGCCATATATCCTTTCGTCATTTTCCGGAGCTCCACCTAAAAATCTCAACATTTTTGGTCACTCCAAAAACCTCGTCCTAGTTCAAACCCATTTGAAGTAAATTGAAATGAGTTTGAATTCTTATCGTTCGAACTGGCCTTTTTCTAATTTTCTCAGAACAAGCATATTTTTGTAAGTTCGTGAAAATTATCCCCATGTCCAGATTCCACCCCTACCTTCTCTTTCTTTTCTTTCTCCTTTTCTGTTTTGTTTTAAATGGGAAAAGTGATATAGAGAGTGAGAGGCGGCCTGCATCCGTG
Source organism: Triticum aestivum (assembly GCF_018294505.1). Taxonomy (NCBI): domain Eukaryota; kingdom Viridiplantae; phylum Streptophyta; class Magnoliopsida; order Poales; family Poaceae; genus Triticum; species Triticum aestivum. The sequence goes on from NC_057794.1 coordinate 478,978,996, forward strand.
CCAAGGCCCATGTCCTCTAAGGCCCACCTAATCCCGTCTAAACCCTAACCCGACCGAACCCCACTCCCTCTCGATCCCCACTCCTCTTCTCTTCCACCTCGACTCAGAAGAGGAGCCCCGCGCCCGTTTCCCCAGCGCCGCCGGTGACAACCAAGCCTCCCCTCCCGGCGCACCTCTTCTCCTTCCTCCGCCTAGAACCTGCGGAACCCGCAGAGCCCCGCGCCCCTGGCATCCCCACGCTCGTCGCCTCCCCTTCGCTCAAGCCCTGCATCCCTGCCGAGGCGAGCGCCAAGTTCCATCGCAAGCCGCCGCCCGGACCAGGCCGTCCCCGCGTCGTCCCTGCCGTTAAGATCGTCGCCCGCAACGGCGCAGCCGCTACGTTCCCCTGCTTCACCGGAGTTCCTCGCAGCCAGACCCTTCCTCGAGGAGCGCCGCTGTCCTGCTGCCATGTTCCGCCGCTGCCGGCTGCCGCCTCGTCACCACGCGGTTCTCCTCGCTGCTCCTCCCCGAGCTGGAGCCTCCTCTCCTCCCTGCGCCCTTCGCCAAGGCCGCCCATCCATGGCTGCTGCGTAGCCCCGACCTTCACCGCCGCCTACTGGAGTAGGACAGTGCCTCCGCTATCACCACCGGCGACCGCGCCACCCAGGCCCTCGTGACCTCAAGTCCCTCGCCGTACAAGTTGCTCTGCTTTGCCGCCCCTGCTCCGACCTGCAAGCTCCGCCGCCGCTCACCCTTGGCGCCATGGCCTCTGCCTGCTTTGGATGACCCGTTGCCGCCGTGCACAACTTATGCCGTGCCCTGTTGTGCGTGCTCTTCGCAGCCTGTCACTGTTGACGTGAAGACCGTGGGTGCCAAGTTCCTTTTCCAGAGTCGTTAAAGTGCACGAGGACCTCGATGTACGACTACATGATGACGCGCCAAGTTTCCCTCCGACCGTGTACAACTGCTCACGCTAAAGACCATGTATACCTCTACCGTTGCCAAGTAGCCCTCGGATCCGTCAAGTTCCACTACCCTCTTGTGCACCACTACCGTCGCCCGGAAGACGTTGGAGTCATCAAGTGCCTCTTCGAACGGACGTGAACGACTACCGTCGCAAGAACGGGACCGGCAAGTCCGAAGATCCCAAGTACCACGACAACCCCGAAGGGGTTCGAGTTCGTCAAGTTCACCTTCGAAACGTGTACCACTACCGACGACTGAGACCCTGGATTCGACAAGTTCCTCACGGCGACCCTGAACATCTACGGGACATGCACGACTTCAAACCGTGTACCACGTCGAACATGTACGGCTACACGACGAACCGCCAAGACCCTAAACGACTACCGCCGCCGAAGTCCGCGAGTACAACTACTTCCACAACGCGTCGTGTACGACTACCGTCGCTTGGGTTTGACAAGACTCCGAGTACCAATACGTTTGCCATGTACAACTACACCAAGTTCGGACCGACAAGTGCCTTGAGAACGTCTGTACCTCTTCCGTCATCGAGGTCCGAAAGTACCACTACGTCCCATCGAACCCGAACCGTCTCGTTTGCACGCTTCGAAGGTATAACCCCGAGACGACGTCCGTGAACGAATGCTTGCGATGTTTGAGATGCTCGTGTTTGCATCGTGTCCAAATTGTCACTTGTTCCTTGTCGCCAACTCGTGGGACACCCGGTATCCGAGAGTGCCCCACCTTCTTTTGCTCGCTCCCGCCACTTTTCCTTTTGCACCGGTATCCCCGTGAGCTACCGGAACCGATATGGTGCCGTGTCATCATTTTTGGATTCGTCACCGTGGCACCCTTTTCTTTCCACCACGGTGACAAATGCTTCATAATGCTCTTGTCAACTTTTAATAAAAATTGCATAAAACTTGCAGATGTCGTCCACATCATGATAACAACATCAAGAATGTTTAAATTATTGTTTGCATTAATTGCTAAATGCATATGAGGATTTACCGGAATTGTTGTTTGATGTTTCCGGCCTCATTTAAAATGCCTAACTGTGTATTTTACTCATGTTTCACCTCTTGCCATGCTTAACAACATTTAATATTGTTGAGTGCATAAACGAGATCGAACTAAATAACTGGTTGTGGTGTTTCGTCAATATGCAACTCGTTGCATATTGAGCTCCACTTAACTTTTAGTTTTGCTTGTGCACTTTGCCATGTCATGCCCTCATTAAACCGGACATGCATCATACTTGGTTGTGCATCATGCCATGATTATGTGTTGGTTGTTTATTTTGTTGTTTGCCCCTTTCCGGTGTTGCTTCTTCGGGTTAGTTTCGATAACGTCACGTTTGTGAGGATCCGTTCGACTACGTCCGTTTGTCTTCTTCATGGACTCGTTCTTCTTCCTTGCGGGACTTCAGGCAAGATGACCATACCCTCGAAATCACTTCTATCTTTGCTTGCTAGTTGCTCGCTCTTTTGCTATGCCTATGCTGCGATACCTACCACTTGCTTATCATGCCTCTCATTTTGTTAAGCCAAGCCTCTAACCCACCTTGTCCTAGCAAACCGTTGTTTGGCTATGTTACCGCTTTGCTCAGCCCCTCTTATAGCGTTGTTAGTTGCAGGTGAAGATTGGAGTTTGTTCCTTGTTGGAACATGGATATTTTGTTGGGATATCACAATATCTCTTATTTAATTAATGCATCTATATACTTGGTAAAGGATGGAAGGCTCGGCCTTATGCCTGGTGTTTTGTTCCACTCTTGCCGCCTTAGTTTCCTTCATATCGGTGTTATGTTCCCGGATTTTGCATTCCTTACACGGTTGGGTTATAATGGGAACCCCTTGACAGTTCGCTTTGAATAAAACTCCTCCAGCAAGGCCCAACCTTGGTTTTACCATTCACCACCTAGCCTTTTTCCCTTGGGAGTCGTGCATCCCGAGGGTCATCTTTATTTTAACCCCCCGGACCAGTGCTTGTCTAAGTGTTGGTCCAAACTAGAGCCCCTTGCAGCGCCACCTCGGGGAAACTCGAGGGCTGGTTTTAGTTGTACGGATTGCTTATTCGGTGTGCCCTGAGAACGAGATATGTGCAGCTCCTATCGGGATGTCGGCGCATCGGGCGGTCTTGCTGGACTTGTTTTACCATTGTCGAGGATGTCTTGTAACCGGGATGCCGAGTCTGATCTGATTGTCTTGGGAGAAGGAATATCCTTCGTTGGCCGTGAGAGCTTGTGATGGGCTAAGTTGGAACACCCCTGCAGGGATTTGAACTTTCGAAAGTCGTTCCCGCGGTTATGGGCAGATGGGAATTTGTTAATGTCCGGTTGTAGAAAACCCGAAGTTGATCTTAATTAAAATACATCAACCGTGTGTGTAACCGTGATGGTCTCTTCACGGCGGAGTCCGGGAAGTGAACACAGTGTTGGAGTAATGCTTGACGTAGGTTGTTCTAGGATCACTTCTTGATCATAGTTTCTCGACCGTGCTTTGCCTTCTCTTCTCGCTCTCATTTGCGTATGTTAGCCACCATATATGCTAGTCGCTTGCTGCAGCTCCACCTCATACCTTTTACCCTTCCTATAAGCTTAAATAGTCTTGATCACGAGGGTGTGAGATTGCTGAGTCACCGAGACTCACAGATACTTCCAAAACCAGCTTGCAGATGCCGTTGAACCGTGCAGATGACGCAACCAAGCTCAAGGAGGAGCTCGATGAAGATCTTGTCCTTTGTGTTGTTTCGTTCTAGTTGATCAGTAGTGGAGCCCAGTTGAGACGATCGGGGATCTGTGTAGCATTTGGGGTAGTCTTCTTTTATTTTGGTTCCGTAGTCGGACCTTGATTGTATCTAGTTGATGTAATGCTTTATTCATGTAATTGTGTGAAGTGGTGATTGTAAGCCAACTATGTATCTCTTTCCCTTATGTATTACATGGGTTGTGTGAAGATTACCTCACTTGCGACATTGCTTACAATGCGGTAATGCCTCTAAGTCGTGCTTCGACATGTGGGAGATATAGCCGCATCGTGGGCATTACAATTTCCTCCCATCACGCTGATGCAATCAGTGAAGTTGTGGCAGCAGTCGTACTTTTACGTGAAGAGCATCTTCGCGGAGGGTGACTGGGTCAACCTGCCGGCTTATGTTGCCGGCTCGCCGACTGGGAAGCGGCCTAACTGGTCATACCGGGCCAAGACGCTGTCGCCTTCGGGAGCCGCCGCCGTCGCACGGCTCTGGGTGATGGTACAGTCGGAGGGCCTGACCGGGTCCGACTTGCTGTCCGCCTTCGTGGCGCGCCGGGTGCTCCCGCTCCAGGGCCGCCCTCACATGATAAGTCAGATGAGCGGTCATCGGGATCCAAGTCGGCTGTGCACCAAAGAGATGCCTCACTCAGAGGTAGCTCACATGGTGAACTACCTTGCAAACTGCAAGCTCACGAAGGAGTGGTAGTTTGGCAAGGAGCCGTATTCCCGTGCCAACCCCCCGCCTATGATAATTTTCCCTTCCTTTTGTTTTTCTTCCTCTTTGTCGGGTTCCATTTGCCTAATCTGACTAGTCGGCTCTTTGGACAAAGCGCCCTCCTCCAGCCGGCAGCCGGCGCCGCAGGGCCGGAGCGCCGATTTCTCCCCGATCAAGCGGAGTGCGACGTAGATGACCCCGACTTGGGGGCGGCGGCTTTGGAGGACGACGTCAAGGGAGGAGCCGGCGCCGCGGGCGGCTCGGGGCTCGGAGCCAGCCTCGAGGACTGGCCAAATGACGACGCGGGGGAAGTTGTCCCGCGTCGCCAGCCGGGCTCCGACCAGTAGGGCACGAGCTCGTCTGGCGCGCCGGCAGCCCGAGCCGGCACGCATAAGCGCAGAGCCGCGTCGAGCCTGTTTGGCAGCTGGCCGAAGAAACCCAGGGGCTCGGCTGCGGCGACCAAGCAGGACGAAGCGTCCGCTAAAGCCGACCACTTCCGCAAGGTGGTGAAGACGCCGCCGCTGGTTTCTGCGTAAGTTCTGACTTCCTTCGTACTTTCTTCTTTCTTGCCGATCTCATCCGAGTCTTCTCTACTCCGTTCCCTTTGATTTAGGGCCCCACTCGTTCTTGAGAAATCGGCCGCTGCCTCCATCGTGAGGTCGACGGAGACCTCCACCACCACCCAGCGGATCGATCCGGCCGCCGACCTCCGGGAGGCGACGGAGCGGAATGCGCGGGAGGCGCACGAGGAGGCCGCCCGCCTGGAGAAGGCGGAGGCGGACAAGGCGGAGGCCGCCGCCCTGAAGAAGCTGGCGGTGGCCGAGGCCGCTGATGCGGCGAAGAAGCGGGCTGAAGAAGCCGCGCGCCGTCAGTCGGCGACGTTCGTCGTCCCCCTGAACTCTGCGCCGCCACCACCGGAGTTTGTGGCACAGACTGGGGAAACCGATAGCGAGCACCCTATCATGGAGACGGAGGGCGGCGACGCCGCCATTCTGGATGTAATCATGCCCCCACCACCACCTTTTGAGGAGGCACGAGACAAGCAGCCGGGCGACCCACCGGTGCCGCCGGCCGGAAATGAGATGGTGACTGGCCCGACTCCCAGGGCTCGCACACCCTTGCGCCGCCGGTCTGTGAAGGCGGCCTCGGCGCCACGCCCACTGGAGGTCAGCGCCGCGAGCTCCTCCATCCTAGACACCGAGGCGACCAGCGTCGCGCCTGCTGGATGGGCGCGGGAAGGCGGGATGACCCACCTGAACAAGGCGGTCCTAGAGGTCCAAGCCAAACTCCGCGCCTAGGCTGATGCTCTCAAGCATTGCAACAAGGCATTCCTGGAGTCGCGAGAGGCCATCCAGGTATACCTCTTGATCCTTTATTTTCAATTTTCGTATTGCTTCATGGGGGCGCGCCAGCGCACCCACTGGGTGTAGTCCCCGAATTCAGGGCCGGCTGCTGAGCAGGCGGCCTGAAACTCTAACTCGCAAGCTCCAAGTACTAATATATTTGCTGTAGGGCTATCATAACCTCCGCGCGGCCGCCTTCAACTCCAGAGTCTAGGAGTTGGACCAATGCGCCGCCGACTTGTCGGAGAGCCAGAGTAAGTCCTCTTCTTTCTGCGGGGGTGCGCTGGCGCACCCGCGGGCTGTAATCCCCGAGATCCGGGCTGACTACTGAGCAGTCGGGTCGGATCTTCCTGGCGCTACATCTTTCTTTGCTGATTATTGTCGTTTCCTTCTTTTTCTGATTTTGCAGAGGCCAACGCCATCCTTCAACGGCAACTGGGAGAAGCCAACGTCGCGCTGCATGCCAAAGAGGTGGACTGCAACAAGCTGGCTGAAGAACGTGACCGGCTGGCCATGCAGCTGGCGGAGCAGGCGGGGCTTCTCCAGAATGCCCATAAGGAGGCAGAGGACAAGGAGGCGGGTCTTCTCGCTGAGTTCGAGATCGAACGCTCCGCCTGTATAGACAAGGAGGCGATGCCGACGGTCGACTTTGGTGAAATCGAGGATATGGTTGACGGTAGGCGACCTTCTTTACTTTTCTTTTAAGTCACCAGCCTCTAGCCAAGCCGGCTTCTTCTCTTCTTGTTCTGACTCTTTTGCTTAGTCCTGACAGACTTCTTTCCAGGCCACTCTGGTGCCGCCAACTAGGCTATCGAGGCCGACCGTGAAGAACGAAGGGCGGAAGGCGAGAGGATCGTCGCCAATGCCCCTTGCACCCTTCGCGAGCAGCTTCTCAGCATCCAGCCCCGTCTTCGACCGACTCATCGGATGCTGCGCCGCCTTCAGCGTGTCGGCGCCCAGGCAATCGTCGCCTTGTGGCATGACAGGCCGGCCCCGCGCACCCCCAACCGGACTGCCGACTGGCTGGAGGTGGCGGATGGCCGCCTTAAGGCGTGGAAGGGCTCCTCGGCCCGGGCCGGAGCGCGCCAAGCCTTGGAGTTCATCAAGGCATGGTACCCTGGGCTAGATCTAGCCCAGTTGACAATGTTCCGACAGGAGGAGCTGGTGGCGGTGGAGGGAGAACTCGTCAAGCGGGCGGCGGCCATCGCCGAGTACACCGTCGCCGGAGTCTTTATCCCGGAGCCGGCTAAGGACGGCACCGAGGCGCCGCCAGAATGGTTCGGGCTGAACCCGGAGGAGGGCAAGGACTCGGCCGAGGTGATCGACTCCAGTGACGAGGGAGAAGACGGGGAGGAGGAGGAAGGCGAAGAGGAGGCGCCAGAGGTCGGAGCGGACGGCCAGCCCCAACTCGACCGCGCCTCCAGCAACGAACTGCGCCCGAATGAGCCGGCTGCCACTGGAGGGGACCAAGCGGGGACCGACCAGCCGTCCGCTCGTCCAGCCAGCGCCACCGACTCCACCACTCCGCCGAACCCGTCCGCCAATCCCTAGGCTGCCACTTTACTTTTTATTTCTCCCTGTTTATTAGCCTCAATGAACTTGGTTAGCTTCGCACAATTCCACCCGCGGGGTGTATTTGAAACTTATGTTAGATGTCGGCCAAGGGCCTTTGATGTGTAAATATTTTATCCGAGTTCTACCTTTCCTTGCCTTCTACTCTTTTGGCTTTTTCCTTTGCCGCCTTCCCTTGGTTGCCGTCTTGCCAGCCGAACAGCCGCTCTGCGGACTATGGCTGGGTTAAGTACTTAGCTACTTTTGGGAAGGCAAGTACTGGGCCGGCTAGAGTTTTCTTGGCAAGTTAAGTAAAAACCGGTCGGCCGATTGCTCGGCAATCGGTTGGTGCGGCGAGAAGCCGGCTTGGACTATGTCAATGCCTTAAGTCCTTAGCCATTTTTCATGCAGGCGCCCTTTTCGCCTTGACTCCTGTCGACCGAACAGCTGCTCTGCAGGCTGCGGCCTCTGGCAGGAGAAAGCTAGGGTGCTGACACACTACTTGTCCGGCTGCAGGAAGCATCTCATAGTACAAGGCGGCAAGTCCCCGGGTCGACTGGTCAAACCCGGTGCGAGACAGATTAATGAAATAACACAAACGAAAGGCGTAATACTTATCATATAGACAAAAGAGGGCAGTCCCCGAGCTCTTCTCGGGGGACGCGGAGTCTTTGTACTTAATACAAAAGTCAGCGTGATACATAGTGCTTTTTAGCTGTAAAACCTTCGAAGAAGGTTCGCATCCATGGTCGCTCTGTCTCCTTGCCGGAGTCATCTCTTTTTCGTGATCAAGGCTTCTGAGCGTTGATGAGGTAGTAGGAGTCGTTACCCAACATCTTGCTGATGATGAAGGGGCCTTCCCAAGGTGCCGAGAGCTTGTGCTGGCCGGCTGTTCGCTGGATCAGCTGGAGCACAAGGTCTTCTTCTTGGAAGGATCTTGGCTTGACCTTTCGGTTGTAGTATTGGTGCAAGCTCTGCTGGTAGATGGTGGACCTGCTGAGTGCCAACAGGCGGCCCTCTTCCAGAGATTGACGTTGTCTTGTCGTGCTTCTTCTGCCTCCTCTTCGGTGTACATGGTGACTCGAGGGGAGTCGAATTCTATGTCCGACGGGATGACGGCTTCGGCACCGTAGACGAGAAAGAAAGGTGTAAAGCCGGTTGACTTGTTCAGAGTTGTGCGCAGGCTCCAGAGGACGGCCGGAAGCTCGTCGAGCCAGCAGCCGGCCGACCGCTCCAGAGGCTCGACCAGTCGGGGCTTGATGCCAGATAAAATGAGGTCGTTTGCTCGCTCCACCTGGCCATTTGACTGCGGATGGGCAACAGACGCTAGGTCCAGTCGGATGCCCTGCGTCGCGCAGAAACGGGCCAAGGCACCTTTGGCGAAGTTCGTGCCATTGTCGGTGATTATGATGTGTGGTATGCCATACTGGATGGTGATGTCGAAGATGAAAGTCACAACAGTCGAACCATTCAACTTCTTGATTGGTTTTGCTTCTATCCACTTGGTGAACTTGTCCACCGCGACAAGCAGATGAGTCAAGCCACCTCTTGCTGTCTTGAATGGTCCCACCATATCCAGGCCCTAGACAGCAAAGGGCCAGGCGATGAGAATAGTCTTGAGTGCAGAAGCCGGCTGGTGACGCTTTGAACGAAACTTATGGCACCCTTTGCATTTCTGGACCAAGTCATTGGCGTCTTCTAGGGCAGTCGGCCAGGAAAACCATGGCGGAAAGCCTTGGCCACCAGAGCCCTTGAGGCCGCGTGGTGACCACACTCGCCCTGATGGATATCTTTGAGGATTGCCTGGCCTTGCTCTGGCTTGACACAGCACTGGTAAACACTAGTGACACTGTGCCTCACAAGCTCTCTGTTGACTATGGTGTATGCTGCCGCCCGGCGTTGCACTTGCCGGGCCGAGATCTCGTCGGTTGGCAGCTCTTTTTTCACCAAAAATTTGAGGATGGGCTGGGCCCATGAAGGTGCTGCAATTTCTTCGATCGCCAGGACTGCCACTTGTACGAGGGCGGCTGGGCTAGGAGGTGGTGGGTTGGAGTCGGCCACCGCTTGCTGAGTTGATGAAGTCCCCGGGCCGACTGCTGCAGTCCCCGGGTTGTCCGCCGAAGTTCCCGCGTCGGTTGGCGGGGCTCTCAAGTCGGATCCGACTGCTTCAGGAGGAGCCAGCACAAATATAGAATCTGACTCTGGTGATGGCTTGACGGACGGCTTGAGGAGTCGTTGCAAGGCAACGCCGGTTGGTATTGCTTGCCGGGTGGAGCCGATTCGTGCCAAGGCGTCGGTTTGCTCATTGTCATTTCTTGGCACATGAAGGAACCCCCACCCTTCGAAGTATCCACTGAGTTGCTGTGCGAGAAAGCGGTAGCTGGCCATATTTGCATCCTTTGCGTCCCAGTCGCCTGATGACTGCTGGACCACCAAATCGGAGTCTCTGTAACACAGGATCCGGCGAATGCCGAGTTCCTTGGCCAACCGGAGCCCGTGAATGAGTGCTTCGTATTCAGCAACATTGTTGGAGGCGGCAAACTGAATTTGCAGCGCATATCTGAGCTTGTCGCCCTTGGGGAAGTGAGAACGACGCCGGCTCCCAAACTGGTGCGCATTTTTGAACCATCGAAATGCATCCGCCAATGGGTGGAATCTGGCGCTGGTGGCAAGTACTGGGTCTCGGCCCAGTCGACGAGGAAGTCGGCCAGTGCTTGTGACTTGATGGCGGTGCGAGGCTGGTAATAGATGGTGTAGGGGGTAAATCTATGGCCCACTTGGCCACTCGGCCCGAGGCATCTTGACTTCCAATAATCTCAGCGAGCAGAGCTGTGCAGACCACGGTGATTTGGTGCTCTTGGAAGTATGGCTGCAGTCTCTTGGCAGCAAAGTGCACACCATAACACATCTTCTGATAGTGGGGGCAGTTCTGCTTGGAGGCGGACAGTACTTCGCTTAGGTAATACACCAGCCTCTGGATTGGTAGGGCTTTGCCTTCTTCTTTCCGTTCCACCACTATGACGGTGCTAACCACCCGGCTGGTAGCGGCAATGTAGAGGAGCATGGGCTCCTTAGGAGTTGGGGCCGCCAAGACAGGCGGGGTGGTCAACATTTTCTTGAGCTGGAGAAAAGCTTCATCCGCCTTGTCGTTCCACTTGAAAAAGGTGGTTTTCTTCATGAGATGATACAGGGGAAGGGCCTTCTTGCCCAGCCGACTGATGAAACGGCTGATAGATGCCAAGCAGACGGTGAATTTTTACACATCCAGCAGTCGGGTGGGCACCTCCATCCTCTCGATGGCCTTGATCTTCATAGGGTTGCACTCTATGCCGCGCTCTGAGACCAGAAAGCCAAGAAGTTGGCTGGCTGGTACCCCAAAGACACACTTCTCTGGGTTGAGATTGATCTGAAATCGGCGTAAGTTCTCGAAAGTCTCCCCGAGATCCTCCAGTAGCGTCCCACGCTTCTCTTTCTTCACCACCACATCATCTACATAGACATGAGCGTTTCTGTCGAGTTGTTTGAGGAGACACTTCTGCATGCAACGCTGAAAGATGGCGCCGGCATTTCTCAAGCCGAACATCATGGTCAGGTAGTAGAAGGCTTCAAATGGTGTGATGAAGGCGGTCTTCATCCTGTCGGCCGGGACCAGCTTGATCTGGTGGTACCCGGAGTATGCATCCAAAAAACTCAACAGCTCGCATCCGGCTGTGGAGTCGATCACTTGGTAGATTTTGGGCAGAGAAAATGGATCTTTGGGGCATGCTTTGTTGAGGCTGGTATAATCAATGCACATGCGCCACTTCTTGTTCTTCTTCAGCACTAGGACTAGATTGGCTAACCATTCTGGAAAGAACACCTCCATGATGAAGCCGACTGCCAGGAGCCGGGCTATCTCTTCCCCAACAACTCTTCTTTTCTCTTCTGATAGGCGACGCAAGGGCTGCCGGACGGGCTTGGCATCAGATCGGACGTGTAACTTGTGCTCGGGGAAATCCGTCAGTACACCTGGCATGTCTTTGGGGGACCATGCGAAAATGTCCCGATTCTCATGGAGGAAATCGACGAGCTCGCCTTCCTATTTACTTTCAAGGTTCACGCCAATGATAGCATACCTCTCCGGGTGCTCCGGGTCCAAAGGTATCTTCTTTGTCTCTTTGGCCGGCTTGAACGAGCCCTCGGCTTCCGACTCCTTGGAGTTGGGTGACATTTCCGGCTGCTTCCCTGCCATTGCCACAACCCGGTCAAGGAGCCGTTTCTCTACTGCGATCACGAGAGACTCGGCTAACCGGCTGCTCTCCGCCACGCAGACGGATGACTTCTTGTAGTCTCCTGCTACGGTCAGGATTCCCTTAGAGCTTGGCATCTTCATCTTTAGGTAAGCATAGTGGGGAACGGCCATGAACTTGGCCAAGGCAGGCCGGGCAAGCTGTGCGTGATAAGGGCTCTCAAGATCCACCACCTCAAACCAGACTGGCTCTCGGCAGAAATGAGTTTTGTCCCCGAAGAGGACATCTATTTGAGTCTTGCCGATTGGTGAGCAGGAAAGGCCAGGAACTATGCCATGGAAAACAGTCCGACTGGGCTGAAGGTGTCTCTACTTGATTCCAATTTCTCCATGGTATCCTTGTACAGAATGTTGATGCTGCTGCCGCCGTCTATCAAGACTCGGGAAAAACGGGCAGCCCGCCTCTCTGTGGCAAACATGGCTTCCAATACCAGAGCACAGGAGCCGGGACTGGGCATCACCTCCGGGTGGTCGGCTCTGCTCCAGCTGATGGGCTTCTCAGACCAATGCATGAATTCCGGGGTCTCTGATACTACTGCATTCACTTCCAACCGCTGCTGCCGCCTGCTGCGCCTATCGTCGGCCACGCTAGTGAACACGATGTAGGCCCCCTGCTCCTCAGGATAATCATCCTGCACGACGCCGATTGGCCGAGCCGCCGGCTGCTGTGGGGAAGGAGGCGGCGGGCCGGCAGGGGGAGCGGGCTGGAGTCCGTCACCCTTGGCAATCCTGGTGAGCCAATGGAACTTTCGAGTGGTGTGATTGGATGGCTTCGCACTGCTATGGAACTTGCAGGGGGCATCAAGAGTCTGCTCGTACAAGAAGGCGGGCAGCCAATTAGGCTTGCCACCCTTCTGACGCTTGGGATGAGGCTGCACTTCTGGTTGTCGATCTTCAAGTGCTGCCACCTGCCGGCTTGTGGAAACCGGCTGCGCGGCCTTGCGCTTGTTGTCGTTCGGCTGCTGCCGCCGACTGGCCTCGCCAGCCGGGGTCCGAGGGTCTTGGGGAGCCACCTTGCCCGACACGTTGACTTGAATTTACGCCTTCATGGAGGAGTCGGCTGTGGCGTACTTGTCTGCTATGATTAGCAGCTCGTCAAGGGTCGCTGGTGTAACGCCCCGGATGTAACTTACCCAATTTGTACTCCAACTCTTGCCGTTTCCGGCCTTAAGTTATTTTATTTTCTCGGGTTCGGGTCTTTGTCTCTGTGTGTTGTTATCGTTGTCATGCATCTCATATCATGTCATCATGTGCATTGCAGTTGCATACGTGTTCATCTCATGCATTTGATCATTTTCCCCGTTGTCCGTTTTGCATTCTGGCGCTTCGTTCTCCTCCGGTGGTCATTTCTACCTTTCTTTCGTGTGTGGGGATTAAAATTTCCGGATTGGACCGAGACTTGCCAATCGGCCTTGGTTTACTACCGGTAGACCGCCTGTCAAGTTTCGTACCATTTGGACTTCGTTTGATACTCCAACGGTTAACCGAGGGACCGAAAAGGCCTCGTGTTTGTTGCAGCCCAACACCCCTCCAAGTTGGCCCAAAACCCACCTAAACCTGCTCCATCATCTAGAGCGTTCGATCACGATCGCGTGGCCGAAAACCGCACCTCATTTGGACTCTCCTAGCTCCCTCTATGCCTATTTAAAGTCCCCTCCCGAAAATTCTGGATCCAACCACCCTAACCCTAGTCGTCTTCCACCTCTCGCCGCCGGACACGTCCGATTCGAGCCGGACGTGTCCGACTTGTACCTCCGCCGCCACGTGTCGCCACCCCACTGGCCCGGCCGCATCTCCCAGCCGCCGGCCCGCAAGCCCGCCACGGGCCCTCCCGGCCTGAGATCCCGCGCCGCTTGGCCCGCCTCCCCGCCGCCCGCGCCGCCGCGCTCGCCTTCGTCGCCGAGACCCCGCCGCCACCGCGACCTCGCCGCTCCGGCGACCGCGCCACCCAGCACCACCGCGGCCGACCCGAGCTGGCGCCACCCCGTCCGCGCCCGGCGCCGACCTCGCCGCTCCGGCCGCCCCTGACCTCCACCGCCGTCCGGTCGGCCTCCTCTCTCCGGCGAGTTCCTCCAGTGAACAGTCCGGCCGGCCAACCTCGTACGACGTGCGCCGATCCAGATCCGGATGAACAGTAACCCTAGGTGTTTTTTCTTCTAAGTCCTGGGATTTTCAAATCCAAGTGCCCATGTTCATAGCATCGACTCTCCGCATCCGTAACTCCGATTCATGCATATAACATATCAAAATGTTCGTCCCAGAGAGTACATCATTTCATTCCATTGCATCATTTTCATTTGAGTTCATCTTGATGCCCTAAATGCTGTTAGAAGAGGGCTACTTGAGATAATTGTTAGATCTGCTACTCCATTTAGCTTTTTGTCAAATTTGCCATGATTATTGTGTGCATGATATGCCCTGTTGCTCTACATATGTTTTGTTAAGGGTTTTGTCATCTTTCCAGAGGTGCAACCCATGTATTTTTGTGATGTGTGTGGTGACTAGTGCAAGCTTGCAAAGTGAGGCACTTGGTAATTCTGATTTCAGGGACTTAGCATTTCCACCAAGTCCTTGAGCTATTTATCTCATGATGCCATATGTTCATGTTGTTTCCTAGTGATCCGTGCCTCTTTTGAGGATGATCAGTAAGGATGTTTTATTCATCTTGTATTGCTCTATCCATCCATGCCTTTGTTTGCAATTATGGAGCACCCTAGCTTGATTCAATCGAGCTCTACTTTTGCTACTTTGTGAATCTAGGCAGATTGTCAACTTGTTTGCAATTTTGCCGATGTTGTTGTAGATGATCCGTGCATGCTATGCTATTGTTCTTGTCATGTCTAGCTTGAATTTTGTGTGTTCTTGATAGATGTATGCTTAGCTTTTCATGACTTGCACCGTAGTGAGTGCATCGAGCTCGTGAACATGCTTACTTGAGTTATGTTTCAGCATGTGTTTTTGCTATGTTCACATGCTTGCTAATATATTTTCTGATCCCTTTTGGCTCAAGGTCACTAAGGGACTTTTGTTAAGCTATTTGAGTAGCTCCATGCCATGTCTTACTCTGCCATGTTCAGGTTCTGTAGCATGTAGTTTTGTTGCTCCGAAGAGTGCTACTTGGTCTGAAATTCCAGACAAGTGTTAATTTCACTAAGTCTGAGATCTGTTTACCATATGCATATTTGCCATGCTTGTTTGAACCTGTTAATGGATGAATTGGCCATGGCTCAGTGCTAGACTTTTGTTAAGCATCTTGAATGCATCCCTGCCATGTATTTTGATGCCATGTTTGAGTGCCGTAGCATGTTCATCTCATTGCATTTATATGGCTACTTGCTGTAAATCGCAGACCGGTGTCATATTTGAATCGCTTGCCATTTCCAAACCGTAACTCCGATTCCGGCGTTCTTTATATCATTTCAAGCGATTTCATCTCATCTTTTCAGTGGCACACTTGGATTCCCAAGTCGAGGCCAGGTTCATGCATTCCCTGTCATATCTTGCATATGCATCCCGCATCGCATCCCGCATAGCATATCATCATTGCATCATATTATTTGATCCTTGCACATGGTTGATTGTGTCCTTGTTGCTTGTTTGTCTTGTTTGGGTAGAGCTGGGAGACGAGTTCGCTAACGAGGAGCCCGTTGAGTTTGCTTTCGAGGATCCAGTCAACTCTGACAGCTTTGCAGGCAAGATGATCATACCCTCGAAATCACTACTATCTTTGCTATGCTAGATTGCTCGCTCTTTTGCTATGCCAATGCTACGATGCCTACCATTTGCTTTCAAGCCTCCCAAATTGCCATGTCAAACCTCTAACCCACCATGTCCTAGCAAACTGTTGATTGTCTATGTTACTGCTTTGCTCAGCCCCTCTTATAGTGTTGCTAGTTGCAGGTGAAGATTGGAGGCCGTTCCTTGTTGGAACATTTATTTTACTTGTTAGGATATCATTATATTGCCATGTTATCTTAATGCATCTATATACTTGGTAAAGGGTGGAAGGCTCGGCCTCTCGCCTAGTGTTTTGTTCCACTCTTGCCGCCCTAGTTTCCGTCATATCGGTGTTATGTTCCCGGATTTTGCGTTCCTTACGCGGTTGGGTTATAATGGGAACCCCTTGATAGTTCGCCTTGATTAAAGCTTTTCCAGCAATGCCCAACCTTGGTTTTACCATTTGCCACCTAGCCTTTTCCCTTGGGTTTCGCGGACTCAAGGGTCATCTTATTTTAACCCCCCGGGCCAGTGCTCCTCTGAGTGTTGGTCCAAACTGAGCTGCCTGCGGGGCCACCTCGGGGCAACTTGAGGGTTGGTTTTACTCGTAGCTAGTCTCATCTGAGTGTGCCCTGAGAACGAGATATGTGCAGCTCCTATCGGGATTTGTCGGCACATTCGGGCGGTGTTGCTGGTCTTGTTTTAACCTGTCGAAATGTCTTGAAGAACCGAAATACCGAGTCTGATCGGGACATCTCGGGAGAAGGTCTATTCCTTCGTTGACC
This sequence comes from Triticum aestivum, assembly GCF_018294505.1. Lineage (NCBI taxonomy): Eukaryota > Viridiplantae > Streptophyta > Magnoliopsida > Poales > Poaceae > Triticum > Triticum aestivum. The sequence continues at coordinate 478,995,093 of NC_057794.1, forward strand.
GTGAGAGCTTGTCATGGGCTAAGTTGGGACTCCCCTGCAGGGATTTGAACTTTCGAAAGTCGTGCCCGTGGTTATGGGCAGATGGGAATTTGTTAATGTCCGGTTGTAGATAACTTGAACCTTAACTTAATTAAAATGAATCAACCGAGTGTGTTGCCGTGATGGCCTCTTCTCGGCGGAGTCCGGGAAGTGGACACGGTGTTGGAGTAATGCTTGTGCAGGTTGTCCTCTAGTTTCTCGCTCGCGCTTTGCCTCCTCTTCTCGCTCTCTTTTGCGAATAAGTTAGCCACCATATATGCTAGTCGCTTGCTGCAGCTCCACATATATTTACCTTACCCCTACCTATTAAGCTTAAATAGTCTTGATCGCGAGGGTGCGAGATTGCTGAGTCCCTATGGCTCACAGTTTACTATTACACCAGTTGCAGGTCCAGATGATTCCGCTCCAGGTGACGCGCTCGGGCTCAAGTGGGAGTTCGACGAGGACTCTCAATGTTACTATGTTTCTTTTCCTGAGGATCAGTAGTGGTGCCCAGTTGGGGGTGATCGGGACCATGTCGCTTGTTGGGTTGTCTTTTATTTTGGCGCCCTAGTCGGGCCATGAGTGTTTGGATGATGTATGTTATTTATGTACTTGATTGACGTGGCGAGTGTAAGCCAACTATGTTATCCCTTTTATTTATCTATATTACATGGGATGTTTGTGATGATTGCCTGACTTGCGACATATGCCTTCAATGCGATTATGCCTCTAAGTCGTGCCTTGACACGTGGGAGATATAGTCGCATCGAGGGTGTTACAGCTGGCTCGTCGCAGAGGAGCCGGTGCTTGAGGAGGGTGCCCTCTTGGCACCTGGCAGTGAAGTACTCGATGGCCTGCACCTCGTGCACGTCCTCGCAAGAGTTGCGCAGCTCGGCCCAGCGTGTGAGATAGTCGCGAGTCGACTCATTGGGGCCTTGGATGCACTGGGAGAGCTGGTGAGGCTTGGGCAGCCGTTTATATGTGTTGGTGAAGTTGCAGATGAACGCTTCAGTAAAGTCAACCTAGCCGTTGACGCTGCGGGGCTTCAGGCTGTTCAACCATGTCCGGGCCGTGCCCTGGAGCATGAGGGGGACATACTTCACGGCAACGCGCTTGTTGCCGTTGGCGATGCTGACGGATGTGGAGTAGTCGACCAGCCAGTCCTCCGGCTTCTCGGAGCCGGTGTACTTGGGGGTATCTCTTGGGAGAGTGAACCCTTTGGGAAAGGGCTCATCTCGGATGCGGGGGCCAAAACAAGGCGGACCCAGCTCGTCTTCCTCTTCTAGCACCAGGGACCGATTAAGTCGGTCGATCCGGTTGTGGACGTCGTTTTCTCCGATTTCTTCTCGACGGCCAAAGCTGTCGCCGAGTTATGGGTGGTCAACAGGCGGCAGCGAGATGCGCCTCTCCCTGCGGGGAGGAGGCGACGGGCAGTCATCTCGCCGTCGTACTGCTCTTGGGCGGCCGTCTTGGTCGCGCTCGATGGTGATGTGAGTCCGGCTGCGGCTGGCAGCCGGCTCCTTGTCTCTTACATCATGGACGCCACCAATCGGCATCCGGGACGTCGCGCCTTGGTCTCGGCGAGGTGGTGGGTCGTCATTTCGCCGGTTGGGCGCTTCAGTGCGGCAACCGGCATCTTGCTGCTCAGCAGCCGCGTCAAGGAGCTGCTGAACTCGCTCCGGCATGTGGCGACACTCATTGCCCTCGAGCTTGTCTAGCTCGTCTGCTGCCGGCTGGGCAGCTTGTATATTCTCTGCAGGCGTGGCATATACGGGACGGTCTGTCCCGAACATGCTGGCGATGGTCGCGCCGCACTGCCTGATCAAGCCAATGCGGCTAGGCCCACCAGGAACCGGAGTGCCGCCTAGAGCACGGTCCATCTCCCACTGGTAGGCCTCCGAAAGGCGTCTCGTGCTGGCCAGCCGGCTGGCGCTCTTGACGAGCTGGACGCGGCGCGCTTCCAGCGTCTCGGCGTCGGCGTCCTCCGGGATTGGTGCAACCAAGTCTTGCATCACCGTCTGCAACGGGTCCTGACCGCCCCCGCCAGAGTGCTCACCGTGGCTGATCATGAGCACCTCCGTGATGGTGCTGCCACCGCTGTCCGCGCGAGGAAGCGGCTCATCGTAGACCACCACATTGGAGGGGAACGTGTCGAGCGAACCATGTCAGAGTCGACCAACATCGGGTCGGTGGAGCCAACCGACTCCAAGTCAGTAGCAGGCTCGCTGGCGACGTGGAGCTGATCGAGGAGGCCCACGAGACGGCCTTCGGGGCCATCGGTGCCTGCGTCGGACGCAGGCTTGTCGGAGAGGCGAATGTCGCCAACAAGATCGGCGAGGCAGCTCGCTGCGCAGGCGATCTCCGCACCGTGCAGCGCCTCGGCGCAGAGCCGTCCATCGTGTCGGGTTGGCTGCGCTCGCCGGGAAGGAAAAGGGTTCCCGTCTAGAACAGGTCTCCGGGAGACGGTGCACCTCGCCCCACAGTGGGTGCCAAATGTCGGGGGTTGGGTGCGACATATTCCAAAGGATGGCATGGTGGGAGAGAGTAGAACGTCACCGGTGCTTGGAAGGGGGATGAGGCATAGACACGAATGCCGGCGTACTTTACCCAAGTTCGGGGCTCTCCTAGGAGATAACACCCCTAGTCCTGATCTGCGGGGTCTGCGCATGATCACTAATGCGTAAGTGGTACAACGTTGCTCCTCGAGCTGTTTGGTATAGGTGGAAGAAGGCAGGCACACTCTCTCCTCTAGATATGAGTCTAGTCCTAACAGGGGTCGAACCCTTTGCATGGGTGCCCTGGGGGTTTATATAGGCCTACCCCCCAGGGGTACAATGGTAATCTGGCCGGGCGTAGGGCCCGGTCGTCATTCTCTCTGGTCGCCGGCCTCTTGGCCGACAGCTGGGGCCTGCCGCCTGGTGGGCCCCGCCGCTTGGTCTGGTACAGAGCCGACAAGCCGCTCCCGCCGCTTGAGGGTCTTGCCGGCTGCTGATCACTATAGCCGTAACGCTAATGATGCAGGCTTGGTCGGGGAGGCGTGGCTACAGTCCCGCCGCCTGGTGGGCGATCACCGTTGCCACTCCGTGTCTCATCTGGTTGATGGCGCATGGGGCCCAAGGGAGGGATTGGCCGCCTGCTGGTAGCCGGCTCCTCTGAGGTCCGGTTGTCCCAGCCTCCTCCGACTTCAGGGCTCTGGCTGCTAGGTAGGGCCCGCTGTCTACAACCCGTACCTGATAGGCCTTCGTGGGAACAAGACTCCGCCTGTCAGGTGTGACGTGTGGGGGGAGAGGCAACAGTGCCGTGTCGTGCGGAGATCTCCGCCTATACGGGGCACTGTGGCCACGTCCGTCCCTGGATTCAAGGGAAGGCTTGCACTATAGTCGTACCCGTCTTGTCTCTTTGATGAGGGCGCAGACTTTGAGGGTGCCATGGGCCGACTGCTAGGAGCCAGCCTCTCTGGAGGCCGCTCTCTAGGAGTCGGCCCGTCAGGATGCCGCCCTCTGGAACTCGGCCGCCCTCGACCAGTCGGCCGCTTGGCCAACCCGCCGCCAGAAGGCGGAGTCTTTATCTTGACGTCTTTGAGAGGCGCAGCCGGCCCCTTTGTCTTGAAAGGCTCGGGGGCTCGGGTTAGGCTACCCGTGGCCCATTACTCCGACACTTATGGAAAAGAACTTGCATGACATCTTCTGTCCTACCCTCCCGTGGCAGCGGGGTCCTAATGGAAACTAAGGGATATTAAGGCCTCCTTTTAATAGAGTACCGGAATAAAGCATTAACACATAGTGAATACATGAACTCCTCAAACTACGGTCATCACCGGGAGTGGTCCTGACTATTGTCACTTCGGGGTTGCTAGATCATAACACATAGTAGGTGACTATAGACTTGCAAGATAGGATCAATGTCGGTGTCAAAACCGACGGATCTCGGGTAGGGGGTCCCAAACTATGCGTCTAGGCCGGATGGTAACAGGAGGCAAGGGACACGAAGTTTTACCCAGGTTCGGGCCCTCTTGATGGAGGTAAAACCCTACGTCCTGCTTGATTAATATTGAAGATATGGGTGTTACAAGAGTAGATCTACCACGAGATCAGAGAGGCTAACCCCTAGAAGCTAGCCTACGGTATGATTGTATGTTGTGATTGTTGTCCTACGGACTAAAACCCTCCGGTTTATATAGACACCGGAGAGGGTTAGGGTTACACAAGGTCGGTTACAAAGGAGGAGATATCCATATACGTATTGCCTAGCTTGCCTTCCACGCCAAGTAGAGTCCCATCCGGACACGGGACGAAGTCTTCAATCTTGTATCTTCATAGTCTAATAGTCCGGCCAATGGAGATAGTCCGGCTGTCCGGAGACCCCCTAATCCAGGACTCCCTCAGTAGCCCCCGAACCAGGCTTCAATGACGATGAGTCCGGCGCGCAGTTGTCTTCGGCATTGCAAGGCGGGTTCCTTCTCCAAATTCTGTGTACCTGTCGAAATAATGTCCGGTTCCTCGTGATGGTTTGTATTTCTTGGCTTCCACGCCCAATAATGGCCACTTTCCACATGTCGAGCGAATGTGAAGAGCCAGGGTGTTTTCACATTTACCCCCTAGCTATGCAAATGAGCCGCCTATTTAAAAAGACGAGGATTCAAATCCAAATCACATCATCCTCCCTTGCCGAGTCTTCATCAGAGCGTACCCGACAAAGATCCATTCCACCATGGCCGGTCGTCGCAACTCCTCCTCTCGCACCCCTAGCTCCAAGCCTGGAGATTGGGAGAGATGTTCCATCCCGCATAGCAAATTGGTGATGCTTCAGTCCAAGGGATTTCTTCCCCCAGCGTACCTGGTCCCCGTTCGAGCCGGGCTTGCCACCTATAATGGCGGAGAGCAAGCGGAGAGCCGTCCCAATCCCTCCAAGGGAGATTGGGTGTGCCTTGTCCCTTATCTGGTAAGAGGGCTCGGATTCCCAATCCATCCGTTTCTCCGAGGGTTTCTAGAGTTCTATGGCCTCCAGCTACACAACCTCACGCCTGCTTCTCTGGTGCATATCGCGGGATTCGTAGCCCTTTGCGAGTTATTTTTGGGCTGTGAGGCTCATTTCGCTCTGTGGAAGAAGCTGTTCTGTCTGGTGCCCCGTTCTAAGAAGGGATCAATATATCAAATGGGCGGAGCCAAAGTGTGGCGTATCGCCGGGACCAGATACCTATCCGGGACCCCAAAGAAGACATCTGAAGACTGGCCTTCAGAATGGTTTTATATAGAAGATGTCCCCCTTCCGGACCCTAATTGGATCGGCCTTCCAGAGTTTGACAACGCCCCTTTGAAGAAGCGTCAGAGATGGCGTCCACGAAGCCCCCTGGAGGAAGATGACCGGGACATTCTTTATTTGATGAGCCGGATAAGCTCTTTAGCTCGATCCGGATTGACCATGATCGAGGTCATGGCTATATGCATTATGCGGGGGGTGCAGCCGCTCCAGTATAGAGGCCACCCCATGTGGGATTTCAACGGGGAGGATGACGCCACCCGCCACGGCCACAAAGGGCCGGGATCAGCTGCTGATCTAATAAAGATCTTATCCACTTTGTACAAGGGAGAAGAGGAGGAATTCCTCCGTGTCAACCCGCAGGGCGGATTCTCCATGTACAATCCTCCGAGCTGGGTAAGTGGAGATTTTTCTCGCCCATCCGTTTTGTATTCCCGTAGTTTAAGTATTCATTCTAGCGATTTCATCGCAGGAGCTCGCCAGGCAGTAAAGGAGATAAACAGCCCTCCCCCACAGCCCGAGGACCCTGGACGGTCCCTTGACCCAGCCTCCCAGGAGGATCCGGACATATCCGTGGAGCTGATCGACGGGGTATTTTACCAAGGGAGTAATGACAATACCTTGGTGGCCATTACGGCCGATTACCCTAGGCTAGTTCCAGCCTCACAGGTGATTGAGACCGAAATCCCAGCACTTAAAAAGGGATCCGTCCTTGTGCTCTTTTTATTGCCGTATAACAGTCGTGTTTTGCAGGGGAGGTCCTCGGGGCAGAAGGCCGAGCCCGTGGCAACTGGCCAACAAGGGGCCGCTAGGCCAGGAAGACTGAAAAGATCCGTAGTCCGGATTGAGGCACCGGCGCAGCGGTATGGCGCACCGTTTTTATTACAAGACATAATTTACAGAGGCATACTAACACCCGTGCCTTCTTTTCATGAAAAAGAGCGCTCGCCAGACTACACCCGGAGAGGCTACCAATCGCGCCTCCACAAGCCGGGCTCCAAGGCTAGACTCAGAGGTGGGAACGAGTACAAGGTGTGCGCCGGTTTCTCCTCCGACAGAGGATACGGATAGACTGTCCGCCACCCATTCCGAGGTGGAATGTGCCATGAACCACAGGCGTCGCCGGACTGTTCTTCATGACACTTGTTTCTCCCCAGAGGCATTGGATGCCTTCAACTCGGGAGACGCGCACCTCCGTGCCGCTCAAGATGGTCTAGCCAAAGCCATGGAGCAGTATGTAAAAGACATACGGGTGAGAAAATTTGATGATTATATATATCAGTAGCCCCTGAGACTTGAAACAGTTAGGATAACTGATTTAAGGATCATTTGTTATGTAGGTTCTTACATAAAATAATACTCAACTGTCCCAGGAGCTGGAAGAGTGCAAAGCCCAACTTCAGGCCGCACTGTCCGCCGCAGGGGAGCCCAAAGAGACCCCCGCTGGTAACATATCCGTCAAGTGATAAGTATCATATTAGAGTGCGGCTTTATATGCAAATCTAACAAAAAATTGCAGATGACGCTGGAGTGAATCTGGATAAGCAACGGCTCAAACGCCAGCTGAAGGCTGGTGAGAACGTGCTTACAAGGGTGAGGCAGGAGAAGAATGATCTCCAAGATGCCAACACCAAGCTGGGCGTGGAACTGAAAGATGTTCGTGCCCAACTGTCGGACTCTGTTAAGGAGAATCGACGGCTTCGGCGCGACATATTTAGTAAGTGCTTGAACGAACTTAAAAAGAGTTCGGCGGGGAAGCTGACTGATAGAGTTATGTCTGTAGGTATGTTAACAGGTCGTCCTGCCGAGGAGATGCCTAGTTCGACGGGTGATCTTCTTCCCGAGCTCGCACAATTGCACGAACGAGTTCGGCAGGTGATGCGAGGCGTTGCCCAGGCCTTGTGGCCGTCCGTCTCCATACCCGAAGGCCTTGGAGAGCTTGCAGAAAAGCTGAAGGGCGCACGGCGACGCTTCCGATTATGGAAGATATCGACCTGCCGTCAGGGCGCCAGGGAAGCTTGGGTGATGGTGAAGACACGATACATGAAGGCTGACCCGAACCACATGGCCGAAGTCGGACCTGTGGGGCCTGATGGCAAGGAGATCCCTATAAATTTAGTGTACGGCCAAGTAGAATTGGCCGCAAAGTATTCCCAACAGGACTGTAGACTAGACAGCCTATTGGATGGCATTGAAGAGGAATTCAACCAGTCAAATTGACTATGTAATTGTAAAGTGACATATATGATGCCTTCTAGCCGGATTGTAGATCGTTTGTCGTGGCAGACCTTTTCGCTTCAACCTCGGGACCCGACAGTCCGGAGTGTATCCGAATACCCTCTCGGTTATATAAGAACCGGGGCATGCGTGGAGACTAGGCGTAGGGGTCATTAGTGCTTTATCAGACAAGTGCCCAACTAGTTATGTTATATTACATGGGTAGTAAGAAACATCTTCCAGAGAGAATAGTTCCGTTAAGGGTTCCTTTCCCTGGGTAGGCATGCCCTAAAGTGCATGTCCGGACTGCGACAAGAAGCGCAGTAAAAACGTCTGGGGGCAGATATGGTTAATAAATAAAAGTCATCTTTTGTTCACCGACCGAATATTCTCTTAAGAATGCTAGCTTTTGGCTTCACCCAGTCTGAGGTACATGTCTGGCTGACCCGGCGGTAACAATCGCAGAGGTGCTCCCCTTATGCCCTAGCCGAATTAACGGGAATGTAGGGCATAAATACAAGAGCCAGGCAACCCAGCTTGGCCAAAACTTAAGTCATATCGATGCATATAATGGTGAAAAAAGGTACATGTGGAAGTATAACGCATGTGTTGGGCGTGATGCCCAGGTAAATAATTTAAGCTTCTATGAAAGAAGCCCCCAGGTGTAGATAGTGCGGCTAGCACCTCTGTAGTGTACAAGTGAGGCACAAGGTGACCCTTGAAGACCTAGAGGAATAAAAGAAAGAAAGGGAAACAAGACAGACGACGCATATGCAGAAAATGGACAAAGGGACGGGACTAACATAAAGTCCAGTGCTAGGCGTAGAATCTTTGGAGCCTGGCTGCGTTCCATGGGTTCGGCTCGAGTCGACTAGTCGATGCATCCCGCAGTCGGTACGCTCCGCCGGTCAGAACTTGGTCGATGATGAAGGGACCTTCCCATTTGGGCTCTAGCTTGTTCTTTTTCTTATCCGGCAGCCGGAGAACTAGTTCACCAACGTTATAAGTTTTGGCTCGTACTTCTCTACTTTGGTATCTGCGGGCCTGTTGCTGGTAAAATGCGGAACGGGCTTTGGCTACGTCGCGCTCTTCCTCCAAGGTGTCCAGACTGTCCTGTCGATCGAGCTCGGCTTCTCTTTCTTTGTACATGTGCACTCGAGGTGAGTCATGAATTATGTCACAGGGCAGGACTGCCTCTGCGCTGTACACCATAAAAATGGTGTGTATCCGGTACTACGATTCGGTGTGGTCCACGGCCCCCAGATTACGGAGTCGAGCTCCTCTACCCAGTGCGTGTCAGACTCTGTTAAGGAGTGCACTAGTCTGGGTTTAATGCCGCTCATTATAAGACAATTTGCTCGTTCAACCTGACCATTGGTTTGTGGATGGTAGACTGAAGCATAGTCGAGCTTGATGCCCATTTTGCTGCACCAGAGTTTTACCTCGTCGGCCGTGAAGTTCGTGCCGTTATCAATGATGATGCCGTGGGGGATGCCGTAGCGATGTACAACCCCGGATATGAAATCTATCACCGGTCAAGATTCGGCTATTTTAACCGGTTTGGCCTCTATCCATTTGGTGAATTTATCCACCATGACCAATAAGTATTTTTTCTTGTGGGTTCCACCATTAAGGGGTCCAACCATGTCAAGCCCCCAGACCGCAAAGGGCCATGTAATGGGGATTGTTCGGAGGGCGGTGGGTGGCATATGGCTTTGATTTGCAAAGAGCTGGCAACCGGCGCAACGCTGGACTAAGTCCTATGCGTCTGCCCGGGCCGTTGGCCAATAGAATCCTGTACGGAAGGCCTTTCTCACAAGAGCCCGGGCTGTGGCGTGATGACCGCCGAGTCCGGCATAAATTTCTGCCAAAAGGTTCCGTCCTTCCTCTTCGGAGATGCACCGTTGAAGGACTCCGGTAGTGCCTTTCTTGTACAATTCTCCCTCGTGGACCCTGTAGGCCTTTGATCGCCGCACTATGCAGCGTGCCTCATTTTGGTCCTCCGGGAGTTCCTTTCTAGTTAAGTAGGCCAGGAATGGTTCTGTCCACGGGGCAATAATAGCCATTATTTCGTGGGTTGATTGTGTTATTTCGGTGGCGGAGCCTCCGATTGTGTCAGAGAGTTCGGTATCGGGTATTTTGGCCGGGTCCGGACTGTTGTTACCGGTGTCCCCTTCCCATGCTACGCATGGCTTGAAAAGCCTTTACAGAAAAATGTTGGGAGGGACCGCGTCGCGATTTGTGCCAATGCGGGCGAGGATATCCGCCGCCTGATTGTTTTCCTGAGCAACATGGTGAAATTCGAGCCCCTCGAACCGGGCTGACATTTTTAGGACGACATTGCGATAAGCGGCCATTTTTGGATCCTTGGCATCAAAGTCTCCATTTATTTGGGATCCTGCAAGGTTTGAATCCCCGCGCACCTCTAGGCGTTGAATGCCCATGGATACTGCCATCCGGAGACCATGTAGAAGGGCCTCGTATTCGGCTGCATTGTTGGAGTCCGTATACATTATCTGTAGTACGTATTGAACTGTGTCTCCTGTTGGGGACGTCAAAACAATGCCGGCCCCCAGACCAGCCAACATTTTGGAGCCGTCGAAGTGCATGATCCAGTTTGAATATGTGCCGTACTCTTTAGGGAGTTCGGCTTCCGTCCATTCAGCGACGAAGTCAGCCAAAACTTGCGATTTAATAGCTCGCCGTGGCTTGTAATTTATGTCGAACAGGAGGAGCTGAATGGCCCATTTGGCAATCCGACCTGTCGCGTCATGGTTGTTTATATTATCGTTAAGTGGTACTTCCGAGGCTACCGTTATCGAACACCCTTGAAAGTAGTGTCGCAGCTTCCTGGATGCCATAAATACCGCATACGCTATCTTTTGATAATGCGGGTACCGCGATTTGCATGGAGTAAGGACAGTGGACACGTAGTAAACCAGCTTTTGAATGGGAAATTTGTGTCCGTCCACTTCTCGCTCGACGACAAGCACTGCGCTTACCACTTGATGAGTTGCCGCAATGTATAATAGCACTGGTTCGCCAATGTTTGGCGTGGCCAGGACTGGGTTTGTTGCCAACATGGCTTTTATTTTGTTGAGACCGGCCGTGGCGGCGTCCGTCCACTCAAAGTGTTCGGTACGCCGAAGGAGGCGATAAAGGGGTAATGCCTTTTCTCCCAAGCGGGAGATAAAGCGGCTTAGAGCCGCCACGCATCCAGTTAGTTTTTGTATTTGTTTGAGGTCTATTGGGGTAGCCAACTGTGACAACGCTCGGATTTTGGCCGGATTAGCTTCAATACCTCTACTGGAGACAATGAATCCCAGGAGCTTTCCTGTTGGTACGCCGAAGACGCATTTTTCCGGATTGAGCTTGATGTCATATGTTCGGAGGTTGTCGAATGTGAGCCTCAAGTCGTCTACTAAAGTTTCGACATGCTTAGTTTTAATGACCACGCCATCCACGTATGCCTCCACTGTTTTGCCGATCTGGTTTGCCAGGCATGTCTAAATCATGCGTTGATATGTTGCACCAGCATTTTTTAGCCCGAAGGGCATTGTGTTGAAGCAGAATGGGCCGTATGGTGTGATGAATGCCGTTGCGGCTTGGTCTGGCTCTACCATTTTGATTTGGTGGTAGCCGGAGTATGCGTCGAGGAAACAAGCGCCAGGATTCGTCCTTCTTTGGTACCATCACCAAGTTTGCTAGCCAGTCCGGATGTTTTATGTCTCTGATGAATCCGGCCTCCAATAGCTTGGCTAGTTCCTCTCCCATGGCTTGTCTTTTAGGCTCAGAGAAACGTCGAAGAGCCTGCTTGACTGGCTTGAACCCTTTTATGATATTTAGGCTGTGTTCAGCCAGCCCGCGTGGGATTCCTGGCATGTCTGAAGGATGCCAGGCAAAAATATCCCAGTTCTCGCGTAGGAACTCTCGTAGTGCGGCGTCAACATCAGGGTTTAATTGTGCCCCGATGGAAGCTGTTTTTGTAGGGTCCGTTGGATGGACTTGGTATTTGACTATTTCGTCCGCCAGCTTAAAGGAGGTGGACTTGGATCTTTTATCGAGTATCACGTCGTCCCTGTTTACCGTGGAGCGCAATGCGGTTAGTTCTTCGGCCGCTAGGGCTTCGGATAGTGCCTCAAGGGCCAGTGCAACTATCTTATTTTCGGCGCGGAGAGCTATGTCCGGATCACTAACAAGAGTGATGATTCCGTTGGGCCCGGGCATTTTGAGCTTCATGTACCCGTAATGGGGTACGGCTTGGAAGATTGTGAACGCCTCCCGCCCTAATAGAGCGTGGTATCCACTGCTGAATGGGGCCACTTGGAATGTAATTTCTTCGGACCTGTAATTATCCGGTGTGCCGAATACCACGTCTAGTGTGATTTTTCCGGCGCAGCGTGCTTCCCGACTAGGGATGATTCCTCTAAAGGTTATGCTGCTTTGCTTAATGCGACTCTAGTCTATTTCCATCTTTTGAAGAGTTTCCTCGTACATGAGGTTTAATCCGCTGCCGCCGTCCATGAGTACCTTGGTGAGTCGAAAGCCGTCCATGATTGGACTGAGGACCAGTGTGGCTGGTACTCGGGTTGTTCGGAATTTAGTTTCATCACTGGCATTGAAGGTAATAGCCGTGTCGCTCCAAGGATTTGTTTTTGCTATGTGGCAGATTTCGGACGTGCCGCGGAGTGTTCGCTTCCGTCTTTTATTTGACGCAAAGGTCTCGAAGACCGTTAAGACCGTACTGTTATCCTCGGGGTGGTGTTCTTTGGTTTTTGGGAGGAGTAGATCCTCACCACTTTTGGCCACCTGGCGGAGTATCCAGCATGCTCTAAGGCTGTGCGTTGGTATCGCATCTGCTGTACTATGAATTTTGCAGGGTCCGTTGAGCCATCCCTCCAGTACGGTTCCTTGCCCCGTAGAGGGCTTTTGCTTTTTGGTAGTTAACCTAGGTGTATTTTGATAATGCACCCTTTTATTTTGGATTGGGTTTGTATTCAGGGCCGGGTTATCCCAAAATTTTATTTTGGTTTTCCACGCGCTTTCCATCGCACAGTACTTTCGCACTATGGACACCAAGTCGGAAAAGCGTGTAATTTCGCGACGACTTATGGCGTTGAGGATTCCCTTGTCCGTGCAATTATTGCAGAAGAATGAAAATGCGTCTTCCTCGCGGCAGTCCTTTATCGTGTTCTTGATCAGGAGGAATCTGGCCCAGTAATGGTGTACTGTTTCTTCGGGCTCTTGCCTAATTTGGGATCGATCGCGTACGTTTGGGTGGGTGGGTGGTATTGAATCCGAATCCTCACCCGATCTAAGGCTCAGTGGCCAAGGAGTTTCCGAACTCCAAAGCTTGGATTCTTGAACGTTTTCTGGTAAATCTAGCCCGCTGCCTGATTCTGGGTTCAGGCTTTGAGTGACGTCCTCCCCTCCGCGGGTATCCCGTTTGGGGGGATCAGGAATCCGGATGTAGCTAGTCCTTAAGATAGATGGAGTTTTGCCGCATTGTTCTTCCACCACTACAACGTGGTGGGTGACCTGGGGAGACTTAATTTCTCTTAGATCTGGTTTAGGCCCAATCTGATCGTAGTCTGTAGCGACTCCCAGGGCGGTGATACGATCCAAGAGCTCGTTCAGGGAAGAGAGATCCATTGGATATAAATGTTCGGCGAGTTTCGAGTTGATGTGAAGATTGCTTTTGATGACCCGAGAAGTCATCATCGGCGCAGCGGCTGAACAGGCGGTCATAAGAAAACCACCTAGCCGAAGAGTTTGGCCGATAGCCAGAGCTCCCTCAGCGATAGTGCTGTCTTTAAAGACGGGACGAGACATCCTTCCTTGTGGCGACGGCACAGCGGAACTCTCAATGAAAGCACCAATGTTGGTGTCAAAACCGGCGGATCTCGGGTAGGGGGTCCCGGACTGTGTGTCTAGGTCGGATGGTAGGAGGCAAGGGACACGAAGTTTTACCCAGGTTTGGGCCCTCTTGATGGAGGTAAAACCCTATGTCCTGCTTGATTAATATTGAAGATATGGGTGTTACAAGAGTAGATCTACCACGAGATCAGAGAGGCTAAACCCTAGAAGCTAGCCTACGGTATGATTGTATGTTGTGATTGTTGTCCTACGGACTAAAACCCTTCGGTTTATATAGACACCGGAGAGGGTTAGGGTTACACAAGGTCGGTTACAAAGGAGGAGATATCCATATACGTATTTCCTAGCTTGCCTTCCATGCCAAGTAGAGTCCCATCCGGACACGAGACGAAGTCTTCAATCTTGTATCTTCATAGTCTAACAGTCCGGCCAATGGAGATAGTCTGGCTATCCGGAGACCCCCTAATCCAGGACTCCCTCAATCAAGAACTCTCATATATTAATGAAAACATAATAGGTTCAGATCTGAAATCATGGCACTCGGGCCCTAGTGATAAGCATTAAGCATAGCAAAGTCATAGCAACATCAATCTCAGAACATAGTGGATACTAGGGATCAAACCCTAACAAAACTAACTCGATTACATGATAAATCTCATCCAACCCATCACCGTCCAGCAAGCCTACGATGGAATTACTCATGCACGGCGGTGAGCATCATGAAACTGGTGATGGAGGAAGGTTGATGATGACGATGGCGACGGATTCCCCTCTCCGGACCCCCGAATGGACCAAATCAGCCCTCCCGAGAGAGTTTAGGGCCTGGCGGTGGCTCCGTATCGTAAAACGCGTTGAATCCTTCTCTTTGGTTTTTTTCTCCCCGAAAGTGAATATATGGAGTCAGGGCTGAGGTCAGTGGAGCGTCAGGGGGGCCACGATGCAGGGAGCGTGCCCAGGGGGGTAGGGCACGCCCCCACCCTCGTCGACAGGTGGAGCCCCCCGTGACGTGGATCTTCCTTCCAGTATTTTTTATATATTCCAAAATAATTCTCTGTTGATTTTCAGGTCATTCCAAGAACTTTTATTTCTGCACATAAATGACACCATGGCAATTCTGCTGAAAATAGCGTCAATCCAGGTTAGTTCCATTCAAAATCATGCAAGTTAGAGTCCAAAACAAGGGCAAAAGTGTTTGGAAAAGTAGATACGATGGAGACGTGTCACATAGCCACTGCCACAAACCCTAGTCTTTTCGGTCCTACCGATAGGGATCTCAGTCTCACCGAGATGGGATTGTAATCTCTCTGTTTCCCTTCGTAAAGTTTCGGTCCAATCGAGATAAGCGATCGGTCCCACCGAGATTGCAATGCAAATTCTCTCTTTCCTTTTCGTAATGTTTCGCTCCTACCGAGAGAGCGAATCGATCCCACTGAGATTTCCTGACCAACTCTCTGGTTAGTCTATTAACAAAATCGGTCTCACCATGTTTGTGTAATCGGTCTCACCGAGATTACGTTATGCCCTAACCCTAATGATATCGGTCCCACCGAGTTGACATGTCGGTCCCATCGAAAACCCTAATGGTCACATTATGAACTAAATCGGTCTGACCGAGTTGTATCATTCGGTCCCACCGAGTTTGGTGGTTTGTGTGTAACGGTTAGATTTTGTGTGGAGGCTATATATAACCCTCCACCCACTCTTCATTCGGAAGAGAGCCATCAGAACATGCCTACACTTCCAACATACATTTTCTGATAGAGAACCACCTACACATGTGTTGAGGTCAAGATACTTCATTCCAACCACATAAATCTTGATCTCTAGCCTTCCCCAAGTTGCTTTCCACTCAAATCATCTTTCCACCAAATCCTATCCTATGAGAGAGAGTTAAGTGTTGGGGATACTATCATTTGAAGCATAAGAGCAAGGAGTTCATCATCAAAACACCATTTGTTACCTCTTAGAGAGTGGTGTCTCCTAGATTGGTTAGGTGTCACTTGGGAGCCTCCGTCAAGATTGTGGAGTTGAACCAAGGAGTTTGTACGGGCAAGGAGATCGCCTACTTCTTGAAGATCTACCCTAGTGAGGCAAGTCCTTCGTGGCGATGGCCATGGTAGGATAGACAAGGTTGCTTCTTCGTGGACCCTTCATGGGTGGAGCCCTCCGTGGACTCGCGCAACCGTTACCCTTCGTGGGTTGAAGTCTCCATCAACATGGATGTACGATAGCACCACCTATCGGAACCACACCAAAAATCTCCGTGTCTACATTGCGTTTGCTCCCTCCAAACTCCTCCCTTTACCTTCATATGCAATTGTTTTACATTCCGCTGCTATACTCTTAGAATTGCATGTGTAGGTTGTTTGCTTGACTTGTGCTAAGTTGCTAAAATCTGCCAAGAATTAAAATTGGGAAAAGGCTAGATTTTTATTTTGTCAAGTAGTCTAATCACCCCCCCTCTAGACATACTTTCGATCCTACAAGTGGTATCAGAGCTTTGGTCTCCATTTGCATTTATTTCCATAGCTTTGGTGATCATAGCCTTGGTTTCACAACCTAGGAGAGTATGTCGTCTAGTGAGGGAAATTACCACCGTAGAGGTCCTTATTTTGGTGGTACTAATTTTCCTAGTTGGAAGCATAAGATGAAAATGCATATTCTTGGACATCACCCCGCCGTTTGGGCTATTGTGTGTATTGGCTTGCAAGGTGAATTCTTTGATGGGAGAGAACCGAACCGTGAGGCTAGCGCGGAAGAGTTGAAGATGCTGCAATACAATGCTCAAGCTTGTGATATTCTCTTCAACGTATTGTGCCCCGAAGAATTCAACAAAATCAGTCGTCTAGAGAATGCAAAGGAAATTTGGGATACTTTGATTGATATGCACGAAGGTACCGACTCCGTCAAGGAATCCAAATTGGATGTGCTTCAAAGTCAACTTGACAAGTTCAAAATGAAGGATGGTGAAGGTGTCGCTGAAATGTACTCTAGGCTTGCTCTCATCACAAATGAGATTGCCGGCTTAGGAAGTGAAGAGATGACCGATAGATTCATCATCAAGAAGATCCTAAGAGCCTTGGATGGAAAATATGATACCGTGTGCACATTGATCCAAATGATGCCCAATTACAAAGATCTCAAGCCAACGGAAGTCATTGGAAGGATTGTTGCTCATGAGATGTCACTCAAGGATAAGGAAGAGCTTCACAACAAGTCAAGTGGTGCTTACAAAGCCTCATGTGATGCTCCCACATCATCAAGTGAGAAACAAAACTTCAATGAAGAATTGAGCCTAATGGTGAAGAACTTCAACAAGTTCTACAAGAGTAGAAGCAAGGAAAGAAGTTCCAAGTCAAGGTCCTACAATGACAAAAGATCTTCAAGTCGTGAACGTAATTGCTACAATTGTGGAAGACCCGGACACTACTCCAATGAGTGTACGGCTCCCTACAAAAGAAGAGAAGGTTCTCCCAAAAGAAGGAGTAGGAGAGAAGAATCACCACCAAGAGAGAGAAGGAGTAGAGATGACCGTTATGAACGAAGAACATCACGGAGAAGCAAGGATTCGGAAAGGAAGGACAAATCATCAAGGGGCTACACAAAACGAAGACATCAAGCTCACGTTGGTGAATGGGTATCCGGCTCCGACTCCGACGATCACTCCGAGAGAAGTTATCACTCCGACTCCGAATATACTCAAGATGAAGGTGTTGCCGGTCTAGCACTTGTGTCAACCAACTCCTACGACATATTTGAGTCACCAAATGAAGGAATTGGAAGATGCTTCATGGCTAAAGGCCCAAAGGTATCACACCCCGAGTATGTTGATTTCAATAGTGATGAAGATGACTTGCTAGGTGATGATGATTTACTTGTTGACAATTCTAGTGATGAAAACTATGATGAACTTGCTATTAATCATGCTAATCAAGACAAAACGAATGACGATGATAAGAAGGAGATTGAGCGTCTAACTAAAGAGCTAAACACTCTTAAGTTAGCTCATGAAACTACCTTGGAAAATCATCGAGAGCTTTTAAAGACTCATGAGAAGTTACGCTTCGAAAAGCTCAACCTTGAGCAAGAGCATGGGTTCTTAAAAGCGATCAATGATGATCTTCGCAAGAAAAGTTCTTCTTACATTGCCAAGCGTTTACTTTTGTCTACTTACATGCCACAAGTTAAATCTAGCAACAAGAGTAAGAAAGATTCTTCTTCTAGTAGTAACAATAATCATGCTAAACCCAATGATGTTGCTTCTAGTAGTTCTCTTGATTCCACTAATGATTCTCTTAGCCAAGTTACACTTGAGCAAGAAAATAGCTTATTGAAGGGAATTATAGAGAAAGGTGTTTACAAGAGCCTTGCCGGAAGTAAGCAATTTGAGGAAATTGTACGCAAGCAAGGAAGACACCGGAAGAATCAAGGTGTTGGTTTTGAACGAAAGTTCAATGCCAATGGAGTTGAGTGGGAAGAAGATCAATACCCCAAGACGAAATTTGTTCCTCAACAAGAGAAGTATGATCCTACTTCTTTCCAAGGAACACAAGCTCAAGATGATCTTCCACCACAAGACCACAAGCAAAAAGGCAAGGACAAGCTTCAAGAGGAGATTGATGAATTTGAAGAAGCTCCCAAAGCCTTGGTCAAGTGGGTTCCCAAGACTACATCAAGTTCTACTTCATCAAGTACGACTACAACTCCAAGGATTCCCATCAAGATGGTGTGGATCCCAAAGAAGAAGAACTAGAGAGTTCTTGAGTGTGACTCTGCCAACACACTTCACTCATATCATTTTGGCGAGGACAAGTGCAAACAACCTCCATATCTTGCACTAGTTCAAGGAGTCACAAACCCTCTTGTTGGTAAGACAAGGGACAAGGTAACCTAATGCATTCATGGACATCATCTCATGTGAATATCACTCTATGTCTATGGATATCCTTGTTTGTTCCTTGTGGGACTAACCCGTGTAGGTATTGAAAGTGCAACTCACTCCAAAGGATTCCTCCAAAGGATCTACATCAACATTGAGCATCTACATATTCAACACCTACATGAAGTCATCATAGACAAAACCCAAGGTTAGTTCATCCCTCTTAGGGGGGGATATCACATCTAGGGGAGCTCTACTCTAATCAATTGAGCTAAAGCAACTCTAATGGTGTGAACACAACAATACTTTATGTAAAAGTGGCAACCCCACTTGTGCTTAAACGATGAGTATGACCTTGATCAAATTTTCTCATTTGACTCCTAAATCAATATACTCATATATAGATGAACTAGTCATCGCCAAATTGCTTGATAGATGCTAGAGTGATTGTGCATGCTTTGTCACATATTTCATTTGCCATCTTATTATGTGAGCATGTTGGTTGCATATTTTACTCATTCGAGGATATCCATTTGTTGCTTTAATTGTTTGGCTTTTTCTCTTTTGCCAAATGGATGGACAAGAATGCCTAAGAAATCCCTCTAGCTATCTATGCTTTTTCTCATCTCAAACTCTATTCATGCTACATCACAAAGTTTGAGCAAGTCAGATTCGAACCACTCTGTGTGAGGAGCACTTGGAGTCCCCGATTCATTATAGACTTAAATTTCCAAAACCTCTTTGTGCATTTCGGTATGACCGAGTCATCCACTTCGGTCACACCGAGATCACTAAGTTGATCTAGGTTTTCAATCTCGGTGCAACCGATTAGAACTTTTCGGTCACACCGAGTTGCAGTAACCGCTTGCAGTTCTGCATCTTGGTGCCACCGAGTTGTTCCACTCGGTCACACCGATAGGTTCAGGTTATATATACCGACGGGTCAAATTATGAATTTTTTTCCAAAACCTTTCACCCGCGCGTGACCTGCTCTGCCTCCTCAGGTCTCCGGATCGTCCTCTCGCCGCCAGCGACCTCCCGCCGTTGGTCTCCGCCGCCGTCAACGGCAATCTGCCCCGCCGTTGCGGCCGTAGCAAGTTCACCGCCGAAGTAGGGTATGAACTTGATCTTTGTGCTATTCCTTAACTCTGATTCATCGCACATTGCTTTGCCATGAATCTTGTCACATATGAAATTATCCCGTCCAGCAAAAGCATCTCATAGATTAGGTTTGATTTGAAAATTTAGGGTTAGGTCTCCGCCAGACTCATCTTGGACCGACCAAATTGTAGAAATCGGTCTCACCGATTTGGCTTAGGCCATTGCAGTTGCACTTTCGGTCTGACCGAAAACTGCAAATCGGTGTGACCGAGTTCGATTCTTTGTGAAAACCTAGCAGTCTCGGTGCCACTGAACTGTGACTCGGTCTGACCGAGTTCACTAGTTTAGGTTCCAAAAGCTGCTTCGGTATCACCGAGTTTACAAATCGGTAGCTCCGAAATGCTTTCTGTGAAGAACTAAAACTAAGTTT
Source organism: Triticum aestivum (assembly GCF_018294505.1). Lineage (NCBI taxonomy): Eukaryota > Viridiplantae > Streptophyta > Magnoliopsida > Poales > Poaceae > Triticum > Triticum aestivum. The sequence continues at coordinate 479,014,877 of NC_057794.1, forward strand.
TAAGTCATTATTTTTGCAAAAACTCTGCACTTTGTGATTCTCATCTACTCTACCTCATCTACAACCTATTCACAGGGTCTGCTGACAGTTTGCTTGCAAGATGTCTGATCAAAGTGACAGCCAGAACAAGTCTGAGGAGCAGGTTCATATGAGTGAGGGCACTAGTCCCTCTAGCACTTCTGATGAGGGCAGCAGGAGCACACCAAGCAACTTGCCCAAGGCAGCCACCAGAACAAGGAAGAAGAAGACCTCAGATTCCGAAGATGAGGATTATGTGGCTGTTGAGGAGGAAGTCAGCTCCAAGAAGAAGGTGCTGAAGAAGGAGTATGGCACAGTTGCATCAACTAAGCCTGGCTTGCACAAAAAGGCCCCTGCCAAGAGGGTGCCAACCTTAAAAGTTAGAGCCTCAACTGCTTAAACCTCCAAGCCAACTGGAGAGGTTGCTGGAGAAGGAAAGAAGAGAAAAGAAAGGGTCAAGAAGACCACTTCCAGAGTGCTTGGTAGATCCTCCGTTATGAGAGATCCAGAAGAAGAGGAAGAGGAAGAGGATGCTGCTCCAGCTCCTAAGGCTCAGAAGCTTATGGGAGATGCAATCAAGTCAGGGGTTGCTTCATCTAAGCTCAAATCTGCTCCCAAGGCTGCTGCTCAGAAACCTCCAAAGCCCAAGAGGAACACCAGGAGTATACCTGCTGAGGAGAAGAACAAGGCCCCAGTGCGTGAAGCTAAAGAAGAAGAAGCCAATTCTCATGTTTTGAGGAAGTTGAAGCCCAAAATTCCTGACCACAATGATGCTCATCCCGTCGCTGAGGACATGCACATCAGGAAAGATGCAGGATTGAGGTTATGGAGACAGTCTAATCCCTATGCTGTTAGGAGGAGGACTGCAGTTGACTACAGGTTCCATACAAAGGAACAACAAGATTTCTACGAGACCATTCTGCTTGACAAGAAGCCCATAGTGTGTGACATGAAATGGGTGGACTGGGAGTTCATCCGGGAAAATGAAGATCACTTTCCTGGAGTGTATGACAGCTTTAAGGCTTGTGGAGTAGATGAATTTTTTGGACAAAATCTCACCAAATGGAATGATGAGTTGATCATGCAGTTCTACTCCACTGCCCACTTCTATCCAAATGGGAGGATAGTTTGGATGTCTGAAGGTACCAGGTACCAGTCCACAGTTGATGAATGGGACAAGCTAATCAATGCCCTAGAGGAACATGAAGATGACTTGGATGTGTATGCCACCAAGAATAAAGACCACAACTCAATGGCGAACATGTACAAAGAGATCCCTGATAAGGCTTTGGAAACTCACAAGCTTGGATCTGTGCATTTCTTATTGTCTGGTCTGCCTACCATTAACTGGATCTTAAGGCACACATTGCTACCCAAGTCAGGGGATCACAAGATGATCAGAGGACACTCCATCAACATGCTGCAAAATTTTGATGTTCCCCAGAAATTCAAAGTTATGAGCTTGATTGTAGAAACGATCAAAAGTACTGCTGCTGATCAAAAGAGGAGTTGTGGGTATGCTCCACATATTCAGGAGCTCATCAACTCTAAGATGGGCACAGGGACTTACTTGCTTGATAAGGAGCATCTACCTCTATATCCTAAGTTTGAAGACACCACTGTTGTGATGAATGAGGAGGAACCATCATCAGCTCAAGTTCAGGAGAAGAGAGCCAAGGAAAAGGCTGAGAAAGATGCCCAGATGCCAAGTGTTGAAGAGGCATCTCGAGTCTTCTTAAAGATCAAGCAAGATCAGTTAGGCTATCTGATTCAAGCTACACTGAGGATTGAGAAGGGCTTGGCCACCCTGACTCAGAATTAGGAGAGCCTGGAGAGGATTGTGGAAACAAAATTCTATGATCTTGATCTGAAGGTGACTGGGATTCAGACTGCAGTTGATCAACTTCAGGAGGAAGCAGAGGAGAGGAGAGGAAAAGCAACCACTTATGCTTTTAAGCGTGTGCCACGAGGTCCAAGGTCTGCTGAAGTGCCGGTCTCAGATGCTAGAGCTTCAGTGTCAGCACCAGCAGCTACAGCTCCAGTGCCACCTCCAGCACCCACTCCATCAGCTCCAACTACATCGTCGGAAGCCTTCGTCCTTGCAGTTCTATCTACACCACCTCCCGAAGACCAAGCCTGAGAGACGTATATCACTATGCATTTTCAAACTTTTTGGTAACTTGTTGCCAAAGGGGGAGAAATATGTATAGATCATAGGCTTCGAGAGAGAGTGTCTTGCTTTTTATCTCTCTTGATATTTTGGTTGAACTACTTTATTGTGTGCTTGTGTGAGATACTTTATGTCCTTGTGAGATACTTATATGATCATGTGGTTGATCATATGCTACCTTAATGTTTGGTTGAATGATGCTGTCCTTTATATTCCATATATGATCATTCACTTGCTTGGTGATGAGTGCATGCTTTTAATTTCTATCATTTTGAGCGCTCCACCAAGATGTATGTGACATGGAAGAGTAACCCATGATCCTAATCGATTGTGCATTTGCATTCAAAAGTAAAATTTAAATAATGCACAAATTTAGGGGGAGCTCTTGCTTATCACATACTTCTCAAAGAGACAATGTTTTTCAATCTTATAACCATTTGTCAAAGCTTTGATCTATATGTTGTCATCAATTACCAAAAAGGGGGAGATTGAAAGTGCAACTATCCCTGGGTGGTTTTGGTAATTCTTAACAACATATAGCTCATTGAGCTAATGCTACTTGAAGATAAATATTTCAGGAAAAGCTCAATGATTGGCATGGCATGGATTAGAAAGTGTACCCCTCCAAATGCTAAGGACAAAAAGGATTGGCTCGAGCTCAAAGCACAAGACTGTACATTTCATTTTTAGTGATCCAAGATCAGATTGAGTCCATAGGAAAAGCCAATACTATTAAGAGGGGGTGAGGTGTTGCTTAATGAGGTTCTTGCTCAAAATTCTTAGTGATATGCTCCACAACCCTCAACCACTTTCTCATATCCAAATATATCCCAAACCAAAAGTCAAATCCGGCGCCACCGAGTTCACTTGACATAGCCATTGCCACAAACCCTAGTCTTTTTGGTCCTATCGATAGGGATCTCGGTCTCACCGAGATGGGATTGTAATCTCTCTATTTCTCTTCGTAACGTTTCGGTCCAACCGAGATGAGCGATCGGTCCCACCGAGATTGCAATGCAAACTCTCTGTTTCCTTTTCGTGACGTTTCGGTCCTACCGAGAGAGCGAATCGGTCCCACCGAGATTGCCTGACCAACTCTCTGGTTAGTCTATTACCAAAATCGGTCTCACCGAGTTTGTGTAATCGGTCTCACCGATATTACGTTATGCCCTAACCCTAATGATATCGGTCCCATGGAAAACCCTAACGATCAAATTATGAACTAAATCGGTCTGACCGAGTTGTATGATTCAGTCCCACCGAGTTTGGTGATTTGTGTGTAACGGTTAGATTTTGTGTGGAGGCTATATATACCCCTCCACCCACTCTTCATTCGTGAAGAGAGCCATCAGAACATGCCTACACTTCCAACATACATTTTTTGAGAGAGAACCACCTACACTTGTGTTGAGGTCAAGATACTTCATTCCAACCACAGAAATCTTGATCTCTAGCCTTCCCCAAGTTGCTTTCCACTCAAATCATCTTTCCACCAAATCCTATCCTATGAGAGAGTTGAGTGTTGGGGAGACTATCATTTAAAGCACAAGAGCAAGGAGTTCATCATAAACACACCATTTGTTACCTCTTGGAGAGTGGTGTCTCCTAGATTGGTTAGGTGTCACTTGGGAGCCTCCGTCAAGATTGTGGAGTTGAACCAAGGAGTTTGTACGGGCAAGGAGATCGCCTACTTCGTGAAGATCTACCCTAGTGAGGCAAGTCCTTTGTGGGCGATGGCCATGGTGGGATAGACAAGGTTGCTTCTTCGTGGACCCTTCGTGGGTGGAGCCCTCCGTGGACTCGCGCAACCGTTATCCTTCGTGGGTTGAAGTCTCCATCAACGTGGATATATGATAGCACCACCTATCGGAACCACGCCAAAAAACTCCATGTCTACATTGTGTTTGCTCCCTCCAAACTCCTCCCTTTACCTTCATATGCAATTGTTTTACATTCTGCTGCTATACTCTTAGAATTGCATGTGTAGGTTATTTGCTTGACTTGTGCTAAGTTGCTAAAATCTGCCAAGAATTAAAATTGGGAAGAGGCTAGATTTTTATTTGGTCAAGTAGTCTAATCACCCCCCTCTAGACATACTTTCGATCCTACAGATTTTCATATTGAGAATCTTCATGTCTATATATAGATTTCTACAGGAGTCAATCCGATGAAAAATGATATGTGCACTGTGGACATATGCACCACAAACTCTATACTCATGGAAGTCCAATGTTTCCACTCTCATTGAGAGAAAGGAGATATTTTTAAATCGCTAGACGCGATGAGGTTTAACTCGTACCCTACTAAACTATGGAGGTATCCTTCAAAATAGTTTCCATAGCGAAACTTATGATGACAACAAAGAGAAATCACTTCTCTTTACCATATGCAACGGATATGGCAAGCACATTCTCTGTGTATCATCTGAATTGTACTACACATACAACATAACCCGTAGCGCATGTTGTGTACAAGATAGTTTTCCAGAGTGTCTTGTACATGACAAACTTGGCATACTCGCCTTCGTCATCGAGACATTGGGTTGAAACCGAAACTATCAGCAATTCCAGTAGTTTATGATTATTGTGATGCTAAATTCTAACCCAGTTTGGATTTTATGTGCACTACAAGTGACACAGGGAAGCTAATTTGAAGGCTCGCACACCTTAAAATCTACGCTGAACCACTCAAACTCCTTGAATGCATCAAGTTGAGGTAAGTGGCTCTTTCCATCCATTAACTAGACTATTCAGGTATTCCATGGTTCTAAAAGACATATCTACATGATGGTCATAACTGTGTACTTTATTCACACGAAACCATTGGCTCATTATCCTGACATAGATTTCAAGCAAATCGAATGGATAGCATTGCAGAATTGTCCTTGAGTGCCTTCTCTATGGCCATTGGATTGAAGTTTAGCAATTTTTTCTAATGTCTAGACTCAAAATGGTTTGGTAGAATCCTATCCAAAGAGTTAAGTTCATTGCATTATCTGTACTTTGGAATTCCAACTTACCAACTTTACGTTGGAGTCATCAAGTTTTACATGCTCATGACAGAACTGCATAATATTATTCCCCTCTATTTTTGATATGTGGATATCTAGCAAGTATTTCCTATCTGCGGTAATTCGGTTGCATACCGATATCACCACCCCAGCATACATCATTGGCTCCTCAACATATAGTTGGGATCTATGTGAGGAATAATTGTATTTCCGTCAATACCTTAAGCTCCTCGCATGGGGAGTTATTCAAGGCCAGTATGCTGATTCAACGAGGAACATTTCTAGGCATTAGGGGGAGATTTCAAGTACCATAAAGAATGCCAGGAAATTAGTGGAATGTTCAACACATTTCTGCCTCAAATCCACTGTAGCGACCCGACCTCAGATGGTCAAGTCTCTGTGCTTAAGTGTCATCCCTGGATCGGTATGCTGACACACACAGTACTCGAGGGTTTATAACAGAGGTAAATCACATGTATAAAGTAACGTAAATACTATTACCTCAATCCAAATAGCGGAAGTAACAACAAGGTTGCGGATTCCCATCAACACCAACGGCAAAGTTGAGTGTAGAAATCGTAACCCTAACGTATCACTTACTCGTCGTAAGATCCCTGCAACATGAGACGTTGCAGCCATGTAGGTCAGTACATTGAATGTACTGGCAAATTCACACCATAGGATAATGATGAATAATAACTATCACTACATGCATATATGGCTGGTGGAAAGCTCTAAGTTTATTTTTGCATAAAGCCAATTTTTCCTACAACAAAGGAATATATTTTATTTAACTACAAAGTTTGTTGAAATTATTGAGAAGGTTCCTCCAACTCAATCCCAAAATAATAATTATAACCCAACAAATTAGTTAAATAAAGTGATGAGATCAAACCAATAATTCAATACAAGATACTCAAGATATCCATAACCGGGGACACGGCTAACCATGATTAGTTTGTACACTCTGCAGAGGTTTGCGCACTTTTCCCCACAAGACTCGATCTCCTCCGTTGGATTTCTCGCACTACATGGTGTTTGAGAAACGGATGACCAAGACAGTTTTTTAGAAGCATTAACTCTAACCCCGGGTAGACTGTACCAACCTACATCCCCTACATCTGCTAGCCTACCACTGGAAGAGGTCATGCAACTTACTCCACTATGCTAGAGCCCATAATAGCTTGTGGCTGCACACAGAAGTTTCTAGCATGAATAATCTTATGATCCCTTTGAGCCTGGGTGGCATTCTATAGGATGATCACACGGGTACTCCGGAATCCCCTTGGGAAAGCACTGGGTTCTCCAGGTGCCCCAATCAATCCACCCAGATGTGTATTAAAGTAGCCACCTTAAGTTAAACCTTAATTAACAATCTCACATCTGTCATGGATACACTCAAACCCAATCCACGTCTACGAGCATAGCATGGCAATAAGCATAACGTAGTAACTCCGAGGGTTTGAATGCAAGACAATAGGTTCCTACCTCATCAATTACTTCCCAATACCCACATGTTATCAATCCTACTCGTGCAATGTTTGAGGCTGAAACTAATGCATAAAAACTGGGTATGAAAGGGATATGATCAAACTGTGAACTTGCCTTGTACTGTTGATCAAGATAATTCGCACTCATAACTCCTGATAGTTCTACTCGTCACACTTCGTTCAATCTATCGTGAGCAAACAATAATAACCACACATAAGCAATCACTCAAAAGATTGGAAAGAACGAAGAAAACAATTCGGAAAACATCAAAACCAAGCAAATAACTCTTGCAACAAAAAACAATTTCTAACAGTACCAAAATTAAGTGAATTTGGCCTTATCAAAAAGTTTAGGTCAAGAATTTCGATTTGCAAAAGGAATCAACTAAATCGAAGTTACAAAACTCAAGTTATGATCAAAAAAAGTTTGAATATGAATCTGAACAAATTTTGAAATTTAAAAATTTCAAAAAGTTGATGTGACAGGTTCACTGGATGGGTGAAAACAATACAAAACTATAGGCGCTGGTTTCATCTAATTTGAATGAACGAGTAAAAAGTTATGGCTATTTAAAAAATTAGGGCCAAGATGTTTTACGAAAGAAAAATAGGTACGGCTAAACTACGGGAGTATAAAAAAAACAAAGAAAGGTATCTTTATAAGGTAGAGAAAAAACAACTTCGGAAAGAGAAGACAATTTTCAGAAGTCCCGTCGAAGAAGAGAAAATTATTATTTTTAATGAATCTAGTCAAACCAAAATATTGATTTAACCTGAATCGGATTATTTTTGAAGTTTTTATGGGTCTATATTTATAGGTGAAAAAGAGGCTTAGGGGTCAAAGACTAGACAATGTGGGACTAAACATAGATGAACAAATAAAATGAACGAGGAACCGCATGGCTAAAATCAACACCGGCCGGCCGCGCACTGCAGTTTTTTTTTGAAATTTTTTTCTTTTAAGAAAAAAAGTAAAAATATATCTGAAAATATTTTTTTTTCTCCAAGCATAGCCGAAAAATAAATAAAAACAGTTATGGGCCTGTCTGCTGACTATGTTACACATGTGGGCGACGGATAGTTATAGGCCGCACACGCAGTTTGTTTCTTTAACAATTTTTAAAGAAAATAATATAAACCAACTAAAGTAAAAAAATACTATAGGCATATAATATATCGGAATTTTCATAAAAAGATTTTCCACAACTTGAACATTATTCTAGCATCAAATAAGATCTACAAAAGTTTAAATAAAGCAAAGAGTGCTACAGCTATAATAAAACCTAGTAAAAATCATTTTAAAAATATCAAACTAAATTCAAATTTATTTCTCCAATTTTCTAATGTAGGAAATCATTTTACCCTATTTTTCATATATTTTATTTTTGGAGAAAAATAATTTGAATAAAACCAAATAACTCCAAATTGAAAATACTTTCAAAGGAACCTTGAATTTGATTCTTTTAAACTTCCAACTCATATTTCATATGTTTTTGAAGAAGTCATTTTATCTTCTCTCATGAAAATCATTGAGTTGCTTGAAGTTTCTGAATTTGAAATATTTCCAAATGAAATTCAAATCTTTTCAAAAACCCTTTTCATTTAGTTAAATGGAAGAAGTCATGTCATCTTCTCTCTAGGGTTTTGTATTTTGAAAAGAATTTGAATTCACGGAGATCATAAATGCAAAAAGTTTGGAAAAGTCCTTTTATTCCCTCTCATTTAACTTTCGAAAAGTTTTAATTTCACTCACTTTCAGTCAATCAATCACACAACAATCAAACAAACAATCGAAACTATCTATTTATTATAACATTCCAAAATTTAGAATTTTGGGATGTTACATCCACGTACTCAAAGATTTGAACCATGCGTTCAGAAGATTTACAACACATTGCAAATAATCTGCCAGATTCATTTACTGACTATAAAGGTGTCACACAATCCTACAATCCTGTAAAAGTACGACTGAAAGAGTGGAGGTACCAAAAAAATCCACTCCACTCCCCGTTCAAAGCAATAGGGGGAGATGTATGGCAGAAGTACATCAGGATTCAACTTCTTGCAAGCAAGGATGTCAAGGCCTATGAATCAGTAAATACAAGTCAACTTCACGTTGACAGAAACCTAATGGGTAGTATACACCTAGTGCACGGGAAACCTCCACCAACCCAGGTCATAGTGCACACAATGACCGGGACATCGGAATACCCGACTCAATCGCATTGGGAAATCGCGAGCAGTCACTATGGGTATCGATATTTCCATCAACTATATATTGATATATAGATTCTGGAGAATCATATAACCGGAAATCTACAGTTGTCGACATACATTTCTCAACTAGATTGCAAAACCTTTCAGATGATTCAGATCCAAAGACCATGGCCATGGCAAAGTGTGAACAACACTCGGACTGAACTCAAGGAAAGAGTATAATTTAGGTAGAAATGATCTTGCTCAATAATGGGAAGGTATTCATAAGCAATACCTACACCAGTTTTCTTCTGGAAACATCACTGAGAACAGTGAGGTGGTGAAACAAAGAGCAAGCATTATAGCACAAGGGTTCACGCAGATACCCAATTATTCTCCAGAGGTGGAATCTCTTTCCGATAACTTATATCATTGGCAGTACAAAATCATCTACCTCTGCAGTTGATAGATGTAGTGATCACATATCCATGTGGATCACTAGATTCAGACATATATGGTTGATTCCCGATGGATTCTCACTTCTGAATCGAAATGCAATACGCAACATACATTGTGTAAAATCAATAAGTCACCATATGGCTTATTATTGTCGATACATTTGGTATAACCGACATAGTGAGTTCCTTATACACAAGGATTACTCCTACAATGATGATTATCCATGTTAGTGTGTCTGCAATGACGACACATGTAATCATCTAACTGATGGAGTTTAAAATAAAGGATTTGGGTAAACCAAAACATCGCTCGTTACTACAAATTGAGCACCTTCATTCATACATTATGGTATATTATGTTGTCTATATCCATAATATATTGGAGAAATTCATTATGGACAAATTTTATCCATCCATAACTCTCATGGTAGTTCATTCTCTAGATATAGAGAAAGGTCTATTTAGACCAAGAGATGATGGAAATGAGATACTGGGACTCAACGTTCCATAATATCATTGGATCCACCAAACACAATTGATTGGTACTTAAGAATATCTTTCAATATCTCCAAGGCATTAAACATCTTGTCCTGGTTTTTCAGTTTCATAGAAATGCGAACACCGATATCATTGGATACATCGATCAAATCCCCACTATGTGAGATCGTAGACAAGCTTAGTGTTCCTACTAGGTGTGATAGCCCTCTCATGAAGAGTCTTCGAAACAGACCTCATGGCTACATCGACCAACCATTATCTCAACGATAATGTTTCTTGTGTTGCCCGGATGCAAACAGATTACATAATAAGCAATATAACTATATTGCATATCTTGCAAGTCAAATCATGTGACTGATTTATTCACCAGGTCTCTACCAACTTCTATCTTCTATAAATGTGCTCATGGAATTGGTATATAACGGCTTCGGAATACGCAAGAATCAGGGGGAGTATCTTCCTAAATTGTTCCTGTTGAAAGCATCATATATACTCTTTTTCCCTTCATGAGTTTACTTTCTAGGTTCTCATAAAGGTTTTTAATGAGGTAATATCAACACAAGACCATATGTCATATTTTCTGTTTTCCCCACCGGGGTTTCTAAGAAAGTATATGTGACATATTTATTGTCCTCTAAACTCTATGAGTTTTCTCATATGGAGTTAAAAGAGACTAACCATTATATGTTGCATCATTTTCTCCTTATTTTTCCCACTGGATTTGAAGGAGTTTTAGCAATATATTACACTACCCCTCATATTTTCGCCATAAGGTTTTTGGAGGAGACTCTTTTGAGTTAATGATACTACATGGACAAGCAGAGATTAGGGGGAGTGTTAGAATTAAACACATGTTTAATTAGAAGGGAATCTCCCCTTGTTAACTGCTACGGTTTCCTGATGGCAACCGACGCAGCCTCTCCCTTGGCGTCCTTTGCCCCGACGCTCTCGCGTCCCTTTGTATCATCGCGTCCCTACGGGATGTATATATTGTAACAAATCCTATCAATGAGAACAACTATTCTACTATTTGTCATTTGCCTCTTGCAATTACTCCGAACAATGTGCATCGGCTGCGTAGCGGTTGGAGATGGAAAGATCCCCACACCTAAAGTTTTGATTTTTTTTTTGCAATGTGCAAAATCGCCCTAGTGGGGAGAGGGGCCGATTAGGGCATCTCCAACAGGTTGTATGTTAGTCTTGTTGGTAAAATGTCCATGTCATCAACCAACAAGCTATCATACAACTACTCCAATAGGTTGTATGTAAGTTATCCAATAGATGGTGAGAAAATAAATGTGATTGCTCTCTATTTCACCTTGGACCTTGTGCATATGTTGTTGGTTAATCTACATACAATTTTGCTCTCTCTCTCCATATTTATTACATGCCACATCATCACTATATCCTAGGTGGCAAATTTACCAACACACGTATCTTACAACTGTTGGAGATGCCCTTACTGGGAGCTCCACTCCTGACATTTTAGGGGATGGGTTGGTGTAACTCTCAAGGCTGTATTTTTTTTGCAGACAAGTGTTTTTTTTGGATGATTTAAAGATGCGCTTAGGACACCCAGACCGTGAGCTAAAATGAGATGAAAGACAATAGGAATCAAAGAACACAAGCTAGATATATTTATGCATGCAGACATGACAGAGTTACTTGATTCCCATCAGATTACTTGATTTCCCAACAGACAACTTGGTTCAGGAATTCAACAGATTACTTAGTTCAGGAATTGGAAGTCTTTAAGCAAAAGGTGAGACGCTCAACGACAGGTAGCTCAAAAGGTGAAAAGTTCAACGACAACTCGACTAGAGACCAGATCCAGCACTCCGGCCTCTCCTTGCAAGTCTGCAACACTCGAGCAGTTACTCAGCCTTGGTGCTTCGAGACATCTTTCATGGCATCATAAGCTTTCCTGCATATTCAAAAGCGAACCATGAGAGACCAGGAAACACCCGATGGTATATGTCACTTGTAACACTTTTGGAGCAAATGCACAACAAAAAAAAGTGGACAAGAAAAGGCCGTTAAAAAGGGCAAAAAAAAGCAATCATCGAAGGTCATACACGAACTGCAAACTGAACAGAGTTTAATTAACATATTCGCAAGTTCTCAAGGTAAAGACATGTGTTTATCCACAGCATAGTTAAGGGACGAATACTATAAAATCTAAAAAACAGGATGAATACTATATATAAGTCTTGTAACTAACGATCAGCTGTGCTGAAGCATGTAACTCAGTATACTTTAGTTAACCACCAATAATGAAAGTACATCTTCAAAATGCATGATGTAACCAATGAGGATTCTGCCCAAACGAAGAAAAAAAACAGTTTGCAAAAAACACAGATGGGATCCCCCACAAAAAAAATCCACAGATGGGATACCGTAATGCGTCCTCCATCTCAGTGTTGGCGGGGTCCAACTTGAGTCCATCCAAGAAATGCTCGCTTGCACCTTTGTAATCCTGAGATAATGGTAACAAATAATTAGCAGACGAACTGACAAAGTGGAAAAAACATCCGACAGTATCTTCTATGTAACCTTCAGCAGCATCAGAGCTGCACCCTGCCGGTAAAAGGCTTTTGGGCAGTCAAGCAGCAATTTTCTGCATTGGTTAGCATCCCACAAAGCCTTGTCTCCCTCGCCCATGCGAAGCCAACAAAGGCTCCTGTTTGAGTACAATGTTGCATTGTTGGGATCAAACCTTATTGCCTACAGCCAACAACTCAAATCAACAGTGACCATAAAATAAATAAATAAAATAATCTGCACATGATTTCATAGAGATTTGAAATAGTATAGATAATTACTTGAGCCAGTATAAAAGTAAACCACGAATGAGCAAGCCTGGAATACAGAGCCAATTAATCCAACACACAATTACCAACAAATGTTGAGGTCATACCATGTGCATAAATTATATTTCCACGTGTCTTCCAACAAGTTCATAACACTTTTTACCACTTCATTTATTCATTATTATACAACTATATGACAGTTGAGTACAAACAAAAAACTAATGCATCCTCAACTAGATGCATCATCATCAGATTTACACGCTATGATATCTACCCTCATCGTGTTTATGACTAACTGGAAGCACAACTCTCACTGTGATTTGTAACAAAAATCGGTGATCTAGACTGTAGACCCTGCGTGTGGATCTTGCGCCCTGTGTTTCAAAATCATTGATACCAACCACTCAGTTCAGCATGAAAATTTGGGTATTTGTATAAGTTTCAACCACCTAGTTCAGCTTGAAAATCTGGGTATTTGGTAAGTTTGTCCAAAAGAATATTTCAGGTTAATGTATTTGCATTCAAGAAAAATGAAAAATCAGGTCATAATATATGAAAATTGAATTTTGCTGGCTTCGGGTAGAGAGCTCAGCAAAAAAGAAAGGTACACAATCCGTATTGAAACATATAGACTAACTGAAATGCTGGGAAGGGAGAATGTAAGAAGTATATGATGCTAAAATATACCATAGTGTAGCATTTTGCCGCACAAAGATATTGCTCCGTCTTGAAAGCAACATTCGCAATTTTCTTAAACCCTGCAGCTCTGATTTTCCTTTTTGACATAGGCTCATCCTGAATCATCAAGATATTAAAATTAATGAAGACTTCAGTTGGGAAAAAATAGAGAGGTTTCAAAGAAACACTTAAATTTGTCTTGTAAATGTCTGGAAATACGGATCCATTGCATAAAAAAATATTTGCTCACATTTACTGACAACTTCACCAGTTTCCACCAGCCTTAACCACCAATAGGAAGGTCACATTTACATAATTAATAATTGGCAAGGTTGTACTGATCTCCACCATTTAAACTTCCCACACACATTGTAGGATCCTATGTACCATCTACTGTGTATACATAACCTAGACAAACTTTCCTCATACCCTCTTGTACACATTGATTGATTACATATTAGGTTGGTATTATTTAATATTCATTTAATTCAACTAACGCGAGCATTTTGTGCGTTTGAACCATGTTGTTCCAGAAATACTTACAAAGGCAACTGTGAAAATAAATACGTTGCAAGCTTCACAAATATGTGATGATTTATTTGCTAGTGACCGTTAACATACCCCATGTTTGACAAAAGCCAATTAAAACCAACCAAGCATGGTAACTTCTCTTTTCTGTATGTTGTCTTGTAGCATGAACAAACTATTAACATGAGTCCAAAAGAGTAGTATTCACCCATTAATGAGCCCTTGTGTCCAGAAATACATGAACAAGTAAAATTTTTTTTTATCAAATCTATAGCGAACAACTTGCACATTCGGGATTTTGACCTATAATCATTGCTTGGGATAGTGGTGGGCTGGTGCCTAGCTAGCTTGATTTATTGCCAAAGTGAGTTCTAGAACGTTGTATTGTCATGGACTGTCCTACAATGTTCACATCACAGGGAGCGAGTGGAGGTTGGCACCAAGAAGCTGAAGTGGTTTACCAGGGAATTTATGACTCAAATTGGGCCACCCACTTGTAATTCGATGGTACATTGGTTGCTCTTCCCACCTTTTGGTTTTCTTAATGGTTTTGGTCTCTCCCACTTTCAGATGAAACCAATAAGTTGGGCTATATGCATTCATGTGTTAAACACATCAATATCTACATGGCTGGCGGATATCTCCATGAGGCGCATCTGGTTAGGTAGTTAGAGTATAATGTTTATCTCTTGTATCTCTTATCTCTACCTCCTTTCTTTATCTGCAAGAATGTAATCTCAACCGAATGTATGCGCTGTTATGGAGGTGCGCCCCATCTATATAACACGAAGCCGTCGGCCTGAGAAGGCAAGACGTTCCGCTAGTTCGCACATGGTAATCAGAGCCCCATCTCTTCCCATCTACTGAGATCCCATCTACTGAGCCTAGCCATGTCTTCCTCCTCCTCCTCCAGTGCTTCCCAGACCACCCTCAATGGGCAGGTCACCGAGAAGCTAACACGCACGAACTACGTGCTCTGGCGCACGCAGGTCACTCCTCATCTGTGCGGGGCCGGCGTTTTCGGCTACGTCGACGACACCACACCGGAGCCGGCCAGGCTTCATGTCACCAAGGACAAGGATGGCAAAGAAAGCGCTGAGCCCAACCCTCTCCACTCAATCTGGGTCCGGGAGGATCAACAGGTGCTGGGCTACCTACTCAGCACCCTCTCCAAGGAGGGTGACCACGGTCACCACGGCGCACGCGCTCTGGACAGCGGTGGCAGGTATGTTTTCCTCGCAGTCCATGAGCCGCGTGAATAATATCAGGACGGCGCTCATCAATGCGCAGAAGGGCAACCAGACGGTTGCCGCCTACTTCGCCTCTCTCCGTGGCCTCGCCGATGAGCTTGCCGCTGCGGGGAAGGCCATCCAAGACGACGAACTCATCTCCTACATCATCCACGGCCTCGACGTTGACTACCAGCCCCTCGTCTCCGCCCTCGACGCACGCGTCACGCCGGTCTCCCTCGACGAGCTCTACGCCATGCTCAGTAACTTCGACCAGTGCATGGCCCAGTTCAATCACTCGGGCAGCGGCGGCTTCCGCTCCTCCGCCAACGCCGCGGTGCGTGGCCGTGGTGGTGGATCACGTGGCCGTAGCTCCTCTCACGCCAAGGGGCGATCTGGCGGACACGGTGGTGGCGGCAACAGCGGCGGCGGCCATAGCCGCTCTGGTGCATCTCGCGGTCGTCGTGACGGCGGTCCACCTCGGGCCCGACCGGAGCTGCCTCGCTGCCAAATTTGCGGTAAACCAGGGCATACCGCGAAGGATTGCTGGTACCGTTATGATGAAGACGACGAGGACTCCCAAGATGAAGAAAAAGTGGCTGCCGCGGCTGATGGATCCTACGACATCGACACAAATTGGTACGTCGATAGCGGCGCCACCAATCACATCACCAATGAACTTGAGAAGGTCACGATGAAAGACAAATATCGTGGCAAAGATCACATCCACACGGCAAGTGGAGAAGGTATGCAGATTTGTCACATTGGTCATTCTACATTTCATACCCCTCACCGTCCAATTCATCTTAAGAAAATTTTGCATGTCCCTAGTGCTGCCAAAAGTCTCCTCTCTGTTCACAGAATTGCCCTTGATAATCATGTTTTCCTCAAATTTCATCCTTATTTCTTTTTGATCAAGGACCAGGCCACGAAGAAGGTTCTCTATTGAGGTAGATGTGTTCGAGGGCTTTACCCGTTGATTCCTGAGCTCAGGAGACTCAATAAACAAGCCAATGGTGTTGTCAAAGTTTCGTCAACACGGTGGCACGATCGATTAGGGCATGCTGCTTTTTCTTTAGTTGAAAAATTGCTTAGGAAAAATAAACTCCCATTTGTTGGTGAGCGAAATATCGAAACTATTTGTGATTCTTGTCAATGTGCTAAAAGTCATCAATTACCGTATCCAGTATCTACTAGTGTCTCTACCAAACCACTTCAATTGATCTTTTCTGATGTGTGGGGTCCTGCTCCCACTTCTGTTGGTAGACATGAGTGTTATGTAAGCTTTATAGATGACTATAGCAAGTTTGTGTGGATTTATCTTCTCAAAAAGAGATCTGATGTCTTTCAAGTTTTTCAAAACTTTCAAGCCTTGGTTGAACGAAAATTTGATAGCAAAATTATTGCAGTCCAATCGGACTAGGGGGGGAGTATGAAAAACTCAACTCCTCCTTCCAAACACTTGGCATATCACACCACGTCTCATGTCCTCATGCCCATCAACAGAATGGCTCCGCTGAACGGAAGCACAGACACATAGTCGAGGTCGGGCTAGCTCTCCTGGCAGGAGCCTCCATGCCCCTCAAGTTTTGGGATGAGGCCTTTCTTACTGCTGTTCACATCATTAATATGCTTCCTAGTCGAGTCATCAATAATCAAACTCCAGTAGAAAGATTTCTTCACATCAAACCAGACTATAAATCTCTTCGCGTGTTTGGGTGTGCTTGTTGGCCCAATCTTCGCCCATACAACAAAAGAAAACTCATGCTTCGCTCAAAACAATGTGCTTTTCTAGGGTATAGCCCTCAACACAAAGGTGTCAAGTGTTTAGATATTTCCACTGGTCGTGTCTATATATCCCGTGACGTCGTTTTTGACGAAACAAAATTTCCTTTCGCCACCCTTCACCCAAACGTCGGTGCTCGCCTCCGAGAAGAAATTCTCCTCTTACCTACTCATCTTACCACCATTGATCAAGGGGGTCTGAATTCTGATGATCAAATGTTGACTAATCCTGCTACTAATGGTGTGCATGAGTTTTCTGATGATGTTCCAGGAGATAATAGTGAAAATAATGAAGAAAACAGTGAAAATAACACGCCGGCAGGTCCATATCGCATGTGTCCGCATCCAGGAGGAAAATCCTCCTCGGGATCGGCTCCGCAGCAGCAGTTCAGTCGATCTCCCTCGGGATCGGCGCCGGCAGACGCGCCAGAGCCGGCAGACGCGCCAGACGCGCAGGCGACAGGGCCAGCCGACCGTGCGGCTGTCTCCAGACGCGCGTGGGTGCTCCAATTGGCGGCGGCCCAAGTGCCTCTCCGCGCCAACCCCCGTCCGACACGCGGCAGCCCGCGGTTCGCCAGGACGGCGCGCGCTTCCGTGACCAACCGGTCACGTACAAGTGGCGCGACTAGGTTCGCCGGCCTGACACTGGGTCCGGATCTGCTGCGGGACCGGGCGCGGACTCCTGTGCACCCACGCGCGCGTCGAAGGCTGGCGTCCGCCTCGAGGATGATCCGCCATCATCCACCAATGATGAGGCCCCGGGATCTTCTGTGCCTACAGAACATGCTGCACCTGATCAAACTGCCACAGAAGATCCGGCAGGAGCAGATTCTGCTACAAGAGCTTCTGCTTCGGGATTTTCTATGGCCGAAGATCCTGATGCTGCACCGTCACAGCGTACACGACTACAGCATGGGGTAATACATCCTGTTAATTATAAACACATAACCAAATACGGTATGGTTTGTTCTATAGGTGAACCCCAGACGCTCCAGGAAGCACTTGGTGATGAAAGATGGAAAAATGCTATGAATGAAGAATACATGGCACTCAAGAAAAATAAAACTTGGCATTTGGTTCCCCCACAGCAAGGTAAAAATTTAATTGACTGCAAGTGGGTATTCAAAATAAAGAGGAAATCTGATGAAACTATTGATCGCTACAAGGCTAGGCTCGTTGCAAAGGGCTTTAAACAACGGTATGGCATAGATTACGAGGACACGTTTAGTCCAGTTGTTAAAGCTGCCACTATCCGTCTTGTTTTGTCTATTGCTGTTTCCAGGGGATGGAATCTCAGGCAACTTGATGTTCAGAACGCGTTTCTTTACGGTGTTCTGGAAGAGGAGGTATATATGAAACAACCTCCTGAGTTTATAAGTAAAAGTGCACCCTATCATGTCTGCAAGTTGGACAAAGCACTTTATGGTTTGAAACAGGGACCAAGAGCATGGTACTCCCGTCTCTGTCACAAAATGCAAACACTCGGTTTTGTCCCTTCAAAGTCTGACACCTCTCTGTTCATCTACAACAAGTTCAATACATGCATGTTTGTTTTGATATATGTTGATGATATTATTGTGACAAACTCATCTGATGAAGCTATCACAGGGTTGTTAAAAGATTTGAGTAGAGACTTTGCCTTGAAGGATCTTGGAGACTTGCATTATTTTCTTGGGATTGAAGTAAAGAGGCACAAGGATGGACTTCATCTCTCCCAAGAAAAGTATGCAGTTGACTTGGTAAGAAAAGCTGGTCTACAGGGTTGTAAACCTACACCTACTCCACTGTCCAGTTCAGAAAAATTATCTCTCACACAAGGAACTCTCTTGAATCAAGAGGATAGCACAAAATACAGAAGCTTGGTAGGAGCTCTTCAATACCTTACTCTTACTAGGCCTGATATTTCTTTTGCTGTCAACAAAGTATGTCAGTTCCTTCATGCACCTACAACTGTTCATTTGACTGCTGCCAAACGGATAGTTAGATATGTCAAAAACACATTAAGCATGGGTCTCAATTTTAGCAAGTCATCCTCTACACTTGTCAGTGCATTCTCTGATTCTGATTGGGCAGGCTGTCTTGATGATAGACGCTCTACTGGTGGTTTTGCTATTTTCTTTGGACCCAACTTAATTTCATGGTGTGCTCGCAAGCAAGCTACAGTCTCCAGATCTAGTACAGAGGCAGAATATAAAGCATTGGCAAATGCCACGGCTGAAATCATATGGGTTCAATCCATGCTCAAGGAACTTGGTATAAAAATTAAACAAGCTCCATGTTTGTGGTGAGATAACCTTGGTGCCACCTATCTCTCAGCTAATCCAGTGTTTCATGCCAGGACCAAACACATTGAGATAGATTTTCATTTTGTCAGAGAAAGGGTGGCTCACAAGAAACTTGACATTCGTTTTGTGCATTCCAGTGATCAAATTGCAGATGGATTCACAAAGGCATTGCCGGTCAAGAGCTTTGAAAACTTCAAGTATAATCTCAACTTAATAGAGTTGTGATTAAGGGAGGGTGTTAAACACATCAATATCTACATGGCTGACGGATATCTCCATGAGGCGCATCTGGTTAGGTAGTTAGAGTATAATGTTTATCTCTTGTATCTCTTATCTCTACCTCCTTTCTTTATCTCCAAGAATGTAATCTCAACCGAATGTATGCGCTGTTATGGGAGGTGCGCCCCATCTATATAACACAAAGCCGTCGGCCTGAGAAGGCAAGACGTTCCGCTAGTTCGCACATCATGCACAAGCCAGGGGTAAGAAAAGCTTCCATTATATCTAAAAAAAGGAGAATAGTGTCTTCTTATCTCCTTAGAACTCCTAATGGGAATGCGAGGGTTGCAACTTATAATAAAAGTGTAGGGGTGTAGAGTTCCAAAAAACAGCGCATGTACTGCATGTTGTAGTGCGTATTAGAACTCTAAAATAATGATTCATCAAAAAACAGAACTGTACAAGCATGTAGTGTCAAAAGGGGGTAAATCTTACATCATCAGGAAAATGGCTGGCAGAAATGTCCTCCATCAAGCAATTGACAAAGTCAGTTGAAACAAGTTTTTCAGAATGGAGATTCTTTAAAGAATGGGTTAAAGCTGCCTTGTGATCAGCACCGGCCTGTCACAGAAACAGATGTTAAATGTCTGTCCTCGGGATAACCTGGGTAAGTGAGTCCTCAAGATGAACTCGGCAGCATTTCAAACTTCCGCACTTACAGGAATAAATAGCAACCATAGTGCCACCGTTTCAGCATAAATTAACAACTAGTTTATTTAGTTGGTTTCACTGTCAGAATACTTGTGGTCACCTCACTGAGCACAAGTGCTTAAAGAAGGGGTAAAGTACCCACTGCAAGTGGGACAAATAGCAGTGTACATAAAACAAAGGCAGCATAAGAAGTTGAACATTCTCATCTTAAGCGAGATTTTTCTTTCACTACATAGCCAACAGATCAGACTCTTCAAATTTTGAGGACTAGACAAGGCTAAGATGAAGGTACAATACCTTAAGCAAGAGAAGCATACAGTTCATTGAGGCACCACCTACAGCTGCAATAAGAGGTGTTTGACCATTTACCAGTTTGTTGCACTGGTGAGAAAAAAATTAAGATATTAGTTCCTCTAGTCAAAATGGTAATCAAGTGATATAGGCAAAAACGGACACATCAAGATCACTAGAATTAAACAGCTTTCAAGGCATTACAAAAACCATGACATTGGCAACTTATTTAATAGATTACTAGCATTTCGTCAAACCTTGAAATTTTTTATGGCACTTTAAAAGTGAGCACCAGCACAAGATAGAGAAGATTTGTGGCAAATACGGAAAAAGGCAATTTCATCAAGAAGTTACTTTTAACGTATTGACATTTAAGGGACCAAAAGTGATAAATATGTAAGTAGAATGTTGCATACGTTGACAGCATAACTATTCCTAATGCAAGGAAACAGATCCTAGATTTGATAGATATACAGTGCTGTGAATTTAAATAGAAGTTGATGAAGAACTTCGACACTTGTTATGATGGCACGATCTAACTAGTGATACTTCTTGTTAGCTAGGCATTGGGCTTTTTGGTAGATTTTCGTTTTTCTTGGCCTTTGTTTGTACTTTTCATTATCTTGATGTTTACTCTCTAACGCAAAATGACACACTTGACACTTCAATGTGTGTTTAGAGAGAAAAATAGTTAAATGCGCAGAACAAGTTAGCTAACACTGCTCGCAAATGAGTCCAAGCCTTCTATGATCTTAAATGCAAAAACAAGAAAGTAGAATCAAGCAACCAGACAACAATAAGTTAATAGTTTTCACAAAAAAAAACTTAATAGAGCACGAAAAAGACAGCTAATGTGTTTACTTTATCAGAACACAAGAAATTAAAGTTTGCCATGCACATTCACCTGTCCAATGCGAAACTTAAGGCAGAAACATATACACTCATAAACTTACATCCGCATTGTGGTCCAATAAAATCTTCATAATGTCCGCATCCCCGTTAGCAGCAGCACAATGAAGTGGTGTCCCACAAAAAGCTACTGGGTCGATATAGGCTCCTTTAGCAAGCAATAGTTTAACAGTTTCACGATCTCCTGAAACAAGATGGACAAACTTGCTGGATAAGAGGATATGTGTTTCTGTGACAATTCTCATTTTCAAAGAAAATGAATTCATGAATTTGTTACAACAGAGGATAAGTATTTCTCCGGACAATATCTTTCTTTTGAAAAGTCTTATGCACCTCACTCTGCCTTGAACATGTGCCATAAATAATGTCTTGTTTGGACAGGAAGGAATTAAAGCTAATACATATAATTTATTACCATATGGAACAAAGAAAAATAGGTCCTAGTACAATACTAAACCACACCATCGTACAAACTTGGAAATTCAGAAGACAAGAAAAGTTGCAGCACGCAAAACCAAAACAGAGGCATGTGTTTATAGAGGTAGACCTGATATAGTGGCCTGATGTAAAGGGGAGATCCCATCACTGTTGACTTTGTTTGGATTGGCACCATGATCAAGAAGATATTTGGCAATACCCACATGCTTACAAAGTATCGCAAAAAACAGAGGTGTTTTACCTGTCAAGCACATAGTGATGTACCGCTTATTGATGCAAAACCTTTCTGGGTTTAGCAAGGAAATAAGATTTTATTTCTCTGAAAGAACAACTTTTCATCCACACAAAATACACGGAAATGTCATAACACTGCACTATCTTGTCTGACAGCAAAAAATGTAGAAATAGCTACTCAATATACACGAAATATACCCATGGGTTTATATGTTATATGAAGTAGAAATGGCAACTAATTTATATGCATGTGTCTGAAATGCAGATAAAAATATCAAGAAAAGATACTAATTTACCCCCAATGGGGCCCACTTATATAATGTTTCAAATTTGCATTTGGAATTTTATGGTATGGTAGATTCTTGTTATTACTACCACAACATGTACATATTTTTCAGAAATTTCCAACATTTGCAAAGAGCGTTTTTCAAACTGGGTGCCCCAGTGGCACTAGATGGTTGGGTGCATTGGATACTTTCCCACTGAGCATGGTGTTTCCTTTTCACGAATACGCAAAAGACTTGCGTATCATTGCATTGATAGAAGAAAATAGAGTTTGAAGGTTACAGAGCTAGTCCTCCAAGCACATACGCGAAGGCGGCGTGAGCAAGACATACAAGAGCGCATAAGAAGGGTAGGTGCGACCCTACTACAAAGGTCTAAGTCTCGTCGATCAACTGGCTAAGCCCCTTGGCCCCTGCGCGAGCCCAAGCTCTAGCATCGTCCTTGATACATTCAGCGAGCGCATGGAAGGCCTGTCCCCATTGAACACACAACCGTTGCGGTGTTTCCACAGTCTCCATGCCGTGAGGATGATCATGGAAAAGAGCATGGTGTTTCCATATGAAGCTATATGAAAATAAAAATAAAAACTCTAAAACACACAGGACACAGACATATCTTACTATCTTAGCATATTAAATAGTGAGTGGCAAACATGCAGAGCAACCTAGATGTTATATTATCATTACTTCCATGAGTGAGTGCAATAGCTGTTTCCATCACACTACCAGCCATAACCTTAGCAGTTAGCAAGCCCAATTTTCCAAAAACAGTAATTATTTGCAGGGACATAAAACCGAAAAAGTCCCTTCCCGCATGACCACGCTGGAAATGTAAAATAGCACTCGGAGAAATTTGGCAAACCCATAGTTTCCTACAACGATGCTAATTAGCAAACAAAAATTAAATTTGTTCACAAAAACCTAAATCGATATCGGCTTTTTGAGGGACCCTGACCTCCCTTGTCGACACCATCGACATCAACCTGCAGCTCCTCAACCAAGTACTTGCACACCTCCAGCCGCTCTCTGCCGGCAGCAACATGTAGTGCCCCGAGACCCTGTAGCATGCCGGCATCTTCCACCCTCAGCGCCTCCACCGCCTCCTTGAGGCGGCCCCTGCCCATGTCCAGCATCATCAGCAGGTCTGCAGCGGATTGGACGCAAGTAATCAGCACTCAATCTCCCAACCAAGATCCGATACCTGGAGAGCGCCACGTACTCTTGAAGCGGGGGAGATCTCCGTCAAACGCCGCTCCAAATACCATGTTCAGCATCGGCCCACCGACTGCGGCACGAGAGGCAGCGTTACCGTTTGGGGTTAGCGATGAGATATTGGGGTTGGGGTTGGAGTTGGAGAGGCCTGGAGCCAGGGAAGAAATGTGAAGGAGGCGCTTACCGGTGAAGCGAGCAGGCGAACGCGGCGGCTCCATGGCGCCGATGGAGGCTACGAGATCCCCCCGGGGGAGGGGGGGGGGGCGCTTTCGGCTGCTTGAGAAGGACAAGGCAGCGAGGAAGATGAAGTGATCCGCGCGAACGGAGAATGTGGGCGGAGATAAAAATGGGCGTCAAACACGAGGCCACCCGCCTGTTCCACTCCCCGGCATTGAATTGTTGCAGACTACTCTGCGCCAACATCGGCTTCCGAGACATATGCTCTCGAAATTAACAAAATGTTCGAAATAAATATTCAAATGTGCCAAAACAAACTGAAAAAGTTTCCGTTGCGGATGCTCGGGTCATTTTATGCTAAACCAGTGAACAAGTGCATTTTTTGCGTCTTAATAAAAACAACACAATATATTTTAGTTCATTGAAAAAATTGCTTTTTTGTGCAAGCAAGTCGGAAAATTGGCGCGAACCAGTGGTTGGGATGGTTAGGTGGACAATGATATCCCCAACCCATAAGGATTCAAATCCTGTTGTTATACGATAGTATGTCGGCTCAGTCTCTCGAAGATGCTCACAAGATAGGATATGCGTGTGCGCGTTTATAGAGGTGAATGTATGCGCATTTATATGAGCGTTTGCGTTTGTACTATGTTCGACAAAAAAGACGAAAAATTAGCATTTTTTAATAATATACAAATATATAAGTGATTCTAAAATTCACAATATAATTACAATTGCGGCTACGGTCTACCAGGTGGAGCTCTAGTTTTTTCTCACTTTGAGGCTTTTAGCAGGGTTATGTAACAGCGTTTTGTTGGTTCGAAATGAAGGTTCCTCTAGCCTCCCTATCTCGACAGTGTCGGGTAAGATGGCGTAGGTTCTTGCCGGCCTATCTGTAGTGATTGTTTTGTTTTCTTGATCATAGGAATACATTAAGTGTAACAAAGGATGTCGGAAACTTTAGGGGCACAATGTTGGAAGAACACTTGTGTTGAATTGACTCTGGTTATATATTATACTGTGAGATCCTTTCGTAAGAAGTTAATAGTCGATAGCACAATAGAGTTAAAAGTTTGCATAATTCCTTGGACCATGAGAGTATCAAGTCACTTCATACTGAACGATGCACTTTATGGTTATTCTAATGTCAAACGTAACATGGTGATCATAACAACACCTTACTAGTTCATCCTCCGGCGAACCAAGCTTGAAGGTAAATGAACAGGAGCACGAGCTGGAGGGGAACCAAGGCGATGGGAAAGGCGACTGCGGGGGCGACCAGTGTGGTGACCGCGGGTGCACCGCCCCCATCCTCCGGCGATCGGCGGCGAGTCGGGGGCCGGTTCTGGGCCCTCGCCGTCGCGGACAAGGACGACGCGGACGGGGAAGCGGATGCGATATCGCCGGCATCTTCGCCGTCGGCAACGCCGTCTGACCTTATATGCGAATTTTTCTGCTCCGGCTATAACGAAGAGGAAGTGGCGACGACTGTCGACAAGGTCTTGCCCCTTGATGATCCGGCCAGGATAGGGCTTCACGCGGGAGAGAAGAAGGAGATGGTTCGTCGTGTGGTTCATCGGAGAACGGCGGCGACGGCAATCTGGCCATGGAAGGGTCCTCTCCCTAAGGTAAGTCTACCAAACCTAACCCTTTTCGATAGGATTCGTCCGGAGTCGTGGATAGTAGTTAAGAGGAGAAAGAACGCTCGTCAGGCGGTGGCTAGATCGGCGCCGGCGGCGACCGCGGCGTTCACGCCCGGAAAGCTGGCGATCGGGATCATGGCGGCTCGTGCGATCCGTTTGAATTTCCTTCTTGGCCGAGACGGGCCAGTTCTGAGTGAGCATGGGCCGCGATTGGGTGGGCCGGGGTTAGCTGGGTATGAGGCCCTGGCTAAACCGGTTCCCACCCAAGTTGGAGGCGCCGACACATGCAGGAGATCTTTCGATCGCTGCTCATCCCATTCATTATCGCGGTGCGCTAGGGTTTCTTAGCGTTGTGCGAAGCCGGGTTTCCCTTCGTGTGGTCCGAGGCGTGCCGCTCGTATCCCTTCCCTTGTGGCCATGGTTGGCCGAGGGGCTGGTGCGCCATCGGGGAAGAAGCCGTCGGCCGCGGCGCTGGACGTGCAGGTGTGACACTGCCGGCTGCTGGCGTCGGGCGTGGTGCCGCGGCACCGCCTGCTCCTAGACCACCGGTGGTTGCCGATGCAGCGCTGGCCGCTGCAAGTCGCGATGGGGGCCAGCTAGGGCCTAGGACGCCGACGCAGGGTCCGGCTGCGGTGGCTGCCGTGGGTCGGGGCGGTGCTGCTCAAGGGCCTCGGCCATCACCGCAGGGCCCGGTTGTGGTGGCTGCTGCAGGACGGGGTGGCGCCGTGTAAAGGCCAAGGCCGCCACTGCACGGGCCTGCCGTCGCGCCTTCCCGCAACCAATTTCAGGCGCACGGGCAGTAGCCTCAGGCTGCGCCGCCCCCCCCACTACGTCGCGAGGCCGACGCAAAAATGGCCTGGGCCGGTGCAGACGTATGCAACACCGCCTCAGTCTGACAACGTGGGTGCTGGAGGTACGGGTTTGCCTCGTGGCCCGGCTAACCGTGGTGCTAATGGACTGCCCCGAGGACAATGGGGTGACGATGGCTACAATGCGTATGGTGATGGCCAACACCGCGGTTTGTCATCCATGGGTGGCGGCCGTGGATAGGCTTGGCAGTGCGATGGTACAACTGAGAGACCGTTTCTCGGCCCTTCGGGAGGCTTTGTCGAGGGGGCATCTGTCCTAGACTATCGGCAGTGAGGTGGATACCGCGGCCATCGTGGCGGTCGAGGTGATCGGTACCGTCACCGCCAGCCTCCTCCGCCTATCGTCGTTGAGCCGACTATCTCCGCAGAGGCGGCCGATCCCGGTCAGACGCCGGAGCTGTCCGGTCAGGTTATGGATGTGGTGACTGCACTGGCTAATGTTGAGTTACCTAGGACTGAGACCATGGTCGAGGTTGTTGACAGGGCAGAGTCTGATAGAGCGTCCAAGTGGGCGCGCAAAAAGGAGAAGATGTTGTGTTATCGTTGTGGCGGGAAGGGCCACTTTATTGCTGAATGCGTGACTGAGCTTTGTGATACCTGCTTCAAGCCAGCAAATGATACGGGGGAATGCCCAATTTTGCGTGAACAGATGCCGAGTATTACCATATATGGAGTGTGTTGTGCTAAGTTGATGTTCTTTGAGTCGTCTAGTGCGACAGAGATCACAGAGGAGACCGAGAGCACGATCACTGGGGTTGTGAAAGTTACCAAAGGTGATGTGTCCGAGACTCAGATTGTGTAGAGGCTTAAGGAGTTAGCTCCTATTGACTTTAAGTGGGAGCTTATCAGTCTCGAGGCCAACATGTATAAGGTTGACTTCCCTTCTGTCGAGGACTTGCAACGACTTCTGAGTTTCAGGTTGTGCAGAGTGCCTGGCATAGAATGTATCCTGGAGTTTCACGAGTGGAAGAAAGTTGAGCCACAGGGCAAGTCTCTTACTCAGGTCTGGTTGCATTTTTCCGGGGCTCCCTCAAAGCTGCTGCAGGATGCTCGGGTCACTGCTAGCTTGGGTATTTTGGTTGGGAAAATTGAGAGAGTGGATATGGCCTTTACCCGAGCTAACAGGGTGGCCCGACTGCTGGTGAGTATTCTAGATAGTGAGTTCGTGCCTGATGTGGTCAAGTGGACACATAGGGGACTGATCTACAACCTTGAGATTGAGTTTGAGGATGTTGGTCTTTTTGCTGAGGCTATGGCTGGGACTGATGTGGACATGCACGAGGGAGATGATGGTTCAGGTGCTAAGGAGGCGCTAGTGGATGATGTTGGACGAGAGTTGTCCAAGGGATCGGGGTCCGTTTCTCAGACGCCCGGGGACGGGACGGCACCATCCTCTTCGGTGCCAATGAACACTCTGAGATTTGGGTCGTTCGAGCCAGCTTCTGCTCCTCCCAGACTCTAGAGTGATTGGATGGTGTCTGATGACGTGCTTGAGCGCACGCTACCTACCATGGACTTTGATGCTGCTAAAGGTCCTGTGGTTGGGGGCTTGGAGACGATTCTTGCTGAGATGACCTCAGTCGAGGGAGGAGGGGAGGATCTTAGGCAGGTGGCCCCTCATTCTCCCACTCTGACCGTTGTCTCATCCTGGGCGAGGGAGCCGACGATGACAGATGTGGCTAGGGGAGGGGGTCCTGAGCAGGTGTCCTCGGCCCCTTCTTCTCCTCTCGCGGCTAGGGTGGCCGCACCTGCTGAGATGCCCGCGACTCCCTCTAGCCAGAGGGCCGGGTCGGGCGGGGAGTTCGGGAAGGCGGCCCACGCACTCTCCTCCCCCTGCAAGCCTGCGTCCCAGGGTGACGAGGCGCGGATGACGTTGACGGGGCTGCGGAGCTCCTCACCGGTGCTTGCGGCTGCTCTTGGCGCTTCTTCGAGTGGTGCATCCCTGCAGTATGTTGGGGGTGAGGCTGGAGGCCTTACCTCGAGCGGGGCTACCCGGGAGGAGGTCATTGCTTATGGAGGGATTCCGGATCCGGTTTCTGAGGGGTGGCGGATGAGCTGCCGCCTCCAGGATCACCCGGAGGTTGATGACATGCAGCAGCGGTGCGCCACGAGGGTGGCCAAGCTTCATGACATTGAGGTCACTACTGGTATGTCGGTCAACACCTCTAATCCATTCTGCATTTTTCTAATGATGAGATCATTAATAATGATGAGAGGAATCTTTTGGAATAGTAGAGGTCTGAAAAACTTGGCTAAAAGAAGGTTTCTTGCAGATGCTTCTATCGAGCATAGGTTGGATTTCATTGCTCTCTCGGAAACTGGTTGAGATAACTTTTCTCCCCATTTTCTCAGTACTTTATCGGGGGGTGTCGATTTTGATTGGCACTGCCTTCCTCCGAGAGGAAGATCGGGTGGGATCTTACTTGGAGTTAGATGTGAATCGCTGGAAGTCCGAAGCGTAGTGATGGGAGATCGCTATTAAGTTTCGGGTTAGATCGAAGGCAGATGGGTTTAATTGGGCGCTGGTGGCGGTATATGGTGCCGCGCAGCCCGAGCTCAAACCAGAGTTCCTGGCAGATCTTGTTCGAATTTGCGGTTCCGAGAAGCTCCCAATCTTGGTTGGGGTGACTTCAACATTATTAGAAGGAGAGAGGAAAAGAACAATGATAATTTCGACGGCAGGTGGTCGTTCATGTTTAGTACCATTATTGAAAGCTTGGATCTGAGAGAGATAGAGCTTTCGGGTAGAAAATTTACCTGGGCTAATACCTTGCCAAACCCGACGTTTGAGAAGTTGGATCGAGTCCTCGCAAGTGTTGAATGGGAACAAAAATTTCCCTTGGTAACAGTCCAGGCGTTGTCGCGCGGAATATCTGACCACACGCCTTTACTGGTTGACTCTGGTGAGGCAACCCACATGGGAAACAAAAAATCCTTTTTGTTCAAATTGGCATGGTTTGAAAGAGAAGGCTTGTTGGCTCTCATAGCCAGGGAATGGGCTAAGGATGCAGGATGTAGGACTTCGGTTGAGCGATGGCTGAATAAGATAAGGCACTTGAGAAGTTTCTTGCATGGGTGGACTAAGCATCTTAGTGGGATTTATGAGGCTGAGAAGGAAAGGCTCCTTACACTTATTCAGTCCCTAGATTTAAAAGCCGAGTCCACACTTCTAGAGACCACAGAACTTCATGCTAAAATTGATGCGGAGATGAGATTGAAAAAACTTCTCCGTGAAGAGGAATTGAAGTGGGCAATGTGAGCTAAGGTTCGCAAAGTTCTCCAGGGGGACGCGAACACTCAATTCTTTCACATGATCGTCAATGGCAAGCACAGAAAGAAAAGGATCTTTCACCTTGAGCAAGACGAAGGAACGATTTTAGGACAGGAAGACCTAAAATTATACATAACCGAATACTACAAGTAGCTGTTTGGGCCTCCGGAGGATAATTGTGTATCCCTGGATGAGTCTAGGATTGAGGATGTTCCTCAACTTGCTGCAGATGAGAACGATATTTTGACTGCCCCATTTTCGGAGAAAGAGGTGTTTGAAGCTATTTCACGGATGAAAATAATAAGGCTCAAGGTGTCGGTGTCAAAACCGGAGGATCTCGGGTAGGGGGTCCCGAACTGTGCGTCTGAGGTTGATGGTAACAGGAGACAAGGGACACGAAGTTTTACCCAGGTTCGGGCCCTCTTGATGGAGGTAATACCCTACGTCATGCTTGATTAATATTGATGAGTATGGGGGTTACAAGAGTTGATCTACCACGAGATTGTAATGGCTAAAACCCTAGAAGTCTAGCCTATATGATTATGATTGTGATGCCTCTACGGACTAAACCCTCTAGTTTATATAGACACCGGAGGGGACTAGGGTTGTACAAAGACGGTTACAAAGAAAGGAATCTTCATATCCGAACGCCAAGCTAGCCATCCACGCCAAGGAGAGTCTTATCCAGACACGGGTGAGAGTCTTCGGTCTTGTATCTTCATAGCTCATCAGTCTGGCCCATGCCCAACAGGCCGGACGCCCGAGGACCCCTTAGTCCAGGACTCCCTCAGTAGCCCCTGAACCAGGCTTCAATGATGAGGTGTCCGACACGCAGATTCTCTTCGGCATTGCAAGGCCGGTTGCTTCTCCGAATACTCCAAAATAGCCTTCGAACACAAAGAACGTGTCCGGCTCTGCAAAAAAACAAGCACCACACACAACCGAAGAGAGTATAATATTCTACGAGTCCAATCCACTGACAACTTTTTATAGCATGACACCACATCACCACCCGGTCATTATTTCGAACTATATTTCGGCCTGCCGCTTCATATTTTGATATGCGATTTTACTGGCATGTCTTGTCAAAGCAGAGATCGTATCCCCTTATTGCGGGATTCTCATCAATGCGGGCATGGGTAATCCAACCGTGTCGTCTGCACGGCCCTTGGGAAACAGGCGAGTTTTAAGGCTAGTGGGGAGGCGCTTGATATTTGCTGCCTTTATAAAGGGATAAGGACTCACCCCCTTTCACCCGCGCCTTCTCTCTCTCTCTCTGCCCATCCATTATCGAGCTCCAGCGCCCAAGCTTCTATGAGGCTGTTTGGTTCTCAACCTTAGCTCGCCATGCCAAAGATGCGGCGAACGAAACGAGCGCCACACTTTTGGCGAGTTGTGGCATGGAAAATGAACTAGCAAACTGTGGCGAGCGGTGCGGCATGCCACAACACCGGCATAAAGAAAACATCGGCTAAGTTTAGGCGTAGGGAGTTGTGGCGAGCTATGGCATGCGTATTCACGAACCAAACACGCCCTATGTTTTCTGCCTCCAAAAAGCACTCCAACCATGTCCGGATCCAGAGCGCAGGGCAAGTGGATGGTCTCCTCCGTCAAGCAGAAGGACATCACCCATCTCTGGGAGGCCGGATATTTGGCCAAGGAAGTCACCCATCGGCTTTCGACCGAGGGATAGATCGTCCCTACCCCGGATCCCCACGAGAGGGTAGTTTTCATCCCCCACTTTGTCCGCGGGCTGGGATTTCCACTCCACCGTACCCATTCGTCCGCGGACTTATGTTCTATTATGGGATGGATTTCCACAATCTGGCCCCCAACTCCTTCCTCAATATCTCGGCATTTATTGTCGTGTGCGAGGCCTTCCTCCGTATCCCTCCCCACTTCAGACTATGGTTGAGGGTCTTCATTGTGAAGCCGAAGGTGGTGGATGGCCAAAATGCGGAGCGTGGAGGAGCCATGGTGAGCAAGCTGCCCAATGTCACATGGCCCAAGGGTACCTTCGTGGAGACCGTCAAAGGGTGGCAAAAGCAATGGTTCTATGTCACAGAGCCTCGCAATGCCACCTGGGCCGCGACTCCCGAATTCTAGTCCGGCGCCCCGATGTGGATCACCTCCTAGCTAGAGAAGGGCCTAGACTGGTCTTCGTCGAATGAGCTGACAGCGCTTCAGACGCGCATCAGGAGCATGGTGGACAAGAACGTTAAGCTCGTCAATATGATCTAGGTGATGCTCGCTCACCGGATCCTTCCATGCCAAAGTCGGACTTGCCACTTGTGGGAGTTCGATCCGGCCAAGCACCAGACTTTGCAACGGTTCTTCAGCACTACGCACGAAGACATCTGGAAGGTGCTCTTCAAGGCCAACGAAACGTGGCTGGCGACGACCAAAGACCGTTGGCACAACCTGGCTCATCCCGCTAATGCGGTAAGTTTTCCATATATCAAGGTGTATCCTTTACTTGCTGACTGAAGGAAGATGTCTAAACTTTCCTATTTGTTTTTTCAGGGCTGGACGAAGAAGGCGGAGCGGATTCGGTGTCCGGCTCCACTGCCCGAAGAACCAGCTATCCCTCTTCTAACGAAGATGCTGGTTCCGGCGCCCTATCAAGCACCGGAGAAGAAGGCCAAGAAGAAGGCCAAGGGGACCAGGGGTGGTCCCCGCCATAAGGGCACTTCGGACGTGACGTCCGAAGACGCCGACACCCACTCCCCTCCTACCACCGACGACGAGGGAGATGAGGAAAGCGATTCTCCCCCTGAGGGGGGAGGAAGAAAAGGGTGGCTTCCCCGCTTCTGGAGGCAGAGGCGTCCAAGAAAGGGAAGGCCTCCGCCGCGGAAAACCCTGCATGGGACATTGACAGCGGCTCAGAGTGGCGCCCCAGGGATAAGCCCCTGGCCGAATCATAAGTACTCAAAGACACACTCAAATATCTAGCTTCTTTACTTCTTAGTTCTAACATGTTGAATCATGCATTTGCAGTCCGACTCGTTCTGACCTCGAGCGATCCTCATCTTCGGGGAATTCGCTGGACCCGAAGGTGATGGACAGCGGGTCCCTTCCGGCGGCCTCCTCTCCCAGGGCCATGGATGACACCGAGGTACTATCCCAAAGGAGCCCGGGATAGGGAGAGATGCAGGAGGTCGCCAGGGCGGTGCCAGAGGGTAAAATCTCGGCTGCCGGACACATGGGAGAGCAAATCCCCATGGAGACCGGCGATGGGGGCCATACCCAATTCGTCCCCCAGCCAAATACAGCCTTGGAGACCTATACGGCTCTGGAATTCGGCAAACAGCCTCCTTCAAACGAAGGAGGTATGCCTATTTCGCCGGTGACCTCTGTCCAACCAGAAGCACCGGATACTCTACTGGAAGCGCTGCGAAGTGCTTCCATTGTCGAGGAACACCGTATCCTCATGGGTGCGGTGATTGAGAAAAGATTCAGTCCGCAAAGAGCAGACTGTCCGAAGCCTGCGCAAGCCTTCTAACGGGCTTTGAGGTAAGCGCTGCATTTATGTCAAAAGAAAGTTACAGTATAGACTGTAGCCCCTGAGACTCCGTCCGGTGTTCGGAAAGAAAATCCGAATAGAGGATCAAATAGTTTTTCGCAGGAGACTAACCATATATGTCTTTGTGAATAAGCAAGCGTCACTGCTAGCCATGACTTCTCATGCTGCCGAAGTCTCTGGACTGAAGCAGAGGCTGGAACGGACCGAGGAAGAGCTCGGCTGTGCGAAAAAGCAGTTGGAGGACACCCAAGGTATGCAATGACCTTGTGTATGTCCGGAAGGGATGAATGATTTGTGCTGAACATAGTGCCATGATATTTATTAGGGGCGACGACCGAAGTGGGGGCCCTCAAGAAGGCGCTAGCAGAGGCCAAGGAGAGAGCGGCAAAGGAACAAGCCGCTCATGAGAAACACAAGGCTAGGGTTGGAGAGGTCCAGCAGGAGCTCCAGAACACTATGTAGAAATGCAAGTCCTTGGAGCGCCAGAATGCGGACCAAGAGTCCGAACTCGCTAAGGCCCGCCAAAGCGCACAAGAGGACCGGACCGAAGCCCAAGGCGCCCTCCAGGAAGTCCAAGAGGCCAAGAAAATCGTGACGGGTAAGGCTTTCATTATGCAAAGCAAATGTGTGAAGAAGAGGTACCTCTTACTGGCCCGGATTTGGAGTTCTCCAAGGACGTTTGTGGATCTGCCGCGCAGCGTTTTTGACACTGCGAAATTATTCCGAGCCGAATAGGGGAGCTCAATGGAGAAGCTGTTCTGGTCGCAATACCTTGCGCCAGAACATCCGGTGCCCTTTAGCGATCAGCTTAAATAGTTGGTCGAGCTGCATAGGGTGGCCGAAATAGCCATGAAGGATTTGATAATCCAGCTATGGCCTGCCGAAGCCGTACCCAGCAGCTACTTCGGGCTCGTGCAACGGCTGGTAGATGCCTGCCCTCGGCTTGATGCCATCAAGTGATTGCCCTGCATTGAAGGTGCGTGGATGGCCTTCGCCCGTGTCAAGATACAATGGGCGAAGATGGAGGCCGTCAAGCTCGCGACCGAAGGACCGCCCGCGGGCAAGGAGCACCGCACGCCCGAGCGGTATTTTGAAGATGTCCTGAAGGGATCCCTTATTGTAGAAGGGCAGTGTTCAAAAGACATTATCTTTGAATCAAATCATTTATGTTGTCCCTTCATGTATGATGAAAACAAGGCTGATATGTAATATAATGCTTTGCTGTTTATTATTTAAAATTTTACCTCTTGTGCGGCCGTTGTATTAAGTCTGAGAGTTGGCCAGTCATCGGCTTCAGCCCCCACATAGGTAGTACGGGAGTGTTCGGGATGAATCTAAAACACTCTTTATCCAAACGTTTGGTCCTTGAAGGAGGTGTTTAGCGCAACGAACCAGGCAATCGGACTATGTGGCTTTATCACCCTCACTTAGCCATAGGAGTTTGACAATAGAATTTTAGGCGTAGCCCCTAGTATTTGTGAGTCCGAACTAGGGTGTTGTAAGCACCTGATCGGGTAAAGACCGATTCATCGCATAATGCATAAAAATTGCAAAAGATTTCTAACCTCCGAACAGCTGACCGTCTCACGCCGCATCATGACAGTCAGTTTTAGGCTTTCTCTACTGAGGTGCTCATCTGGATAAACCAGGACACAATCGTAGTAGTTCTCCCTTTACTACCCTAGCTGATAGAGCGGAACGTAAGGTAGTAAGCACAGGAGCCGGGCAGCCCAACTATTGACCGAAGACATGATTCGGAGCCAATGCATATAATGCTGAAATTCGGGGTGCCGAACTGTACTGTAAAAGTGTTCGGACTTGTTGCCATGGTATGTGGCGCAATAAAGCCCCTGGCGAATTACGGCGTACCAAAGTGTACGGGTGCAAATAAGAATAATGAAATATAAATGAAGTAGTAAGCTAATGCCACATAAATTGGGCCGCAACTGTTTCCATTATGATTTTGATTAATACGTCAAAGTGTATTTGTACAAATAGTGCGATAAGAAACAGTGGCTATTTGACATGCCAAGACCAAGGGGGAGCTGCATACGGGTTCTGAAAACAGGTAGAATGATCGCTAAGAAGAACATCTAGAGATTCCCCCATACGTTTGTGCTACTTGCCACCTTGGTATATCCGTCCTTCTAAAGGACCGATTATAAGGCCATCGACAGGGGCCTGCGGAAAAGAAACCTAAAAGGATAAAAAGAAAATTAAAAGTATGTGTGTCCAAGGAAGGTCGAGCCATATTGTGGACCACAGTCTGGTTATGCCTCCGTCTCTGTCCATGGTATTTTTAGTACGTAGTTATGTACGTGCGGTGCGTATGCCGCCACTTGGTCGGGACTGAGACTGAGGTCGAATTGCTAGTCGAGCTCCTCACGAGCTGGATTGTCCTGCCGCAGAGTAGTCCGGACTCGTTTGACAGTGTCCGGGAGCATGGCCACCGAATTAAGGTTTTGCTTGTGAAGGCCGCTCTGTACCTCTGCTGCCAGGGCAGCGGTGTGCTCCTCGGTACGGAGGGAGCGCTCCGTGTTTCCATTGACTGTTATGACACCGCGTGGTCCGGGCATCTTGATCTTGAGATAAGCATAGTGCGGTACCGCATTGAATCGGGCAAACGCGGTTCGTCCGAGCAGTGTGTGATAGCCGCTGCGGAAGGGGACGATATTGAAGATTAACTTTTCGCTTCAGAAGTTGTCCGGAGATCCGAAGACGACCTCCAATGTGATTGAGCCCGAGCAGCGGGCCTCTACACATGGTATAACTCCTTTAAAGGTAGTTTTGGCTTGATACTTGATGGATCGATGCCCATTTTGCGCACTGTATCCTGATAGAGCAGGTTGAGGCTGCTGCCACCGTCCATGAGGACTCGTGTGAGGTGGAATCCATCAATTATTGGGTCGAGGACCAGTGCGGCTGAACCGCCATGACAGATACTGGTCGGATGGTCCCTGCGATCAAAGGTGATCGGGCATGACGACCATGGGTTGAATTTTGGGGCGACTGGCTCTATCGCATAGACGTCCCTGAGTGCACGCTTGCGCTCCCTCTTAGGGATATGGGTAACGTATATCATGTTCACCGTTTTGAACTGAGGGGGAAACTTCTTCTGTCCCCCTGTGTTCGGTGGACGGGGCTCCTCGTCATCATTCTCGCTTTGCGACCCCTTCTCCTTGTATTCGGGATTTAACTTGTCGGCCTGTTTGAAGACCCAATAGATCCGGTGGGTATGATTGGCTGATTTATCAGGGGTGCCGTGGATCTGATGTGGAAGATCAAGTATGCGGTCCAGACTGGAAGGGCCCTGATTATTCCTTTTATATGGCTTCTTCCGCTGTCTGAACTTGGAGCCACTGAATCTAGCGTTGATCGTCGTGTCATTGGTATTATCACCGTTGTTTCGACGCTTGTGTCTGTTGCGTCGGGGCTTGCCGTTGCTATTTCTGGCTTCCGAAGTGCCAGGTTCGCTTGCATTGTTATTGCTACGGGCTAGCCAGCTATCTTCGCCCGCGCAAAAGCGGGTCATAAGCGCCGTGACGGCTGCCATGGACTTCGGCTTTTCTTGGCTGAGGTGTCGGGCGAGCCATTCGTCCCGGATGCTATGTTTAAAGGCCGCTAGGGCTTTGGCATCCGGACAGTCAATGATCTGGTTCTTTTTGGTTAAGAACCTAGTCCAGAATTTTCTGGCTGACTCTTCGGGCTGTTGAATTATGTGACTTAAGTCGTCGGCATCCGGAGGTCGAACATATGTACCTTGGAAGTTGTCGGGGAAGGCTTCTTCCAAGTCCTCCCAGCTGCCAATGGAGTTTTCGGGCAGACTGTTCAACCAGTGTCGGGCTGGCCCCTTGAGTTTTAAGGGGAGGTATTTGATGGCATGAAGATCATCGCCACGGTCCATATGAATATGGAGAATAAAGTCTTCAATCCATACCGCGGGATCTGTGGTTCCATCATATGATTTGATATTCACGGGTTTGAACCCTTCTGGGAATTCATGTTCCATTACTTCATCGGTGAAGCAGAGGGGTGTGCAGCGCCTCTATATCGGGCCAGATCGTGATGTAGTTCGGATGGAGTCCGTCTGCGGCTTTCGGCTCGGATGTGATTGTGCTTGCCATGTTCGGCTTGATAGCCGTCGTCCCGCGTCGGGGCACGCCCCCGCAATCCGTAGATTGATCTGGCCGGACCTGCTTTATTCTTCAGGTCCTATCATAGGTCATACGTGTATCCCTGAGCAGTCTTGTCTCTACTTTTACGGCGAGGTAGGACGGGCCGGTGTCCGGCTTGAGTTTCCATTTTGTCCTGGCCACGTGGTGGTTGATCAGCCGCATTACGCGTTGATGGTATGGGATCAAGTGCCTCGTCATCGAATTGAGGTAGCAGTTTACACTTCGGGTAACTTTTGGTTGGGCGCTCGAGGCCGTATTCTTCTGCTGCCAGGACATCGGTCCATCTATCGTTGAGCAGATCTTGATTAGCTTGAAGCTGCTGCTGCTTCTTTTTCAGGCTCCTTGTAGTGGCTATTAGCCGTTGCTTAAAGCGCTCCTGCTCGAGAGGTTCCTCGGGCACGATAAAGTCTTTGTCGCCGAGGCTCACCTCATCCTCAGATGGTGGAAGATAATTACTGTCCTCCGAGTCTTCGTTTGCAGCCTGTTCATCAAGGCTAACTCGCCCATCCTCCCGATTGTCTTGTTCAAAGTTTTGCTTGACGGGGTTTTCTTGGTCTTTGGCATCATCCGGGGTGTTGTTGTCTCTCGTGTCGGTATTGTTGTCTTTGCTGCGACGTGATTTAGAGCGGCGTCATCGACACTTTTGTGGTATCTCGGGAGGTTTATCCTCTACTGGATTTTTCTCTTTATCGATGTCACCCTCCTTGGGTGCATCCACCATGTACACGTCATACGAAGAGGTGGCCGTCCAACGTCCGGTAAACGGCGGGTTTTCGGCTTGCTCTTCTCCGGCATCGTCTTCCATACCGTCGATGTCTTCGAAGCCGTAATCGAGCATGTCAGTTAAGTCCTCTACTATGGCGATGAAGTGGGTGTTGGGTGGGACGTAAAATTCCCTGATACGTCTCCAACGTATCTATAATTTTTTATTGTTCTATGCTATTATATTATCTATTTTGGATGTTAATGGGCTTATTTTTTACACTTTTATATTACTTTTGGGACTAATCTATTAACCGGAGGCCCAACCCAAATTGTTGTTCTTTTTGCCTATTTTAGAGTTTCGCCGAAAAGGGATATCAAATGGAGTCCAAACGGAATGAAACCTTCAGGAGCGTTATTTTTGGAACAAACGTGATCCAGGAGACTTGGAGTGGACGTCAAGCAATCAACGAGGCAACCATGAGGCAGGGAGGCGCGCCCACCCCTCCTAGGCGCGCCCTCCACCCTTGTGGGCCACTCGTTGCTCCACCGATGTACTTCTTCCTCCTATATATATATATATCCATATACCCCCCCAAACATCTAGGAGCACCACGAAACCCTATTTCCACTGCCGCAACCTTCTATACCCAAGAGATCCCATCTTGGGGCCTTTTCCGAAGCTCCGTCGGAGGGGCATTGATCACAAAGGGCCTCTACATCAACTCCATGGCCTCTCCGGTGATGTGTGAATAGTTTATTTCAGACCTTCGGGTCCATAGCTAGTAGCTAGATGGCTTCTTCTCTCTCTTTGGATCTCAATACAAAGTTCTCCTCGATTCTCTTGGAGATCTATTCGATGTAATCTTCTTTTGCGGTGTGTTTGTCGAGATCCGATGAATTATGGGTTTATGATCAAGTCTATCTATGAACAATATTTGAATCTTCTCTGAATTCTTTTATGTATGATTGGTTTATCTTTGCAAGTCTCTTCAAATTATCAGTTTGGTTTGGCCTACTAGATTGATCTTTCTTGCAATGGGAGAAGTGCTTAGCTTTGGGTTCAATCTTGGGGTGCACGATCCTAGTGACAGAAAGGGAAACAACACGTATTGTATTGTTGCCATCGAGGATAAAAAGATGGGGTTTACATCATATTGCATGAGTTTATCCCTCTACATCATGTCATCTTGCTTAAGGCGTTACTCTGTTCTTATGAACTTAATACTCTAGATGCATGCTGGATAGCGGTCGATGGGAGTAATAGTAGTAGATGCAGGCAGGAGTCGGTCTACTTGTCACGGACGTGATGCCTATATACATGATCATACCTAGATATTCTCATAAGTATTCGCTTTGTATCAATTGCTCGACAGTAATTTGTTCACCCACCGTAATACTTATGCTATCTTGAGAGAAGCCACTAGTGAAACCTATGGCCCCCGGGTCTATTTTCCATCATACAAGTTTCCAATCTATTTTATTTTGCAATCTTTACTTTCAATCTATATCATAAAAATAACAAAAATACTTATCTTATTATTGTCATCTCTATCAGATCTCACTCTTGCAAGTTGTCGTGAAGAGATTGACAACCCCTTTATCGCGTTGGTTGCAAGGTTCTTATTTGTTTGTGTAGGTACGAGGTGACTCACGCGTGGTCTCCTACTGGATTGATACCTTGGTTCTCAAAAACTGAGGGAAATACTTATGCTGCTTTACTGCACCACCCTTTCCTCTTCAAGGGAAAACCAACGCAGTGCTCAAGAGGTAGCATTCCCCGCTCTCAGCCCCTAGTCCAGGCTGGGCGTAGTTCGGACATTGCTCCTCCGTAATCACGAGGGATCGCATCAAGTACCGAGCCTCGCTTAAAGGCGAGGTTTGTTAAGGGAGAAAAGAATTCGTGGAGCATGGCAGGAAGGGAATTCCTTGGCCGAGCTCACACGATGCTGACTCTGAGAGTTCGGAGCCGGCGTCTGGGGAAGAGTCCGGCTTGGTGATGGACGCTATTAAGTAGGAGGTGGGTGG
The DNA here is from genome assembly GCF_018294505.1 of Triticum aestivum. Classification (NCBI taxonomy): domain Eukaryota; kingdom Viridiplantae; phylum Streptophyta; class Magnoliopsida; order Poales; family Poaceae; genus Triticum; species Triticum aestivum. Next base: position 479,054,718 of record NC_057794.1, read on the forward strand.
GAAGCGAAATTCCCCGCCATCAGCTCCCAGTTCAAACCAGATATAATTCTCCTGTGAGTCCCCTGCTAAGGAGAGGGTTTTTAATTAGTTTAGCACATCGCCTAAAGGTGAGTGCCAGAAGATGTCCGCGGCGCTGAATTCGACGATCAGCGCATGATCAGGCTCAGCGGACGCGGATGCGCGTAGTCCGAAGCCAGTGGCCGGAGACGGATCCGGGGTTCCAGTGACGCGGATCCCACATGAGGTTGGGTCCGTGTGCGGCCCCAACGCCGTTGATTATGCGGCTTCCGTGGCGGAGTTGAGCTTCTCGTCTTTGGATGTCACAATCTGCTCCGGACCTAGGGCCGGAGCACTTACGGGTGCTATCTCCTGAGTATGGTCCGATGACAGATTTAGATCATGCTCATCGCGGTGGCAGGGAACGGCTGCCGTGGGCTCAAATCCGTCGAAGATCAAGTCTCCGCGGATATCAGCAACACAGTTCAAGCTTCCAAACCTGACCTGATGGCCAGGGGCATAGCTGTCAATCTACTCTAGATGGCCAAGTGAGTTGGCCCGCAGTGCGAAGCCACCGAACATGAAGATCTGGCCGGGGAGAAAGACCTCCCTCAGGGCCGCATTGTTGTAGATGATTGACGGAGCCATCGAACCTCTTGAAGACGACGCAACGGAACTCCCAATGAAAGCACCAATGTCGGTGTCAAAACCGGCGGATCTCGGGTAGGGGGTCCTGAACTGTGCGTCTGAGGTTGATGGTAACAGGAGACAAGGGACACGAAGTTTTACCCAGGTTCGGGCCCTCTTGATGGATGTAATACCCTACGTCTTGCTTGATTAATATTGATGAGTATGGTGGTTACAAGAGCTGATCTACCACAAGATCGTAATGGCTAAAACCCTAGAAGTCTAGCCTATATGATTATGATTGTGATTGCCTCTACGGACTAAACCCTCCGGTTTATATAGACACCGGAGGGGACTAGGGTTGTACAAAGTCGGTTACAGAGAAAGGAATCTTCATATCCGAACGCCAAGATAGCCATCCACGCCAAGCAGAGTCCTATCCGGATACGGGTGAGAGTCTTCGGTCTTGTATCTTCATAGCCCATCAGTCTGGCCCATGTCCAATAGGCCGGACGCCCGAGGACCCCTTAGTCCAGGACTCCCTCACCAGGGCCGGATGGATTTCTGGCGGAGTTTTATAAAAAGTGTTGGCATATTATTAAGGGGGATTTGATAGCGATGTTCCATGATTTATTCTCTGGACATCTTTAGTTGTTTTGCTTGAATTTTGGAACAATAACTCTGCTTCCTAAGAAAACAGAGGTTGTGAGAATTGAGCAATTCAGGTCGATCTGTCTTCTTAATGTTAGTTTCAAAATTTTCACCAAGGTAGGGACTAATAGGCTCACGCAGATTACGCATTCTGTGGTGCAGCATTTCCAAACTGCTTTCATGCTGGACAGAAACATCCTAGAAGGGGTTGTGGTCCTTCATGAAACGCTCCACGAAATTCACATGAAAAAACTCGATGGAGTTGTTTTCAAGGTGGATTTCGAGAAAGCGTACGATGGCGTCGCCAGGTAGAATCTTTCACGCAAAAAGGTTTTGATCAAATGGCCTTTTCTTCAACAGGCCTTGCGTATGAAAGGTTTTGATCAAGCCTGGCGTCGCCAGGTAGAATCTTTCAATCAAAAAGGGAGTGTTGGAATTAAAGTGAATGATGACATAGGTCATTATTTCCAGACACATAAGGGCCTGAGACAAGGTGATCCGATGTCTCCTATTTTGTTCAACATTGTAGTCGATATGTTGGCGATTCTAATAGGAAGGGCTAAGGAGGCCGGTCAGGTAGGTGGACTGGTGCCTCATCTAGTTGATGGAGGTGTGTCTATCTTACAGTACACTGATGATACTATCATCTTTATGGAGCATGACTTGGCAAAAGCAAGAAACATGAAGCTGGTGGTATGCTTATTTGAACAATTGACCGGGTTAAAGATTAACTTCCATAAGAGCGAATTGTTCTGCTTTGGCAAGGCCAATGAGGAACGAGAGGCTTATAGGCAATTGTTTGGGTGCGAATTGGGGGCTTTACCTTTTACGTATTTAGGTATACCAATTCATCATCGTAAGCTGACAAACAGAGAATGGAAGTGCATTGATGATCGATTTGAGAAGAAACTGAGTTGCTGGAAGGGCAAGCTCATGTCATGCGAAGGCCGATTAATTCTTATTAATTCGGTTCTCACGAGTATGCCTATGTTTCTCTTCTCTTTTTTCGAGGTTCCAGTTGGAGTTAGGAAAAGGCTGGACTTCTATCGATCCCAATTCTTCTTGCAGAGTGATGAACTAAAACGAAAATACAGACTCGTCAAATGGGACATTATTTGTAGACCAAAAGACCAAGGGGGTCTTGGCATTGAAAATCTTGAAGTCAAGAATAGATGTCTTCTCAGCAAGTGGTTGTCTAAGTTATCTGTAGAGACGGAGGCCACATGGGCGGAGATTCTCCGTAGTAAGTACCTCCACTCCAGAACTTTGTCCCAGGTGACAGCGAGGCTGACGGACTCGCCTTTTTGGAAAGGGCTGATGAGAGTTAAATCAACTTTTTTCAATAGGACAAAGTTTATAATCGGAAATGGCACCACCACGTGATTCTGGGAGGATACTTGGCTAGGGGAAACATCCCTCGCACTTTAATATCCGTCTCTCTATAGAATTGTTCAACAAAGAGACACTTACGTTGCAATAGTACTTCAGGCCATCCCTCTCAATATTCAATTTAGGAGGACGCTTGTCGGAAATCGTTGGGAAGCTTGGCTCCATTTAGTGAGTACACTGATGGAGGTACAACTGTCTCAACAGCCCGATCAGTTGCGCTGGAAGCTTACTAGGACCGGAGAGTTCACAGTTAAACCGATGTATCTCGATGTTATCAATTCTAACTCCATTCCTAGTTCCAAATATGTTTGGCAAGTAAAAGTTCCTTTGAAAGTTAAAGTGTTTATGTGGTTTATACATAAACAAGTCATTTTAACTTAGGTTAATTTTATAAAGTGTAACTGGACAGGACCTACTAGATGTACTTTTTGTGATCAGGATGAAACTATCAAACACCTTTTTCTTGACTGCCCGTTGGCAAAAGTTCTATGGCGGACGGTACACATAGCCTTTAACATTACTCCTCCGAACTCTGTCAGCACGTTATTTGGGACGTGGCTTAATGGGATAGAGTCCGAAACAGCAAGACACATTCGAGGAGGAGTATGTGCTTTATTGTGGGCAGTCTGGAACTGTAGAAATGATTTGGTTTTTAATAGAACAACAAATATTCATTTTTTGCAGGTTATCTTCCGAGCCACTGCGTTGATCCGTATGTGGTCGCTACTCACTCCGACGGAGGCCGGGGAGTGTTTGATTACTGGATCTATCCGATGGGAGATGGTAGCATGGGATATTTTCAACCGGTTTGGATGGCGGTCATGTAATAGGATAGGCAATTACTTTCCCTATCTTTCTTATACCAGCCAGTTGTGGCTTTATGTCTACTTTTTTTGGCTTTATGTGAGCTTTTGTTTACTTTCGTTGAGACTTTAAGACCTTTGTTGAACCTATTTTATATTTAATTAAGTTGGTCGTATCCATCATTCTGATGCAGAGGCCGGGGTGACCCCCCTTTTCGAAAAAACCTTACTAGTTCATCAGAAATGTATGACAAGTGGCTAGATAGCTCAAGAATGATATTTGCTCCTCCGACAATGGAGAGGTTCTTAGGGCCCTGTCAGTGTGACATCATCCATCACCGTCTGGCCAGACACAGCGTGAATTCCTCATAGGGATGCCAGAACACGGGAATAAGAAAAGAGAACAAAACTGGTAACCAGGAAACTGGCATAGTGATCATCTCTTAAGTCACGAGGATGCTGATATATCTCACCTTGGGTTTTATAAACTATCGCGAAGCAGGTTCACTCGATAAACATTCATGTATGTATAAGGGTTAATATGGATGTTCACGGTTCCATGATTGATCACTGAACGGAAGGGGTTCCGGTCATGTTTATATGGGGTTAATAAAGATGACCAATAGGGGGCATCGCCCCTTAGCCTTGGCGGCCAAGCTAAGACTTGGTGCCGCTAGGGTATAGGGTGGGCCCCACCCCTTGTGCGCCCCTCCCCCTCCCTCCTAGGGGAGGGAACCCCTCCTCTGCACCTATAAAAAGTGGAGGCCCCCTCTTTGCACATAATTCTGGCATAAGGGTTACGTCCTCCCTCTCTCTCGTTCTTCCACAAAAGTTGTCTCCCATCGTAAGTTTGCTCCTCCCTCCTCCAGTTCTCCGGCACTGTCAAGCTTGTGACGACAAAGCGTTATCGGATCACTGCTCTCGTACGCGTGCAATCACTACAGAGGTCGTGCGTCCAATCTTCGTTCGAGTGAATTGTTCATGGGACGGTTTGAGGGGTTTCAAGAACGACCATAACTAACCTTGTATGCATCTTCATAGTGATCCAAGTTTATGATTCTAAGGAACATTTTGTTTTTGTTTTCTACTATGTATCCCAACACACTGACCATAGAGAAGAACGCATCATTGAGGAATGGTATCGAACTTCTTTTATTTAGCGCCACCATCGTTGCCACCAAAGCTAAGATGTCGAATGACCCAAAAACCTAAACTACTAAGGCACCACTACAACATAAAGATACACAATCCGCACACATGGGATCCAGTGATCCCCCTCAGCACCGATGAAGACGAGGTGGTCAGAGTGGGGGAAGCCGCCGGATGACGGCGCCAGAAGCCAAACCTCTCCTTGCGAGATTGCCTTTCTTTTCTTCCTCTAGAAGAAAGAAAAACATGCCCTATGCTACAATACAAAGTGTAAAAAAACTTAGGTCGATACAACACGTTGGCACGCAGGGCATCTTCAACGCCGACCCACAAACTACATAATCCATCTGTCTGCAGACAATGTGGACCAGTCTGCGAACATGGATGTGGGAGGCAGTCATCCAATGTTATCCACATACAAGTCAAACAAATTTGAACAAACCAGACAAAATTCATCAAAGATCGGACATAATTTACATAAAAAGATCGATATTTCGACCGTTTAACTAAAAACTAGAAGAAAAATTCCTACAACTTGTACCGGACGACCACCTGTACGAGCGGCCACCCTGCCGTGTCGCCATCGTCCATGCTGTCGTAGTCCCTCTAGCAGCGGAAGACCATCGGTCCACCGCGGCACCCTTGTCCAGCGGCTGCCCGCCTCTCACGGAGGAGCCGCTTCGCCTCATCCTGCGCGGTGCTGAAAGGATCGAGAAGAGCGGATTAGACCCTTCAACAAGTAAAAGTGGCAGTTTTTAAATTCTTCAAGTTGAGATAGAGTTTTAGCACAAGTTTAAGCATTCACAATACATTTCAAGCAAGCATGACAAGAGGAAAGGGTAAATCATGCTAATTGCAAGAAAGTAAAGAGATGGGATTGGAGTGTGCAAACGCAATGAAGACATGAAGATTTTTTGCATGGTTCTGATAGGTGGTGCTATCGTACATCCATGTTGATGGAGAATTCAACCTACGAAGGGTAACGGTTGCGCGAGTCCACGGAAGGCTCCACCCACGAAGGGTCCACGAAGAAGCAACCTTGTCTATCCCACCATGGCCATCGCCCATGAAGGACTTGCCTCACTCGGGTAGATCTTCATGAAGTAGGCGATCTCCTTGCCCTTACAAACTTCTTGTATCAACTCCACAACTTGACGGAGGCTCCCAAGTGACACCTAAAAAATCTAGAAGACACCACTCTCTAAAAGGTAACAAATGGTGTGCTGATGATGAACTCCTTGCTCTTGTGCTTCGAATGATAGTCTCACAAACACTTAACTCTCTCACAGATTTGGATATGGTGGAAAGATGATTTGAGTGGAAAGCAACTTGGGGAAGGCTAGAAATCAAGATTCTTGTGCTAGGATTGGAATATCTTGATCTAAACACATGAGTAGGTGGTTCTCTCTCAGAAAATGTATGATGGAAGTGTAGGCACGTTCTGATGGCTCTCTCACTGATGGAGAAAGGGGTGGAGGGGTATATATAGCCTCCACACAAAATCCAACCGTTACACACATTTGACCCATCTCGGTGAGACCGAATAGCTAAAATTGGTGGGACCAATTAGTTCAAAATGTGAACGTTATGAATCTCAGTGGGACCGACTGGAACAACTCGGTGGGACCGATGTGCTAGGGCTGAGGGCAAACCTCATCTCGGTGGTGCCGATTGCATAGACTCGGTGAGACCGAAGTGAAGCAATAGGGCAACAGAGAATTGGTCAAGCCATCTCGTCCAGGCCATCCAAAGGGCCAGTCAGCCCACTTCAATGTCACGCAACAGACAGAGTTGGTTTCTTGGGAAGCGGCATCCGCACTGAAGCAGCGACACTCGAGAGGTCGCGTCTGTCAGTGCTGCCATGCCTTGTCGTTACCGTCCACGTTGTGGTAGTCCCTCCAGCAGCGGGAGAGCATCGGTCCACCGTGGCACCCTTGTCCAGCGGCTGCCTGCCTCTCACGGAGGAGCCGCTTCACCTCCTCCTTCACGGCACTGAAAGGATCAAGAAGAGGGGTATAGAGGGGGGTGATTAGAATCTTCAACAAGTAAAAGTGGCAGTTTTTAAATTCTTTAAGTTGAGATAAAGTTTTAGCACAAGTTTAAGCATTCACAATACATTTCAAGCAAGCATGACAAGAGGAAAGGGTAAATCATGCTAATTGCAAGAAAGTAAGAGATGGGATTGGAGTGTGCAAACGCAACGAAGACACGAAGATTTTTTGCGTGGTTTCGATAGGTGGTGCTATCGTACATCCACGTTGATGGAGAATTCAACCTACGATGGGTAACGGTTGCGCGAGCCCATGGAGGGCTCCACCCACGAAGGGTCCACGAAGAAGCAACCTTGTCTATCCCACCATAGCCATCGCCCATGAAGGACTTGCCTCACTCGGGTAGATCTTCACGAAGTAGGCGATCTCCTTGCCCTTACAAACTTCTTGGTTCAACTCCACAACTTGACGAAGGCTCCCAAGCGACACCTAACCAATCTAGAAGACACCACTCTCCAAAAGGTAACAAATGATGTCTTGATGATGAACTCCTTGCTCTTGTGCTTCAAATGATAGTCTCCCAAACACTCAACTCTCTCTCACAGATTTGGATATGGTGGAAAGATGATTTGAGTGGAAAGCAACTTGGGGAAGGCTAGAAATCAAGATTCTTGTGCTAGGATTGGAATATCTTGATCTCAACACATGAGTAGGTGGTTCTCTCTCAGAAAATGTATGGTGGAAGTGTAGGCACGTTCTGATGGCCCTCTCACTGATGGAGAAGGTGTTGGGGAACGTAGCATGGAATTTCAAAAAATTCCTACGATCACTCAAGATCTATATAGGAGATGCATAGCAACGAGAGGGGGAGAGTGTGTCCACGTACCCTCGTAGACCGAAAGCGGAAGCGTTAGGTTAACGCGGTTGATGTAGTCGAACGTCTTCACGATCCAACCGATCTAGTACCGAACATACGACACCTCCGAGTTCAGCACACGTTCAGCTCGATGACGTCCCTCGAACTCTTGATCTAGTAGAGGGTCGAGGGAGAGTTTCGTCAACACGACGGCATGGTGACGGTGATGGTAATGTGATCCGCGCAGGGCTTCGCCTAAGCACTACGACGCTATGACCGGAGGAGTAAACTATGGAGGTGGGCACCGCACACGACTAAGAGAACAATTGATGTGCTATGGGGTGCCCCCTGCCCCCATATATAAAGGAGGGGAGGAGGATGTGACGCCCTCGATTCAATCTTACACTAATCATACACGCAAATGTGTACGATCAAGATCAAGGACTCACAGGAAGATATCACAACACAACTCTAGACACAACTTAAACTAATACAAGCTTTATATTACAAGCCAGGGGCCTCGAGGGCTCGAATACACAAGAGTCAGCGGAAGCAACAATATCTAAGTACAGACATAAGTTAAACAAGTTTGCCTTAAGAAGGCTAGCATGAAAGCAACATCGGTCGAAAAGGCAAGGCCTCCTGCCTAGGTTCCTCCTAACTACTCCAGGTCGTCAGCGGCCGTCACGTACTAGTAGGCAACCTCGGGGTAGTAGTAGTCATCGACGGAGGCAGCGGTCTTAGGGGCTCCGTCGTCTAGTTGCATCAAACATATATGAGGGGAAAAGAAAGAGAAGCAAACGTGAGTACTCATCCAAAGTACTCAGCAAGCAAGGATCTACACTACATATGCAACATTATCAAATGAAGATTGTATATGTGGACTAGGCTGCAGAAATGCCATAATAGAGGGGAGAGCCTAGTCCTATCGAAGACTAGCATCTTCAGCATCTTCAGCGGTCTTGAGCATTAGAAGAGTGCAGACTAGCATAAAGTAAAGTAGTAGTAGTGTCATCAACCTCGCCCAGAGATCCTTCCTCGACTCCCTGCGAGAAAGCAATCCCAGAGCCATATTATCCATTTCTCATCACAAGTATCCAGTTCTAGTTGTATCGATTGGGATACAACTCCGAGCATCCGTTACCGTAGGACAGGCTATCGATAGATGTTTTCTTCCCTGCAGGGGTGCACCAACTTACCCACCACGCTCGATTAACTCTGTCCGGACACACTTTACTAGGTCATGCCCGGCCTCGGCCAAACGATACGCTGCAACCCAACCTAGGCTTAATAGAGAGGTCAGCACACCGGACTAAACCTATGCCCCAGGGGTCTTAGGCCATCTCCCCGGGAACTCCTGCACGTTGTGTGGGCGGCTGGTGAGTAGACCTAGCCTCCCTTATACAAGGCGAGGCGTTCCAGTCCAACCTGGCGCGCGCCGCTCAGTCACATGACGTCTATTAAGCTTCGGCTGATGCATATGACGCAGAACGCCCATACTATGCCCACGTGATGGTTAGTGCTATCAGGCCAGAGGCCCCTCAGATCAAATATCCAAATCATAGTGGATTAGGAACGCGCGGTAACAAGCAGAGACTCACGAAAGATGTGACCCCGTCGCCCCATCTCGAGGACTTGCGGCAAGGGCTAAGAATGCCCGACCACGCCTCGTAATTATCTTGTGGGCACCCTCCAGGTCAACCCGACCCCTCATCACTCACAAATATGCTCGCGCGGGTACCCCTCAGGACCGACCCGTCTTTAGTAACACGGTACAGTGTAAATTCATAGTAACCATAGTAACCGTGTGTCTAACACCAAGGGGGAAACCTGAGGAATCACCCTCGACGGATTCCCACTCGATGTAACCATCAAGGGTGGACTTGGAGGAATCACCCTCGTTGGTACACACTTGAGGGGTTGCATGACAGAGTCATTATCGGGAGCGGTCAAGGAGGAATCACCCTCGATGACCACGACCGAATAGCTACACTACAGGGTTAACATCAAAAGTGCTGATGAGGTATCACCCTCGGCACTCGATAGTAACTCTGTAGATTCATACAACTAAAGGGGGTGATGTGCGGTTTCGGGGCTTGGACATCGATCATTTTGATCGAGTCATCGAACATAAAGCAGGGGCAACTAGAACAAGGTAGGGGTCACTGATGGATCTCTAACCAACCTATACTAAGCAGTTTAGAATAAGCAGGTAAGGTATGAAAGCAGGTAACAAAAACAGGCTATGCATCAGAATAGGATCATACAAAAAGCAATAACAGTTCTAATGCAAGCATGAGAGGGAAAGAAATGGGTGATATCAGAATGCTCAAGGGGGGTTTGCTTGCCTGGAAGCTCTATTGAAAAGTAAGAAGGGTCGTCGTCGACGTAGTCAAACACAGTGGCATCGAAAGCGGTCTCGGGGTCTACCGGAAAGAAGTAACAGAGGGGGAACACAATAAATAACAGAGCAATCAAAGCAACACAAAGCATCATAAAGCATAACATGGTAATACACGGTGTTAGGGGTGAACTAATACAGTGCTAGACGTTGCAGACGGAGAGGGAAAACATCCGCGGGGGTTTTTCCGGTGTCTGACGTTTTTCAGACAGATGGAAAGAGAGGGGACGGTTCCATGTTCGGCATGTTAGGGGCATGTGGCAGATGAACGGACCGTGTATTTGGATTTGTTGGATTTTTCTGAGCAACTTTCATGTACAAAGTATTTTCATCCGACTTACGATTTATTTTTTATTAATTTTCAAAGTTGTAAACAATTTCTAAATTTAATTTGATTAATAAATTAGAATGAAAACAGTGTAATAACTTTTTATACACAGCGGCAGCTAGCCACTGTGTATGACAGTGGGGTCAAGGGTGGTCCAGTCAATAAGGTCAATAGCAGTTGACCAATGCATGTTGACTGGTCAACTAGGTCAAGGGGACCCACATGTAAGTGTCACAAGAGCTAAATGGGACCCACATGTCATCTACACATTTGACTAATTAAACAAATAAACTAACCTAATTAAATGGGACCCACAAGTCATAGGGTAGCAACTAATTTGAACTAGTACTAATTAGCCCTAACCTAGCCTACTCCTAATTAACTGGACCGGCCATTGGTACAGCTGTGCCTCACGTTCAGTGGTTGTGCCATGGTTGTGTGACCATGGTCAACACAAGTGGGTGCAGAGGCAGCGGCTATGGCCATTCTCAACAGCAGCAAAGCAGCGGGAGGTAGTAGTGCAAGCAAGCAAAGGCAGCGGCAGTAGGAACTAAGAGCAGCAGCAGCGACAGAAGCCAAAGCAGCGGCAAGAGCTGCAAGCGGCAAGAGCAGCAGCGGCAGGAGGAACGACAAGCAGCAGCAGAGGAAGAGCGGCATGCGGGATGAGCAGCGGGGCGCTGGGCGGCGAGCGGCGGGGCGGCACGTATGCGCTGAGGGCGGCAGTGTCCGTGGGCGGCGCCGGCGGCTGCGGTGTCAGGTGCAGGGGCACGACGAGGATAAGCGCGGGACGTCTGCGGGCTTGGCTAGGCGCACGGGCGAACGAGGCTCGGGCGCGGCCTAGCACGGCAGGGAGGCGAGGCGAGGCGCGGGCACGGGGTGGTCACGGTGTGGGGGTGGGGTGGACGCGAGTCGCGCGGGCGCTGGCCTTGACGGACGACGGCTATGGCTACGGGTGGGAAACGCGCTCCGACAATGGATCGAGACCGGGGCGAGGGGGAAACAGGGGAGGAACTCACATTGGTGCGGCAGTGAGGGTCAGCGGGCTCGGGGTTGCACCGGATCGGCCGAATTGATGACAGCGGCCGTCAAGACACAGAAGCGGAGATGAGCTCGATGGCGACGCGCGAGGGCCTCCGGCTTGGTCCGATGGTTGAAGTCGACGGAGAAGAGGACGTCGGTGCCTCTAGACATCTTGTCGTCGCTCGTGGATGACCATGGCCACGAAGACCACGACGACACGGCGACGGCTTCGCTCGGGTTCGTGTTGTGAGGGAGAAGCGGCACGAGAGGAAGAGGGGGAGAGCATCTAGGGTTCGTCCGGGGATGCTCTTAACCCGCAAGGAGGGTCGCCGAATGACGGACGCGTGCGCTAGCCGCGCCATGGACGGCGCACAGGCATCCGACGTGCTCCTGTGAGCAGTAGGCAGGAGATACAGAGGGGGGTTGTTGGGCTGGGCCAAGGTCTGTGCATTGCTAGGCCTAAGTGCATAGTGCCATTTTCCCATTTTACATTTCTATAACAAAAACTGCTATTGTTTCCTATTTAGTTTAGATAGCAATTGACTTTTGTTTAATATGAAACTTTTCACACAAATACAGGGAAACACCCTGGGGCCGCACAAAAGGTTTCAAACCGTTTCAGATTGTTTAGCTATTTTTAGAAATTGAAAAGGTTAACTAATTGGTTGTTGGTCCACTGTTATAATTCCCAGGGGCATTTTAAACATCTCCAAAATTGTTTGTTAATGCAAGACAATTATGTGGTGAATATTTTCAACCTAATGAACATTTTTTTATTTACCATTTGAATAAATAATAATTTGACTTGTATTTTAAATTTGAATTTGACTTGACTTTTAATGAAGTGGAAATTTGGCAAGGTAAACATGATGACGTGGCAACCATCACGGGGAGATTACTGTAGCATGAGTCTCGGGGTGTTACAGAGGAGGCCGCCACTGATACGTCTCCAATGTATCTATAATTTTTTATTGTTTCATGCTGTTATATAATCAATCTTGGATGTTTTATAATCATTTTATATCATTTTTTGGTACTAACCTATTGACATAGTGCCAAGTGTTAGTTGCTGTTTTTGCATGTTTTTTACATTGCTGAAAATCAATACCAAATGGAGTCCAATGCCACGAAACTTTACGGAGATTTTTTATGGACCAGAAGACACCTCATGGGCCCTGGCTGCGCCTGGGGGTGCTTCGAGGAGAGCACAACCCACCAGGGCGCGCCAGGAGGCCCAGGCGCGCCCTGGTGGGTTGTGCCCACCTCAGGTGCCCCCCGGACCGCCTCTTTGCTCTATAAATACCCCAATATTCCCAAAACCCTAGGGGAATCGATGAAATATTCATCCAGCCGCCGCAGAGTCCAGAACCACCAGATCCAATCTAGACACCATCTCGAGTGGGGTTCACCACCTCCATTGGTGCCTCTCCGATGATGCGTGAGTAGTTCTTTGTAGACCTTCGGGTCCGTAGTTAGTAGCTAGATGGCTTCCTCTCTCTCGCTAAATTCTTAATAGAATGGTCTCTTGGAGATCCATATGATGTAACTCTTTGCGCGATGTGTTTGTTGGGATCTGATGAACCTTGAGTTTATGATCAGTTATATCTTTTTATATCCATGAAAGTATTTGAGTTTATTTGATCTCTTTTATGCATGATCTCTTATAGCCTCGTATTTCTTCTATGATATTTTGGTTTTATTTGGCCAACTTGATCTATTTATCTTGCAACGGGAAGAGGTGCTTTGTAGTGGGTTCGATCTTACGGTGCTTGATCCTAGTGACAGAAGGGGAACCGATATGTATGTATCGTTGCTACTAAGGATAAAACGATGGGGTCTATCTCTACATAGATAGATCTTTTCTACATCATGTCATCGTTCTTATTGCATTATTCTGTTTCTCCATGAACTTAATACACTAGATGCATGTTGGATAGCGGTCGATGTGTGGAGTAATAGCAGTAGATGCAGGCAGGAGTCGGTCTACTAATCTTGGATGTGATGCCTATGTAATGATCATTGCCTGGATATCGTCATGATTATTTGAAGTTCTATCAATTTTCCAACAGTAATTTGTTCACCCACCGTTTGCTATTTTTCTCGAGAGAAGCCACTAGTGAAACCTACGGCCCGCGGGTCTCTTTCTCTTATATTTGCCTTCGCGATCTATTTTATTTGCCTTTTATTTTCAAATCTATTAAATACAAAAATACAAAAATACCTTGCTGTAATTTATTTTATTTGGCGTTCGATCTATCAATATCTACAATTTTATCTCACGTCTGTTTGCCAATTTCTGGCGCCGCTACCCGAAAGGGATTGACAACCCCTTTTACACGTCGGGTTGCGAGTAGTTGTTATTTGTGTGCAGGTGATGTTTATGTTGTGTTGCTTGGTTTTCCTACTAGTTCGATAACCTTGGTTTCATATCTGAGGAAATACCTACCGCCGATGTGCTGCATCATCCCTTCCTCTTTGGGGAAATACCAACGTAGCTTCAAGCGACATCAAATAGAATTTCTAGCGCCGTTGCCGGGGAGGATCTTCAACATATACTAGGTTCCTAATCACAAATCTCATCTCCTCGCAATTTACATCATTTGCCATTTGCCTCTAATTTTCCTCTCCCCCACTTCACAAAAATTTGCCGTTTTATTTGCCCCTCTTTTTCGTTCGCCATTTTCTTGCCGGATCTGTTTTTTAGTGCAATCTTGTTGCGTGGTCATTGAGGGAGTCCTGGATTAGGGGGTGTCCGGATGGCCGGACTATACCTTCAGCCGGACTCCTGGACTACGAAGATACAAGATTGAAGACTTCGTCCTGTGTCCGGGAGGGACTTTCCTTGGCGTGGAAGGCAAGCTTGGCGATACGGATATGTAGATCTCCTACCATTGTAACCGACTTTGTGTAACCCTAACCCTCTCCGGTGTCTATATAAACTGGAGGGTTTTAGTCCGTAGGACAACATAGACAACAACAATCATACCATAGGCTAGCTTCTAGGGTTTAGCCTCTCCGACCTCGTGGTAGATCTACTCTTGTACTACCCATATCATCAATATTAATCAAGCAGGACGTAGGGTTTTACCTCCATCGAGAGGGCCCGAACCTGGGTAAAACTTCGTGTCCCTTGCCTCCTGTTACCATCCGGCCTAGACGCACAGTTCGGGACCCCCTACCCGAGATCCGCCGGTTTTGACACCGACATTGGTGCTTTCTTTGAGAGTTCCTCTGTGTCGTCGCCGTCAGGCTCGATGGCTCCTACGATTATCAATAGCGATGCCGTCGAGGGTGAGATCTTCCTCCCCGGACAGATCTTCGTCTTCGGCGGCTTCGCACTGCGGGCCAATTCACTTGGCCATCTGGAGCAGATCGAAAGCTACGCCCCTGGCCGTCAGGTCAGATTTGGAAGTTTAAACTACACGGCTGACATCCGCGGGGACTTGATCTTCGACGGATTCGAGCCACTGCCGAGCGCGCCGCACTGTCCCGACGAGCATGATCTAGCTCTGCCGCCGAACAGTGCCCTGGAGGCCGCACCCGCATAGGCTTCGACCCTTAATTCGGAGCTAACTGCGCTGATTGAGGATGGGCGGTTGGACGCCGCCTCGGGGGCTGCGATCCCAACGGCGATCGAGCCGAACACCAGCCCCGCACTCCGCGAGACTCGTGATTCCAAGGAGCCGGACTCCTCTCCGGACTCTGAACCATTCGCGCCTCCGCCGATCGAATCCGATTGGGCGCCGATCATGGAGTTTACTGCCGTGGACATCTTTCAGCACTCGCCCTTCGGCGATATTATGAAATCACTAAAGTCTCTCTCTTTATCAGGAGAGCCCTGGCCGGACTACGGTCAGCAAGATTGGGATACGGACGATGAAGAAATTCAAACCCCACCCACCACCCACTTTGTAGCCACTGTTGACGATTTAACCGACATGCTCGACTTCGACTCCGAAGACATCGACGGTATGGACACCGATGAAGGAGACGATGAAGAACCAGCGCCTATTGGGCCCTGGAATGCCACCTCGTCATATGACGTATACATGGTGGACGCACCAAAAGATGACGACGAGGAGCGGAAGGACGCACCGAAAGCTTGTTTCCTCGAAAAGCAGTCAAAGCGGCGATGCAAGCGCCGCCCCAAATCCCGCCTCGACAGAAATAGCGATCACACAGACCCAGCGCTGGAGCAGGGCGAACCGCTGCCGGACAACGGCAATCCGGATGATCAAACCGAACAAACAAATTCTATCAAGGATAATGGTCCGGACGACACAACGCCGGACAGGTACCCGGAGCAGCAGAATGCCCGTAAAAGGCTTGTTGCCACCGCGAGGAGTCTTAAAAAGCAGAAGCAAAGGCTCAAGGCCGTGCAAGACACACTCCAAATCAGATGGAGTAAAATGCACAACACTGCAGCGAGGTACGGCGACAATCGCCCCTCCAAGAGCTACCCAAAGCGGAAGCTGCTACCCGAATTCGATGAGGAGGCCTCAGACCCCCCACAACCAAATATCAAAGCAGCCACCTGGTCGGATAGACGACCCCTCTACCAACACAGAGCGGCATACAATGCCGCTCACAATACAACACGCGACCCATGCGAGGGCTCGCACCCAAAGGACGACGCAACAAGATCCATCTATGGACCACGCAAGCACGCCCCAGCATACAATGCAACACAACAAACATCCGAACAACGCGGCACACCCAGCTACAGGGGTGCCGCACACCCCCTATGTTTCACCGATGAGGTGCTGGACCATGAATTTCCAAAGGGATTCAAGCCCGTAAACATAGAGGCATACGACGGAACAACAGACCCTGGGGTCTGGATTGAGGACTACATCCTTCATATCCATATGGCTCGAGGAGACGATCTCCACGCCATCAAGTACTTACCCCTCAAGCTCAAAGGTCCAGCTCGTCACTGGCTCAAAGGCCTCCTCGAAAGCTCCATTGGAAGTTGGGAAGAGCTCGAAGACGCCTTTCGGGCAAATTTTCAAGGGACTTATGTTCGACCTCCGGATGCGGACGATTTGAGTCATATAACTCAACAGCCCGGAGAGTCAGCCCGAAAGCTTTGGAACATGTTTCTTACTAAAAAGAACCAGATTGTCGACTGTCCGGACGCCGAAGCCTTGGCAGCTTTCAAGCATAGCATCCATGACGAATGGCTCGCCAGACACCTTGGTCAAAATAAGCCAAGAACGATGGCTGCATTAACAAACTTCATGACCCGCTTTTGCGCGGGTGAGGACAGCTGGCTAGCCAGATGCAGCACCAGCGACCCCAGTACATCTGAAGTTAGAAATGGAAATGGGAAATCACGGTGCAATAGCAATAACAAACGCGCGAATAAAGAAGACAGTACGAAGGGCACAGCAGTAAATGCCAGATTCAAAAGCTCTCAGCCAGGTTAAAAGCCGCCCCCTAAAGGCACCAGGGACGAACTGTCCAGCCTCAACAAAATTCTGGACCAAGTATGTCAGATCCATAGTACCCCTGGTAAACCTGCTAATCATACCCACAGAGAATGTTGGGTCTTCAAGCAGTCCGGCAAGCTCAACGCCGTACACAAAGGGGAGGATATGCCAAGTGAAGACGAGGACGAGCCTCCCAAGCAAGACACGGGGGAACAAAAGAAATTTCCACCAGAAGTCAAAACAGTAAACATGTTACACGTGATCAAGGGAAAAAAGAACTCGGCACTCCCAGGAAAATATACCCAAGTGCCTGTCACCGCGAAATCCTGCCACTGGTCGTCTCAACCGATCACTTTCGACCATCACGATTACTCAGCAAGTATCCGACACGCAGGATGGGCTGCCCTAGTATTAGACCCAGTAATTGGCGGATATCACTTAACATGAGTCTTGATGGACGGCGGCAGTAGCCTAAACCTAATATATCAGGATACAATCCGCGGGATGGGGTTAGACCCAACACAAATTCGCCATAGCAATACTACCTTTAAAGGAGTAATGCCAGGCCCAGGGGCTCGTTGTACGGGCTCCCTCCTACTACAAGTTATATTCGGCTCCCCTGATAACTTCCGTCGCGAGCATTTAACTTTCCACATCGCTCCGTTTCAAAGTGGCTATCAAGCACTGCTCGGACGCGAAGCTTTCGCTCGCTTCAATGCAATACCACACTATGCCTCCCTCACACTTAAGATGACCGGTCCACGTGGCATCATTTCAGTGCACGGAAATATCAAGCGATCCCTGCGCGCCGAAGAGAGTGAGGCTGCCTTGGCAGCCGCACACTAAAGGGGCCCGGACCAGCGAAAGCATCCAGTAGGTCATCAAGACCTCAGACACAACTAATCAAGTCCGGAGCCGCTACTTATGCCGAATAAATGGTCACACCCCTATTTGTCAATACAAGGGGCTCAACGCACGCAGACAAGTGGCAGTTTCTTCTCATCTTGAATTATACATGGTTTCTTTAAAAAATTATCTTTTTGCACGACAACTTTTTCACCTAAATTCCTCTCTTTTACAGACGATCATCGTGCTACACCTGTCCAGGATACGGCACAACGGAGACATAGGCGCAGACGTGCAGCAGGGACCCGTTCCAAGGATTCTTTTTAAATTAATACCATGCGTAAACCTTTTTTACTGTCTCTTGTTGATACATATCCACCGTTGAAGAGGATGCTGACGTCTTGGCATGTGGCCACGCCAGAACAATGCACGTACCTGGACAGAAGGGGCTTCTTACAAAGGCCATTATTTAGGCCCGGTTTATACCACTAAGACCGAATACGTTAGGGAGTGTTTGGCGTCGCGAGTTTGGCCTTATATGCATCAGCTCCGAATCATTGTCTTTGGTAAAATGTTGGGTTTTCCCGGCTCCTGTGTTTTGGTGCCTTACGTTCCGCTTTACTGGCTAAGGTAGCACCAGGAGAACTACTGCGATTGTGCCATGATTCTTCCGAACGAGCACCTCAGTAGAGAAAGCCGAAAACTGACTGTCATGATATAGCGTGAGACTGGTCAACCACTCGATGACCTGTTGGAATGTTAGAATTCCCCCGCCTTAACGAAGGGCCGTTTTCTGGCCAGGCATGTATGCACCCCGGGATCGGGAGAGTGCGGAGCCACCAGGGGCTATCTAGTAGCCCCACTGTCAAACTCCTATGGCTAAGTGAAAGTGCTAAAGCATTATAGTCCGGTTGCCTCGCTCGCTCCACTATCACCTCCTTAATAGGACCAAGACGTTGGGTTAAGTGTGAACGCGTGTTTTTGCAAGCACCTCCGCATTATATGCATGGGGGTTGAAGCCGACAACTGCAATCTTTCAGGTTATACACATGTATACATAAACGGTCGCCCAGGAGGCATCATACTACTTTCAGGCAAAAGTATAAAAATATCCTTATAAAAATCTATAAAAGCATGTCGCTTACAATGAGATTACATATCACTCAAACATAATATTTTTTGAGCACTGGGTCTCTATCAAACGAGCACCCTCAAGAACTTCTTCAAAGTAGTGCTCAGCAGCCCTTCGACCTATGGCCGAATCCCGCGCTGCAACAGTGGTAGCATCCATCTCCGCCCAGTATGCTTTAACATGGGCAAAGGCCATTCATGCGCCCTCTATGCAAGCCGACCTCTTCATCGCATTAATGCACGGCACCACGTCAAGGAACTACTGCACCAAGCTGAAATAGCTGTTCAGTTTTGACCTTTCCGGCCATAGCTGATCCACAACAGACCTCATGGAGAGTCTGGACAACCTATTTAGTTCGGACCATTCGGCTAATTGGTCAGTCAATGAAAGCGGACGCTCGGGAGAATGGAATTATCTCCAAAACAACTGGTCTACTTCACGGTCCGTCTGACCCTGGAAGTACTTGGACGCATCGGCAGCGCTCACTGCCAAATCCATATACACATCCTCCGAACTCCACAGCCGATCCAGAGGGGCATACCGTGGATCTCCGAACTTCCTCCGCAACATAAAGGATTTCCCAGCTACAATATCCCCGGCTTCTCGCAGCTCCTCCTTCTTTGCCCTCATAGCAGAGCGGAGGTCTTTTCTCATCGTAGCAGCCTTCTCAAGGTCCGATGCCTTCGCCTGGTTTTCCTTTTCAAGAACCCGGCAACGGTCGGTGGCGGATTTTAATTCTATGGCCATCTTGGCTATCTTATCTCGGCTCTCGCCATGCGCGGCCTTCTCGGCTTGCAACTCTTCGGCCGCCTTCAAAGCAGCTGCATTACCCAACCTCGCTTGTTCCTTGGCTCGGGCAAGTTCTGACCGCAAGGCTTCAACAGTGGCAACTCCATCTGCAGTCACAACATATTAAAGATACTGGCATCATGCTGCTCTTCCTATGTGGCGTTTACCAGATAATGACACTTACCCTGTGCCTCGTCAAGCCTTTTGTTAACAAGCTCGATGTCGGCGTCTGCCGCATCCAACTGCCGTTCTAAATGGGAAAACTCGCTAGTCCGGCTAGCCACCGGAGCTTCCATCACCTGCACATAGAGGCAGTATGTTTATTTCTTGGGAATATGATCCTCTGTTCGTCATCGTTTCCGACGACAACCAGAGTCTCAGGGGCTACTATCTACACAGGGCACACCTAGCATGTGCAGGACTATCATATATTATTTTACGTACCTCAAAGCCTGTCAGTAGACTCATAAAATCTTCATGCAATCCGCTTTCGGCGGACGTGATTCTCTCCACCACCGTATTCATCAGCATACAGTGTTCATCTGAGATGGCCGCTCGCCCCACCAACTCCCTCAGAACATCCGATCGCACACTACACGGTGTCGGACTCTTTTGTCTGCTCTCTTCAGGGTCCGGACATTGGGAGCTCTGGGGGTCAATGGGATTATCTTCTGGCCTCACCGGATTCGGAGAGGCCCTCCGCGACGACACTTCGGGGTCGCCTGCTTCCGGAGCGGAGGAGTCCGGAGGAGGCGTTTCGCTCTCCATCATCTCTGGAAGAAGATCCCCCGAAGACAAGCTCATTTGAGAGGGGCTAAGGCCCGAACTGCAAAAGATATATGCGGTGGTTATTTCCTCAGAAGAAAAGATGGCATACCTGTGCTATTACAGTATTTCGGGTCACTTACGACTCGCTGGAGAATTGATTTCCCCACGGACTTTGTGCGGCAAAAGCACCCCCCAAGGTAGGACCCTCTATGGGAGACTTTTTCTCCCATTTGGAAGCTTCGGCTTCCGAACCCCCGGGCGCAGTCCTTTTCCTCCTCCGGTCGTCTTCCTTCATGGAGACGCTCGCTCCCTCGGTTAGAATGGGCAGTCTTGGGGGCCCGCGTCCGCCCGTATTATCCTCCCCGGTATCTTCCTTCAAGGGCTCCGGGCAGGGTGCGACCTGGAGCATCTTTTCCAGTACCGGATTTTCCAAACCCTTAGGGAGGGGGGCCGAACACCGAATCAACTTCGCCTTTGTTAGCCAGTCTTGGTCAAAAAGCGAACACTCAGAGATAACTTCGTAACAAATGAGAGATAGTATATTCGGCCGGAAGATTCCTTACCTGTTCGGCGGCATGGTTACTGCTTAGGCCCACATCCTCGGTGATTTCCGGACACTCTACCTGAGGTTCGAAGAATGACTTGTACATCTCCTCATGCGTCAGGCCGAGGAAATTTTGAATGACACGCGGTCCCTCGGGATTGAACTCCCACAAGTGAAGGGGCCGGTGTTTGCAAGGCTGGACTTGACGGACCAGCATAACTTGTATTACCGCAACCAAACTGAAATCTCCATTAAAGAGATCTCGAATGCGGCTTTGTAGTATAGGCACGTCCTTGGCTGGACCCCGGCTCAGTCCTCTGCTAATCCATGACATCAGTTGTGGTGGAGGGCCCGAGCAGAAAACGGGGGTGGCCGCCCACTTGGCACTTCTAGGAGCCGTGATGTAGAACCACTCCTGTTGCCACAATTCAGACACCTCTGGAATGGAACCTTTGGGCCATGAAGCTCCCGTCATCTTGCATATTGAGGCACCTCCACACGCCGCATGTTGCCCCTCGATCATCTTCGGCTTTACTTCAAAGGTCTTGAGCCATAGGCCAAAGTGAGGGCTAACCCGGAGGAAGGCCTTGCACACGACAATAAATGTCGTGATATGAAGAAAGGAGTCCGGAGCTAGGTCATGGAAATCTAGCCCGTAGTAAAACATCAAGCCCCTGAATAAAGAATCCAGAGCAAGGCCTAGACCTCGGAGGAAGTGGGAGACGAACACGACACTCTCGTTGGGTTCGGGGGAGGGGACGGCCTGCCCCCGGGGAGGCAGCCGATGCAAAATCTCGGCGGTCAGATATCTGGCCTCCCTCAACTTTTTGATGTCTTCTTCCGTGATGGAGGAAGGCACCCATAGGCCTTGAAGGCTAGATCCGGACATGACTGAAGGTTCAGAGCACCTGACCTGAACTTTGGGCATTTGAGCTTGAGGCGGGGGAAGGATTCGATTGAGCATGGGAGGGAAAAATAAAAGCCTTGTCCCTTTATAAAGAGGGTGAATATCAAGCATCCTCTCCGTGTCCGTTTGGACTTGCCTATAATCTAGGAGTCCTAGAAGCGGTTGGGTTACCCACGCCCGCATTGATGAGAATCCTAGAATAAGGGGACACGATCTCTGCTTTAACAAGACGTGCCAAGGAAACCGCCTCGCATGACGCGCTAAGGTGGGATAATGAAACGACTCGGATAAAGGCTTGGCCGTGGTGTGTCACACTACGGAATACGTCAGCAGATTAGATTTGTGTAAATATTATTCTCTCTATGGCAATATGTGGAAACTTATTTTGCAGAGCCGGACACTATCTTTGTGTTCAAAATCTTCTATGAAGTACTTGGAGGAGGAACCCGCCTTGCAATGCCGAAGACAATCTGCGCGCTGGACTCATCGTCATTGAAGCCTGGTTCAGGGGCTACTGAGGGAGTCCTGGATTAGGGGGTGTCCGGATGGCCGGACTATACCTTCAGCCGGACTCCTGGACTACGAAGATACAAGATTGAAGACTTCGTCCTGTGTCTGGGAGGGACTTTCCTTGGCGTGGAAGGCAAGCTTGGCGATACGGATATGTAGATCTCCTACCATTGTAACCAACTTTGTGTAACCCTAACCCTCTCCGGTGTCTATATAAACCGAAGGGTTTTAGTCCGTAGGACAACATAGACAACAACAATCATACCATAGGCTAGCTTCTAGGGTTTAGCCTCTCTGATCTCGTGGTAGATCTACTCTTGTACTACCCATATCATCAATATTAATCAAGCAGGACGTAGGGTTTTACCTCCATCGAGAGGGCCCGAACCTGGGTAAAACTTCGTGTCCCTTGCCTCCTGTTACCATCTGGCCTAGACGCACAGTTCGGGACCCCCTACCCGAGATCCGCCGGTTTTGACACCGACGGTCATCATGACTCAAGAGAACCCCAAGTTATGTGATTTCTCAAATACCAACAACAATGATTTTATTGGCACTCCGCTGGCTCCTCCCGCCACTAGTGTGGAGACTTGTGATATTAATACTGCTTTGCTGAATCTTGTTATGAAAGATCAATTTTCTGGTACTCCTGATGAGGATGCAGCGTCCCATCTTAATACATTCATGGAACTATGCGATATGCAAAAGAAAAAAGATGTGGACAATGATGTGGTGAAGATGAAATTATTTCTGTTTTCTTTGCGTGATTCTGCAAAAATTTGGTTCTCTTCTTTGCCTCGCAATAGTATCAGTTCTTGGAATAAGTGAAAAGATGCTTTTATCACTAAGTATTTTCTGCCGGCAAAATTATTTCCCTTAGAACCCAGATCATGAATTTCAAGCAACTTGAACATGAGCATGTTGCACAATCTTGGGAAAGTATGAAAATGATGCTAAGGAATTGCCCAACTCATGGGTTAAATATTTGGATGGTCATACAAAATTTTCATGCAGGGTTGAATTTTGTTTCTTGTAATCTTTTAGATTCTGCCACGGGTGGTACTTTTATGGAAATTATTTTGGGTTAAGCCACCAAATTGCTTGATAATATTATGGCAAATTATTCGCAATGGCATACCGAAAGAGCTCCTACTAGTAAAAAAAGTTAATTCGGTTGAAGAAATTTCTTCTTTGAGTGAAAAAGTTGATGCTCTTTATGAAATTGGTTGCTAGTAGAAGTGCTCCTATTGATTTCAATGATATGCCTTTTTCTACTTTGATTGAGCAAAATAGTGATGCCATAGATGTGAATTTTATTTCTCAAAATAATTTCAACAACAATGCTTATAGAGGTAATTTTAATCCTAGGCCTTTTCCTAGTAATTCCTCTAATAATTATGGCAATTCCTATGGAAATCAATCTTATAATAATAATAGGAACACCTCTGATATTGATAATAATATTAAAGAATTTATCAACACGCAAAAAGTTTTCAACACTTCCATAGAAGAAAAGTTGAGTAAGATTGATGATTTGTCTAGAAGTGTTGATAGAATTTCTCATGATGTGGAAAATCTCAAGATGAAATTTTTTGTGCCTAAGGTTGATCAAACAATCAAAGCTCTTTATGTTTCTATGGATGAAAGTAAAAAAAGAACCGCTATGCTTGGAGATAAAAGAGAATTTTTAGAAAAGGCGTTTTCTAGTGATTGCTTTCGTAAAAGTTACGAAGATCTTAAAATGATTGGTGTTTATTCTATTGATTCCTTTTTTAGTAAACTTAATATTGATGAAAAGGGGACTGGAGAAGAGTCAACTTTAGATAGAAGGCGTCCCGATATTTCGGAGGGTGAAAATCTTGTTGAGAAAATTGATAAAAGTGGGTTTGAAGAGGTCAAAACTTTAGCTAGTGATGTACCCACTCTTGTGGATTACAAAGACTTTAATTATGAAAGTTGCTATTTGATTGATTGTATTTCTTTGTTGCAATCCATGATAAATTCACCCCATGCCTATGAACAAAATAAAGCTTTTACTAAACATATTGTTGATGCTATGATGTAAGCTTTTGAAGAGAAATTGGAATTAGAAGTTTCAATTCCTAGAAAATTGTATGATGAATGATAACCTACTATCAAAGTCAAGATTAAAAAATTATGAGTGGTTTTCTTTGTGTGACTTGGGTGCTAGTGTATCAACAATTCTGGAATCTTTATGTGATGTGCTTGGTCTTACCGATCTTGAAGAATGCTCTTTAAATTTGCACTTGGCGGATTCTACTATTAAAAAGCCTATGGGAAGAATTAATTATGTTCTTATTCTTGGAAATATAAATTATGTGCCTATAGATTTTTTTCTTGATATTGATTGCAATCTGTCTTGTCCAATTATTCTTGGTAGACCGTTTTTACGCACTATTGGTGCCGTGATTGATATGAAAGAAGGCAATATTAAGTTCCAATTTCCTTTGAGGAAGGGTATGGAACACTTCCCTAGAACAAGAATTAGTCCACCATATGAATCAATCATGAGAGCATGTTATGGATCTCGAAACAAAGATGAGAAAACTTAGATCCTTGCTTTATGCCTAGCTAAGGGCGTAAAACTATAGCGCTTGTTGGGAGGCAACCCAATGAATAAAATTTATTTTTGCTTTTTGCTTCCTGTTTTTTATTGTTAGCACAATTATGCTACTGTTATGATTTTGTTTTTTATGTTTTAATTAGTGTTTGTGCCAAGTAAATCCTTTAGAATCTTCTTGGGTGATAGTTGTTTGACCTTGCTAAAAAAATAGAAACTTTTGCACTCACGAAAATAATTCTCATTTTTTAACCAGATAGCGATAAAATACCCATTTCTTTTGTAGTAGATCAATATACAATTTTCTCAGTCCGTCCTAATTTTTCAGAAGTTTTGTAGTAACAGAAGTATTCGAAACACCCAGATTACTACAGACTGTTTTGTTTTTGACAGATTCTATTTTCTTTGCGTTGTGTGCTTGTTTTGATGACTCTATGGTTTTCTTTGATGAGTTTTTGCCATACAGAAGTTGGAATACAGTAGATATATGCAAGAACAAAATATGAATTGGTTTGATACAACACTTATATTAGTGACTTATTTTCTTATACTAACGGATCTCACGAAGGTTTTGTTGAGTTTTGTGTGATTAAAGTTTTCAAGTTTTGGGTTATCTTACGATGGATGAAGGAATAAGGAGTAAGAAGGGCCTAAGCTTGGGGATGCCCCGACATCCCCTGCTATTATCCAAAAGAGAGCAAGCAACTAAGCTTGGGGATGCCCCTGAGTGGCATCCCCTCTTTCTTCTAACAACCATCGGTATTTTACTCGAAGCTATATTTTTATTCGTGACATACTATGTGTTTTGCTTGGAGCGTCATGTATGATATGAGTCTTTGCTTGTTTTATTTTGTGTTTTAAGTTTTGATTCCTTGCTGTACACACCTATTTTAGAGAGCCAAAATTATGTCATGATTTGTTAGAATTGCTCTCTATGCTTCACTTAAATTTTTTATGAGCTATGGACTTGCTCTAGTGCTTCACTTATATCTTTTTGAGCACGGTGTGCTTTAGTAGTTTTGAAGAAATGCTCTCTTGCTTCACTTAGATTTATTTGAGAGTTAATAAAATTTTCAAGAAATTGTCTCCTGCTTCACTTAAATTAATTTGAGAGAAAGAAAAAATTATGCTCATGATCTTTACTTATAGTTGTTTGAGCTTATCAAAGGCAACACATGAAAATTAGTCACAAAGTGATAGATATCCAAGAAGGATATAATAAAAACTTTCATGAAGATCATTGGACAAAATAAACTTGATTCTTAGTAATAGTTTTGAGATATGATGATGTGATATGTGAGTTATGTTGATGACTAATTATGCTTTAGTAAAAATATTGGTGTTAAGGTTTGTGATTCCCTATGAAAGCACGAAAGTCAATAATTATGCAATGAAATTATATCCTACTTGTGGTGCATTATTCGGTGTTAATTATGCGTTATGCTCGCTTATGAGATTATTCATTTCTTGGTTGGTCGCTTCTCAATCTTTTGCTAGCCTTCATTTTGCACTAAGTATGGTCTCTACTTGTGCATCCAAAAACCTTTAAACCAATTTTGCCACATGAGTCCACTATATCTACCTATATGTAGTATTCTTTTGCCGTTCTAAGCAAATTTGTATGTGCCATCTCTAATTTTCAAAATAAACATCTCTTTTGTGTGTTCATTTCGCTCACGGAACGGTGAGGGGTGGCTAATATTTTCCATGCTAGATGTGTTATTCTCACGATGAGTGTTTATTCACTTGTCATTGCACGAGAGTAAGGCATATGTATTAGAGATGCCCAGTCCCAAAATGAAAAATGAATTTACTTTATGTTGTCACATAATAAATTTCTTGGAAAGTGTTGGTATGGAAGGCACACGTGGATACAACTAGCCATGGAAAGTGAAATTATGGTGGAAAAAGGAATAGACTTTATTTTCTGTTTGGGAACCACCTATGATATATCTAGCATGGAAAGTGTTGGGAACTCTAAGTCGTTTTCGTTAGTGGGAAGGATACACCTCCCAAAATGTTTTTATCTCTAATTTTTCGCTTTGAGCTCTAGCACCTCTACAAATCCCTACTTCC
The DNA here is from genome assembly GCF_018294505.1 of Triticum aestivum. Lineage (NCBI taxonomy): Eukaryota > Viridiplantae > Streptophyta > Magnoliopsida > Poales > Poaceae > Triticum > Triticum aestivum. The sequence goes on from NC_057794.1 coordinate 479,081,515, forward strand.
CTCTGCGAAGGGCCTTTCTTTTACTTTATGCAATTTTTATTTTTGAATTTGAGTCTCGATCTTCTCTTATAAAAGCACCAACTAGGAGGCACTATGATCATACTTGAGCATTGGGTGTAGTTAATATGCGAGTGTGTTTCATGAATGGATTAATGATTGAGCATGATGGGCTAGGGTTAGCTTATTTTAGCATTGATATTTCGAAAGACATGGTTGCTTGTTGATATGCTTGAGTATTTAAATTCTCATGTCAAAACTAGACTATTTCTTTGAACAATATAAAAGTCCAAATGCCCATGCTAGAAACAAAAGAATATGATATGACATGATAGGCAGCATTCCACATCAAAAATTCTGTTTTTATCACTTACCTACTCGAGGACGAGTAGGAGTTAAGCTTGGGGATGCTGATACGTCTCCAAAGTATCTATAATTTTTGATTGTTTCATGCTGTTATATTATCAATCTTGGATGTTTTATAATCATTTTACATCATTTTTTGGTACTAACCTATTAATATAGTGCCAAGTGCTAGTTGTTGTTTTTTTGCATGTTTTTTACATCGCAGAAAATCAATACCAAACAAAGTCCAAATGCCACTAAACTTTACATAGATTTTTTATGGACCAGAAGACACCTAATGGGCCCTGGCTGCGCCTGGGGGTGCTCCGAGGAGAGCACAACCCACCAGGGCACGCCAGGAGGCCCAGGCGCGCCCTGGTGGGTTGTGCCCACCTCGGGTGCCCCCGGGACCGCCTCTTTGCTCTATAAATACCCCAATATTCTCAAAACCCTAGGGGAGTCGATGAAATATTCATACAGCCGCCGCAGAGTCCAGAACCACCAGATCCAATCTAGACACCATCTCGGGTGGGGTTCACCACCTCCGTTGGTGCCTCTCCGATGATGCGTGAGTAGTTCTTTGTAGACCTTCGGGTCCGTAGTTAGTAGCTAGATGGCTTCCTCTCTCTCGCTAAATTCTTAATAGAATGGTCTCTTGGAGATCCATATGATGTAACTCTTTGCGCGATGTGTTTGTTGGGACCTGATGAACCTTGAGTTTATGATCAGTTATATCTTTTTATATCCATGAAAGTATTTGAGTTTCTTTGATCTCTTTTATGCATGATCTCTTATAGCCTCGTATTTCTGCTCCGATATTTGGGTTTTGTTTGGAAAACTTGATCTATTTATCTTGCAATGGGAAGAGGTGCTTTGTAGTGGGTTCGATCTTACGGTGCTTGATCCCAGTGATAGAAGGGGAACCAACACGTATGTATCGTTGCTACTTGATACGTCCATTTTGCATCATGCTTTTATATCGATATTTATTGCATTATGGACTGCTATTTCACTTTATGTCATAATACTTATGGCTATTCTCTCTTATTTTACAAGGTTTACATAAGGAGGGAGAATGTCGGCAGCTGGAATTCTGGGCTGGAAAAGGAGCAAATATTAGAGATCTATTCTGCGCAACTCCAAAAGTCCTGAAACTTCACGGAACATCTTAAAATAAATAAAGAAAAATCCTCGCCAAAGATGAAGGCCAGGGGGCCCACACCCTTCTAACGAGGGTGGGGGCGCCCCCCCCTAGGGCGCGCCCCCTGCCTCGTGGGCCCCCTGGTGGCTCTCCGACGTCCATCTTCTCCTATATGAAGTCTTTCGATGAGAAAAAAATAAAGAAGGAACTTTTCGGGACGAGACTCCGCCGCCATGAGGCGGAACCTTGGCGGAACCAATCTAGAGCTCCGGCAGAGCTGTTCTGCCGGGGATACTTCCCTCCGGGAGGGGGAAATCATCGCCATCGTCATCACCAATGCTCCTCTCATCGGGAGAGGGCAATCTCCATCAACATCTTCACCAGCACCATCTCATCTCCAAACCCTAGTTCATCTCTTGTATCCAATTCTTGTCTCAAAGTCCGGGATTAGTGCTAGTAGGTTGCTAGTAGTGTTGATTACTCCTTGTAGTTGATACTAATTGGTTTATTTGGTGGAAGATCATATGTTCAGATCCTATATGCATATTATTACCCCTCTGATTATGAACATGAATATGCTTTGTGAGTAATTACGTTTGTTCCTGAGGACAAGGGAGAAGTCTTGCTATGAGTAGTCATGTGAATTTGGTATTCGTTTGATATTTTGATAAGATGTATGTTGCCTAGCCTCTAGTGGTGTTTTGTGAACGTCAACTACATAACACTTCACCATTATTTGGGCCTAGAGGAAGGCATTGGGAAGTAATAAGTAGATGATGGGTTGCTAGAGTGACATAAGCTTAAACCCTAGTTTATGCGTTGCTTAGTAAGGGGTTGATTTGGATCCACATGTTTCATGCTATGGTTAGGTTTACCTTAATACTTTTGTTGTAGTTGCGGATGCTTGCAATAGAGGTTAATCATAAGTGGGATGCTTGTTCATGTAAGAACAGCACCCAAGCACCGGTCCACCCACATATCAAATTATCAAAGTATCGAACGCGAATCATATGAACGTGATGAAAACTAGCTTGACGATATTCCCATGTGTCCTCGGGAGCGCTTTTCCTATTATAAGAGTTTGTTCCGGCTTGTCCTTTGCTACAAAAAGGATTGGGCCACCTTGCCGCACTTTATTTACTTTTGTTACTTGTTGCTCGTTACAATCTATCTTATCACAAAACTATCTGTTACCACTTATTTCAGTACTGCAGAGAATACCTTGCTGAAAACCGCTTATCATTTCCTTCTGCTCCTCGTTGGGTTCGACACTCTTACTTATCGAAAGGACTACTATAGATCCCCTATACTTGTGGGTCATCAAGACTCTTTTCTGGCCCGTTGCCGGGGAGTGTAGCGCCTTTGGTAGGTGGAATTTGGTAAGGAAAAATTTATATAGTGTGCTGAAATTTACTGTCACTTGTTACTATGGAAAGTAATTCTCTGAGGGGCTTGTTCGGGGTATCTTCACCCCATCCATTAGAGCAAAGAGTTGCTCCTCAACCTACTGAACCTATTGAAAATGAAACTCCTTTTGAATTTCCTTCGGGTATGATGGAAAAACTACTAGCTAACCCTTTTACAGGAGATGGAACGAAGCATCCTGATGAACACTTAATATATGTGGATGAAGTTTGTGGATTATTTAAGCTTGCAGGTATACCCAATGATGTTGCTAAGAAGAAGGTCTTCCCTTTATCTTTGAAGGAAGACGCATTGATATGGTATAGGCTATGTGATGATATGAGATCATGGGACTATAAAAGATTGAAGTTGGAATTTCATCAAAAGTATTACCCTATGCATCTTGTTCATCATGATCGCAATTATATATATAATTTCTGGCCTCATGAAGGAGAAAGCGTCGCTCAAGCTTGGGGGAGGCTTAAATCAATGTTATATTCATACCCCAATCATGAGCTCCCGAGAGTAAGGATGGCAATTTTATCCACGGATATGGATACCCATGGATACCCGACCCGAATGGACAGAGTTTGGATACAATTTTATACCCATGAACAACGCCCGACCCCGACCCGATTAATCATGGATAGGGCATGGGTATAATTTTATACCCGTGGATATATCCAAACCCGGCTCGTAAGTGTATACCCTGTCCGCTTTTATTTATTATAATAAAAAAATTAACACAAAATGTCCTAATCCCCACCGAGTAATTACTCCACCGCTCCTTCCCACTCTCGTCTCCTCGGTAAACGACTCGTCAATCTTCATTAAGGATCTTATCATCTCCTCGATTCCTACTCTCGCGGACCATATAGCCGGCGCCGCCGTCCACATGTGGTGCCGCACTGCAGCAGCCAACTCCGGGGGCAGGTGGCTGGCCGGCTCCATCTCCATAGATCCCCCCGACTCCTCCATCTCATCTTTCCCAAGCATGCAGCAAACCACCAGTTTGTACGTGCGACGGCGAGGTGGAGCACGACGATGCAGCATGCGGCGGCGCGCACGACCAGGAGTATGGCGGCGCAGAGGCACAACAAGGCGGGCGCAGACCACGACGAGGAGTAGGGCCACGTCGTGGAGGCGATGACCATGCCAAGCAGCCAACCGTCAGGGTAAGTTTTTTTGTTCCTGCTCGTGTACATCTTGTGCTTGTGCGTGGATGTGCATGACGTACTTGTTCATGAGTTTGTACTGGTAATTAGAGTAGAGAACAAGAGATCTGTAGTGGTCAATTTCTATTTTTTAGTTCGTGGCAAGAGAAAAAACAGATTTTACTGCATTACCGATCTGTAGTGGTCAATTTCAGTCAGGTTAGACTATAAATCTGTAAGTGAAATCTGACTACAAATCAAAGAACAAGAGAATATGATATTTCTAGTGGTCAATTCAAGTCAGATTCCACTTCTGTACACATGACCTGATCTACGGATATGCATGTTAATTAGTACAATAATTTGTTTCTACAAAATCTGTCAGTTTATTTCTAAATTTCTATCAAGTGGATTGTGAATGATTAGTATAAAGTTAGAGTCTGACTGTTTAAGATTCGGTCCATGTCATGTGCTCAACTTCGTCCATGTCATCTGCTGAATAGAAGAGCTCACAGTCTGTCGCTTTAGTTATTAGTTTTTTTGGTTGTAAAAATTGCAATTTAGGTATCAAAATTGTACAGTTCAGACAAGATATTTGTTTCAATTAAAGCTTGTGCTCAACTTCGTCCATATCATGTACTGAAGAAAGGATCTCACAGTTCCTTCATCACTTAAATCTTGCATCAGGGGATAGCAACTCCACTCTCTTTGCGACATTTCAAAGTGTTCTTGATGATGATGAAGAAACTATGGTAACATATTCCACTCATTATAGTTGATTTTACATGGTACAATATTTGGTTCTTTATTTCCATGATTTTAATTATTGTTCTTATGATATGTTTACATGAAGGATGAGTCCGAGTCTATCATAACTGAAGCTTAGTCGGTCATGCGGTGAAGAAAGAAGATGATGCCTAGAAGAATACCTTCCTTCACTTATAATGAGAATTGTGATGTACTTATGTCTCCTGGCTGTAGGAAACTAAGGCTGATAAATTCTGTTGGGCTATTTCTATGCTATTTTGTAAGAAATTAAGACTAAGAAATTATGTTGGGCTATTCCTATGTCATTCTGTGAGGAACTAAGGCTGAGATTTTTCTACTTATGCTTATTTGATGTTCTGATATGTCATTCTATGAGAATCTGAACGCTTATTTCATCTGGTGCCCTTCTCATATGTCATTTTGTGAGAATTTGAGTCTGTATGTGAGTGGTGTGCCATGTTATGTGATTTTCAAGGTATTATGTATACGTGTTTTGATAGGACCCGATGGGTATCCATTGGTTATGGATATCCATCGGGTTTGGACATGGACACAATTTTTTGCCCGTGGGTTTTGTCATGGATGGGCAAAGAATAACCTCGTGGATTCGGATATGGATTTGGTTTTGTTCAACCCGGGCCGAACCCGATCCATTGCCATCCTTACCCAAGAGAAATAATTATGCAAAGTTTTTATGATCGGCTTTCTAAAAACAATCACACCATGCTCGATACTTCTTGTGCTGGCTCTTTTATGATGAAGACTATTGAATTTAGATGGAATTTACTGGATAGAATTAAACGCAACTCTGATGATTGGGACGTCGACGAAGGTAAGGAGTCAGGTATGACACCTAAGTTTGATTGTGTTAAATCTTTTATGGATACCGATATTTTTCGTAAGTTTAGCACTAAATATGGACTTGACTCTGAGATAGTAGCTTCTTTCTGTGAATCTTTTGCTACTTATGTTGATCTCCCTAAGGAGAAGTGGTTTAAATATCATCCTCCCATAGAAGTAAAAGTAGCTGCACCTATTAAAGTTGAAGAAAAGACTGTCACTTATAATGATCCTATTGTTCCTACTTCTTATGTTGAGAAACCACCTTTCCCTGTTAGAATAAAGGATCATGCTAAAGCTTCAACTGTTGTTCGTAAAAGCAATATTAGAACTTATACACCTCCTGAGCAAGTTAAAGTAGAACCTAATATTGCTATTGTTGAAGATCTCTTGTCTGATAATATTGATGGGCATGTTATCCAGTTCGAAGGTGAAACTGCTAGAATTGCTAAACCTTATGATAAAGATAAACATAGACCTATGGTAGGCGTGCCTGTTATTTCTGTTAAAATAGGAGATCATTGTTATCATGGCTTATGTGATATGGGTGCTAGTGCTAGTGTAATACCTATTGACTTATATGAAGAAATTAAGAATGAAATTGCACCTGCTGAGTTAGAAGATATTGGTGTCACAATTAAACTTGCCAATAGAGATACTATTTCACCAATTGGAATTGTTAGAGATGTTGAAGTCTTGTGTGGGAAAACTAAATATCCTGCTGATTTTCTTGTTCTTAGTTCCCCACAAGATAGCTTTTGTCCCATTATATTTGGTAGACCCTTCTTAAATACTGTCAATGCTACCATTGATTGCACAAAGAATGTTGTTACTATTGGCTTGGATGATATGGTTCATGAGTTTAATTTTTCTAAATTTAGTAAACAACATCGTGAGGAAGAATTACCTAGTAAGGATGAAATTATTGGTCTTGCTTCTATTGACGTACCTCCTAGTGATCCTTTAGAACACTATTTGCTAGACCATGAAAATGATGTGTTCATGAATGAAAGAAGGGAAATAGATGAAGTATTCTTTAAATAGGAACCTATTCTGCAACACAATTTGTCTGTTGAAATTTTAGGGGATCCTCCTCCACCCAAGGGTGATCCAGTGTTTGAGCTTAAACCTTTGCCTGATAATCTTAAATATGGTTATCTTGATGAAAAGAAGATATATCCTGTTATTATTAGTGCTAACCTTTCAGAGCATGAAGAAGAAAGATTATTGAAAACTCTAAAGAAGCATCGTGCTGCTATTGGATATACTCTTGATGATCTTAAGGGCATTAGTCCCACTCTATGTCAACATAAAATAAATTTGGAAGCAGATGCCAAACCAGTTCATGATCCTCAACGACGTCTGAATCCTAAAATGAAAGAAGTGGTAAGAAAAGAAATACTCAAGCTTCTGGAGGCAGGTATAATTTATCCCGTTGCTGATAGTGAGTGGGTAAGTCATGTCCATTGTGTCCCTAAGAAGGGAGGTATTACTGTTGTTCCTAATGATAAAGATGAATTGATTCCACAAAGAATTATCACAGGTTATAGGATGGTAATTGATTTCCGCAAATTAAATAAAGCTACTAAGAAAGATCATTACCCCTTACCTTTTATTGATCAAATTCTAGAAAGATTATGCAAACATACACACTATTGCTTTCTAGATGGTTATTCTAGTTTCTCTCAAATACCTGTGTCGGCTAGAGATCAATCAAAGACTACTTTTACATGCCCTTTTGGTACTTTTGCTTATAGACGTATGCCTTTTGGTCTATGTAATGCACCTTCTACCTTTCAAAGATGCATGATGGCTATATTCTCTGACTTTTGAGAAAAGATTTATGAGGTTTTCATGGACGATTTTTCCGTCTATGGTTCCTCTTTTGATGATTGCTTGAGCAATCTTGATCAAGTTTTGCAGAGATGTGAAGAAACTAATCTTGTCTTGAATTGGGAAAAGTGCCACTTTATGGTTAATGAAGGTATTGTCTTGGGGCATAAAGTTTCTGAAAGAGGTATTGAAGTTGATAAAGCCAATGTTGATGCTATTGAAAAGATGCCATGTCCCAAGGACATCGAAGGTATAAGAAGTTTCCTTGGTCACGCCGGGTTTTATAGGAGGTTCGTTAAGGACTTCTCAAAAAATTCCCGGCCTCTGACTAATTTATTGCAAAAAGATATACCATTTGTCTTTGATGATGATTGTGTAGAAGCATTTGAAATACTTAAGAAAGCATTAGTCTCTGCACTTGTTGTTCAGCCACCTGATTGGAATTTACCCTTTGAAATTATGTGTGATGCTAGTGATTATGTCGTAGGTGCTGTTCTAGGGCAAAGAGTTGATAAGAAACTAAATGTTATTCATTATGCTAGTAAGACTCTAGACAATGCTCAAAGAAATTATGCTACTACTGAAAAAGAGCTTTTAGCAGTTGTATTTGCATGTGATAAGTTCAGATCTTATATTGTTGATTCTAAAGTAACTACTCACACTAATCATGCTGCTATTAAATATCTTATGGAAAAGAAAGATGCTAAACCTAGACTTATTAGATGGGTTCTCTTGCTACAAAAATTTGATTTGAATATTGTTGATAGAAAGGGAGCTGAGAACCCCGTTGCAGACAACTTGTCTAGGTTAGAGAATGTTCTTGATGACCCACTACCTATTAATGATGACTTTCCTAATGAACAATTAAATGTTATAAGTACTTCTCGTAGTACTCCATGGTATGCTGATTATGCTAATTATATTGTTGCTAAGTTTATACCACCTAGCTTCACATACCAGCAAAAGAAAAAGGTTTTCTTTGACTTGAGACATTACTTTTGGGATGACCCACATCTTTATAAAGAAGGAGTAGATGGTGTTATTAGACGTTGTGTACCTGAGCATGAACAAGAACAGATCCTACGCAAGTGTCATTCCGAGTCTTATGGAGGACACCACGCTGGAGATAGAACTGCACATAAGGTATTGCAATCTGGTTTTTATTGGCCTACTCTCTTCAAGGATGCCCGTAAGTTTGTCTTGTCTTGTGATGAATGTCAAAGAATTGGTAATATTAGTAGACGTCAAGAAATGCCTATGAATTATTCTCTTGTTATTAAACCATTTGATGTATGGGGCTTTGATTATATGGGACCTTTTCCTGCCTCTAATGGATACACACATATTCTAGTTGCTGTTGATTACGTTACTAAGTGGGTAGAAGCTATTCCAACTAGTAGTGCTGATCATAACACCTCTATTAAAATGCGTAAAGAAGTTATTTTCCCGAGGTTTGGAGTCCCTAGATATTTAATGACTGATGGTGGTTCACACTTTATTCATGGTGCCTTGCGTAAAATGCTTGCTAAATATGATGTTAATCATAGAATTGCATCCCCTTATCACCCACAGTCTAGTGGTCAAGTAGAATTGAGCAATAGAGAGCTTAAATTAATTTTGCAAAAGACTGTTAATAGGTCTAGAAAGAATTGGTCTAAGAAACTTGATGATGCATTATGGGCTTATAGAACTACATACAAAAATCCTATGGGTATATCTCCGTATAAAATGGTTTATGGAAAAGCATGTCACTTACCTCTCGAACTAGAACATAAGGCATATTGGGCTATTAAAGAGCTCAACTATGATTTTAAACTTGCCGGTGAGAAGAGGTTATTTGATACTAGCTCACTTGATGAATCGAGAACCCAAGCTTATGAAAATGCCAAGTTGTTTAAAGAAAAAGTTAAAATATGGCATGACAGAAGGATACAAAAGTGTGAGTTTAATGTAGCTGATTATGTATTGCTATACAACTCTCGTCTAAGATTTTTTGCAGGAAAACTTCTCTCTAAATGGGAAGGCCCCTATGTTATTGAAGAGGTCTATCATTCCGGTGCCATAAAAATCAACAACTTCGAGGGCACAAATCCGAAGGTGGTAAATGGTCAAAGAATTAAACATTATATCTCAGGTAATCCCATAAATGTTGAAACCAATATTATTGAAACTGAAACCCCGGAGGAATACATAAGGGACACTTTCTGGAACGTTTCAGACTCCAAAAGGAATAGGTATGTGGTACGGTAAGTAAACCGACTCCAAAACAATTTTTAAGGCAATATCTCTCCGTTTTGGAATATTTAGAAAAATAGAAAAATAAGTACCAGTCCGGGAAGGACACGAGGGCCCCACGAGGGTGGTAGGCGCGCCCTACCCCCTGGGCGCGCCCCCCTACCTCGTGAGCACCTTGTGTGCCTTCCGGACTCCGTTTTCTTGCACGTTACGTATTTTGGTTGGTAAAAATTCATTATATATTCTCCCGAAGGTTTTGACTCCCGTATCATGCAAATTTCCACTATTTTTTGTTTTCGAGCTGTTGCTGCTGCAGATTAGAGCAAGATGTCTTCTCAAGAGTCAATCGGGGAGAGCCGGGTATCTAATCCGGCACCGAAACCAAGGGCAAACAGCGACGCCGACCACTTTGGGCCAACAACGGAGGAAGAGATGGAGGCTGATTTGATGAGAGTAGATGCGATGGAGGATCAAGAAGTCACCTCTCGCCTCCGAGCTGGGTTCACGATGGGGGAACTACAGAGCTCAGCTATTCCAAACTCGGTTATCCCTTCTAATGTTAGATTTCTTTCTTATGAAAATATGAAGAGGAGTGTCACTTGTTCTCCCGCAGCTATGCAACACCATTGGGTGCAAGGAGCTTTAGCTGTCACAGGAAAGCTTCGTAAGGAAATAATGGACCTCAAACAGCAAGTTAATAAGCTCGAGGAGGAGTGAGGGAGTCCTGGATTAGGGGGTGTTCGGATAGCCGAACTATACCTTCAAGCCGGACTCCTGGACTATGAAGATACAAGATTGAAGACTCCGTCACGTGTCCGGAAGGGACTTTCCTTGGCGTGGAAGGCAAGCTTGGCGATACGGATGTTCAGATCTCCTACCATTGTAACCGACTCTATGTAACCCTAACCCTATCTGGTGTCTATATAAACCGGAGGGTTTTAGTCCGTAGGACAACAGACACATCAACAATCATATCATAGGCTAGCTTCTAGGGTTTAGCCTCTCTGATCTCGTGGTAGATCAAATCTTGTAATACCCATACCATCAATATTAATCAAGCAGGACGTAGGGTTTTACCTCCATCGAGAGGGCCCGAACCTGGGTAAAACTTCGTGTCCCCTGCCTCCTCTTACCATCCGGCCTAGACGCACAGTTCGGGACCCTCCACCCGAGATCCACCGGTTTTGACACCGACATTGGTGCTTTCATTGAGAGTTCCTCTGTGTCGTCGCCATCAGGAAGGATGCCTCGCCCCGTCTTTAAAGACGGCACCGTTGCTAAGGGAGTTTTGGCTGTCGGCCAAACCCTCCGGCTAGGTGGTTTTCTTATGACCACATGTTCGGCTTCTACACCGACGATGACCTCTCAAGCCATCGAAAACAATCTTCATGTCAACTCAGAACTTGCCGAGCAGTTAGATCCAATAGAGCTTTCCTCCACAAACGAGCTCTTGGACCGCTTCGCTGCCCTGGGAGTCGCTACGGATTACGACCAGATCGGGCCTAAAACCAATCTGAGAAAGATTAACTCTCCCCAAGCCACTCACCACGTCGCCGTGGTAGAGGGACAGTGCGGCAACCCTTCATCTATCCTAAGGCCTCTCTACATCCGGATTCCCGATCCCTCCAAGCCGGATGTCCGCGGAGGGGAGGATATCACTCAAGACCTGAACCTAGAATCAGGCGACGGACTGGATTCATTGGACGACATCCAGGAATCCAAATTTTTGAGTTCGGAAATTCCTCGGCCTCTGAGCCTCAGAAGGGGTAAGGCTTCGGACTTAATTCCACCCACCCACCCTAACATTAGTGATCTATCCCAAATCAGGAAAGAGCCCAACGAAACAGTACATCATTACTCGGCCAGATTCCTCCTGGTTATGCACAGGATAAAGGGCCCCGCGAGGAAGACGCAATTCTATCCTTCTGCAATAATTGCATGGACAAGGGAATACTCAACGCCATAGGTCGCCGTGATATTACACGCTTTGCCGACTTAGCATCCATAGTACAAAAGTACTGTGCGATGGAAAGCGCCCGGAAAACCGAAACAAAATTTTGGGACAATCCGACCCTTAATGCAAGCCCAGTCCGAAACAAGAGGGTGCATCATCGCCAGACACCCGGGTCAAACACCAAAAAGCAAAAAACCCTCTCCAGGGCATGGAACCGTACTGGAAGGATGGCTTAATGGACCATGTAAAATTCATAGCACATAGGACGCTATACCTACTCGCAGCCTTAGAGCATGTTGGATACTCTGGCAGGTGGCCAAGATCGGCGAGAACCACCTAACCACGGAGACCACAGAAAGCCACCCCAGAGACTCCAATATGGTACTAACAGTCTTCAAGACCTTCGCATCAAATAATATGCGAAAAAGGACACTCCGCGGCCTTGCCGAAGTCTACCAAGTAGCAAAAGTAAACCCATGGAGTGACACGGCCATTACCTTCAACGCCAATGATGAACCTAAATTCCGAACAGCCCGAGCACCAGCCGCATTGGTCCTCAGTCCAATAGTGGACGGCTTTCGTCTCACCAAGGTACTCATGGACGGCGGCAGCGGATTGAACCTCATCTATGAGGAAACCCTCCAAAAAATGGATATAGATTGGAACCGCATCACGCGAAGCAGCACAACCTTTAGAGGAATAATCCCCAGTTGGGAAGCGCGCTGTACAGGAAAAATCACACTGGATGTGGTGTTCGGCACGCCGGACAATTACAGGTCTAAAGAAGTCACGTTCCACGCGGCCCCATTCAGCAGTGGTTATCACGCTTTGCTAGGGCGGGAAGCATTCACAATCTTCCAAGCAATACCTCATTACGGGTACATGAAGCTCAAGATGCCCGAGCCTAATGGGATCATCACTCTCGCTAGTGATCCGGATGTAGCACTCCGCGCCAAAAACAAGACAGCCGCACTGGCCCTCGAGGCACTATCCGAAGCCCTAGCAGCCGAGGAACTGACTGCGCTGCGCTCTACCGTGAATAGGGACGACGTGGTACTCGACAAAAGATCCAAGTCCACCTCCTTTAAACCAGCGGACGAAATAGTCAAATTCCAAGTCCATCCAATGGACCCCAACAAAACAGCTTCCATCGGGGCACAGTTAAACCCTGATGTCGACACCGCATTGCGAGAGTTCCTACGGGAGAACTGGGACATTTTTGCCTGGCATCCTTCGGACATGCCAGGAATCCCATGCAGGCTGGCCGAGCACAGCTTAAATATCCAAACAGGATTCAAACCTGTCAAACAGGTTCTTCGGCATTTTTCTGAACCTAAGAGACAAGCTATGGGAGAGGAGCTAGCAAAGCTATTGGAAGCCGGATTCATCAGAGATATAAAACATCCAGACTGGCTAGCAAACCTGGTGATGGTACCAAAGAAGGACAAATCCTGGCGCCTGTGTGTCGATTTTAAAGACCTCAACAAGGCTTGCCCAAAGGATCCCTTCCCTCTCCCCCGCATCGATCAAGTTACCGATGCCACCACAAGACACGATTCGTTGTGTTTCCTTGATGCATATTCTGGCTACCATCAAATCAAGATGGCAGAATCAGACCAAGCCGCAACGACATTTATCACACCATATGGGCCATTCTGCTTCAACACAATGCCCTTCGGGCTCAAAAACGCCGGCGCAACATATCAGCGCATGATTCAGACATGTCTGGCAAGCTAGATCGGTAAAACAGTGGAGGCATACGTAGATGATGTGGTCGTCAAAACAAGACATGTTGAATCTCTAGTAGACGACTTGAGGCTGACATTTGATAATCTCCGAACATACGACATCAAGCTCAACCCGAAAAAATGCGTTTTCGGCGTTCCAGCCGGAAAGCTCTTGGGCTTCATTGTATCCAGCAGAGGAATTGAATCCAGCCAAGATCCGAGCTTTATCTCCCGCCTGGGAGAAAAGGCCCTCCCCCTTTACTGCCTCCTTCGGTGCACCGAACACTTCAAATGGACGAACGCAGCCACGGCCGGACTCGACGAAATAAAAGCCATACTGGCAACAAACCCAGCACTGGCCGCGCCAAACATCGATGAACCAATGCTATTGTACATCGTAGCAACACATCAGGTTGTAAGTGCAGTGCTTGTCGTCGAACGAGAAGCGGACGGACACAAATTCCCCCTTCAAAGGCCTGTCTATTATGTCTCCACTGTCCTCACTCCTTGCAAATCACGGTACCCGCATTATCAAAAGATTGCGTACACGGTATTCATGGCATCTCGGAAGCTACGACACTACTTCCAAGAGTGTTCAATAACAGTAGCCTCGGAAGTACCACTTAATGACATTATTAACAACCGTGACGCAACAGGCCGGATCGCGAAATGGGCCATCGAGCTCCTCCCGTTCGACATAACTTATAAGCCACGACGAGCCATCAAGTCACAATTTTTGGCCGATTTCGTCGCAGAATGGACGGAGGCCGAACTCCCTAAAGAGTACGGCACATATTCAAATTGGATCATGCATTTAGACGGCTCCAAGATGTTGGCCGGACTGGGGCTGGTGTCGTTTTGATGTCCCCCACAGGAGACACAGTTCAATACGTACTACAGATTATGTACACAGACTCCAACAATGCAGCCGAATATGAGGCCCTTTTACATGGTCTCCGGATGGCAGTATCCATGGGCATTCAACGCCTAGAGGTGCGCGGGGACTCGAACCTCGCAATGTCCCAAATAAATGGAGACTTCGACACCAAAGATCCAAAGATGGCAGCTTACCGTAACACCGTCCTAAAAATGTCATCTCGGTTCGAAGGGCTTGAATTTCACCACATAGCCCGGGAAAATAATCAGGCGGCAGATGTCCTGGCACGCATCAGCGCAAAACGCGATGTAGTCCCCCCCAACATCTTCTTGGAAAGGCTGTTCAAGCCATCCATAGTATGGGAAGGGGAGCCGCACAACAACAGCTCGGACCCAACCGCACTGCCCGACATCGAACATTCTGACACAACCGGCGGCTCTGCCAATGAAATAACACCCTCAGCCCACGTAATAATGGCCGTCATAGCCCTGTGGACAAAACCATTCCTCGCCTACCTTACTAGGCAGGAACTCCCCGAGGACCAAAATGAGGCACGCTGCATAGTGCGGCGATCCAAAGCCTACAAAGTCCATGAAGGAGAGCTTTATAAGAAAAGCACCACTGGAGTCCTTCAAAGGTGCATCTCCGAAGAGGAAGGGCGGGACCTCCTGGCTGAAATTCATGCCGGACTCGATGGTCATCACGCTGCAGCTTGGTCCCTTGTAAGCAAGGCCTTCCGTACAGGCTTTTATTGGCCGACGGCTCGGGCAGATGCCCAGGACTTAGTCCAAAAATGCACCGGTTGCCAGCTCTTTGCAAACCAAAGCCATATGCCACCTACTGCCCTCCAAACCATCCCCATCACTTGGCCTTTCGTGGTCTGGGGGCTTGACATGGTTGGACCGCTTAAAAGCGGAACCCACAAGCACAAATACTTACTGGTCATGGTGGATAAGTTCACCAAATGGATAGAAGCTAAGCCTGTTAAGACGGCCGAATCCGGACCTATGATAGACTTTATATCCGGGGTTGTACACCATTACGGCGTCCCCCACAGCATCATCACTGATAAGGGCACGAACTTCACGGCCAACGAGGTAAAACTCTGGTGCAAAAACATGGACATCAAGCTCGATTATGCTTCCGTCTATCACCCACAAACCAATGGCCAGGTCGAACGTGCAAATGGTCTTATCATGAGCGGCATCAAACCCAGGTTAGTGCGGTCCCTCAAGGAATCTAACACGCACTGGGTAGAGGAGCTCGACTCCGTACTCTGGGGGCTGCGGACCACGTCGAATCGCACCACCGGATACACACCATTCTTCATGGTGTACGGCGCTGAGGCAGTTTTGCCTTGCGACATAATTCATGACTCACCTCGAGTGCGCATGTACGAAGAAAGAGAAGCTGAGCTCGATCAGCAGGATAGTTTGGACGCATTAGAGGAGGAGCATGACGTGGCAAAGGCCCGTTTCGCATTTTATCAATAGTAGGCTCGAATATATCAAAGCAGAGAAGTACGAGCCAAAAATTACAACGTTGGCGAACTAGTTCTACGCCTGCCGGACAAAAAAAGGACAAACTCAAGCCCAAGTGGGAAGGTCCCTTCATCATCGACCAAGTCCTGACTGGTGGTGCGTACCGCCTGCGAAGTGCATCGGATAACCGACTCGAGCCGAACCCATGGAACGCCGCCCGCCTCCGAAGATTCTATGCCTAGCGCCGGGTCCCGTGTTCATCTCCTTACTCTGTCCATTTTTTATATATACCTTCTGTCATACATTTCTCTCCTCCTCTATCTCTTCCCCTCTTATAGCCTTTAGAGGCTCACAAAGTGACGCGCTATACGCGCTCAGCAAACCTGGGGGCTTCTTTCGACAGAAGCTTACTTCTACGGGCTTCACGCCCAACACATGTGTCAAACTTCCGCATGTACCTTTTATTCACCACTATATGCATCGATATGACTTAAGTTTTGGCCAAGCTGGGTTGCCTGGCTCCTGTGCTTACCCCTACGTTCCCGATTGTTCGGCTAGGCGATAAAGGGAGCACCTTTGTGATTGTTACTGCCGGGTCAGCCGGACGTGTACCTCAGACTGGGTGAAGCCGAAAGCTAGCGTTCTTAAGGGAATATTCGGTCGGTGAACTAAAGACAATCTTTTTATTTTTTTCCACGTGCCCCCAGATGTTTTTTCTGTGTTTCTCTTCGCAGCATGGACATGCACTTTAGGGCATGCCTCCCAGGGAAAGGAACCCCTAACGGAACTATTCTCCCTGGAAGATGTTTCTTACTAACCATGTAATATAACATAACTAGTCGGGCACTTGTCTGTTCACGCCACAATGACCCCTATGCCTGGTCTCCACGCATTCCCCGGTTCCTATATAACCGCATGGGAATTCGGACACACTCCGGACCGTCAGGTCCCGAGGCTGAAGCGAAAAGGTCGGCCATGAAAAATGATCTACAATCCGGCTAGAAGGCATTATAAATGTCAATTAAAATTACATAGTCATTTTGACTGACTGTACTCCTTCTTAATACCATCTAACAGGCTGTCTAATTTACAGTCCTGCTGGGAATACTTTGCGGCCAACTCCACTTGGCCGTATACTAAGCTCACAGGGATCTCCTTCCCATCAGGCCCTATAGGACCAACCTCGGCCATATGGTTGGGGTCGGCCTGTGAATATCACGTCTTCACCATAGCCCAGGCCTCCCTAGCGCCTTGATGGCAGGTTGATATCTTCCACAACTGGAATCGCCGCCGTGCTCCCCTCAGCTTCTCCGCAAGCTCTCCAAGACCTTCGGGTGTGGAGACGGATGGCCACAGGACTTGGGCGATGCCTCGCATCGCCTGCCGAGCTCGATCGAGCAATTGCAAGAGCTCGGGAAGAAGGTCACCCGTAGAACCGGGCATCTCCTCTGCAGGACGACCTGTTAACATACCTATGGATATTGCTCTGTTAATCAACGGCACCGCCGAACTTTCTTTTAAAAGGTTCGCTCAAGCATTTACTAAATATGCCGCGCCTAAGCCGCTGATTCTCCTTC
Source organism: Triticum aestivum (assembly GCF_018294505.1). Lineage (NCBI taxonomy): Eukaryota > Viridiplantae > Streptophyta > Magnoliopsida > Poales > Poaceae > Triticum > Triticum aestivum. Next base: position 479,098,848 of record NC_057794.1, read on the forward strand.
ACGAAGTCTGACAGCTGGGCACGAACATATTTTAGCTCAACGCCTAGCCGGGTGTTGGTATCTTGGAGAATGTTCTTCTCCCCCATCACCTTTAACAGCACCCTCTCACCAGCCTTTAGTTGGCGTTCGAGGTGTTGCCTTTCCGGATTCAATCCGGCGCCATCTGCGATTTTATTTTTTAGATTTGCACACAAGTCGTGCTTCACCACATACTTATCTTTCGAAATGAATATTACCAGAGGGGGTCTCCTTAGGCTCCCCTGCCGCGGCTAGTGCGGCCCCTAGTTGGGCTTTGCACTCTTCCAGCTCCTGGGTCAGTAGGGAATTCTTTTCTGTAAGAACCTGCATTTCAAATGATCCTTAAACCAGTTATTCTAACTATTTTCAGTCTCGGGGGCTACTGCTACATATATATTTATCAAAATTTTCTTACCCGTATGTCTTTTACATATTGCTCTGTGGCTCTGGCTAGACCATTCTGAGCGGCACGGAGGTGTGCATCTCTCGAATTGAAGGCATCTAATGCCTCTTGGGAGAAGCAAGCGTCGCGAAGAATTGTCCGGCGACACCTGTGGTTCATGGCACTTTCCACCTCTGAGTTGGTGGCAGATAACCCGTCCGCATCTTCCGTCGGAGGAACGTCCAGCACACGCCTTGCTTTCGCTTCTGCCCCCGGACCAGGCCTTGGAGCCTGGCTGGTGGGGGCACGATTAGCAGCCTCTTCGGATATAGCCCGGCGAGGTCTCTTCGTCCTGAAAAGGGCACGAGTGTCAAGTGTGCCTTGAAGGTATAATGACTGGGATAAAGGGGCGTGCCATACCTTCGCGTTGACGCCTCGGTCCGAACTGCACCTCTTTTCTGCCCATGGGGTCCTGCGGCCCCTGGTTGGTTTGTCGCCGCAGGTTTGGCCTTCTGCCTCAGAAACCCCCCTGCAAAGTTCGGTTGCAATCAGGAAATTAAACATGCATGGACGGATCCCTGTCCGGGGTACAAGGACTTCGGTCTTAGGTACCTGGGGTGTTCGGATTAACCCTGGGTAATCGGTCATAATGGCCACCAAGGCACTGTCCTCGCTCAATTGATGGAACACTCCATCAATCAACTCCACAGATATGTCCGGATCCTCCCGAGAGGCCGGGTCGAGAGACCGTCTTGAGTCCTCAGGTTGTGGAGGCGGGCTGCTTATGTCCTTTACGGCCCGGCGCAGTTCCTGCGTTGGAGTCATCAGACTAAGTATTTAACAATGGGAACACTAAACGGATGAGCAAGTAAAAGCGACCACTTACCCAGCTTGGGGGATTGTGCATAGAGAATCCACCCTGTGGGTTGACGCGGAGAAATTCCTCCTCTTCCCCCTTGTACAAAGTGGACAAGATCTTTAATAGAGCGGCAACTGAATCTGGCCCTTTACGGCCGTAGCGGGTAGCGTCGTCCTCCCCGTTGAAATCCCACATGGGGTGGCTTCTGTACTGAAGCGACTGCACCCCCCGCATGACGCATTCGGTCATAACTCCGATCATGGTTAGTCCGGAATGGGCTAACAATCTTATTCGGCCCATAAGATAAACGATGTCCCTGTCGCTTTCCCTTTGAGGGCTCCGTGGACGCCAGCTTAGGCGCTTTTTTAAAGGAGCACTATCGAACTCTGGGAGGCCGATCCGGACAGGATCTGGCAGCGGGACGTCTTCTATATAGAACCATTCCGAGGGCCAGTCTTCGGACGCCTTCTTTGGGGTTCCGGACAGATATCCGGTCTCGGTCCTGTGCCATACTTCGGCTCCGCCCACTTGATACATTGACCCTTTCTTGGAATGGGGAACGAGGCAAAATAGTTCCTTCCACAGTCCGAAATGAGCTTCGATACCCAGAAATAGCTCGCAGAGGGCTACAAAGCCCGCGATATGCAATACTGAGGCAGGCGTGAGATGATGTAACTGGAGGCCGTAGAACTCCAGCAACCCCCGAAGAAACAGGTGGATGGGAAATCCGAGCCCCCTTATTAAGTAAGGAACAAGGCACACCCGCTCTCCTTTAGATGGATTAGGGGCATTCTCTGCTTGCTCTCCGCCGTTGTAGATGGCGAGACCTGCTTGGACCGGGACCATATAGGCCGGGGGGAGAAATCCTTTGGTCTGAAGCATCACTAGCTCACTGTGCGGAGTAGAACATCTCTCCCAATATCCAGGCTTAGGGCTAGAAGGACGAGAGGAGGAGTTGCGGCGGCTGGCCATGGTGGAATGGACTTTTGTCGGATGCGCTCTAATGAACACTTGTGGAGGGGAGAAGGTGTGGATTGGATCTAAATCCTCATCCCCTTAAAAAGGGCAACTCATTCACGCAGCTAGGGGTGTGAACATAAAAACACTCAGACTTTTCATTTTCGTTTGACACGTGGAAAACGGCCATTATTGGGCGTAGAAGCCAAGGAGCGCAACATCTACACGAAACCAAACTTTATTCAAACAGGTACACAGAATTTGGAGGAGAACCCGCCTTGCAATGCCGAAGACAATCTGCGCACCAGACTCATCGTCATTGAAGCCTGGTTCGGGGGCTACTGAGGGAGTCCTGGATTAGGGGGTGTTCAGATAGCCGAACTATACCTTCAAGCTGGACTCCTGGACTACGAAGATACAAGATTGAAGACTTCGTCCCGTGGCCGGAAGGGACTTTCCTTGGCGTGGAAGGCAAGCTTGGCGATACGGATGTTCAGATCTCCTACCATTGTAACCGACTATATGTAACCCTAACCCTATCCGGTGTCTATATAAACTGGAGGGTTTTAGTTCGTAGGACAACAGACACATCAACAATCATACCATAGGCTAGCTTCTAGGGTTTAGCCTCTCTGATCTCGTGGTAGATCAACTCTTGTAATGCCCATACCATCAATATTAATCAAGCAGGACGTAGGGTTTTACCTCCATCGAGAGGGCCCGAACCTGGGTAAAACTTCGTGTCCCCTGCCTCCTGTTACCATACGGCCTAGACGCACAGTTCGGGACCCCCTACCCGAGATCCGCCGGTTTTGACACCGACAAGGAGAACCGCATCCTGAGGGGAATCATCGCCAAGAATATTACACCGACAACAAAGAAGGAAACATAATCACATGGGTATGGGCACTCCCCTTGGCAACTGCCAAGCTTGGGGGAGGTGCCCCGGTATCGTATCACCATCACAACTCCTACCTTTACCGTTTTTCTTAGTTCGATCATATTAGTAGTATCTTGATCTAGTAGAATAAAGTTTATGGCATGATCTAGTTTTGAGTTTTGCTTTTTGATCTCTCTATGTAATCGAGTCTGTGAGCTATATATAATAAAGATTAGTGTTGAGTCAAGGGCTTGATTATTTTGCCATGATCTTGGGTGAATAAAAGAAAAGAGAAAAATAATAAAAAGAAACAAAGAGTTCATATTGATCTTATTGAGAGTAATGACTTCACATAGAAAGAGTATGATGATTAAAAGTTCTTGGGAATTGGCAGACATAGCTTTGGTCATTGTTGCAATTAATAGGAAGTAATAAGGAAAGAGAGGTTTTCACATATAGATATATTATCATTGACATCTTTTATGATTGGGAGCACTTATTAAAATATGGCATGCTAAAGAGTTGATGTTGGACAAGGAAGACAACGTAATGAGTTATGTCTTTCTTATATCTGAGATAAAGTATGTTGTCATGGATCCTATAACTTGTTGAGCTTGCCTTTCCCCCTCATGCTAGCCAAATTCTCAGCACCAAGTAGAAATACTACTTGTGCTTCCAAATACCCTTAAACCAGTTTTGCCATGAGAGTCCACCATATCTACCTATGGATTGAGTAAGATCCTTCAAGTAAGTTGTCATCGGTGCAAAGCAATAAAAATTGCTCTAAATATGTATGATTGATTGGTGTGGGAGAAATAAGCTTTATACTATCTTGTGATGTGGAAGTAATAAAAGCGACGGACTGCATAATAAAGGTTCATATCACAAGGGGCAATATAAAGTGACGTTCTTTCGCATTGAGATTTTATGCATCCAACCATAAAAGCGCATGGCAACCTCTGCTTCCCTCTGCGAAGGGCCTATCCTTTATTATTATCTTCTACCTTATGAGTCATGGTGATCTTCACCTTTTCTTTTTCATTTTATCCTTTGGCAAGCTCAGCATGTTGGAAAGAACATGATATATATACCTAATTTGATGTAGGGGAGCATGAACCATTATTGTTGACCTTACCCTTGAGGTAAAAGGTTGTGGGGCAAAACTATAAGCCCCTATCTTTCTCTGTGTCCGATTAAAACTCTGTAACCACAAGTATTGCGTGAGCGTTAACAATTATGGAGGACTAAATGATAGTTGAGTATGTGGACTTGCTTTTTAGCTCTGACATAGACTCTTTCCGATGCTACGATAAATTGCAATTGCTTCAATGACTAAGATTATAGTTTGTCGGAGCCCAATAAGGTTTATGATTTATACTTTTGCATTGTGAATAGATCATCACTTGAACATAAGTAATCATATGACAAAATCTATATATGTTGCTGTTATGAGAATAATCATGATGCCTTCATGTCCATATTTTATTTTTATCGACGCCTCTACCTCTAAACATGAGGACATATTTATTGTTATCGGCTTTTCGCTTGAGGACAAGCGAGGTCTAAGCTTGGGGGAGTTGATACGTGCATTTTGCATCATGCTTTTATATCGATATTTATTGCATTATGGATTGTTATTTCACTTTATGTCACAATACTTATGGCTATTCTCTCTTATTTTACAAGGTTTACATAAGGAGGGAGAATGCCGGCAGCTGGAATTCTGGGTTGGAAAAGGAGCAAATATTAGAGACCTATTCCGCGCAACTCCAAAAGTCCTGAAACTTCACGAAACATCTTAAAATGAATAAAGAAAAATCCTTGCCAAAGATGAAGGCCAGGGGGCCCACACCCTTCTCACGAGGGTGGGGGCGCCCCCCTACCTCGTGGGCCCCCTGGTGGCTCTCCGACATCCATCTTCTCCTATATGAAGTCTTTCGATGATAAAAAAAATAAAGAAGGAACTTTTCGGGACGGGACTCCGCCGCCACGAGGCGGAACCTTGGCGGAACCAATCTAGAGCTTCGGCAGAGCTGTTCTGCCGGGGATACTTCCCTCCGGGAGGGGGAAATCATCACCATCGTCATCACCAACGCTCCTCTCATCGGGAGAGGGCAATCTCCATCAACATCTTCACTAGCACCATCTCATCTCCAAACCCTAGTTCATCTCTTGTATCCAATTCTTGTCTCAAAGTCCGGGATTGGTGCTAGTAGGTTGCTAGTAGTGTTGATTACTCCTTGTAGTTGATGCTAATTGGTTTATTTGGTGGAAGATCATATGTTCAGATCGTATATGCATATTATTACCCCTCTGATTATGAACATGAATTATGCTTTGTGAGTAATTATGTTTGTTCCTGAGGACAAGGGGGAAGTCTTGCTATGAGTAGTCATGTGAATTTGGTATTCTTTGATATTTTGATAAGATGTATGTTGCCTAGCCTCTAGTGGTGTTATGTGAATGTCGACTACATAACACTTCACCATTATTTGGGCCTAGAGGAAGGCATTGGGAAGTAATAAGTAGATGATGGGTTGCTAGAGTGATAGAAGCTTAAACCCTAGTTTATGTGTTGCTTCGTAAGGGGCTGATTTGGATCCACATGTTTCATGCTATGGTTAGGTTTACCTTAATACTTTTGTTGTAGTTGCGGATGCTTGCAATAGAGGTTAATCATAAGTGGGATGCTTGTTCAAGTAGCACTCAAGCACCGGTCCACCCACATATCAAATTATCAAAGTATCGAACGCGAATCATATGAACGTGATGAAAACTAGCTTGACGATATTCCCATGTGTCCTCAGGAGCACTTTTCCTATTATAAGAGTTTTTTCCGGCTTGTCCTTTGCTACAAAAAGGATTGGGCCACCTTGCTTCACTTTATTTACTTTTGTTACTTGTTGCTCGTTAGAATCTATCTTATCACAAAACTATCTGTTACCACTTATTTCAGTATGCAGAGAATACCTTGCTGAAAACCGCTTATCATTTCCTTCTGCTCCTCGTTGGGTTCGACACTCTTACTTATCGAAAGGACTACGATAGATCCCCTATACTTGTGGGTAGCAAAGTGATGTCTGCAAGTGCTAAAATTGTAATTAGCATAGTAGTTTGATAGAAAGATAATTTGTAACGAGCAAGTAACGATAGTAGTAACAAAAGTGCAGCAAGGTAGCCAATCCTTTTGAGGCAAAGGACAGGACAAAACGGTCTTGAGTGAGTCCGGGATTAGGGGGTCTCCGGACAGCCGGACTCTATCCTTTGGCCGGACTATTGGACTATGAAGATACAAGATTGAAGACTTCGTCCCGTGTCCGGATGGGACTCTCCTTGGCATGGAAGGCAAGCTAGGCAATACGGATATGGATATCTCATCCTTTGTAACCGACCTTGTGTAACCCTAACCCTCTCCGATGTCTATATAAACCGGAGGGTTTAGTCCGTAGGACAACATACAATCATACCATAGGCTAGCTTCTAGGGTTTAGCCTCTCCGATCTCATGGTAGATCAACTCTTGTAATACTCATATCATCAAGAATAAATCGAGCAGGACGTAGGGTTTTACCTCCATCAAGAGGGCCCGAACCTGGGTAAAACATCGTGTCCCCTGACTCCTGTTACCATCCGCCTTAGACGCATAGTTCGGGACCCCTACCCGAGATCCGCCGATTTTGACACCGACATTGGTGCTTTCATTGAGAGTTCCTCTGTGTCATCGCCGTTAGGCTTGATGGCTCCTACTATCATCGATAGTGATGCAGTCCAGGGTGAGACTTTTCTCCCCGGATAGATCTTTGTGTTCGGCGGCTTCGCACTGCGGGGAAACTCGCTTGGCCATCTGGAGCATATCGAAAGTTACGCCCCTGGCCGTCAGGTCAGGATTGGAAGCTTAAACTACAAGCCCCTATCTTTCTCTGTGTCCGATTAAAACTCTGTAACCACAAGTATTGCGTGAGCGTTAACAATTATGGAGGACTAAATGATAGTTGAGTATGTGGACTTGCTTTTTAGCTCTGACATAGACTCTTTCCGATGCTACGATAAATTGCAATTGCTTCAATGACTAAGATTATAGTTTGTCGGAGCCCAATAAGGTTTATGATTTATACTTTTGCATTGTGAATAGATCATCACTTGAACATAAGTAATCATATGACAAAATCTATATATGTTGCTGTTATGAGAATAATCATGATGCCTTCATGTCCATATTTTATTTTTATCGACGCCTCTACCTCTAAACATGAGGACATATTATTGTTATCGGCTTTTCGCTTGAGGACAAGCGAGGTCTAAGCTTGGGGGAGTTGATACGTGCATTTTGCATCATGCTTTTATATCGATATTTATTGCATTATGGATTGTTATTTCACTTTATGTCACAATACTTATGGCTATTCTCTCTTATTTTACAAGGTTTACATAAGGAGGGAGAATGCCGGCAGCTGGAATTCTGGGTTGGAAAAGGAGCAAATATTAGAGACCTATTCCGCGCAACTCCAAAAGTCCTGAAACTTCACGAAACATCTTAAAATGAATAAAGAAAAATCCTTGCCAAAGATGAAGGCCAGGGGGCCCACACCCTTCTCACGAGGGTGGGGGCGCCCCCCTACCTCGTGGGCCCCCTGGTGGCTCTCCGACATCCATCTTCTCCTATATGAAGTCTTTCGATGATAAAAAAATAAAGAAGGAACTTTTCGGGACGGGACTCCGCCGCCACGAGGCGGAACCTTGGCGAAACCAATCTAGAGCTTCGGCAGAGCTGTTCTGCCGGGGATACTTCCCTCCGGGAGGGGGAAATCATCACCATCGTCATCACCAACGCTCCTCTCATCGGGAGAGGGCAATCTCCATCAACATCTTCACTAGCACCATCTCATCTCCAAACCCTAGTTCATCTCTTGTATCCAATTCTTGTCTCAAAGTCCGGGATTGGTGCTAGTAGGTTGCTAGTAGTGTTGATTACTCCTTGTAGTTGATGCTAATTGGTTTATTTGGTGGAAGATCATATGTTCAGATCCTATATGCATATTATTACCCCTCTGATTATGAACATGAATTATGCTTTGTGAGTAATTATGTTTGTTCCTGAGGACAAGGGGGAAGTCTTGCTATGAGTAGTCATGTGAATTTGGTATTCTTTGATATTTTGATAAGATGTATGTTGCCTAGCCTCTAGTGGTGTTATGTGAATGTCGACTACATAACACTTCACCATTATTTGGGCCTAGAGGAAGGCATTGGGAAGTAATAAGTAGATGATGGGTTGCTAGAGTGATAGAAGCTTAAACCCTAGTTTATGTGTTGCTTCGTAAGGGGCTGATTTGGATCCACATGTTTCATGCTATGGTTAGGTTTACCTTAATACTTTTGTTGTAGTTGCGGATGCTTGCAATAGAGGTTAATCATAAGTGGGATGCTTGTTCAAGTAGCACTCAAGCACCGGTCCACCCACATATCAAATTATCAAAGTATCGAACGCGAATCATATGAACGTGATGAAAACTAGCTTGACGATATTCCCATGTGTCCTCAGGAGCACTTTTCCTATTATAAGAGTTTTTTCCGGCTTGTCCTTTGCTACAAAAAGGATTGGGCCACCTTGCTTCACTTTATTTACTTTTGTTACTTGTTGCTCGTTAGAATCTATCTTATCACAAAACTATCTGTTACCACTTATTTCAGTATGCAGAGAATACCTTGCTGAAAACCGCTTATCATTTCCTTCTGCTCCTCGTTGGGTTCGACACTCTTACTTATCGAAAGGACTACGATAGATCCCCTATACTTGTGGGTAGCAAAGTGATGTCTGCAAGTGCTAAAATTGTAATTAGCATAGTAGTTTGATAGAAAGATAATTTGTAACGAGCAAGTAACGATAGTAGTAACAAAAGTGCAGCAAGGTAGCCAATCCTTTTGAGGCAAAGGACAGGACAAAACGGTCTTGAGTGAGTCCGGGATTAGGGGGTCTCCGGACAGCCGGACTCTATCCTTTGGCCGGACTATTGGACTATGAAGATACAAGATTGAAGACTTCGTCCCGTGTCCGGATGGGACTCTCCTTGGCATGGAAGGCAAGCTAGGCAATACGGATATGGATATCTCATCCTTTGTAACCGACCTTGTGTAACCCTAACCCTCTCCGATGTCTATATAAACCGGAGGGTTTAGTCCGTAGGACAACATACAATCATACCATAGGCTAGCTTCTAGGGTTTAGCCTCTCCGATCTCATGGTAGATCAACTCTTGTAATACTCATATCATCAAGAATAAATCGAGCAGGACGTAGGGTTTTACCTCCATCAAGAGGGCCCGAACCTGGGTAAAACATCGTGTCCCCTGACTCCTGTTACCATCCGCCTTAGACGCATAGTTCGGGACCCCTACCCGAGATCCGCCGATTTTGACACCGACATTGGTGCTTTCATTGAGAGTTCCTCTGTGTCATCGCCGTTAGGCTTGATGGCTCCTACTATCATCGATAGTGATGCAGTCCAGGGTGAGACTTTTCTCCCCGGATAGATCTTTGTGTTCGGCGGCTTCGCACTGCGGGGAAACTCGCTTGGCCATCTGGAGCATATCGAAAGTTACGCCCCTGGCCGTCAGGTCAGGATTGGAAGCTTAAACTACACGGCCGATATCCGCGGAGACTTGATCTTCGACGGATTCGAGCCCCTGTCTTGTGCGCCACGCGGTCACGATGAGTATGATTTAGCTCTACTATCGGACAGTGTTCAGGAGATCGCACCGGCAACCGCTACGACCCTCAATTCGGATCCAGTTGCGCCATCCATGGACGGGTGGATAGACCCCGCCACGGAGGCCTCATCCTCAGCGGCGATCGAGCCGAACATCGACCTTACCATTCACGAGAGCCATGTTGACAAACTGCTGGACCCTTCTCCGGCCACGGACTCTGAACCGCCTGCGCCCATTCCTATCAAATCCGATTGGGCGCCGATCATGGAGTTTACCTCCGCGGATATTTTTCAGCACTCGCCCTTTGGCGACATACTGAACTCATTAAGGTCTCTCTCTTTGTCAGGAGGATCCTGGCCGAACTATGTCCGGCAGGATTGGGATGCGGATGACGAAGAAATTCGCCGCCCACCCACCACCCACTTAGTAGCCACTATCGATGACTTAACCGACATGCTCGACTTCGACTCCGAAGACATCGACGGTATGGACGATGATGCGGGGGTCGAAGAGGAACCATTGCCCACAGGGCACTGGACAGCCACCTCATCATATGACATATACATGGTGGACACACCCAAAGAAGGCAATGGCGACGGGTCAGCGGAGGATGACCCGTCCAAGAAGCAACCCAAGCGTCGACGTCAGCGGCGTCGCTCTAAGTCCCGCCGAGGCAAAAGCGGTGATACCGGCACCGGAGATAATAGCACTCCGGATAGTGCCGAAGACAACAACAATCCCCTCCAGCAAGGTTTAGAGCAGGAGGACGGAGAAGCCAGCCCTCCTGAGAGAGCGGCATATGGAGAAGCGGAGGATGATAATTACATGCCTCCCTCCGAAGAAGAGGCAAGCCTCGACGATGACGAATTCTTGTGCCAGAGGATCCCGTCGAATAAGAGCGCTTCAAGCGCCGGCTTATAGCCATGGCAAATAGCCTTAAGAAAAAGCAGCAACAACTTCAAGCTGATCAAGATTTGCTAGCTGACAAATGGACTGAAGTCCTTGCGGTCGAGGAATATAAACTCGAACGCCCCTCCAAGAGTTACCCAAAATGCAGGTTGCTACCCCGATTGGAGGAGGAAGCGTATGACGCGGCTGATCGTCCACCTCATGGCCGCGATAGAGAGGCATTCCAGCCAAAAGCTCAGCCTGCACCCCGACGCCATTCAAATAAAAAGGCATGGGGAAATACGCCAGACCTGCGAGACGTATTGGAGGACAAAGAAAAACATGCAAGATCAATCTACGGATCATGAGGGCGTGCCACTATGCGAGATGATAATCGTCATGTCGGATACAGTAAAAGTAAATCCGGCCGGGCCGAACACAGCGGGCAAGACTCACTTGAGCTGCGTCGCGATATAGCCCAGTACAGAGGCACCGCACACCCCTTATGCTTCACAGATGAAGTAATGGATCATCAAATCCCAGAGGGTTTCAAACCTGTAAATATAGAATCATACGACGGCACAACAGATCCTGCGGTATGGATCGAGGATTTCCTCCTGCACATCCACATGGCCCGCGGTGATGATCTACACGCAATCAAATACCTCCCACTCAAACTCAAAGGACCAGCTCGGCATTGGCTCAACAGCTTGCCAGCAGAGTCCATTGGCTGTTGGGAAGCTCTGGAAGCCGCATTCCTCGACAACTTTCAGGGCACTTATGTGCGACCACCGGATGCCGATGACCTGAGCCATATAATTCAGCAGCCAGAGGAATCGACCAGGCAATTCTGGACATGGTTCCAACCAAAAAAAAGTCAAATTGTTGACTGTCCAGATGCAGAGGCCCTAGCAGCTTTTAAGCACAACATCCGTGATGAATGGCTCGCCCTGCACCTTGGCCAGGAAAAGCCGAAATCTATGGCAGCCCTCACGACACTCATGACCTGCTTTTGTGCGGGAGAGGACAGCTGGTTGGCTCGCAGCAATAACATATCAAAGAAACATGGTACTTCGGATACCAATGACGACAACGGCAGGTCACGTCACAACAAACATAAGCGCCGCATTAATAGCGACAATACCGAGGATACGACAGTTAATGCCGGATTCAAAGGCTCTAAACCCGGTCAGCGGAAAAAGCCATTTAAAAGAAGCACACCGGGCCCGTCCAGTTTGGACCATATACTCGATCGCTCGTGTCAAATACACGGCACCCCCGACAAGCCAGCCAACCACACCAACAGGGATTGTTGGGTGTTCAAGCAGGCCGGCAAGTTAAATGCCGAAAACAAAGATAAGGGGCCACATAGCGATGACGAGGAGGAGCCCCGGCAGCCGAACACCGGAGGACAGAAGAGGTTTTCCCCACAAGTGCGGACAGTGAACATGATATACGCAACCCACATCCCCAAGAGGGAGCGGAAGCATGCGCTCAGGGACGTATATGCGTTGGAGCCAGTCGCCCCAAAGTTCAACCCATGGTCCTCATGTCCGATCACCTTTGATCGCAGGGACCACCCCACTAGTATCCATCACGGCGGATTTACCGCACTGGTCCTAGACCCAATCATTGACGGATTTCACCTCACTTGAGTCCTTATGGATGGTGGCAGCAGCCTGAACCTGCTTTATCATGACACAGTGCGCAAAATGGGTATAGACCCCTCAAGGATCAAACCCACAAAAACGACCTTTAAAGGCGTCATACCAGGTGTAGAGGCCCATTGCACAGGCTCAGTCACACTGGAAGTGGTCTTCGGATTCCCGGATAACTTCCGAAGCGAAGAGTTAATCTTCGATATAGTCCCGTTCCGCAGTGGCTATCATGCACTGCTCGAGCGAACCGCATTTGCGAGATTCAATGCGGTACCGCATTATGCATACCTCAAGCTCAAGATGCCAGGACCTCGGGAGTTCATTACAGTTAATGGAAACACAGAGCGCTCTCTCCGAACGGAGGAGCACACTGCGACCCTCGCAACAGAAGCGCAAAGCAGCCTCTTAAGGCAATCCACTAGTTCGACAATTAAGGACCCGAACACCTTCAAGCGCGCCCGGAGTAATGGGCAACAGGACCGCCTGGCACGTTCCGAGCTCGCATAGCAATGTGCCCCCCACCTCGGCCCAAGCCAAACGGCGAAATCCGTGCCACGCGTACATAATTACCCATTAAAAATACCATGGGCACAGGTAGGGAGGGGGCACGACTATGGCACGCTCCAAGACGCGGCTTAAACCACACTAGGGGCTTCCCGCCTTGTTATTTTTCTCTTTCAGAACTTTAATCTCTGGAAACCCTGTCCGACAGCATAATTGTCGAACACACAATGCAGCAACCAAGGAGGCAGAAAGCTACGTCACACCATGGAACTCCCAGGTGGATTACGATAACGAGTGAAATACTTGCTTTAATACTATTCCTCAGCTTGCCCTTGGAGGGGACATAGTCCTACTTTTTGCTTATCGCATTACCTGTATCATTCTGCTTTAACGCACCTTTTTGAATAAACAATGCATAGCATTAAGACTATTATTGCATTCTTCTTATATATATATATATATATACATCTGGGCTATTCTGTTACTAGTAACATAATATTATTCTCTTACCCTTTTTGAACTGACAGTTTCAGATGGTTGTACTGATGTTTTTCGAAGCGGTTGAACTGATGCTTTCAGTTGTGTTTAACAGATCGTCTTCTTTAGTTCAAAAACTTTTTTGTAATTTTTTTGTCGGAACATGGCGTGTAATATATCGTTGGAAAGCTCTTGACAACCATATTTCAAGTATGTTGAATGTTTTTGCAAAATAATTATGATTTAAGAGCAGTTTTGAAAAAACATTTTTTTTTCAAAACTGAAAACGTGAATCGTATTTTGGACTCAATTTTAAACGGTTTGTCGGAATTGAGCAAATAAGATGGTGTTGGAAAGCTGGTGAAAATCTGCATCTTCCATATATGTATTGTTTTTTCTAATTCTATATGATTTAAAAGTAATTTGAAAAATGATGAAATTTTGGGCGAAATGTATTTTCACGATTTTTTGCAAACAGTTTGTCGGATTGACGCAAATGATACGGCGTTGGAAAGCTATGTAAAATGCGCAACTTTTTCTTATAGAAATGTTTTTATAATTCCTTACGGTTTAAAAACAAATTCGAATACGGTCAAATTTGATTTTGAACGCGATTTTTTTAAAAAGTTTGTCGAAATATGGCAAATAATATACCGTTGGATAGCTATCGAAAATGCAAAACTTAGTCATGTTGAACGTTTTCTCTACTTCGCAACCGTTTAAGAGTACTTTTGAATACGGGATGATGGATCCTGCTGTTTTCTCGTGTGAAAAACAGAGTAGTCGTACTCATATATATGTATGTTTGTACTGAGCTATTTTTTGTAGAGTAATTTTAAATGGTTCCGAAAAAGGGTACTTATACTAATGCTTGCATGGGTTTGTACTAAGCGTGTTTTCACTAACTAGACTTTGCTCTGTTTTTTTGGTAATATTTTTCTCGTAAGTTTTCAACGGTTTACTGTATCGTCGCCCCTATACTTGTATGGTTTGTATCATCGAACTGAATGATATTTTATTCAAAAAGAAAATGTGTTTGTTTTGTTTCCTTTTTTTAACTCAACATTTTTTTGACAACGTTGTTCTGAACTTCTCTTTTTACGACTTGTACTGAGGTACTTACTAAGCAGGATTTTCATGGGGTTTCTTTTTTTGCTTGAACTTTACAATTCGAATTTCTGCCATTTCTTTTATTCCGAATGGACCATCATTTTTAACTCGTACTGAGGTACTTACTACGCCCGAACTGGGGTGGTTGTCGCGTGTCTCAGCGTGTTTTGAACTCGATGATATTTTTTCATCAATTTACTGCCCATTTTTTTCATCACACTTGAGAGAGTGATTAATAGGTTTACTTACTGGCCAGTAACACATGAACTCCTCAGGCAATAATACATGAACTACTAGGAACATAAATTTTCATCGAGCACTTGAAAACATAAAACATTACATAAAAAGAAGCACCGAACAGTGAATGTAAAAATAACTCCCACATCCATCATATACTGGGAGCTTCCACTTGAATAGGAAAATTTGTTTATCCCTCACCAATTAAAACACGAAACCTGAAGAAAAGAAGTATTGGTTTCTCATTGACATAATAACAAACAGGAGCACAAAATCATAGTTTTTCATCAATGTCAGCATGATGCATCGTTGCATTTTTTCGTTGTTGTTGTTGTTGTTGTTGTTGTTGTCTTCCTTGACTATTGAAAGTGCTCTTCTTGGTCATTTATTGTCATGGCCAATAACGCCTGAAAGTGCTCTTCCAGGTCTCCACTCTCCCGAAATCCCTAAAACATTAAAAATGAACAAATTTACACAACGAATATAGAAATGCACAAATGAATCTCCTCCTCAAGATCAGTGATGAAGGATGCAATAAATATCATCGACCAAATGCCAAAGCGTATTATAAATGAGATACATGCTTCTCAAGCTTTAACCAAGGCAAAAAAATTGATTTTTTAATGCATTATAGGCAAGAACGGATCCAAGTCAGTACTGCTGCGATTTATTCCATCGAACCACTACGAAAGTTTCTCTATACTGTTACGCTTTTAACACACAAGTATCGAACTGTTTGCTGCCTTTCCATTATGAATTGATGGCGTAATACATGTTGAACTGTTATTCAAGAGCGAAATTCAGAAATACATATATATTGGCATACTCCAAACAAGTGCATTTTCAGGAACAAAACTTTCTGAATCTTCTATACAAAAGAACTTGAACAATCAGTCCAAAACATAATTCAAGTTGAACGATCATTTTCCTTACCGAGTGTTAAGGAAAATGAAATTCTTTGTCCAATGACAACGTAAGAGTCACGACCAGTAATCACAAACAACACTAGCTTGACCGCCTGTCATGTGTGTGCAGCAAGGGGAGGAAATACTCAGATGCTATATGTGTAGAGACAACAAGCTCACGCATAGAAGACAATGGACGACTCACGCAGTAGGTCTTGAACTGCTCGCCTGTTGCCACCGATGGCTATGGATCATGCAAAATCCTGACCAAAAGATCACATTTATTTTCACGAAACTAATCTCTTCAACTTTCTCCATGATAATCTTCAAACCTCCTACAAGAATAGTCATTGTTTTAGACTCCACATGAATACTTACAATCAATGATCACAAACATTTATGGAACATTCTTTTAAAAAGTTCAAGAGATTAGTTTTAAAAAGAACCCCACAAGCTGATATAAGTACATGTTAAAAGGATAATCAAGTTCATGTATGTTAACCAGGAGAAGTTCAAAAATAAACTTTTAAAAAGTTTGTATTAGAAAGATGTATTCTTCATAACGTCTGGTGAGGAGGACCATACATGGAAGGAATGTAGTTGCAGCCTGCAGGACTTACCGCATGCAGGGCACACTAGTACTGATGAATTTTTCCTTGCAGTACATATCTTGGAAACCATTTAGTTTAGCTATCAACATCAGCACACATGCTCGCATGCCACAGGAGGCGCCCATGCATGCACCGGCGGACGCACACGACAAGCCCACAACATGCACACACGCGCCAATTGGCACATCAGAAGTGACCTGCACTTCATTAGATGCACCTATATGAAAAACCACTTAGATCACAATTTCCGATCAAAAAATTTACTATAGACAAAACCAAGCCGTGTGCAAGACATAATTGCAAAATATAATCATCATGTATGTTGTATGGATCAACTACTAACATATATCAACAAAAAAAGATCGACACATATACTGCATTGCACACACACACACCATATTGTTATATGTATTTTTCACGAACTGAGGATAGTTCATGTATTGAACTAGGAAAACCAGACGTGATTTCTTGCTTCAACGCATGGTTGCTATTTTTTATTTGATGCATGTTGCATTATAGAACTACCACTAGTTTGCAAGTTGAACATTTTGGTACTTCTAATTTCTTTTTTTGCATAGTTTACTGGCAGAATCTTCACGACAAAACAACACATCTGCATTGATTATGCACTACAAGAATTAACAAATAGAAAGGAAAGTGGTGAGAGATTTCATTTGAACAAAAGAGTAGTCCAAATATATCACCCAAACAGGTTCTAAGAAATTTGCACAAGCAAGCAGCACAACAGAGAGAAAGTCGTGTATGGCTATCAGGCACACCTTCTATATGTAGAAGGACACTAGTAAGGGTCTCAAGAATCAACTACATTTTCAATCAACTCGATATTCATCAGTACTAGCATGATTTCACAAGAAATTCAATATTGTAGCCGCACACGCACCAAACTTACAGTATACGGAGATATGAGGACGAGATGACGAAAGCTGACCTTTAGTAGATGGCAAAGAACGGCCGACGACATCAATTGTTTTTTCCTTAAAACACACAACACTTTTTTGGAATGTATCAGTACAAGCTGAGATTTTCATCAAACTTGCTAATTAGTACTCATGTACTTACTGGGACCACACATATCCTAATATTAGTACTCATGTACTTATTGTGGCCTGCACTCAGCTCCTTGAGCGACCGGCCACAAAACAAGAAGTTGTACTGTTAAGCAGGAGGTCCTCAACCCCGTGACTCCTCCAGCAGGCTTTTATATACCCAAAATGCATCTTCTCGTCAGTCCAATTCATGTACTGTGAACAGAGGAAGGAAAGATCAGCAAGTTCAATGTTTTCAGGCACTAAGGATCCATGAAGTTCAAAACTAGAGGAAACTAGAGGAAAGGCTCTAACCTCCACCAAGTGCAGTAGCCGAGCCACGCTGCAGCAGGAGAGCGACAACATACTCGAACGGGCGTTGCTGGTGGGAACCAGCGGGATCCAGATTGCTGTTTTTGCGATGAACGGCCTGCGGAGGTGGCGTTGAACGGCCTGCGGAGGTGGCTGTGATCGGCTGGGGCGCACCTAAAGACATTCCAACATAAAAATATATATCTTAGTGTTACAAGAGATAATACAAGCAAAGATGCATTCCGTTTATACGAGCAAATGAAAAGAAATTCAGCCATACAAGCCTAATGAGTTATTGTTGTTTGTATTGCCCAAAAAGAAATGAAAAATCACATGTAATTTCCAGGAGGGAAGAAAATTTTGAACTCTTTTGCAAGTGTATGTGATAAACAGATACAACGTATCCATTGAACTGATATGTTTTTTGTCAATGAACTTTTGTGATATAGGAACTTGAATTTGTACCAATAGTTTATGTTTACCATGTCAAAAGAAAACAACATGCATATATATTAATCTGCTAGTCAACACATCAACAAGCACGACACCAACATGCAACAATGGCTATATCTCTGATGCAAACTTAATTTGAGCAGAAAATGTTCATATTTTGACACCTTGAAACCACTAGCTACAGTTTTTTTGCTTCCAATTTTTGAACTGAGCAAAATTATGATTTTTTTGCTCCCAACCTCCTGGATATATATTTTCGAACTGATGTTTTTCTGTCATTGAACTGATGTAATTTTTATATTTCAATTTTTGTAAAATATGTAGTTGAACTTATAGATTTCCATTTGTAAGTTTTGCTCTTATAAATATCATGTGTGTTTGTTTATGTATTGAAAACGGAATACATACTGAACTTAACAATATGGAAACAACAATACTTGCTACTTGTTCTCTCTTTGTTGCCATATAGTTAGAGCTTACAGCCACATGAGCAAAATATTTTATCGTACTTTGTAATAATCTGACATATAGTATAAAACCAAACTGGGTTTTAACACATGCAATTGAACTTTTTCTGTATGTTTTTTTGAACTGATGACATATATACATGGTGAACTACAGAGCATCAATTTGGTAGTAAACAAGATTCACATTTTTAGAATCAGGAGATGGACCGAACTAATTGTAATAGGCACGATGAACTGATTTTGCAGATAAAAATCTAGTTTCTAGGTACGATGGACTGCAGGAGAAAAACGGGACACTTTGATTGAAAGTGACTGGTTTCTTCAATTGAGCAGGTACCCGAGCGGCGTGGTGCTAGGGGCGGCGCACAGCGGCGGACTGCTGCTCGCAACTAACTCGACCATCTCGAGGCCATGGGGTTGAACTGAGGACAGCTATGGGAGTAGGGAGCATCGAGCGCAGCGGGTAGTGGCGCATACCTAGGTGAAGCGGGAAGACTGGCTGCTTTGGGCCCAGGGGTTGGAGGCCGTCTTCAGCCATGGCGAGCACCGGTGTGCGCCTACCTCAGTCGCGGAGAATCTTGCGCCTCCACACTTCCCCGCCGCGCCGGGCCCCTGCAACCATGGGCGAGATCCAGGAGGTTGGCCGCGGGCGCCATGTCCGGGGGCGGGCACAGGCGGCTTCCTGAGGCCCGAAGATGGTGGAGGTGGGGCGCAATTTTTTTCCTCTAGAGTTTGTACTGATATGAATCATTTTGCTGAACCACTACAAATTTTTGCGTATTGAATCACTATATAACTTAGAACATCAACTCCACAATGGTTTTTCTTTGAACTTTGGATCACTTTTTTTTCCTGAACCACGTGTGTACCAAGAAAAACAACAAAGGAAAAAGAAATGACAAGTATGAACGGATGCATATACACACATCAAACTGTTTCTGCATTTCATTATTATCCGGTGATATAATACATATTTAACTGCTATACCATTAGTAAATTCACAATTACATGACACTTTTTTAGAGCAATCTAGTAAGCATTGCATGGAGTACATCAAATATTGGGAGCAATTTTAACAAGTACTTATCTAATTTTGCATGTGCACAATACCACCAAGGTTGAACTTTTTGAGTTCTGATTTTTGAACCTCCCAGTAGTAATACATGTACTGAGCGGCACATGATTATGTTGTTGAGCAGCTGATCTACAGAGACAAAAAGCACTCCTATAGTGCACAGACAAAATCATGATAAAAAGTGGAAGCAAGAAGCAATCAGTAGGAGCACGTACACTTCATATTCTAAGGGGCACCACTAGGAGCACTAGCCTTTTTCTCTTTGTTGCTATACGAACAGGTGCGCACATCCTGTCTTTTTTAAAGCGTTGAAGTCTCATGGACAAAGCATCAAATGGGTTTCAGGCAATCCAGTGCTCTCTCTCAGCTATTTGCTAAATGAACATAGAACATGCCGCGGGTTTCATTTCGAACTTGCCTGGAAGTAATACTTGTACTCTAGTCCAAGTACCAGTATAATGCTTATAGTCTGTAAACAAAAAAGATGCAGAATTTACAAACAAAAAGTTCAAATAAAAGTTAAAACAATAGAGAAACTATGAAGCAAATAGCATCAGTGATCTTCTAACTGAAGCACCATATTGTACTAATATTTTTTTGTCAATGAACTTCTGCAATTTAGGTACTAGAACTCACTGATGCTATTTACTCTTTGTTTTTAAGGCATTTTCAGTACATGCCAAACATTTGTTGTTTAAACACATCCACAGGTTAAATGGATCAGTACATGATGAACAATGTCAGTTTTCAGAAGCAAAACTTGCACTGAATCGGTTAAACTTCTTTTTGCCGAGCTACTATTTTTTATATATAGCAACACTATTTTTTTGAACAGACACATTGAAGCGTTTCTGGGGTTCTTAATGAGTTGATGATAGAAAACATGTTGAACTCAAATTTTGGGCTTACAGAACTGCCAAATGTTTTGGGTTCTTCTATCAACCTTTTTCTTATCTGTTTCTGGACTCCAATCCACAATTACAATACACACATGTACTACACAACAGTGTGTATTTGTACTATTCATAACAACGAATTAACCAAAAAAACAACTAATTTATGAAGGAAAAAGTTTTTGAACTTGGTTTGAGCTTCATCTCTTCATATTTTTTGAACTCATGCAGCATGTATACTTGAACTCGCGTGACATTTTATTCAGTTGAAAGAAGCTAATTTTTGAACTCCTGCGGCTAACATACCTGGACACACGGATAGGGGGTGGAGGCGACTGCTCCAGCAAGGGCTGCGGGTTGGTCAGCTTCCCTACTGACCAGCATGTTCATGTGTTTTCTTGTTACTGTGTACACCATGTTGTTGCTCAACAACAAAATAGAGCTTGATTTATATCAACAAAGAAAAAGTTGGCCGAAAATTTTGTTCATTGCATCTAGACAAATTTATAAGTTATAACATGAGATATCCTATCAGACGCGGAACTGAAAATCACGAAAAATGTGAACTGAAAATTACGGAAAATTTGAACACCTTCAATAGATAAACTCTATTGGATCGCTTAGCTCTTTCTTGCTGCCTCCACCTGCAATTGAAAATTATTTCCATGTTAGAGCTGAGGACTGCTACGTCTCGAGCTAGCGTTGGTTTTCCTCGAAGAGGAGGGGGTGATCCAGCACAGTAGCGTAAGTATTTCCCTTAGTTTTTGAGAACCAAGGTATCAATCCAGTAGGAGGTCACGCGCAAGTCCCTCGTACCTGCACAAAACGGTAGCAACTCGCAACCAACGCTTAGGGGTTGTCAATCCCTTCACGGTCACTTACGAGAGTGAGATCTGATAGAGATAATATTTTTGGTATTTTTGGTATAAAGATGCAAAGTGAAAGGTAAAAGCAAAACAAGTAAACTAAAGTAATGGAGATTGATATGATGAGAATAGACCCGGGGGCCATAGGTTTCACTAGTGGCTTCTCTCAAGAGCATAGATATTCTACGGTGGGTGAACAAATTACTGTTGAGCAATTAATAGAATTGAGCATTGTTATGAGGTTATCTAGGTATGATCATGTATATAGGCATCACGTCCGTGACAAGTAGACCGACTCCTTCCCGCATCTACTACTATTACTCCACTCACCGACCGCTATCCAGCATGCATCTAGAGTATTAAGTTAAAAACAGAGTAACGCCTTAAGCAAGATGACATGATGTAGAGGAATAAATTCATGCAATATGATAAATACCCCATCTTGTTATCCTCGATGGCAACAATACAATACGTGCCTTGCAACTCTTTCTGTCACTGAGTAAGGACACCGCAAGATTGAACCCAAAGCTAAGCACTTCTCCCATTGCAAGAACTACCAATCTAGTTGGCCAAACCAAACGGATAATTCGAAGAGACTTGCAAAGATAACTCAATTATACATAAAAGAATTCAGAGAAGATTCAAATATTATTCATAGATAAGTTGGACCATAAACCCACAATTCATCGGTCTCAACAAACACACCGCAAAAAGAAGATTACATCGAATAGATCTCCACGAGAGAGGGGGAGAACATTGTATTGAGATCCAAAAAGAGAGAAGAAGCCATCTAGCTACTAGCTATGGACCCGAAGGTCTGAAGTAAACTACTCACACTTCATCGGAAGGGCTATGGTGTTGATGTAGAAGCCCTCCGTGATGGATGCCCTCTCCGGCGGAGCTCCGGAACAGGCCCCAAGATGGGATCTCGTGGATACAGGAAGTTGCGGCAGTGGAATTAGGTTTTTTTTGGCTCCCCTGGTCTAATGGGGGTACATAGGTATATATAGGAGGAAGGAGCATGTCCGTGGAGCTCCGAGGGGCCCACGAGGCAGGGGGCGCGCCCAGGGGGGCGCCCTCCACCCTCGTGACATCCCCAGAGACTTCTTGGAGTAGGGTCCAAGTCTCCTGGATCACGTTCGGTGAGAAGATCACGTACCCGAAGGTTTCATTCCATTTGGACTCCGTTTGATATTCTGTTTCCTCGAAATACTGAAATAAGCAAAAAACAGCAATTCTGGGCTGGGCCTCCGGTTAATAGGTTAGTCCCAAAAATAATATAAAAGTGGAAAATAAAGCCCAATATAGTCCAAAACAATAGATAAAGTAGCATGGAGCAATCAAAAATTATAGATACGTTGGAGACGTATCAGGCATCCCCAAGCTTAATTCCTGCTCGTCCTCGAGTAGGTAAATGATAAAAAGAGAATTTTTGATGCGGAGTGATACTTTGGCATAATTTCAATGTAAATCTTCTTAATGATGGTATGAATATTCAGATCCGAAAGTTTCAAGACAAAAGTTCATATTGACATAAAAATGATAATACTTCAAGCATACTAATCAAACAATTATGTCATCTCAAAATAACATGGCCAAAGGAAGTTCATCCCTACAAAATCATATAGTTAGGCTATGCTTCATTTTCATCACACAAAGATGTTCCCAACTTCTATACCCCCGATGACAAGCCAAGCAATAGTTTCATACTCAAATAATCTCAAACTTTTTCAACCTTCACGCAATACATGAGCGCGAGCCATGGACATAGCACTATGGGTGGTATAGAATATGATGATGGGGATTGTGTGGAGAAGACAAAAAAGGAGAAAGTCTCACATCAACGAGGCTAATAAATGAGCTATGGAGATGCCCATCAATTGATGTTAATGCAAGGAGTAGGGATTGCCATGCAACGGATGCACTAGAGCTAAGAATGCTCAACAAAAGAAAACTAGTGGGTGTGCATCCAACTTGCTTGCTCATGAAGACCTAGGGCATTTTGAGGAAGCCCATCGTTGGAATATGCAAGCCAAGTTCTATAATAAAAAATTCCCACTAGTATGAACAAGACAACTTATGAGACTCACTATATGAAAATCATGGTGCTACTTTGAAGCACAAGTGTGGAAAAAGAGATAGTAGCATTGCCCTTTTTATTTTCTCTTTTTTGGGGGCCTTTATTTTTTCTTTTTGGCCTTTCTCTCTCTCTCTCTCTCTCTCTCTCTCTCTCTCTCTTTTGATTGGGCAGTGCTCTAACAATGATGATCATCACACTTCTATTGATTACAACATAATGATCACAACTCGATACTAGAACAAGATATGACTCTATATGAATGCCTCTGGTGGTGTACCGGGATGGTGCAATGAATCAAGAGTGACATGTATGAAAATAATGCATGGTGGCTTTGCCACAAATACGATGTCAACTACAAGATCATGCAATGGCAATATGACAAAAGTAAAGCATGTCATGATGATGATGATGATGGAAGTTGCATGGCAATATATCTCGGAATGGCTATGGAAATGCCATGATAGGTAGGTATGGTGGCTGTTTTGAGGAAGATATAGGGAGGTTTATGTGTGAAAGAGCGTATCATATCACGGGGTTTGGATGCACCGGCGAAGTTTGCACCAACTCTCAATGTGAGAAAGGGCAATGCACGGTACCGAAGAGGCTAGCAAATGGCGGAAAGGTAAAAGTGCGTATAATCCATGGACTCAACATTAGTCAAAATAACTCATATACTTATTGCAAAAATTTAGAAGTCATCAAAAATCAAGTACTACGCGCATGCTCCTAGGGGGATAGATTGGTAGGAAAAGACCATCGCTCGTCCCCGACCGCCACTCATAAGGATGCACAAGCCAGGTACACTTCATGTTTCAAATTTGTTACACAACTAGCATGACTATGATATTATCACCTCCATATCTCAAAACAATTATCAAGCATCAAACTTATCTTAGTATTCAACCCACTAAAAAGAAAGTTTCACATATCTTGAATACCAAGTATATTAACATTAAGCAAATTACCATGCTATTAATGACTCTCAAAATAATCTAAGCGAAGCATGAGAGATCAAGTTTCTTTAAAACAAACCACCACCGTGCTCTAAAAGATCTAAGTGAAGCACTAGAGCAAAAATTATCACGCTCAAAAGGTATAAGTGAAGCACATAGAGTATTCTAACAGATTTCAACTCATACATGGCTCTCTCAAAAGGTGTGTACAACAAGGATGATTGTGGTAGACTAACAAGCAAAGACACAAATAATACAAGACGCTCCAAGCAAAACACATATCATGTGGTGAATAAAAATATAGCTCCAAGTAAATTACCGATGGAAGTGGACGAAAGAGGGGATGCCTTCCGGGGCATCCCCAAGCTTTGACTTTTTGGTGTCCTTGTATTATCTTGGGGGTGCCATGGGCATCCCCAAGCTTTGACTTTTGGGTGTCCTTGTATTATCTTGGGGGTGCCATGGGCATCCCCAAGCTTAGGCTCTTGCCACTCCTTGTTCCATAATCCATCAAAAGAATTCACCCAAAACTTGAAAACTTCACAACACAAAACTCAATAGAAATCTCGTGAGCTCCGTTAGAGAAAGAAAACAAAAGACTACTTTAAGGTACTGTAGTGAACTTGTTCTTTATTTGTATTGGTGTTAAACCTACTGTATTCCAACTTCTCTATGGTTTATAAACTATTTTACTAGCCATAGATTCATCAAAATAAGCAAACAACACACGCAAAACAGAATCTGTCAAAAACAGAACAGTCTGTAGTAATCTGTTACTAACGCAAACTTATGGAACCCAAAAAATTCTACCAAAATTAGACGACCTGGGCAATTTGTTTATTGATCAGCAGCAATTGGAATCACTATTTTATCACATTCTGGTGATTTTTGACAATTCGGGCACTGAGTGCAAATATTCTGGAAATTACAGCAAGATCAAATAACTATCTTCCAAGAAGATCTAATAGATTTAACTTGGCACAAACAATAATTAAAAGATAAAACCACATATAAACAAAATCTAGATGGATTATTTATTCCTAAACAGAACCAAAAACAAAAAACACAAAATAAAATGGGGTTGCCTCCCAACAAGCGCTATCGTTTAACGCCCCTAGCTAGGCATAAAAGTAAGGATAGATCTAGGTATTGTCATCTTTAATAGGCAATCCATAAGTGGCTCTCATGATAGATTCGTATGTAATTTTATTTTCTTTCTAGGAAAGTGTTCCATGCCCTTCTTTAAGGGAAATTGGAATTTAATATTCCCTTCCTTCATATCAATAATTGCACCAATCGTTCTAAGGAAAGGTCTACCAAGAATAATAGGACATGAAGGATTGCAATCTATATCAAGAACGATAAAATCTATGGGCACATAATTCCTATTTGCAACAATAAGAACATCATTAATTCTTCCCATAGGTTTTTTAATAGTGGAATCCGCAAGATGCAAGTTTAGAGAGCAATCATCAAAGTCACGGAAATCTAACAAATCACACAAAGCTTTGGGGATAGTAGAGACACTAGCACCCAAATCACACAAAGCATGAAACTCATAATTTTTAATTTTAATCTTAATTGTAGGTTCCCACTCATCATGGAGTTTTCTAGGGATAGAAACTTTCAACTCAAGCTTTTCTTCATAAGATTGCATTAAGGCGTCAACAATGTGTTCGGTAAAGGCCTTATTTCGACTATAAGCATGAGGAGAATTTAACACGGATTGCAACAAGGAAATACAATCAATTAAAGAGCAATTTTCATAGTTAAATTCCTTGAGATCCAAAATAGTGGGTTTAGCAATATCTAGATTTTTATTTCTTTCAATCCTTTTTTTATCAATTTCATCATCAGGATCTAAAAACTCAGAATTCTTAGAACGCCTTCTAGGTAAGGGAAGATCATAATCAGATTCATCAAGATTCATATTGCAAAACAAAGATTTAATAGGGGACACATCAATAACTTTCAGATCTTCATCTTGATTTTCATAGTTATTCGGTTTAGCGGCCATCTTATTGACTAAGGTGGCTTGCATATCCGAAATTTCAGCGGTCATTTTTTCAAGATGAGCAATTTGGGCTCTTACACCATCAAATTATTTGGACATATCATCGAACTCTTTATTCATATAACTCATAAAACTCTTTTGTTCCTTAAGCTCGTTTCTAAAGAAATTATTATGCTCAAATTGCAAGACCATAAACTTCTTGACATTGTTTTCGATATCTTCTAGCCTTTTAAGGTGAAGATCACCAAAATTAGGTAAGGCCATCATGACAAACAAGCAAGCAAACTAACACACGAGCAAACAAAAGGCAAAGGGAAAGAGAGGGCAAATAAAACGGCAAGGGTGAAGTGGGGGAGAGGAAAATGAGAGGCAAATGGCAAATAATGTAATGCGAGAGATAGAGATTGTGATGGGTACTTGGTATGTTGATTTTTGCGCAGACTCTCCGGCAACGGCGCCAGAAATGGCTCGTTGACGGGAGAGTAAATCTTGACTTGACTTGGCGTAGGCCTCCCCGGCAACGGCGCCAGAAATCCTTCTTGCTACGTCTCGAGCTAGCGTTGGTTTTCCCCGAAGAGGAGGGGGTGATGCAGCACAGTAGCGTAAGTATTTCCCTCAGTTTTTGAGAACCAATGTATCAATCCAGTAGGAGGTCACGCGCAAGTCCCTCGTACCTGCACAAAATGGTAGCAACTCGCAACCAACGCTTAGGGGTTGTCAATCCCTTCACAGTCACTTACGAGAGTGAGATCTGATAGAGATAATGTTTTTGGTAATTTTGGTATAAAGATGCAAAGTGAAAGGTAAAAGCAAAACAAGTAAACTAAAGTAATGGATATTGATATGATGAGAATAGACCCGGGGGCCATAGGTTTCACTAGTGGCTTCTCTCAGGAGCATAGATATTCTACGGTGGGTGAACAGATTACTGTTGAGCAATTAATAGAATTGAGCATTGTTATGAGGTTATCTAGGTATGATCATGTATATAGGCATCACGTCCGTGACAAGTAGACCGACTCCTGCTTGCATCTACTACTATTACTCCACTCATCGACCGCTATCCAGCATGCATCTAGAGTATTAAGTTAAAAACAGAGTAACGCCTTAAGCAAGATGACATGATGTAGAGGAATAAATTCATGCAATATGATAAATACCCCATCTTGTTATCCTCGATGGCAACAATACAATACGTGCCTTGCAACTCTTTCTGTCACTGAGTAAGGACACCGCAAGATTGAACCCAAAGCTAAGCACTTCTCCCATACAAGAACTACCAATCTAGTTGGCCAAACCAAACGGATAATTCGAAGAGAGTTGCAAAGATAACTCAATCATACATAAAAGAATTCAGAAAAGATTCAAATATTATTCATAGATAAGTTGGATCATAAACCCACAATTCATCTGTCTCAACAAACACACCGCAAAAAGAAGATTACATCGAATAGATCTCCACGAGAGAGGGGGAGAACATTGTATTGAGATCCAAAAGGAGAGAAGAAGTCATCTAGCTACTAGCTATGGACCCGAAGGTCTGAAGTACACTACTCACACTTCATCGGAAGGGCTATGGTGTTGATGTAGAAGCCCTCCGTGATGGATGCCCTCTCCGGCGGAGCTCCGGAACAGGCCCCAAGATGGGATCTCGTGGATACAGGAAGTTGCGACGGTGGAATTAGTTTTTTTGGCTCCCCTTGTCTAATGGGGGTACGTAGGTATATATAGGAGGAAGGAGCACGTCGGTGGAGCTCCGAGGGGCCCACGAGGCAGGGGGCGCACCCAGGGGGGCGCCCTCCACCCTCGTGACCTCCCCGGAAACTTCTTGGAGTAGGGTCCAAGTCTCCTGGATCACGTTCGGTGAGAAGATCACGTTCCCGAAGGTTTCATTCCGTTTGGACTCCGTTTGATATTCTGTTTCCTCGAAATACTGAAATAGGCAAAAAAACAACAATTCTGGGCTGGGCCTCCGGTTAATAGGTTAGTCCCAAAAATAATATAAAAGTGGAAAATAAAGCCCAATATAGTCCAAAACAGTAGATAAAGTAGCATGGAGCAATCAAAAATTATAGATACGTTGGAGACGTATCAAGGACAGAGATAAAATTTTGGTGAAAGCCTGGCACAAAGCACTTGACACGAGCAAGCACATACCTCGGCCCTGTCCTCATGTACGATGTACACTTTGGGATGGTTTTGAGAACGACCATGAGTGGTGAGTGTGAACGGCCTGTGGTGGTGGCTGTGGACGGCCAGCATCGTCTGTGTGGGTCTGGTGGGCCTTAGAGGCAAGCTGTCACAGGAGGTCGTTGACGGCGATTTGTGCCGGCAGGGAGCCATGGCTGTTCTGGAGATCAGGAGTTGTCAAAGGAGGCAGACTCCTGAGTTGCAGCATCGAACGACTTGGCGCCGTCTCGTTGAACGGCCTGGGGTGGCGACAGTGAACGGCCGGGGCGTTGCAGCGATGAAGGCTCACCAGCGGAATGAGGTAGCATGGTGGAGGGATTGGAGTGAGCTCGGCCACGAGCACAGTCGCCATGAGATGAACTGGACGAAGTGCTGAACATCAATGGAGGTGAGGAGGTGCTTGGCTGGAGCAAGGCGGATAAAGGAGAGATAGCGGCGGCGCGGGGAGGATGTCGTTTGGGTGGCCCTGGTGGCGATGGATGGTTTTGGGCGGCGCGATCTGGGGCAAGGCAAAGGCGACAGCTCGATCTGTGGTTGGAGTGCGGGGCGATGGCTGGATCCGAGGGAGAAGGTGGGGAGCGACGGCCGGATCCAAGGGAGAAGTTGGGGCGGCGGCCGGAGCTAAGGGAGAAGGTGGGGGCGGTGGCCAGAGCCGAGGGAGAACGTGTGGGGCAGCGGCCGGAGCTAAAGGAGAAGGTGGGGACAGGGCTGCGCACTGGGGGAGAGGGGAGGCCGCGACGGCGTGCTGGGGGAGGGGGAGACAGCGGCGGCGCGCTGGGGTAGGGGGAGGCCGTGGCGGCGCGCTGGTGAAAGGGGAGGTCGCGACGGTGCACTGGGGGAGCGAATCAGGTCGGCGGGGTAGTTTAGGTGTGCTTTTTTAGCTGGTAGTTCCTCGGATCGCTCCTTATAGGGGCGAGGGGTAACAGAATAATATTCTGTTACTAGTAATAGAATAGCCCTGTCCTATATATATATATATATATATATATATATATATATATATATATGTTCATTCATGACATCCAGCACCCGTACACTCTGGTACGGCCAATATGCTAGGGGCTTAAGCATACCCCATCATACGGCGTGAGAAGTCCGAACACTTACGACAGTGCGGCACCCCAAACTTATAGCATTATATGCATCAGCTCCGAATCATGTCTTGGGTCAATAGTTGGGTTTGCCCGGCTCCCATGTTTTGGTACCTTACGTTCCTCTATATCGGCTAAGGTAGCACTGGGAGAACTACTGCGATTGTGCCCCAGTTCTGCTGGGCTAAGCACCTCAGTAGAGAAAGCTAAAACTGACTGTCATAATAAGGCGAGAGACTGGTCGCTGTTCGAGAGGTTTCGAGTCCCTAAAGACTTATGCCGCTTAGAGTGAGGAGTCGGCCCTGTCCGGCTTAAGGCGTGTATCGCGCCCCAAATTCGGCCTTCCGAATACTAGGGGCTTCGCCGAAATTTAAAATTATAGAATTCTATGGCTAAGTGAGAGTGATAACGCATTATAGTCCGATTGCCTTGTT
This sequence comes from Triticum aestivum, assembly GCF_018294505.1. Classification (NCBI taxonomy): domain Eukaryota; kingdom Viridiplantae; phylum Streptophyta; class Magnoliopsida; order Poales; family Poaceae; genus Triticum; species Triticum aestivum. Next base: position 479,128,914 of record NC_057794.1, read on the forward strand.
CGTTGTGCTGAGCACCTTCCTCGAAGGACCCAACAATGGGAACAAGAGTGCTCAGGTTTATCCCGAACACCCCAGCACTCGTGGCGTGGGGGCAGCAGCCGATGACTAGCCATCTCTCAGATTTGATAAACAGCCGAACAGAAGGTAATATTTTAAATTCAGACAAGCGTTGCATAGCGCATATGAACAAGTTTTCATAAATACAGGATTACACGAGCAAGTTCACTCAAATATTACATCTTTTGTACACTCGTCCGCTACGAGACGGGCACCCTTCAGGACACCCTCATAGTACATCTCGGGGTGGCGATGCTCCTTGCCCGCCGGTGGCCCTTCCTTAATCAGCTTCACGGCGTCTAGCTTGGCCCATTGCACCTTCACACGGGTGAAATCCCGACGTGCACCTTCGATGCAGATGGACCGCTTGATGACTTCCAGCCGTGGGCAGGCATCCACAAGCTGCCTCACCAGGCTGAAGTAGCTGTTGGGAAGGGCGTCGCCAGGCCACACCCGGACTATAAAGCCCTTCATGGCCTGTTTGGCCGCCTTGTGTAGCTCAACCAGCTGCTTTAGCTGGTCGCTCATAGGCACCGGGTGTTCGGTCCTAGTATACTAGGCCCAAAACAACTTCTCCGTTGAGCTTCCCTCCTCGGCTTGGTAAAACTGTGCGGCATCCGACACGCTGCCGGGCAAATCTGCGAATGCTCCTGGAGAGCTCCGGATTCGGGTAAGTAACAAGTAATTTACTTTCACATGCTTGCTTTGCATATAGAATGCCTTACCTGCCGCTATCTTATTCATCACATCAATCTCCTGGAGGGCCTTTTGGGCTTCGGCCTTGGCAGTCTTTGCGCTCTCAAGGGCCGCGGCAAGCTCAGACTCTCGCGTCTTCAAGTCAAGCTCCAACGCCTCGTGCTTCGTCACGAGAGCGTGGAGCTCTTGCTGCACCTCGCCCACCCGAGCCTCCTGCCTCTCCCGCTCGGTGCACTCCTTGGCCGCTTTGTTTTCGGCCTTGGAGAGCGCTTGCTTCAGGGTCGCCACCTCGATCGCGGCCCCTGGCAAATTTACGATGATCCTCTCATTTTGCAATCGCATTCTTTATATATATATATCCATAGACTAGGTACTACTTACCTTTGTTCTCCTCGAGCTGCCTCTTAGCAAGGCCGAGCTCTTTCTTGGACCCTCGAGGTCCTGCTTTAGTACGGCGACCTCCGCAGTCAGTGCGATAGAGGTCAGTAGCGAAGCCTGCATACGCATATAGACATACTTATATTAGACTCCTGCGATATTGTTTGATCCTCTATTCGGCTTTTCTTTGTGAACACCGAACAGAGCATCAGGGGCTACTGTCTATGCGGTAATATTTTTCCTATATTTTAAATACTTACCTCAAAGCCTATTAGAAGGCTGGCACATGCTTCAGTTAGTCCGCTCTTGGCGGACTGAACCTTCTGGACCACCGCACTCATAATAGTGCGGTGCTCTTCGTCGATGGAAGCACCGCGAAGCGCTCCCAGCAGATTGTCCAGTGCCTCTGGATGGACAGAGGTCACCGGCACAGGCGTCTTGCCCCTTTTGGAAGGAGGCCGCCTGCCCGAGTCCAGAACCGTTGGAGGTTCCGGCGCGGTGTTTGGCTGAGGGCCGAACTCGGAGCCCTCAGGAGCCTTGCTCCCTCTGCTCCCGAAGTCCGGAAGGTCGCCTTGAGGCGCCTCCGGGACTGTCTCCCCTCGACCTGGTGCCTCCTGAGACAACACCTCGGCGTTGTTCGTAGGGCAAGGGGAGGTGGTAGTCGGAAGTGGATCGCTATCCATATCCGACGAGTCCAGGGAGCCGTCCGACGATACAGGCTCGGGGCGGTCTGCATAATCATAATTCGGCATTAGGAGAAGTAGTGCGACAAAGGTATGCTATGAGTTATTCTGGCATCCGAATACTTACGACTTTGCCAGGGGCTTGGCCCTGAGCAGCCACTCGTCTTCGCCTTCGGCGGCGGTGGTAGAGTAGTTCGGAAGGAGAGTCCTTCCCTTCTTGGACCCGTTGGCCCCCCGGTTGGGGTGGCCTTCCTTTTCCTGTCTCCCCCGACTGGAGGGGGGAAATCTTCATCTTCCTCCTCGTCTTCAGGGAAGGAGGGCGTCGCGGAGTTATCAGATGATGAGTCTGATAACACCTGGCGTCGGGAACTCTTTCGGGTTCCCTTGGCCTTCTTGGTCTTCTCCGGCACCTTGTAAGGAGCCGGAGTCAGCATCTCCGTCAGGAGAGCGTCCGTAGTGTCTTCGGGCAAAGGGGCCGGACAGTTAATCTGCCCCGACGTCTCCACCCAGTCCTGTCAAATGCATGGAGCTCATACGCCGCACATGATTAAGCTAGGGGAAATAAATATCCTACCGGATGTATAGAACTCACCGAATGCGCTAGGCGCTTCGCGCTTAGCCCGCGGTCCTCGGTGAGAGAGGGAGGGACCTCGGCGCCCTTGAACAACACCCTCCAGACGTCCTTGTGCGTCGTATCGAAGAGCTCGCTCAGAGTCTGCTGCTGGGCCGGGTCGAACTCCCACAAGTTGAAATCCCGTTGTTGACATGGGTGGATCCGGCGAAAGAGCATGACTTGGACTATGTTGACAAGCTTGAGCTTCTTGCTTGCCATATTCCGAATACATTTCTGGAGTCTGTCCAGCTCCACCGATGGACCCCAGGATAGGCCCTTCTCTTTCTAGGAGGTGAGCCGCGTGGGGATTCCGGATCGAAACTCGGGGGCAGCAGCCCAGTTGGTGTCGCGCGGCTCGGTGATGTAGAACCACGCCGATTGCCACCCCTTTATTGTCTCCACGAAGGAGCCTTCAAGCCATATGACATTGTGCATTTTGCCCACCATGGCTCTGCCGCATTCTGCTTGTTGGCCTCCTACCACCTTCGGCTTGATATTGAAGGTCTTTAACCACAGGCCGAAGTGGGGCCGGATGCGGAGGAAAGCCTCACACACGACGATGAACGCCTAAATGTTGAGGATGAAGTTCGGGGACAGATCATGGAGGTGCAGGCCATAGTAGAACATGAGACCACGGACGAATGGATGGAGGGGAAACCCTAGTCCGCGGAGGAAGTGGTGGAGGAAAACTACCCTCTCATGAGGTTCCGGGGTAGGGACGATCTGCCCCGTAGCGGGCAGCCGATGCGTGATATTCGCGGCTAAGTATCCGGCACCGCGCAGCTTTTTGATGTGTCCCTCCGTGATGGAGGAATCCATCCACTTGCCTCCCGCTCCGGACATATTTGGAGAAGGTTGAGGATAAGGATGCGGACTTGGGCGTTGGAGCTCGAGTACGCGAGGATGGATGAGCAAGGAGGAAGAAGGCGTGGGTAGAAGAGGGTTAAATCTTATCCCTTTATAAGAGCAGACTAAAATATGCTCCCCCACTGGCCTGGTAAAACTAGCTTATCCCCCAAGCACCGTAATTGATGGCGCGGTTGGGTTACCCACGTCCGTATTGATGAGAATCCCGTAATAAAGGGAACACGATCTCTGCTTTGACAAGACGTGTCAAGAAACCGCCTCACGTTATGTGCGGGGCTGGTTAAGGAAAAACGGTTCGAGTAATCGCCGAGCCATGGCATGATGTCATGTTGCCAAAACGTGTCAGCAGATTGGATTTGTGGAAATATTATTCTCTCTACGGTGGTATGTGGAACTTATTTTGTAGGGTCGGGCACTATCTTTCATTCAAAACTCTTCTGTGGTATATCCGGAGGAGGAACCCGCCTTGCAATGCCGAAGACAACACTGTGCGCCGGACTCATCGTCATTGAAGCCTGGTTCAGGGGCTACTAAGGAAGTCCGGGATTAGGGGGTCTCCGGACAGCCGGACTCTATCCTTTGGCCGGACTGTTGGACTATGAAGATGCAAGATTGAAGACTTCGTCCCGTGTCCGGATGGGACTCTCCTTAGCGTGGAAGGCAAGCTAGGCAATACGGATATGGATATCTCCTCCTTTGTAACCGACCTTGTGTAACCCTAACCCTCTCCAGTGTCTATATAAACCGGAGGGTTTAGTCCGTAGGACAACATACAATCATACCATAGGCTAGCTTCTAGGATTTAGACTCTCCGATCTCATGGTAGATCAACTCTTGTAATACTCATATCATCAAGAATAAATCGAGCAGGACGTAGGGTTTTACCTCCATCAAGAGGGCCCGAACCTGGGTAAAACATTGTGTCCCCTGCCTCCTGTTACCATCCGCCTTAGACGCACAGTTCGGGACCCCCTATCCGAGATCCGCCGGTTTTGACACCGACAGGTCTCTTATGATAAGCAAAGCGTTCTTGAGGGTACACAAGAATTTCATCTAGTCACTCTCATCATGTTGGCTAAATTCATGTTCGATACTTTGATAATTTGATATGTGGGTGGACCGGTGCTTAGGTGCTATTCTTACTTGAACAAACCTCCTACTTCTGATTAACCCTCCTACAAGCATCCGCAACTACGAGAAAAGTATTAAGAATAAATTCTAACCATAGCATTAAACTTTTGGATCCAATCGGTCCCTTACTGTGACGCCCCAAGACCGGAGCTTCAGATGCCTTCCAGGGTTTCCGGGTTTTCGTCGTGTGATTTGTTTGGTTCATTGCATTCATCTTTGCATCATGTCATAAATCTTTTGCATCTCAACTAAATAAATTGCATGGATCTTCGGTCCATTTAAATCGAGGGAATTCACATGGTGATTCTCTTTAAAAAAATATCCTCCCAATAGTAGGGAGCTATATTAAACATTTCATTAGTGTGGAATTACCTTGACACACTTGCAAAATAATTTCCCATGCCTTTGTCACATGCATCATCTCCTTCTCCTTTCCTTCTTCTTTCTTTCATTTTGGCAAGTGTCCTTTTGTCCTCCTCCATAAATGTTCATTCTTTTCCTGGTGCTAGTTCTCCATGCCTAAACCCTCTCTGTCAAATTTCAACTCCTTTGGAGTTGTTTTGGTTAGGTTCAAAAATGCGTCAAGTTTGAATCATATTTAAACTTGTTTTATTTTTCTACCTCTAAAAATGTCCAAACCAATTTTATCAAATAGGGCATGAATTCTAGGTCATGAGGATATTTTTATATTTCTCATACACCTCTCCTTTTCCCCTGTGATTTTCTCTTTTTATCTGCTTGAAGAAAAATAGAGAAAGAGGAAAAGCAGCTTCGGTCCAGCCACAGCCCACCTGGGCCTCTCCATCCCCACCGGCCTGTTAGACCTCCTCCCAATTGGGCCTCCCGCGCCGGCCCATCTGATCCTAACCCTAGCCCGACACCCTCTAGCGATCCCATCGCTCTCCCTCCGCCGCCAAGAGACCCTCGCTCGACCTCCTTCTCTCGGTCTCACTCTGGTGCCCGACCCCATCTCTCCCTCGCAGGCGCGACCCCCTTCTTCTCCCGATCTCCCTCTCGGTCTCTCCCTCGCTCGAGCCCTCCAGGCTCCTCCCTCCGCCCGCGCCACGACACAGCTGGGCCCCTGCTCCAACGCGGTTGCGCCTCAGCGCCGCCGTCCTCCATGGCTGCTGCCGGCGAGCCTCTGCTCTGCTGCACCTGCCTCGACCTCCTCTGCTAGGGCAAGCAGCGCCGCCCCATCGACCCGCCTCGTCCTCGCATCATCGGCCTCTCCTTCTTCCTCCCGTGCGCCTCCCTCTCCTGCAAGGCCGCCCCTTGCCTTGCCACAGCCGAGCTGCACCACGGCGCCTACCAGTGCTGGCCTCGACCTCCTCGCGCGATGTCAAGCTCCTGGAGCTGCTGCTGCCCTGTATCGCCGCGCACTCGCTGGCGCCTTCAGCAACCCGAGGAGTCCGTCCATGGCCTCGCCCCTTCCCCGCGCCCGTTCTGCTCCAGTCGCCGCCGGCTTCTTTGATGTCGCTGCTGTTTTGCTTTTGCCGCTGCATCTCCGAACGTCCCCGTCGTCCGCAGGCGACCACGCCCGTTGACTGCGATGCGTGCTACTGCCGTTGTTTCTTTCCCCTTTTCAAATGAACGAGCGGCGCCTTTGGGGGTTTGCGCCAAGTTCCGTTTCAAAAGGTTCAACTACATCCTATGTGGACTTCGACAAGTTCCACGACGTGTGTCGATCGCCAAGTACCCCTTCGGATACGCAAGTCCCTCGAAGGTTCACCGATGCCAAGTACCACACGGAAACGCCATGTTCCCCTACACGCGAAGACGCCAAGACCGTTTCGGGATTCACCAAGTACCGCTACCGATGGCTCGAACATCTACGAAACGTGTACCGCTACCATCGCAAGAATCGAGACCGACAAGTCCGAAGATGCAAGTACCTCTCCGAAACATGTACCACTACCGTCGACGAGATCATGAGAACCTCTATCGTCGACCCTAGAGCATGTGTGAATGACTACTTCCACTACCGCCGTCGCGAGAACGCCTACTTCCCTCTACGAACTTGATCCGTTCTGATAAATGCACGCTTCAAAAGGTATAACCACCAAGACGCCGCCCGTGGACCGAATGCATGCGATGTTTGTGATGCTCGTGTTTGCACCGTGTTCAAATTGTCACTCGTTTCCTTGCCGTCAACTCGTGGGACACCCGGAATCCGGGATCACCCCACCATCTCTATCATGTTCCGTACATCCGCACCCTTGCTTCCTTTGCACCGGTATCTCCGTGAGCCACCGGAACCGATATGGTGCCGTGGCATCATTTTCGGATTCGTCGTCGTGGCCCTTTTTCTTTCCACCACGGTGACAAATGTTTCATAATGCTCATGTCAACTTTTTCATAAAAATTGCATAAACTTGAACATGTCATCCGCATCATGATAATAACACCAAGAATGTTTAAAATTGTTGTTTGCATTAAATTACTAATGCATATGGGGATTTATCGGGTTTGTTGTTTTTTATATCCGGACCCATTTAAATTGTTTTGATGGTATAGTTTTGTTATGTTTCACCTCTTGACATGCTTAACAATATTTCAATATTGGTGAGTACATAACCGAGAGTGAACTAACTAATTGATGTGGTGTTCCGTCAATATGCAACTCGTTGCATATTGGGATCCACTTAAATTGTAGTTTTGTTTGTGCACTTTGTCATGCCATGCATATTTAAACCGGACATGCATCATACTTGATTGTGCATCATGCCATATTTATGTGGTGGTTGTTTACTATGTTGTTTGCTTCTTTCCGGTGTTGCTTCTTCGGGTTAGTTCCGATAACGTCGCGTTTGTGAGGATCCGTTCGACAACGTCGGTTTGTCTTATTCATGGACTCGTTCTTCTTCCTTGCGGGATCTCAGGCAAGATGACCATACCCTCGAAATCACTTCTATCTTTGCTTGCTAGTTGCTCGCTCTTTTGCTATGCCTATGCTGCGATACCTACCACTTGCTTACCATGCCTCCCATATTGTTAAGCCAAGCCTCTAACCCACCTTATCCTAGCAAATCGTTGTTGGCTATGTTACCACTTTGCTCAGCCCCTCTTATAGCATTGTTAGTTGCAGGTGAAGATTGGAGTTTGTTCCTTGTTGTAACATGGATATTTTATTGGGATATCACAATATCTCTTATTTAATTAATGCATCTACATACTTGGTAAAGGGTGGAAGGCTCGGCCTTATGCCTGGTGTTTTGTTCCACTCTTGCCGCCCTAGTTTTCGTCATATCAGTGTTATGTTCCCGGATTTTGCGTTCCTTACACGGTTGGGTTATAATGGGAACCCCTTGACAGTTCGCCTTGAATAAAACTCCTCCAGCAAGGCCCAACCTTGGTTTTACCATTCGCCACCTAGCCTCTTTTCCCTTGGGTTAGGCCAGCCCAGGGTCATCTTTATTTTAACCACCCCCCAGGCCAGTGCTTGTCTAAGTGTTGGTCCGAACTAGAGTCCTTTGCAGCGCCACCTCGGGGAAACTTGAGGGCTCGTTTTAGTTGTACGGAACGCTCATTTGGTGTTGCCCTGAGAACGAGATATGTGCAGCTCCTATCAGGATGTCGGCGCATCGGGCGGTCTTGCTGGACTTGTTTTACCATTGTCGAGGATGTCATGTAACCGAGATGTCGAGCCTGATCGGATTGTCTTGGGAGAAGGAATATCCTTTGTTGACCGTGAGAGCTTGTGATGGGCTAAGTTGGGACACCCCTGCAGGGATTTGAACTTTCGAAAGCCGTGCCCGCGGTTATGGGCAGATGGGAGTTTGTTAATGTCCGGTTGCAGAAAACCTAAAACTTATCTTAATTAAAATGCATCAACCGCATGTGTAACCGTGATGGTCTCTTTCTGGCGGAGTTCGGGAAGTGAACACGGTGTTGGAGTTATGCTTGAGGTAAGTAGTCTTCGATCACTTCTTGATCATAGTTTCCCGACCGTGCCTTGCCTTCTCTTCGCGCTCTCATTTGCGTATGTTAGCCACCATATATGCTAATGCTTGCTGCAGCTCCACCTCATACCTTTTACCCTTCCTATAAGCTTAAATAGTCTTGATCGCGAGGGTGTGAGATTGCTGAGTCCCCGTGACTCACAGATACTTCCCAAAACCAGCTTGCAGGTGGCGATGACAGCTTGCAGGTGACGCAACCAAGCTCAGGAGGAGCTCGATGGAGTTCATGTTCGTTATTTTGTTTTGTTTCCAGTTGATCAGTAGTGGAGCCAAATTGGGGTAATCGGGGATCTGTAGCATTAGGGGTAGTCTTCTTTTATTTTGGTTCCATAGTCGGACCTTGATTGTATCTGGATGATGTAATGTTATATTCATGTATTGTGTGAAGTGGCGATTGTAAGCCAACTATGTATCCCTTTCCTTATTCATTACATGGGTTTTGTGAAGATTACCTCTCTTGCGACATTGCCTTTAATGCGGTTATGCCTCTAAGTCGTGCTCCGACACATGGGAGATATAGCCGCATCGAGGGTGTAACAAGTTGGTAATCAGAGCCTTCCACGACTTAGGAGCCCCCTGCTTGATCGAATCGCTGGCGTTGTTGAGTCTAGAGAAAATGTTTTGAGTCTTATAGGATTATATATATCGGAGAGTAGGATTCTTTTTACTCCTCAGTCCCTTCGTCGCTCTGGTGAGGCCTCCTGACGTAGAGTTCTGACTCTTCTCTCCTCAAATTTCACTAAAAAAATTTAGGATCATGCGGGTATCTTGGAATCGTTCCGATGGTTTTGTGACGAGAACATTGTTCTTGGTGCCTCCTGACATTTAGGGGTTGTGGCAGTGTTCCGGGGAGTTGAGCTCCGAGGTGTTGTCGTCACAATTTTATCGTTGCAATTCTGGAATACCTGAGTTTCGCCGATATCGAAAATCTCTTTTATGCAGTTGTTGGTGAGATAACCTCGACGCCACCCAGTACTGGGGCGGGAGTTCGGGAGTATTGACATAACTCGTATAACGGATGCTTTTCGAAGGTTGAGGTAAATGATTTCCGAAGATTTCTTGGTTATGTGTTGAAGAATGGATACAGCTGGATGTAGGAATTGCTAGATTTGGGTGAGATATTATGCTTCCCCTGTATCCCCAACACCTAATTGCACAATCGAAAAGTTTCGGGAGTTTATAAGTGGGAATTCAAGTAGCTCTTAGGACATCTTTCCGGCAGATGTATGATATGAAATTGGGGTTCGACGTCTAATGGTCCGCCTATCCACGGTTGGTTTTACAGTGGTCTCGTTGCGTCTTAAAGAGTCCTTGGCTATGCTGACTCGGGGACGCTTCGTATGTCATGTGCACTGCCTTGTACATGATGGTGCTGTACGATCGAGCCCGTGTGGGCCCCACCACGAAAACTTCGGACGAAATCTCTATCATTTGTTTGTTCCGGCTTATTCTGCAACCAATCCTTTGTTTTGTTTTGAGTTGTGGTATTCGAGTTGCTTCGAAGTCAAATGTTGATTCCATACCTCTCCTAGACGGTGTTCTCATACTCCGATGTGAATACTAATCCTTCATGATAATCGAGATTGTCATGTTAATTCCTTTTTTCAACCGGTGTGCTTCTCTTCTAGTGGATCCAATCTTTTTCAACATCCGCAAGATCAACTCAAGTCTTCTCAATGGTGTTGTTTAATCCGTCCCAAATTGCCTTTGTTTTCCCGCCCTCCCACCCCTTTTCTTCAAGGACTCAGTTTTCTTAATTCGTTATCCATTTTATGGATGTGAAGTCTCTCCATTCTTTTCAATCAACGTTCTTACATGGTGGTTCTCTTGAAGATGCTCTACTCGTTCGTCATTCTTCATTCTTTTCTTCTCCGGTGGATTCAATTCAAGCTTTCTGTGTTGATCACATGCCTTTTCCTTGTTTCAAATGTCTTCTCTTGCCGGTGCACCTCTTAATCATCCATTTCTCGCTATTCAATTGTTACGGAGTGCTCAAGATATCTCAAAAGGCTCGTCTAATCATTCAAGATCCGTTCAACCTAGTTCGAGGTTGTTATCTCTTTCAAGCCATTTAATTCAACTAGCGCAATATCTCTTTTAAATCTTTTCAACGGTGTTTCTTTTGAGTAGGCCCTAACCCACAGGTCTTTTCCCAGGAGCTTACCTGACTCTTCTATTCTCCCGGAGCTTTTCAAATTCATCTCAAAGTTTGATGTAAGAATGAATTATCATCAGTCATATGTCTTTCTCCAAGATCTTTCAAATTCTTTTCATAGTTGGCTCAACCTCTTCGCTTTTCATTCTTCCAGAGTGTCTAAATAATTAATGGTGGTGTTTCTCGTCGTCATTTTCAGATTTTGAAGACAAAGAAGAGTTTCTCTCAAATCTTATCCGTTTCCCTCAAGGATTCTTGGTTCTAGCTTATTGCCATTCTCTCATAATTGTTTTCAATTGTGAGAATTCTTTCCACCTATCCGGAGCAATTCAGGAGTCTTTTCAGTTTGATTTCCCGGAGCCCATCATTTTAGAAGATTTATTCATTCTCAGCTTTCAGCTATCATTCTCCAAATCTTACCGGTGCATCATTTAAATATCCTCTAATCAGTTCATGATCTCTTCGTTCTCATGTATCTAAATCCTAGCAAGCATCTTCGTTCATTTGCTAATTCTTCCCGGTGTTCCTTTATCTTTTCTTCGTTAATTTTCAATTCTTACTGTGGTTCTTCCAAGATTCTTCTTCCTTCATTTATAATATCAATTTATTCCTTGTTTCAACCTTTCCGGTGGTTCGTTGAAGACCTTCTCAAGTTTATGCTAAATCTATCTTAATCCTTTCTACGAGAATGAGTGTATGCAATCCATTGCTTGTCATCAATTTAAATTGGTGAAGGATACGCATAACATAATTCTTATTCTTGTTTCATCCAAATGATGGATTCGTTCCTCTGGAGTTTGTTCACAATGACTAATTCTCGTTGCCAATTGTTCATCTTCTCTTTTTTCTAGAGTTCCAACCTCTTTCAATTATATCACCATGGAGATTCATCTAAATCATTCCAAGGATTCGCCTTGTGTTTTCAACTTCTCCTTCCTTTTGTTTGATCATTCTTTTGTTTACCGGAGTTCTTCATGATGGTTCTACATGGTGGTTCTTCAAGGATTTAATTCCTTCTCGAAGTGCTTATCAAGATTCTTTTCAGAGGAGCTCAAGCATTCGTCATCTTGCAATCCGGAGTGCAATTCTTTTTACCTTACCTTTTGAGGTGGTGTTATGTCATTTTTGATAATTTTCCTTCGTGTTTCATGATTCACAAGTTATCAAGAATGAGGCATTTTAAATCCATAAACCTCTTCGTTGGAGTTATCTTGGGTTATATTTCACCTAAAGCTTTCCCTAAGGATTGTTGCTATTTATGGTGCTCATAAATGACCCAAGTTCTTTATTTATTCTCCCGGTGAAATAAGTTTATCGTCTTGTTCATATCAATCCAATCTATTGTTTTCCATTAGTGGCAGAATTTCACCTCATAATTTCGAGATGTTTTCTATAAGCCCACAACAAGCTTACTCTTTTCGTTGTTGGTTTTCCAACAATTCCGTTCGACCCTTCTCTTCAAGATGCTTTCAAGCTCATTTGAGGTAGAAGATGGTGTTTTATTCTCCGTTCTTTTGTTCCGACGGTCCAACTTCTATTCTTTCGTTCCGGAGGCAGTGTGTTGTTGATTTCATCAAGTATCTTCTCATCTTGTCAAGTTCATGTTCAATTCATTCCATTTACAGTCGGAGTGCTGCCCAAATTATATCAGTCTTATTCCTTCTCTACCTTGTTTGAACCGGAGTGTTGTGTCTATCATTCCTCTTCTAACCGGAGTCTCATCCAAGTGCTTTCATTTTGCCAAGCTCATTTCCTTACCTTCCATTTCCAACCCGAGTGTTGCCATAATTGATCTTTATCGTTCCTTGGACATCACATTTGAACCGGAGTGTTTGCATGTATTTCTTGTCCATTGCAATCTTTTTTTCTTATGTCTTTCAACCTACAAGGGTCTAGTAATGTTCCTTGTTCCTTTTTTCTAACAGAGTGTTTTCAACTTCGATCATCTCCATTGTTTTCTTTTCTCAAAATGGCTTAACCTTTCAAGGTTCTTTGGTTTCACTCGTTTGTCAAAGAAGCAACTTAGTTTTACCTCTTCATTTCCTCTTTCGTTTTCCCTCCGGTGCCATTCTAGATCTCGGGACGAGATCCTTTCGTAGTGGTGGAGTGTTGTGACGCCCCAAGACCGGAGCTTCAGATGCCTTCCAGGGTTTCCGGGTTTTCGTCGTGTGATTTGTTTGGTTCATTGCATTCATCTTTGCATCATGTCATAAATCTTTTGCATCTCAACTAAATAAATTGCATGGATCTTCGGTCCATTTAAATCGAGGGAATTCACATGGTGATTCTCTTTAAAAAAATATCCGCCCAATAGTAGGGAGCTATATTAAACATTTCATTAGTGTGGAATTACCTTGACACACTTGCAAAATAATTTCCCATGCCTTTGTCACATGCATCATCTCCTTCTCCTTTCCTTCTTCTTTCTTTCATTTTGGCAAGTGTCCTTTTGTCCTCCTCCATAAATGTTCATTCTTTTCCTGGTGCTAGTTCTCCATGCCTAAACCCTCTCTGTCAAATTTCAACTCCTTTGGAGTTGTTTTGGTTAGGTTCAAAATGCGTCAAGTTTGAATCATATTTAAACTTGTTTTATTTTTCTACCTCTAAAAATGTCCAAACCAATTTTATCAAATAGGGCATGAATTCTAGGTCATGAGGATATTTTTATATTTCTCATACACCTCTCCTTTTCCCCTGTGATTTTCTCTTTTTATCTGATTGAAGAAAAATAGAGAAAGAGGAAAAGCAGCTTCGGTCCAGCCACAGCCCACCTGGGCCTCTCCATCCCCACCGGCCTGTTAGACCTCCTCCCAATTGGGCCTCCCGCGCCGGCCCATCTGATCCTAACCCTAGCCCGACACCCTCTAGCGATCCCATCGCTCTCCCTCCGCCCGTCCTCCATGGCTGCTGCCGGCGAGCCTCTGCTCTGCTGCACCTGCCTCGACCTCCTCTGCTAGGGCAAGCAGCGCCGCCCCATCGACCCGCCTCGTCCTCGCATCATCGGCCTCTCCTTCTTCCTCCCGTGTGCCTCCCTCTCCTGCAAGGCCGCCCCTTGCCTTGCCACAGCCGAGCTGCGCCACGGCGCCGACCAGTGCTGGCCTCGACCTCCTCGCGCGATGTCTGTTGAGTAAATAGGCAATTTCTCGATTAAATTAATCCATGAGTAAATCACTAGCATGGCATTGACTAAGTTGATGACGTACTGACTCTGATCTAAACATGCACGTACTAAGCAAATAGTAGACAAATCTACACATACTGCTAGTACTGCTAATATGAAAATAATCAGGAGCGGGATAAACGAGTTATACCCTCCAGTAGGCCACGCAGAGGCCGCGGCTTTGGTGGCAGCAGCGGCATCCTCGGCGACCTTCTTGTCGGCTTCAGCTTTCTCGGCGGCGGCACGGTCGGCGTCGGTGGACATGGTGATGACGAAGGCGACGCAGACGTAGAGGAAGTAGACGATCGGAAGCGAGCAGTCGCGTAATCGTTGCCCAAAAACCTATTCGCCCCTCACCCCGTACAGGAACCAGAAGGGCGTGGTTTCGGAGACCTGCTCTCCCGTCGACCGTGTACGTGGCGGACGGGATGGAGTCACCGGCGGCAGCAGCAGCAAAGGAACGACGGTGGGCGTGCGCGTGAGCAGATGTGATCTGTTCGTGGCGGCTAGGGTTAGGAGACACCGCATACTTATAGGCGCAGCCGCGTGGAGAGACGTGGGCTCGACCCACGTCCGAGTCCGTGACAGCCCACGATTCGACGTCTCAGATCGTGGCCCAGCTGTCAGAAAACTCTCCGTTAGTGACTGGCAAAAATAAGCGTGTAGGTGTGAGCTCGGCTCGGCTCAATCCCGCAACCCGCGGCGCGTCGTGACGAGGCGTGGCGTGGTGAGGCGGGCGGCAGAGAAGGAGTGCGCGAGGGCCTCTTCTCTTCTCAAGCTCCAATAGCATGTAGAAGAGAAACCCTTATAAACCACTCCAACTCTCCTTCCACTTCCGGGGTGGGACTAAACTTCCCACCACACCTAGTGCCATATAACCCACATGGGCCCTTAGAGATTTTTCAGAAATTGCAATATGGGCCTAGATCCCATCTCAGATTTCAGCAATCCCCCACCAGATCTCGAGGGCCCATTGTGTCCTCTGTTCCAATTGCTGTTTCGATATACCAGTGTTTCAGTAAAGACCTGTTAAGGTTGAACTTCACCTAGAACAAGTGGCTACACTCCTTCACAACTGAACAATGGACTATGCCTTGAATTGTCAGTTTGGCGTAAAGAAGTTTTACTACATGTCTTACTAGTACTAGGCTGCCGAAGGCTGACCCCTCGGGTGGAGCATATAAGTCACACTCCTGGCCTATTCATGAGCTTACTAGAGATCACCCCAATCTCATAGACTGTGACCAGCAGTCGGGCTCATATAGGTGTGTTCCTTCAAAGATCGCTCTGTAGGATAGCATCTTGCTTTTATAAGCTTTGGAACACATTGAGACCGTAGTCATCCTACCATACAGTATCGAGAGTATTGCATCTCCAACGGAGTGGGTTAGTATAGTTACTCTCCTCAGTTCACCACTGGCTTGTTTTCCCAGGTCCTAGTTCACGGGATCTCCGATCATATAGGTTGGGTTGCCACCATGGCAACTCATGTGGGTCTCATACCCATCTCCCTCGATGCATTATCTATCACAACACGTGATAGCCCTTTTGTAAAGGGATCTGCCAGATTCTTAGCCGTATGGACATAGTCCAACGCTATCACTCCGGAGTTTCTTAATTTTCTGACAGCTTTTAATCTCATTCTTATGTGTTTGGTGGACTTCATGTTGTCCTTTGAACTCTTCACCTTGGTGATGACAGTCTGATTGTCACAGTTCATAAGGATAGCCGGAACCGGTTTATCAACCAATGGCAAGTCCATCAAAAGATCTCGAAGCCATCTCGCTTCAACACCAGATGTGTCTAATGCCGTTAATTCTGCTTCCATTGTCGATCTCATTAAGATCGTTTGCTTGCAAGACTTCCAGGAAACAGCGCCACCTCCAAGAGTAAACATATACCCAGTTGTGGCCTTCATCTCATCAGCATCAGAGATCCAATTCGCATCACTATACCCTTCAAGTACCGACGGGTATCCGGTATAGTGAAGTCCATAGTTCATAGTACCTTTCAGATAGCGCATAACTCTCTCAACAGCATGCCAATGTACATCACCCGGTTTGGAAACAAACCGGCTCAGTTTGCTCACAGCAAACGCGATGTCAGGCCTCGTTGCGCTTGCTAGGTACATCAGTGAACCAATGATTTGAGAGTATCTCAATTGATCTTTAGCCATGCCTTTGGACTTTCGAATCAATACGCTAGGATCATATGGTGTTTGAGATGGTGTGCAGTCCGAATATCCAAAACGACTCAACACCTTCTCAACGTAATGGGATTGCAGAAGTGTGATCCCACCCTCATTATCTCTCAGTAGCTTGATGTTCAAGATAACATCAGCCACACCAAGGTCTTTAATCTCAAAGTTCTGAGATAGAAACGATTTGACCTCCTCAATGACTTTGAGGTTTGTTCCGAATATCAGTATGTCATCAACATACAAGCACAGTATAACTCCTTCGCCCCCACCATGGCAATAGTATACACATTTGTCAGCCTCATTAACAACGAAACCAACAGATGTCAGAGTTGTATTAAACTTATCATGCCATTGCTTAGGTGCTTGTTTCAGGCCATATAAAGATTTTATCAACCTACACACCTTTCTTTCCTGACCATCTATCACAAAGCCATCAGGCTGTTGCATGTAGATTTCCTCCTTTAGCTCTCCATTTAGAAAAGTCGTCTTAACATCCATCTGATGGACGAGAAGACCATGTGAGGCCGCCAACGAGAGTAATACTCGAATGGTGGTCAGTCTAGCCACAGGTGAATAAGTATCAAAGAAATCTTCCTCTTCTTGCTGGTCATAGCCCTTGGCCACAAGCCTAGCCTTGTACTTTTCAATCGTACCATCGGGCCTAAGCTTCTTTTTGAACACCCACTTACATCCCAGTGGTTTGCAACCATAGGGACGGTCAGTGATCTCCCATGTCCCGTTAGCCATGATGGAATCCATCTCGCTACGGACCGCATCCTTCCAGTAGTCAGCTTCTGGAGAGGCATACGCTTCTGAAATAGAAGTGGGAGTATCATCCACGAGGTACACGAAGAAATCATCACCAAAGGTCTTTGCAGTCCTTTGTCTCTTGCCCCTACCAAGGGTTTCCTCGTCATCCTCCTCGGGATTTTCATCATGTGTTTGTTCATAATATTCCATAGGGATGGCAGGTTCAGGAGTCTCCTCAGATTCCTGTCTATAAGTGCTTTGCATATCTCTCATAGGAAAAATATCCTCAAAGAATGTAGCATCCTTAGACTCCATAATTGTACCGATCTTCTGGTCAGGTACCTCAGATTTCACTACTAGAAATCTATAGCCAACGCTGTTCTTAGCGTAGCCCAAATTAATGCAGTCCACGGTCTTATGTCCAAGCTTACGCTTTTTGGGGATCGGCACGTTGACTTTCGCCAAACAGCCCCAAGTGCGCAAGTACGAGAGTGTCGTCCTTCTCTTTGCCCATTTCTCATAGGGAGTGATCTCACTATCCTTTGTCGGAACTTTGTTCAGGACATGACATGCCGTCAATATAGCCTCCCCCCACCATGCCTTGGATAAACCCGATGTATCTAACATGGCGTTAACCAAATCAGTTAGAGTACGGTTTTTCCGCTCGGCAACCCCGTTTGACTGGGGTGAATAGGGAGGCGTCCTCTCATGAATAACGCCGTGTTCCGCACAAAAGGAATCAAACTCACTCGAGAAGTACTCTCCACCACGATCTGACCGGACTCGTTTAATTTTCTTTTCAAGTTGATTTTCAACTTCTGCCTTATAGATTTTAAAGTAGTGTAGAGCCTCATCTTTAGTATTTAACAGATACACATAGCAATATCTAGTGGAATCATCTATCAATGTCATGAAGTATCTCTTTCCACCTTTAGTCAACACACCATTCATCTCACAAATATCAGAATGTATGAGTTCTAATGGTGCCAGGTGTCTCTCCTCCGCGGCCTTATGAGGCTTGCGAGGTTGCTTAGCTTGCACACATGAAAGGCACTTAGAACCTTTGGCTAAAGTGAAACTCGGGATTAAATCCAACTTGGCTAGCCGCGTCATAACACCAAAACTAATGTGACAAAGACGTGAATGCCAAACTTCAGATTCATTAACATTCGAATGAATATGGTTCACGACTTTATTACAAAAATCTGTGAGGGAAAGGCGGAACATCCCTCCGCTCTCATAACCTTTTCCAACAAAGAGTCCATATTTTGTAACAACTAATTTATTAGACTCGAAAACCAACTTAAACCCTTCTCTACATAGAAGGGAGCCACTAACGAGGTTCTTCTTGATGGCGGGGACATGCTGCACGTTCTTCAGCTGCACGATCCTTCCCGAAGTAAACTTCAGATCGACCGTGCCAACACCATGAACAGAAGCACTCGCGCCATTCCCCATCAATACGGACCCGTGACCTGTGACCTGGTAAGAAGTGAACAATGAAATGTCAGCACACACATGAACACCTGCACCTGTGTCCACCCACCAATCGTTGGGTTGAAACACCGAAAAAACAGTAAATAAATTACCGTACCCAGATGCACCATTCTCATTGTTGCCCACAATCATGTTGACAGACTTGGAGTCCTGTCCTGACTTCTTGTACTTGTTTGGGCACTTGTTGGCCCAATGTTCAACCGAACCACAAGTAAAGCAGCCCTCGTCCTTCTTGTTCTTCTTGAAGGTCTTCTTACCCTTCTTCTTAAAGTCGGTATTGTGTTGGACACCGTTCTTTCCCTTGGGCTTGTGGGAGTTGAAGTTCTTCTGGTTCACCATGTTGGCAACAGAAGTCCCTTCGGCCCCTTTTCCGTGCGAGTCTTTTGCTCTCGAATTCTGCTCAACACTCAGATGGCCAATGACATCCTCCACAGAGAATTCACGCCTCTGATGTTTCAGAGTGGTGGCAAAGTTCCTCCAGGAATTAGGGAGCTTAGCGATTATGCAGCCCGCGACAAACTTGCCCGGTAACTCGCACTTGAGAAGCTCAAGTTCCTTAACAATGCATATTATCTCATGAGCCTGCTCCAATACAGGACGGTTTTCAACCATCTTGTAATCGTGGAACTGCTCTATAATATACATCTCGCTCCCTGCATCGGCGGCCCCGAATTTAGATTCGAGCGCCTCCCACAAGTCCTTGGCGACATGCACATGTAAATATGCGTCGACCAGTTTATCTCCGATCACGCTAAGAACTGCTCTGAGAAACACAACGGTAGCCTCCTTGAACGCCTTCTCCTGTTCAGGAGCAATCGTTCCCGTGGAGACACCGGTGACCCAGAACACGTTCATAGCCGTGAGCCATAACGTGGTCTTAGTCTGCCAACGCTTGAAGTATGTACCGGTAAACTTATCCGGTTTCAGTGCAGCGGCAAAGCCACTTGCCGAGAAATTCCTACACATAATAGGTTTTTGGATTGTTGAGTAAATAGGCAATTTCTCGATTAAATTAATCCATGAGTAAATCACTAGCATGGCATTGACTAAGTTGATGACGTACTGACTCTGATCTAAACATGCATGTACTAAGCAAACAGTAGACAAATCTACACATACTGCTAGTACTGCTAATATGAAAATAATCAGGAGCGGGATAAACGAGTTATACCCTCCAGTAGGCCACGCAGAGGCCGCGGCTTTGGTGGCAGCAGCGGCGTCCTCGGCGACCTTCTTGTCGGCTTCAGCTTTCTCGGCGGCGGCACGGTCGGCGTCGGTGGACATGGTGATGACGAAGGCGACGCGAACGTAGAGGAAGTAGACGATCGGAAGCGAGCAGTCGCGTAATCGCTGCCCAAAAACCTATTCGCCCCTCACCCCGTACAAGAACCAGAAGGGCATGGTTTCGGAGACCTGCTCTCCCGTCGACCGTGTACGTGGCGGACGGGATGGAGTCACCGGCGGCAGCAGCAGCAAAGGAACGACGGTGGGTGTGCGCGTGAGCAGATGTGACCTGTTCATGGCGGCTAGGGTTAGGAGACACCACATACTTATAGGCGCAGCCGCGTGGAGAGACATGGGCTCGACCCACGTCCGAGTCCGTGACAGCCCACGATCCGACGTCTCAGATCGTGGCCCAGCTGTCAGAAAACTCTCCGTTAGTGACTGGCAAAAATAAGCGCGTAGGTGTGAGCTCGGCTCGGCTCAATCCCGCAACCCGCGGCGCGTCGTGACGAGGCGTGGCGTGGCGAGGCGGGCGGCGGAGGAGGAGTGCGCGAGGGCCTCTTCTCTTCTCAAGCTCCAATAGCATGTAGAAGAGAAACCCTTATAAACCACTCCAACTCTCCTTCCACTTCCGGGGTGGGACTAAACTTCCCACCACACCTAGTGCCATATAATCCACATGGGCCCTTAGAGATTTTTCAGAAATTGCAATATGGGCCTAGAGCCCATCTCAGATTTCAGCAATGTCAAGCTCCTGGAGCTGCTGCTGCTCCCTGCATCGCCGCGCACTTGCTGGCGCCTTCAGCAACCCGAGGAGTCCGTCCATGGCCTCGCCCCTTCCCCGCGCCCGTTCTGCTCCAGTCGCCGCCGACTTATTTGCTGTCGCTGCTGTTTTGCTTTTGCCGCTACATCTCCGAATGTCCCCGTTGTACGCAGGCGACCACGCCCGTTGACTGCGATGCGTGCTACTGCCGTTGTTTCTTTCCCCTTTTCAAATGAACGAGCGGCGCCTTTGGGGGTTTGCGCCAAGTTCCGTTTCAAAAGGTTCAACTACATTCTATGTGGACTTCGACAAGTTCCACGACGTCCGTCGATCGCCAAGTACCCCTTCGGATACGCAAGTCCCTTGAAGATTCACCGATGCCAAGTACCACACGGAAACGCCATGTTCCCCTACATGCGAAGACGCCAAGAGCGTTTCGGGATTCACCAAGTACCGCTACCGATGGCTCGAACATCTACAAAATGTGTACCGCTACCATCGCAAGAATCGAGACCGACAAGTCCGAAGATGCAAGTACCTCTCCGAAACATGTACCACTACCGTCGACGAGATCATGAGAACCTCTACCGTCGATCCTAGAGCATGTGTGAACGACTACTTCCACTACCGCCGTCGCGAGAACGCCTACTTCCCTCTACGAACTTGATCCGTTCCGATAAATGCACGCTTCAAAAGGTATAACCACCGAGACGCCGCCCGTGGACCGAATGCATGCGATGTTTGAGATGCTCGTGTTTGCACCGTGTCCAAATTGTCACTCGTTTCCTTGCCGCCAACTCGTGGGACACCCGGAATCCGGGATCACCCCACCATCTCTAGCATGTTCCGTACATCCACACCCTTGCTTCCTTTGCACCGGTATCTTCGTGTGCTACCGGAACCGATATGGTGTCGTGGCATCATTTTCGGATTCGTCGTCGTGGCCCTTTTTCTTTCCACCACGGTGACAAATGTTTTATAATGCTCATGTCAACTTTTTCATAAAAATTGCATAAACTTGAACATGTCATCCGCATCATGATAATAACACTAAGAATGTTTAAAATTGTTGTTTGCATTAAATTACTAATGCATATGGGGATTTACCGGGTTTGTTGTTTCTTATATCCGGACCCATTTAAATTGTTTTGATGGTATAGTTTTGTTATGTTTCACCTCTTGACATGCTTAACAACATTTAATATTGGTGAGTACATAACCGAGAGTGAACTAACTAATTGATGTGGTGTTCCGTCAATATGCAACTCGTTGCATATTGGGATCCACTTAACTTGTAGTTTTGTTTGTGCACTTTGCCATGCCATGCATATTTAAACCGGACATGCATCATACTTGATTGTGCATCATGCCTGTTTATGTGGTGGTTGTTTACTATGTTGTTTGCTTCTTTCTGGTGTTGCTTCTTCGGGTTAGTTTCGATAACGTTGCGTTTGTGAGGATCCGTTCGATAACGTCCGTTTGTCTTCTTCATGGACTCGTTCTTCTTCCTTGGGT
This sequence comes from Triticum aestivum, assembly GCF_018294505.1. Classification (NCBI taxonomy): domain Eukaryota; kingdom Viridiplantae; phylum Streptophyta; class Magnoliopsida; order Poales; family Poaceae; genus Triticum; species Triticum aestivum. Next base: position 479,150,562 of record NC_057794.1, read on the forward strand.
TAGGCCAGCCCAAGGGTCATCTTTATTTTAACCCCCCCCCCCCGGGCCAGTGCTTGTCTAAGTGTTGGTCCGAACTAGAGTCCTTTGCAGCGCCACCTCGGGGAAACTTGAGGGCTGGTTTTAGTTGTACGGAGCACTCATCCGGTGTTGCCCTGAGAACGAGATATGTGCAGCTCCTATCAGGATGTCGGCGCATCGGGCGGTCTTGCTGGACTTGTTTTACCATTGTTGAGGATGTCATGTAACCGGGATGCCGAGCCTGATCGGATTGTCTTGGGAGAAGGAATATCCTTCGTTGACTGTGAGAGCTTGTGATGGGCTAAGTTGGGACACCCCTGCAGGGATTTGAACTTTCAAAAGCCGTGCCCGCGGTTATGGGCAGATGGGAGTTTGTTAATGTCCGGTTGTAGAAAACCTGAAACTTATCTTAATTAAAATGCATCAACCGCATGTGTAACCGTGATGGTTTCTTTCCGGCGGAGTTCGGGAAGTGAACACGGTGTTGGAGTTATGCTTGACGTAAGTAGTCTTGGATCACTTCTTGATCATAGTTTCCCGACCGTGCCTTGCCTTCTCTTCTCGCTCTTATTTGCGTATGTTAGCCACCATATATGCTAGTGCTTGCTGCAGCTCCACCTCATACCTTTTACCCTTCCTATAAGCTTAAATAATCTTGATCGCGAGGGTGTGAGATTGCTGAGTCCCCGTGACTCACAGATACTTCCCAAAACCAGCTTGCAGGTGGCGATGACAGCTTGCAGGTGACGCAACCAAGCTCATGAGGAGCTCGATGGAGTTCGTGTTTGTTATGTTGTTTCGTTTCCAGTTGATCAGTAGTGGAGCCCAATTGGGGCGATCGGGGATCTATAGCATTAGGGGTAGTCTTCTTTTATTTTGGTTCCGTAGTCGGACCTTGATTGTATCTGGATGATGTAATGTTATATTCATGTATTGTGTGAAGTGGCGATTGTAAGCCAACTATGTATCCCTTTCCTTATTCATTACATGGGTTGTGTGAAGATTACCTCTCTTGCGACATTGCCTTCAATGCGGTTATGCCTCTAAGTCGTGCTCCGACACGTGGGAGATATAGCCGCATCGAGGGTGTAACACTTACGGAATAGCGCATCAACTGGGGTTTAAGCTTCTGTCACTCTCGCAACCCATCATCTAATTGCTACTCCACAATGCATTCCCTTAGGCCCAAATATGGTGAAGTGTCATGTAGTCGACGCTCAAGAACAAAAGTAACTAGTCACAAACGATAAACATGCTCATGATCAGAGGGGTATTAAATAGCATATTGGATCTGAACATATAATCTTCCACCAAATAAACCATATATAATCAACTACAAGATGTAATCAACACTATTAGTCACCCACAAGCACCAATCTATAGTTTCGATAACAAGATTGAACACAAGAGATGAACTAGAGTTTGAGAGGAGATGGTGCTGTTGAAGATGTTGATGGAGATTGCCCTCCCCAAGATGGGAGAGTTGTTGATGATGGTGATGACGATGATTTCCCCCTCCGGGAGGGAAGTTCCCCCGGCAGAATCGCTCCGCCGGAGGGCAAAAGTTCTCATGTCCAAGTTCCGCCTCAAGGCGGCGGCGCTCTGTCCCAAAAGTCCTCTCCTTATTTTTTCTAGTCAAAATGACTTATATACCAAAAGATGGGCACCGGAGGTCGGCCTTGGTGAGCACAACCCACCAGGGCGCACCTGGGCTCCCTGGCGCGTGATACGTCACTGGTGCGCGTCGGTCCTAAACAAACGGTTTAAAACCCCTTTCCGCGACGGCATCTGGAACCATCGCCAAGTGAATGTGGGCGATAGGGGGGTCCTTCCCACATGACCTATAAACCGTCGGGGATATGCCCTCCTGGCACACACGTTTGACAAAATGAGGTCGTGTGCGACGGGTGAACGCTCAAATACAGAAATATGTACAGTAGAGCTAAAAAAATACAATTATACGATGAAATTATTTCCGGTCGCAAGTACATCCCACATAGTCAGTCCCCGCTAAACGTTTCCGTTCGTATGTACATCCCACACAGTCGCTCCAAGGAAAACGTTTCCGTTCACAAGTACATCACACACAATTTTTCCCGTTAAATCGTTTGTGATAGCGTTGCCATTGCACACGATATTAATAATTTTATCATTTGCGTTATTGAATGCATTACACACGGTGTGTAGAAAGAAACTGTGTGGCAAAGGATGTCCATCACACACAATTTTTATGTGATAAACGTTTGCGCAAGGTGGCCTAACGCAAACAGTTTTCAAGAGAAAGTCGTGTGTGCAGTGGAGATTGATCGCACATGTTGTGGATCCTAGAAATGTTTCTGATCTCCACGTATACCGTAGACGTTTCGCATTCGCAAACCGTGAGCAGTGTAATCCCTATTTAATCCATAATTAATCCAATTAATCCCTAATTTAAAAATCACATGTTGTGAATTTGAAAGTAGGCAATCACTTATTTCTTATCCAACCATGTTTATTACAAATATAGGTTCAACCACGAATCCATAACTCCATGCACAGGTACATATACTGAAGAACTACAGAAGCACCAAGTAAAGAATGATGAACCACAGTTGTACTAAAGACTGTAAAGAGAGAGGTGAAAGACATTCTGGTTGCTAAAGAAGGTGAAGAGAAATGCCCATATTGTGCCCTCCTCCATGCGTAAGGCGCGCATGACTCTAGGCCAACCCCTTGTGATGGCTGCCCGTCCATCCTTCACTGTCTTCATTAGGACTTTTCAATGCTCATTGTAGTGTGGATGAAATACTTTAACATTCATTGCGTGTCCACCAATCATGTACTTTGCGAGGTAATCTTGAGTGAACTGCTTCGGGAACCACTGGGAACGAAAAAGATTCAGACATTGCTGTCTAACAACTCATTATAGGCAGTAAAAAGAGAAGGCTGCGGAGTTTGTAGTTACCGTCCTACAGCTCACTGTTGTGTTGGATAGAGCATAAATAAATAATTTCTTGCCACCATTCATATCTTTTTGCTAATAATCCTTATCAGTTTCCTCACTTGATGCTTGTTCATCAATATCTCATTGCCCCATACGCAAAAAGGGTCGATGCATGGATCCTTGCCAAGGGCATATGTACCTACAAGAAACAAGTCAATATTAGAAGCTAACTAGTGTCCAGGCCTGGATCTATATGCACTACATTATGGAACGACGGGGGAGTACAAGCCGAGGGATGAAGCTAACCTCGGCGGAAAATGGTGGCCACACTCCCATTGATGTCCTGCATAAGTAGTGGAAAGGCATGATAAGTACAACAATCTTAACATCAAACAAATATAACAAAGGTAAACAACATCATCTCCAAATGATAGCTTGAATGTGTTGGTTTCAGCATGCTGTTAAAGCAAATATAAAATGGAAGGCAATGTTACCGACAGCAGGCTTAACAACCATCAAATATGGCAATTCAAACTGGTATTGTTGAAAATGAATAGAACGTAGGTAATGCTTAAACATCACACTGGATAAATGTGTAAAACTGAAAATAAAGGGCATGTGTTAACTACACCAGGAATAACTAGAACCAAATATAGCCGCTCAAACTAGTATTGATGTAGTCGAGCGGCGCAGTTCTGACTTGCACATAATGAACCACACATTGTGAATGACTGAAATAAACAAGGCATAAATTACCAGTATAACAACCAAATATAGCCATTGAAAACTGGACAGAGTCTCACTGCAACCAACCTAACAAGCAACTACAGATAAACAGGGCATATGCTTGAAAACTGGACAAATGCTCACTTCAACCAACCTAACAAGCAGATAAAGATAAACAAGGCATCTACTTGATAACTGGAGAAGTGCTAAAATAGCAACCTAACAGCCAAATACAGGTAAACAATGCATCTGCTTGATAACTAGACAAATGCTAAAAAAAGCAACCTATCAACCAAATACAGATAAACAAGTCATCTGCTTGATAACTGGACAAATACTCACTGCAACCAAACTAAGAACCAAATACAGATAAACAAGGCATCTTCTTGATAACTGAAAAAATGCTCACTCCAACCAACCTAACAACCAAATACAGATAAACAAGGCATCTACTCACTATAAACAACCAAATATAGCCATTCGTGAAACTAAAGTGGACAATTCATACTTAAACATCACATAGACCTATTGAACAATACATTTTTGCATAACTAAAATAATTAAACACGGCACAGTTAAAGCACTGCACGGAAAATGCTACTACAACAAAGGGTACGGGTTGGTGAGCTAGAAAAGGTAATCTTTGCTGATAGAATGTTGCCTCACATTTCATGGATGGGATCCTTCCAGTTGGAAGAGCACAGACGCATGGTGCGCTCTCTGATGTCACAAATGGGCTATTTCACCTTTGAAGAACCTTCGTGGGTGCCCTCCTCGTGGTCGTGGTCGATGAGATCTCACTTGGCAATTGAAGATCCCAAGACGCCGCCGTAGAATGTGTCCTTCAGAAGTGACAAAATGGGATCGATGGCGTATAAAGCTCGCAAATCCTTGGCCGCTTGGTGGAGGAGATCCGCGGCAGGGCCGTCGAAGAGATCGACGGCGATTGAACCAGAGGGGTTGGGGATGGACCACTTAACCTGTGACATGGCCCGCGTGAAGCCGTCGGTGTGGACGAGCTTGATGTCATAGCCAGCTTTCCCGAGATACAGTAATATGCTAGCCCGCTGACATGAAGCCTTCGACATGGCAACGTAGTCAACGTCTTCGCCGGCTTCCGCGGTGATGTCTTGCTCCGGGATCGACAGGTCGGGGCGAACGGCGGCCACCTCGCCAACGTCCGCCGGAGAGGCAATGATAAACCTCTTCTTGACCGAACGCTCGTCGGGCTCCTCGGGATACGTGGTCGAGCTTAGGCCACGACATTCTGGAGCAGGGGATGTGGATCTAGCAGGGAGGGACACCGCAGGCCTCATCTAAAAACTCATGGGAGTGGGGCGACGGTATGGGAATCGCTGGAAAACCTGAACTTTATTATCTAAGCTAGGAGGAACGGGCGGACCGGCAGGGTTGGCGGCAACGCCGGCGGTGGCCGCAAGGTAGGGTTCGAAGGGGGGAGGGGGCGGGTGGGGGACTATGGAGGGGGGGTGGTGTTTGAGGATACGCCGCGGATACTAAATTTTTTAGTAATGGTGGGTGGAGATGGTGGTGGACAAGGGAGGGCGACGGTTCAAATGCCTCGGCTGCTAAAATTTTACTATAAGGTCGGTGCTGGAGGAGTGTGGGCGACGGTTGAAGTACGGCGGCTACTAATATTTGGGTAAAGGAATTGATGCGGGCGGGAGTGCCCAAGATCGCGCACGGTCCAATAACAATATGTGTGTATGATAATAAGGAAAAGTGGCGCGGATCCGCCGATTTTTGCAACGCTCAAGGTGGGTAGTTTGTTTTTTATATTTCTAGCTAGCTGGTCTATTGCACACGGTTCGTCCTAATTTCCAAATAAACTTACCCGCCTTTAGCTTCCATAGGTGGTGGTTTTACAGCGCACTTGCATCGCACACGGTTAAGCCAGTACCTCCACCTTTTGCTCACGCTTGCGCGGTCGTGGTGATTTTAGTGCACTTGCATCGCACACAGTTGAGCCAGTACCTCCACCTTAATTTGCTCGCACTTGCGCGGTCATGGTGATTCACATCGCACTTGTATCGCACACGGTTTAGATATTATACCCCGTGTCCATTGAGGATCATCAGAGTCTTTGCAGAAAAATATAACGTTAGGGAGGGTCAAAAGACAGCCACACCAGCATGTGGCCCAAATATATAGGTGAGTGAAAAGGGTGGTATGTGATGTTCAAAATTCCAATGCACAACTTTGACCCCGCGGGCCCATGGTTGGGCGCGTCATTGAAGATCGATGAGAGGGGCCAGAAGTCAAGAACCACCTGGAAGTGGCCAAATATATGTACGAATATTGGGGATGTTTAAAACTTTTAATACACAATGCATAACTTTGGTGGCACCTGCCTTGCAAACCCGAAAGCACCCTAACAACCACCTAGCTAGGATATATATAATGACATAATTCGTACCTAGCTAGGATGCTTGGCCCACCACCTCCTACTTCATGTCAGCGGGGCGGATGCACGTAATGATCAATACTTTGGTCATACATGCATGTCGACATGACCTATCATAATACGGACCAATGAATCTTTCATTTGGTCGAATGACAGTTGTTGTTGTCGATAAACCGCTTGGGCCAATAGATTGAACCATCATAAACATCGCACGAGAGGGACCACAAAACCAACACCTCTTGCATGCGGCCCAAAATGATGTACGTTGGGAAGGGGTGATGTGTGTTTTCAATATAGAATAATGTAGAATTTAGATGTGGTTCCTACCTCTCGATACAGACAACAACCATGAAGGCAAGGTAGTTAAGGACGACATACGTACGCAGGGTTTGATGTAGGTCGAACCCAGCAATCTGAGCATCTGGGAGAGAATCCTGACAATGCATGAGCTCGAGTTTGGTTGACCGACATTTGACGCTGACCGGCCCTAACATGAACTAGGAGGAATCCATTCATGGCAGACACATACCCCTCATTATCGGTCAAAGGGATGATATATATACACTCAAGGAGCCCACATATATCAGTGTCGTCACAAAAAACCGCACAAGGGAGACGTGGTCGATCAGAAGACCTCGTATACACTGCATGCGGCCCGAAAATATGTATGGTACGATGGTGTATGATGTGTTTAAATCCGAAATGCACAACTTCGACGGGCCACGCCAAGTACATCACAAACCGAACACCGTACCCGACTCCAAGCCTGGTTCAATACCTATGATGTCAGTTTTCCAACTTCGAGGCGGCAGCGGGGGAGGGGGAGTCGTCCCATGCATGCGCTCAAACATTATTTTGTCTAGCATGGGACACACACACACACACACACACACACACATATATATATATATACATCTATACATCTATACATCTATACACATATATAGTGTGCGAATAACTATGAAAGTTGCTCGTTGGATGAAGCCAATCCGACGGTACAGAGATGGCAAATCTGAGCACTACTGGTTGTTGGATATCATCTACATTCCACCAGATTATGCCACATGTACAATCTAGAAGACTCCATGGTTGAAATTAAGCATAATGCACAAACCTCTAAACACAAGCACTTCTCCTTTGTTCTCTAGAATCTTCCATATCTTAATTGCCCAAACCTTTTTTTCTAAATGAATTGTCACTGTTTGTTTTTACCTTTACAATGCACAATTTCATGAATCTTAAAATAGTTTTTTTACAAAACTAACTGATTTTGGATGAGATGAACTATAAGAATTAAACGAACATCTACATCATGCATATCTGGAAGAAGAGGCGGGAAACCAATGAGAGGAGTGGCAAGAAACGGTAGCCTGTTTTGAGTGAAAACCTAGTAGAGAAGGAAGCGTGAGCTACACGACGCATGCGCACAGTGCTTACCCATGTACTGCATGTGCTGTCGAAAGGGCTCAAGGTTCCCGTTTGATCTAGGAGCATCCAACAGTGCACACGTACGATCCGTGGGGTTTGGGTTCTGGCCAGTCAGAACGTAGGACTCAGATCGCGCGCGCAACGGAGGGGGGGGATATCATACGGAAACCAACATTCGGTGGAAACCGGTGAAAACCACGAGAAAAAGATGTTTTGTAGTTTCAAAAAAATAAAAAAAATGCGGGATGTTAAGACGATGATGTTTTATTGGCATACAAAATTTCAAGTTGAAACACATTAAGAAATGTGAGCTATGAAAAAGACAAAATCAATGTTGAATAGTGTCGAATAGTAATGTCACTATTCAGGGCAAAATTTGTCTTTTTCATAGCTCACATCTCGTAATGTTTTTCAACTTGAAATTTTGTGTCACAATAAAACATCACCTTCTTAACATCCCACATTTTTTTCAGATTTTTATGAAACTTTAAAATATGGTTTCCATGAAGTTTTCATTGAATATCGGCTTTCGTGAGTGTACCGTGTGCTATTTGAAAACATTTCGTGAGAGGAATCTTGGTTTTTAAATCCCCGTAAATCCAAAACTAATCTGAAAATTGTGAAACCTGCCATGGTGTCACGACATCACACTTATATGTCGAGGACTTTTTTCGTCCATTGTGGCGCAAGTTTTATTACAAGCCGGAGCTTCTCTCAAAGAAGCCTCGTGGTTCCGATAGGGAAATGTATCCCCCTTGTGGGCGAAACGTAATCACTGCCTCTTTTCACCTTGTATTTTCTTCTACAGGCAACATGGAACGACAGGATATCTGTGCTGAAATTTAAACTTATTCAGGGTTCATTTGGCCTTCTTATACACTAATTGAGTTTCTTATGCATTTAATGTCCATAATTCAAATCTGAACTACAAATACATGCTCTAGTTCACCAAAATGGCTAGAAAATTATACATGTGTCCTTGGGTGCATGTTTAGGTCCCATGCCAGGAATGGGAACGAATTACAACCGTACTGGTGTCATGGCTCATACTCAAACATTTCGAATCTCAGTTTGTAAGTCTCCATATATCCTAAACTCACCAGAAAGTCATCAAAGGTGGCATGGTGTCATGTCATGGCACATATATGTCGTGGTAAAAACATTGTCCAATTTGGGACAAGCTTTATTACAAATCTCTTACAAAAACTGGAGCTTCTCTCAAAGAAGCCTCGTGGTTCTGATAGGGAAACATGTTCCCCTTGTGGGTGAAACGTAATCACTGCCTCTTTTCGCCTTGTATCTTCTTCCACGGGCAACATGGAACCACAGGATATCCATGCTGAAATTTAAACTTACTCAGGGTTCGTTTGGCCTTTTTATACACTAATTGAGTTTCCTAAGCATTTAATGTCCATAATTCAAATATGAACTACAAATACATGCTCCAGTTCACCAAAATGGCTAGAAAAATTATACATGCGTCCTTGGGTGCATGTTTAGGTCTCATGCTAGGAATGCGAACGAATTACAACCGTACCGGTGTCCTGGCTCTTCCTCAAACATTTCAAATCTCGGTTTTTAAGTCCCCATAAATCCTAAACTCACCAGAAAGTCATCAAAGGTGGCAAGGTGTCATGTCATGGCACATATATGTCGTGGTAAAAACATTGCCAATTTGGGCCAAGCATTGTTACAAACCTCTTACAAACCAGAGCGTGTCGCAAGAACCCTCATGGTTTCCATAGGGAAACGTGTCCCCTTGTGGGCCAAACGATAATCACTCCCTCTTCTAGCCTTGTATTTTCTTCTACACGTGACACGGAACAACTGGAGATTCGGGCTAAACTTTGAAATTATCCAGGGTTTGTTTGACCTTTTTTTATTCATTAATTGAGTTTTCTAGGCATTTAATGTCCATCATTCAAATCCGAACTACAAATACATGCTCCAGTGCACCAAAATGGCTAGAAAAAACGTACATGTTTCCTTGGGGTGCATGTTTAGGTCCCATGGAATGAATGGGAACGAATTCAACCGTCTCGTTGTCCTGGCCTGGCCACAAACATTGTGAATCTCGGTTTTTAAATGTCTGTAAATCCAAAACTCACCAGGAAATCATGCAACTTGGTATGGTGTCACTGCATGGTATATATAATTGTCCAATTTGGGCGAAGTTTTACAAACCGGAGCCCGTCGCAACCCTCGTGGTTCCGGTAGGGAAACATGCCCCTCTTGTGGGCGAAACGATAATCGATGCCTCTTCTCACCTTGAACTTTGTTTTCTACAGGCAACATAGAATAATAGGAGTGTCAGGCTGAAATTTGAAACTGTTCAGGGTTGGTTTGGCCATTGTATATATATATATATATATATATATATATATATATTAATAATTACTAAGTTTTCAATGCATTTAATGTAGTCCATAATTCAAATTTGAACTACAACCACATGCTCCAGTGAAACAAAATGGGTGGGAAATCGTACATGTGTCATTGGGTGCATGTTTAGGTCTCGTTTAAGGAATGAGAATGAATTACAAACTTGTCGTCGTCCTGAAACAATGAGAATCTCGGTTTTTAAATCCCAGTAAATTAAAAAGTCACCCAAAAAAGATGAAACTTGGCATGGTTTCATGACATGGCACATATATGTCGTGGTAAGAAAAATCGTCCAGTTTGAGAAGAGGCGCACACATTAGTAGCCAATGAAGTCCTTTTTGAAAAAAAAACTGACACGTTAGTATCTCAAATGGTTGTATTATATTTACCATGTCGAAATTTAACCATACTCGGTGGCGTGCGTGCATCTATTTGATTAGACGGGACGAGCGCGAGAAGTCCGCCATGCAGCTTCGACAGGACGCGTGCGAGCAGTCCGCCGTGCAGGCTCGACGGGACGCGTGCGAGCAGTCCGCCGCGCAGGCTCGACGGGACGCGTGCATCATGTCCACCTCGTAGGCTCGACGGGACACGTGCGAGTAGCAAGGCCGCCCATGCTCACCGGGAAGCGAGCCCTTTGACCTCCATGCACTAGCCGCCGCCCGCCTCGCTCACAACTTCTCCATTAATGGGTTAATTAAAGCACCTGGACGGAGGGTGTTTGTTTGTGATCCCATGGCAGCATTTGCTTTGTTCGTGTTTTCAACTAGTATTCCGCCCTAATTTAAATTGCCACATAGGGCAAGGGATAATACGACCACAAATAAAATGGCAACGGATAATACAACGATAAATTTACAATGGCGCACATAATAATTGTCTTACATATTCCGAATAATTTAAAATGCCACATGCGGCAAAGCCCGAAAGACACGGGGGCAAGAGAAGAGGGAAATTGCAGACAATGATCTGGGTCGCTACTGTATCTACTCGTCGATGGATCGCCGGGCGGCGAAATCCTCCAGCTCCTTCTTCAATTCCTCACGACTTTGCTTGAAAGCGGCCACAGATTACTCCACCTCCTGCTCGCGCTCGATCCAGAGCTTCCTCAAGCCACCCATCAGTTCCTCGACGACCGCTTTCAGTGTCATCTCCGAGGCACTGCTCTGCTCATGCAGCATCTTCCATCCAGCGGCCTCCTCCTCCTTCTCGGTGACCAAGTTGAGGAGCTTCGCATTGTCATCCATGAGTTGCTCAACGAGGCCGGTCGCCTTGTCAACCAAGGCATCGCTGATCTTGGGCAGCTTCATCAAGCCACCAGCCAGCTCTTGCTGCATAGTGACGCCAGCGAGAATGTCATCATCGCCGGCAAAGGACTTCAGGAACGCCGGCTCGTTGCGACGGCCGACGCCGCGAATGCGCTTGTGAGAGCCCTCGCATGCCCGTGAGAGGTCGTACGAGGGCTCCGTGGCACGCCCGGACATCTCTGCTATGGCTGCGGCTTCGCGGCGGGACCTCTCTAGTGCTTCCGCGGTGTTGGTCTTTGCTGCCTGGTTATATGTCCACCCTAAACTCCTCCTACCGGTCATGGCGGGACGACTTGATAGAGAAAACCAGTTTTGTGGGTGATGAGGAGAGGAACTGTGAAGTAATTTTCGAGTGTGTAGTTTTTATAGCCCGGTGCTAAGTGTGAACACATATTAGTTTGAGAGGTGTGAACAGATTTGCAATTACTTATTGCGTTGTAATTAGCAGCGTGACGAGAAACAAGGTCAAAATTTATTGATGGCAGAAGGTTGATCACATGGTTGCTCGCCGTTGAGGCGTGCGCGGCGCGCTCCGCTCTGGCGTCCATGCGCGCTCTGCTCGCCGTTGAGGCAAAGTTACAATGGCAACTGTTAATAATTCTTAATAATTGTCTTACATATTCAGGATAATTTAAAATGCCAAATGCGGCAAGGCCCAGAACACTCACGACCTACATATGCATGCAATTATAATAAAATATAAGCTAAAAGGCTGAGCTGGTAGCCTTCCGATGATGGTCTTCTCGGACTCCATGATCAGCATAGCACCCTTGCGGCCGTTCACTCCGAGTGTCCTGACCCGCCTCCGCCTACGGAGCTGCTGGCGCTGATGGGAGGCTCTTGGGGCTGCTGGGCATCTTCCAGAAGAGCTTGACAGCGTGCAATCGCGCGCATGACAACTCCGTGGAACCGCTCCATTTCCATGTCTCTGGCCTGGTAGCAAATTCTGTCGATCACCTGCATCCTCAAGATATCACGTTGGCGATGTTCTACTTTGTCGGGGACGTCACCTCCGCCAAGGATGCGCTCGAGCCTGGCCACGACATCATCGGGATCAAGGTTGACACAACCGCTGCGGGCAATGATGAAGCCGCAGGCTGCCTTTGTCTTGACTGAATCACAGAGGTCCTGTGCCCATTCCTTGCGGGGCATCAGGCTCTCGATGAGCATTGGTGACGGCGGTTCTTCGGGTGGGTCGTCGATCATGCCGCCGAGCAGCTCTGGATCTTTTGCACGATGGATGACAAACTGCTCATCACACCTCCTCTGCAATATGTAGATTGTGCTCCAAAGGACTGTGACACCGATATTGCTGCCGATGGGCCATGGTGCCTGCACCGGCCAATGAAGCTCTTGCTCCCGACCTGCTCCGGCTCGTTCTCCTCGCCGAAGATGTAACGCAGGTAGGCATCGACGTCAAAGCTTTGGTCATTGCCTGGCATGTTTGGAATAACTAATGGTAGATGAATGAGGACTAGATCTTCGCAGAGTGTCGCGACGGTGTGTTGCCGCCTGGGTTATATGCAGCAAGCCGTTAGATGGTGGCGGGAAACCAGTGAGGGAATAGGCGTGGATTTTACAATTAACCCATGTGGAGCGCGGGAAGCATTCGCTAGAGTGCGGGAAGACTAAGTGGAGCACACACACAACCCAAATACCGTAGCCGGTACCACGTGTTATTTATCACACAAGTGTTAACATAAGGAAATGCATGTGTAACTTACTAATCATCGCACATGAGTACTCGCAGACGCATCGTGTGCGATACTCCTAGCCACCGCAAGCAACTAGTTTGCATTTTTCAAAGTTTTTTGTACACACAGAATCGCACAGGAACTAACTGTATTAACTGTCTGTGTTGTAAATTCTCATCGCAAACAGTTCATCCGAGTCGGTTGTTTGCCACATATCACACACATCTTGTTAAGTTGAACCATTTCTGTTGCGTTCGCTAATCGAAAACAGTTCGTCCGAGTGAATCGTATGCCCTATATCACACACACCTTGATGTGGCTAACCGTTTATGTTGCACTCCCTAATAGCAAACAGCTCATCGGAGCGAACTGTATGCCTTATATTGCACACACATTGATATGGCTCCCCGTTTCTGTTGTTCTGCCTCATCGCAAACAGTTCGAACAGGTTAACCATGCGGCCTGAATCGCACACGCAACTAAAATCTGAACCGTGTTTGATGCATCCTCCATCGCAAACATTTTGCACCTTTTTGATGGTTTTCATACACCACCTTTTGCGATTACTGCATCGCACACAGTTTCTCGAAGGGTCTCTGATCGTAGTGTCGTGTTAGCAACATCCTGCAGTAGTGCGTCTCCAATGTATCTATAATTTATGAAGTATTCATGCTGTTATTTTATCATTCTTGGGTGTTTTACAATCATTTTATAGCAACTTTATATCATTTTTTGGGACTAACCTATTGACCCAATGCCCAGTGCCAGTTGTTGTTTTTTGCTTGTTTTTTACATCATAGGAAATCAATATCAAACGGAGTCCAAACACCGTGAAACTTCATGGAGATTTTTTTGGACCAGAAGGAACCCATTGGGCCAGAGCTGCACCTGGGGGGTGCCCCGATGGGGCACAACCCACCAGGGTGCGCCAGGGCCCCCTGGCACGCCCAGGTGGGTTGTGCCCACCTCGGTGGCCTTCCGCACCCCTTCTTTGCACTATAAATTCCCAAATATTCCGAAACCCTTCGGGGTTAACCTAGATCAAAAGTTCTGCCACCGCAGGGCTCTGTAGCCACCGAAGACCAATCTAGACCCGTTCCGGCACCCTGTCGGAGGGGGGAATCATCTTTGGTGGCCATCTTCATCATCCCGGCGGCCACCACGATGAGGAGGGAGTAGTCCACCCTCGGGGCTGAGGGTTTGTACCAGTAGCTATGTGTTTAATCTCTCTCTCTCTCTCATGATCTATATCATGGGCTTTGTTAATATAGTCGGATCATATGATGTATCTCCCCTCTATACTCTTGTTGTGATGAATTGAATCTTTACCCTTTGAAGTTTTGTCATGTCGGATTGAATGTTCAGATTTGAGAACACATGATGTATGTCTTGCGGTATGAATACTTGAGGTGACATTGGGGTATCTTATTGATTCACTTGATATACGTTATGGCACTCAACTTGCGGATTCCCGCGGTGATATTGGGGTAATCTATGCATAGGGGTTGATGCATGTTTTTATTATCCTTTCTCCGATAGAAACTTTGGGGTCTCCTTGCAGTTCTTTCTGTGGATTGAGTATTATGAATATGAGTTTGCTTTGGTGTTATTCTAGTACGAACTCTAGGATAGATCAAACGAAAAAAATAGCTTTGCGTATTTTAGTACGAACTCTTGAATAGATCGAACGGAAAGAATAGCTTTGAGGAGGTTTCGTACCCTACAAACAATTCCTATCTTTTGTTCTCCGCTAATAGGAACTCGGGAGTGATTCTTTATTGTACTTTAAGGGATAATCTTATGATCCAACTATGTTAGCATTGTTGAGAGATTGCACTAGCGAAAGTACGGACCCTAGGCCTTGTTTTTAAGCATCGCAATACCGTTTTTGTGCCCGTTTACTATTTGTTACCTTGCTGTTTTTTATTTATTCAGATTATAAAAATATATTTCTACCATCCATATTGCACTTTTATTACCATCTCTTTGCCGAACTAGTGCACGTATACAATTTGCCATTGTATTGGGTGTGTTGGGGACACAAGAGATTTCTTGTATTTGGTTGCAGGGTCGTTTGAGAGAGACCATCTTCATCCTACACCTCTCACAGATTGATAAACCTTAGGTCATCCACTTGAGGAAAAATTTCTACTGTCCTACAAAACTCTGTGCTTGGAGGCCCAACACGTGTCTACAAGAATAAAGTTGCATAGTAGACATCAAGATGTTTTCTGGCGCCATTGCCGGGGAGGTGAGTGCTTGAAGGTATATCTTTAGATCTTGCAATTGAATATTTTAGTTTCTTGTTTTTATCATTAGTTTGGCTTATAAAAAGAAAACTACAAAAAATGGAATTTAGGTTGCATCATATTATTGATCATCTTTATAATATCTTTCTTGAAAATGATGGTTCGGAAAGTTGTGCTCAATTGTTAGAAGAAGAAGTCAATAAAATGCTTGGCACAAAATATTTGAATGATGAGCATGATTGCAATGTTGTTAGTATGAATTCTTTGAATATCCCAAATGCTAATGATGATTGCATAAGTCATGACAAAAATGTTTCTTATAAGAATGTTACTTTTTGCGGTGTGAATTGGGAGTGCCTTTGCACACCAAAAAGGGAAGATAGATTTTGTAAGAAGCATAAATATTTAGAAACAAAAAGGTTGCAAGAGAGGCTAGATGATTTTGCTGAAATATGTAAAAAAATCGCCATCCTTGTGAACTTTGCAATGAACGTGGTCATTTAAATCTCCAACGTAATTTATTTAATGATCAAATCATGTCCAAAAATTGTGATAACTTGATTACCCTTGAGCATCATAAAGAGCTTTCTTTTGGGGTATGAAGAAATGAAACGTATAACTAAGGGTTTTCCAAATCCCAAGAGATTTCTTGGTTTTGATCAAGAAGAAATTTATATGTTGTGTGCGGTAAATTGCATTGAGAATCCTTATATTGCCAACTATCTAAATACAAGAAAACAAATAGAATATGAAGAGAGTACTAATAAAAGGGAAAATATTTCCCAATACCCTCCTAGTGTTTATTATGATGAAGCAGGTAATGAGGAGGAGCTTCTTATCCAATCAATCTCTTCAACAAGAAGCTTGAAAGAATTAATTAAGCCCACACATGGTGTGGTCAAGAAGAAGAAAAGAAGAAAGAATAGAGGTAAAAAGGTATCTCTCCCAAATAAAGTTTCTCCCATCACCATTGTGCCTCATGAAAGTGAATCAAATATGTTGATGGAGGATGATGATATTAATGATGATTTTGTTATGCCTATTGCTTGTTGTGATGATTATGATTGGGAAGACAACGATGGTGATCTTGAAACTATTTTTAGAACTTGCTTGGAAGAATATGATAATAATGTTTGCTATACTATTGGTGCCATTCATGCTATTGATAAAAATGATTGTGATGATATGCAAAACCACAAGCTTGGGGATGCTATGCTTGATGAGTATGATATGTTTGAAGATTTATTTGCTGGAAATAATGCTTTTCCTAAGCTTGGGTATGCTTTTCTTAATGAATATGATCCTTTGATTCCTTCTACTTTCGATAAGAAAATTTATTATGATGATAGCATGCATCCTATTTATGATGATTACATTGATGAAAGTGGGTTTGGGAGAGTGTCAACTTTAGGTGGTAGTGATCCCACTATTCTGGAGGGTGTTGAATCTTATTACAATATTGATGAAAGTGGATTTGGAGAGGTCATGACTTTATTTAGTGATACATCCACTATTTCTGAAGAGGTTTCAATTGATTTTGACAATGAAGTTGCTATCAATGATGATTATTATGATGACATCTATGCCATAAAGAGTGATAAATATTCTATGCTTGTGCATCATGAAAAGAATGTTGTATGTGATGGTTATATTGTTGAATTCATTCATGATGCCTCTGAAAATTATTATGAGAAAGGAACTTATGCCCTTACATATATCAATAATATCAAGTTTCTTCTCTATGTGTTGATTGTTTTGAAGTTGCACTTGTTTCCCCTTCCTATGCTAGTTGATTCTTGTTCCCATAAGTTGTTTGCTCACAAAATCCCTATGCACAGGAAGTGGGTTAGACCTAAATCTGCTAGTCATATGCTTCATGATGCTCTCTTCATGTTTCCATTCTTATCTTTCATGCGAGCATCATCGAAATCATCATGCCTAGCTTAAAAGGCATAAAAGAAAAGCGCTTGTTGGAAGACAATCCAACACTTTTACCTATTGTTTTTGTGTGTTCACATGATTAGGCTACTATATTAATCATGTTTTATTTGTTTCGTTTCAATAAAGTGCCAAGTAAGACCTTTGGGATGGCTTACGGTGATAGTTGATTTGATCTTGCTGAAAAACAGAAACCTTTGCGCTCAGGAAAACACTTCTCGTTTTTAACAGAAACATGATAAAATGCTGATTCTTTTTGCAGAAGATTAATAGACAAATTTCTCAGGTTTTCCTAATTTTTCAAAAAGAATGGAGTAGCAGAAGTATGGTTTGAGTACAGATTACTACA
The DNA here is from genome assembly GCF_018294505.1 of Triticum aestivum. Classification (NCBI taxonomy): domain Eukaryota; kingdom Viridiplantae; phylum Streptophyta; class Magnoliopsida; order Poales; family Poaceae; genus Triticum; species Triticum aestivum. The sequence goes on from NC_057794.1 coordinate 479,167,998, forward strand.
GACTGTTCTGTTTTGACAGATTCTATTTTCAATGCATAGTTTGCTTGTTTTCTAGTTTCCATGGCTTATATTGCTCAATATAAATTGTGGAGATGATATTCTATAGTAGGCATTGTGTGGAAACAATTATGAATCTTGTCTTTGACAGTACCAAAGTGAAATGGTTTGCTCTTTATCATACTAACCTATCTCACGAAGTTCCGTTAAGTTTTGTGTGATTGAAGTTTTCAAGTTTTGGGTGAGATGTTGATATGAGGACAATAAGGAGTGACAAGACCCTAATCTTGGGGATTCCCCGGGCACCCCAAGGTAATATTCAAGGAAGATCCAAGAAACTAAGCTTGGGGATGCCCCGGAAGGCATCCCCTCTTTCGTCTCCAACAATATCGGTAACCTTACTTAGAGCTATGTTTTCATTCGTCACATGATATGTGTTTTTCTTGGAGCGTCAATTTATTTTGTTAGGATTTGCTTGCTATTATTTAGAATAATGTTTTGCATCTTTTATTTCAATAAAAGTGGCAATGATAGCCTTTTCCATAGTTATTTTGCTAGTATACATGTTGCTGTTTGAAAACAGAAAGTTTACCGCTGTTGCAAAAATTCCCTAGAAAAGTCAGAATGTGATAAAATGTTGAAACCTTTTAAAAAATGAGCTCTGATAAATTTTATACAGTGTGGTAAATTTTCATAATGTTTGGAGTTGAATAAGTATTGATACTCTTGCATTCTTTACAGACTGTATTGTTTTGGCAGATTGATGTTATGTTTGCATTGTTTGCATATGTTTGCTTGTTTAATGATTCTATTTGAGGATAGGAGTATTAAATATGCAGAGGCATTTAGTATGCAATGTTGAATAATAATGTTAGTTATTTTCTACAATAGAGAATGATAAGGTTTTTGCATTGGTTTATACTAACATATCTCATGAGTTCTTGTTGAGTTTTGTGTGGATGAAGCTTTTAAGATTTAGGGAAACCGTGATATAAAAGGAATTAAGGAGACACAAAAGCTCAATATTGGGGATGCCCAAATCATCCCAAGATAATATTCAAGAAGTCTCAAGCATCTAAGCCTGGGGATGCCCCGGTAGGCATCCCCCACCTTTTTTTCTTCAACAATTATCGGTTAGTATTCGTTAAGCTTAAGTTTTTGCTTCTTCACATGATGTGTGCTATCCTTGGATTGTCATTTTGTTTTGTTTTGCTTGTTGTTTTAATAAAGTACTTAGATCTGAAAGTTTTTAAATAAAATAGAGTCCTCAAATAGTTGCCAGGGAGACTAAGTAAGTGGCATTCATATCCCATCAACGAAACTCTTTTCTATGTCATTTACTCTTGTGCTTCACTTATATCCTATGATTAAATTGTTGAATAAATTGAATGTCATGAAGTTGAAATCATATCATGCCTAGTGGTAGCTTCACATTGGGTTAGGAAGTGAAATCTTTTGAGGCTTTACAATCACAATATTGGTCATACAAGCAATTCACGAATAATTAGTATAAGGAGGAGAACTTTCACATATAAATACACTATCATGGAAATATTTTGTGATTGTGAGCCCCCATCAAAATATGATATGCCAAAATTGTTGACGTTGGACAAGGAAGATAATGTAATGGTTTATGTTTGTTCATATTCACATAGAAGTTATATTGTCATAGATCCTTCAAGATGTGGTGCTTGCCCCCCATCTTTGCTAGCCAAAAATTCCGCACCAAGTAGAGATACTACTTGTGCATCCAAAAACCCTTAAACCAAAATCTTATTTTCAAGAGTCCACCATACCTACCTATATGCGGTATTCTTTTGTCGTTCTAAGCAAATTTGTATGTGCCATCTCTAATTTTCAAAATAAATTCCTCTTTTGTGTGCTCGTACTGCTCGCGAAGCGGTGAGGGGTGGCCAATATTTTCCATGCTAGATGTGTTATTCTCATGATGAGTGTTTATTCACTTGTCATTGCATGAGAGTAAGGCAAAGGTATTAGGATGCCCAGCCCAGAAATGAAAAAAGAATTTACTTTATGTTGTCAAATAATAAATTCCTTGGAAAGTGTTGGTATGGAGGGCACCCGTGGATACTGTTAGCCATGGAAAGTGAAAGTATGGTGGAAAAAGGAATAAACTTTATTTTCTGTTTGGGAACCGCCTATGATATATCTAGCATGTAAAGTGTTGGGAGCTCTAAGTCGTTTTCATTGGTGGGAAACGTATGCCTCTCAAAATGTTTTTATCTCTCAATTTTCGCTTTGAGCTCTGGCACCTCTACAAATCCCTACTTCCCTTTGCGAAGGGCCTATCTTTTACTTTTCAGTATTTACTTTTATGCAAAGAGTCAAAGTTTTTCTGCCTATTCCTTTTTATTTTTCTCTTTTGGCAAGCATCATGTGGTGAGGAAAGATCTAGGCACATATGTCCAGTTGAATATGGGTAGCATCAATTATTATTGTTGACATCACCCTTGAGGTGAATACGTTGGGAGGCAAAACAATAAGCCCATATCTTTCTATGTGTCCGGTTGAAACATTTTGCTCATGTGTACAAGGTGAGTGTTAGCAATCATAGAAGACTATATGATGGTTGAGTATGTGGAGCTCTTACTTAAACTCCGTTGAATAAGTTGAATTGCAATTGCTTGGTGACTAAGAACATAGGTTGTCGGGTTTCAAGAGAATTCATTGTTTGAACCTTAACATGTGAATTGGTTGCCACTATAACATGAGAAGTTTCATAAGAAAGAATTGCTGTTATGATGCTAAGAAAGTAATTGAAATTATCATTGATCAAACTTATGCACTTTGCTAGCATTCACACTTCATAAATTATTTCTTTTATCATTTACCTACTCGAGGACGAGTAGGAATTAAGCTTGGGGATACTGATACGTCTCCAACATATCTATAATTTATGACGTATTCGTGCTGTTATTTTATCATTCTTGGGCATTTTACAATCATTTTATAGCAACTTTATATCATTTTTTGGGACTAACCTATTGACCCAGTGCCCAGTGCCAGTTGCTGTTTTTTGCTTGTTTTTTACATTGCAGGAAATCAATATCAAAGGGAGTCCAAACACTGCGAAACTTTATGGAGAATTTTTTTGGACCAGAAGGAACCCATTGGGCCAGAGCTGCACCTAGGGGGTGCCCAGAGGGGAGCACAACCCACCAGGGCGCGCCCAGGTGGGTTGTGCCCACCTCGGTGGCCTTCCGCACCCCTTCTTTGCACTATAAATTCCCAAATATTCCGAAACCCTTCGGGGTTAACCTAGATCAGAAGTTCTGCCGTCGCAGGGCTCTGTAGCCACCGAAAACCAATCTAGACCCGTTCCGGCACCCTGCCGAGGGGGGTCATCTCCGGTGGCCATCTTCATCATCCCGACGGCCACCACGATGAGGAGGGAGTAGTCCACCCTCAGGGCTGAGGGTTTGTACCAGTAGCTATGTGTTTAATATCTCTCTCTCGTGATCTATATCATGGGCTTTGTTAATATAGTCGGATCATATGATGTTTCTCCCCTCTATACTCTTGTTGTGATGAATTGAATCTTTACCCTTTGAAGTTTTTTCATGTCGGATGGAATGTTCAGATTTGAGAACACATGATGTATGTCTTGCGGTATGAATACTTGAGGTGATATTGGGGTATCTTATTGATTCACTTGATATACGTTATGGCACTCAACTTGCGGATTCCCGCAGTGATATTGGGGTAATCTATGCATAGGGGTTGATGCATGTTTTTATTATCCTTTCTCCGATAGAAACTTTGGGGTCTCCTTGCAGTTCTTTCTGTGGATTGAGTATTATGAATATGAGTTTGCTTTGGTGTTATTCTAGTACGAACTCTAGGATAGATCGAACGGAAAAAATAGCTTTGCGTATTTTAGTACGAACTCTTGAATAGATCGAACGGAAAGAATAGCTTTGAGGAGGTTTCGTACCCTACAAACAATTCCTCCAAAAGGTAACAAATGATGTCTTGATGATGAACTCTAGTCAAGCAATCTTAACACAATTCAAGCAAGCATGCAAAGAGTCTATGAGCAGAGGAAAGTAAAGCATGCAACTTGCAAGAATGTAAAGGGAAGGGTTTGGAGAATTCAAACGCAATTGGAGACACGGATGTTTTGTCATGGTTCCGATAGGTGGTGCTATCGTACATCCACGTTGATGGAGACTTCAACCCACGGAGGGGTGACGGTTGCGCGAGTCCATGGAGGGCTCCACCCACGAAGGGTCCACGAAGATGCAACCTTGTCTATCCCATCATGGCCATCGCCCACGAAGGACTTGCCTAAGTAGCGGTAGATCTTCACAAAGTAGGCGATCTCCTTGCCCTTACAAACTCCTTGGTTCAACTCCACAATCTTTGTCGGAGGCTCCCAAGTGACACCTAGCCAATCTAGGAGACACCACTCTCCAAGAAGTAACAAATGGTGTGTTGATGATGAACTCCTTGCTCTTGTGCTTCAAATGATAGTCTCCCCAACACTCAACTCTCTCTCACAGGATATGGATTTGGTGGAAAGAAGATTTGAGTGGAAAGCAACTTGGGAAGGCTAGAGATCAAGATTCATATGGTGGGAATGGAATATCTTGGCCTCAACACATGAGTAGGTGGTTCTCTCTTAGAAAATGTGTACTGGAAGTGTAGGTATGTTCTGATGGCTCTCTCCACGAATGAAGAGTGGGTGGAGGGGTATATATAGCCTCCACACAAAAACTAACCGTTACACACAATTTACCAATCTCGGTGAGACCGAATTGAGAAACTCGGTCGGACCGATTTAGCAAACCTAGTGACCGTTAGGATTTTCGGTGGGACTGAGATGCAACTCGGTAGGACCGATATGGTTAGGGTTAGGGCATAACGTAATCTCGGTGTGACCGATTACACAAACTCGGTGGGAGCGATTTTGGTAGTGAGCTAACTAGAGAGTTGGTCAGGTAAACTCGGTGGGACCGAAATGTTACAAAAGGAAAACATAGAGTTTACATTGCAATCTCGGGGGGACCGATCGCTCATCTTAGTAGGACCGAAACGTTACGAAGGGAAACAAAGAGATTACAACCCCATCTCAGTGTGACCGAAATCCCTATCGGTGAGACCGATTTGCCTAGGGTTTGTGGCAGTGGCTATGACATCTGAACTCGGTGGTGCCATATAGAAAGAATCGGTGGGGTCGAGTTTGACTTTTGGTTTAGGTCATATGTGGATGTGGGAAGGTAGTTGAGGGTTTTGGAGCATATCACTAAGCACTATGAAGCAAGAACCTCATTAAACAACACCTCATCCCTCCTTGATAGTATTGGCTTTTCCTATAGACTCAATGTTATCTTGGATCACTAAAATATAAAATGTAGAGTCTTGAGCTTTGAGCTTGGGCCAATCTTTTTGTCCTTAGTATTTTGAGGGGTCCACTTTCCTCATCCATGCCATGCCATTCATTGAGCTTTTCCTGAAATGTTAATCTTGGAATAATGTTAGCTCAATGAGCTATATGTTGTTAGGAATTACCAAAACCACCTAGGGATAGTTGCACTTTCAATCCCCCCCTTTTTGGTAATTGATGACAACATATAGATCAAAGCTTCGATGAATGATAATAAGAGTGAAAAACATTGTCGCTTTGAGAAGTATGTGAAAAGCAAGAGCTCCCCCTAAATTCGTGCATAGTTTATGATTTGCTTTGGACTGCAAATGCACAGAGAGTTAGGCTCATGGGTTACTCTTCCATGTCACATACATCTTGGTTGAGCGCTCAAAATGATAATAATTAAATACATGCACTCATCACCAAGCAAAGTGAATGATCATATAGGGATAAAATGATAATGTCATCCAACAAGCATTGAAGTAGCATATGATCAAACACATGATCATCCAAGTATCACACAAACAGAAAGTATCTCAAACAAGCAAATAAAGTTCAACCACCAAAGCAAGAGAGAATAAAAAGCAACGCTCTCTCTCTCTCTCGAAGCCTATGATCTATACATTTTTCTCCCCCTTTGGCAACAAGTTAACAAAAAGTTCCTAGAAAATGCATAGCACTAAATCGTCTCTCAGGCTTGGTCTTCAGGTGGTGGTGGTGTCCGGATAACTCCAAGAACGAATGCTTCAGTCGATGTAGATGGAGCTGATGGAGTAGGTGCTGGAGCTGGTGGCACTGAAGCTGTAGCTGGTGCAGATGAAGTTGCTCTGGTGTCTGGAACATGCACTGCAGCAGATCTCTGAGCTCTAGGCACTCTGGCAAATGCATCAGTGGTTGTCTTGCCCTTCCTCTCCTGCATATCATCCTGAAGTTGCTCCACAACAGACTGGGTCGCAGTTACCTTCACATCCATGTCATAGAACTTCTGCTCTACGATCCTTTCCAAGCTCTCCTGGTTTTGAGTCAGGGTGGCCAGTCCCTTCTCAATCCTCAGAGTGGAGGCAATCAAGTAGCCAAGATGATCTTGCTTGCTCTTTAGAAGATATTGAGATGCTTCTTCAGTAGTTGGCATCCTTGCAACCTTTTCAGCCTTTGCCTTCTCCTTCTTGGCTTGTGCGTGCATAGAAGATGGTTCATTTTCATCCATAACCATAGTGTTGTCCTCAAATTCTGGGTAGATGGGCATGTGCTCCTTGTCCAACAAGTATGTGCCAGTGCCCATCTTGGAGTTAATCAGCTCCTGGATCTGTGGGGCATACCCACAACTTCTCTTTTGGTCAGCAGCTGTCCTCTTGATAGTTTCAACTATAAGACTCATGACCTTGAACTTTTGTGGAACATCAAAAATGTGCAGCAAGTTTATTGCATGGCCTCTGATCATCTTGTGATCTCCTGACTTTGGCAAGAGAGTGTGCCTGAGGATCCAGTTGATAGTTGGTAGGCCTGATAGAAGGTAATGTACAGATCCAAACTTGTGTGTCTCAAGAGCATCATTTGGGATCTCCTTATACATGTGTGCCATGGTGTTGTGATCCTTCTTCTTCTTAGCATAGACATCCAAGTCATCTTCACTCTCTTTTGGAGCATTGATCGATTTCGCCCATTCAGCAACCGTGGACTGGTACCTAGTACCTTCAGACATCCAGACAATCCTTCCATCTGGGTAGAAGTGAGCTGTGGAGTAGAACTGCATGATGAGCTCATCATTCCATTTTGTGAGCTTCTGAGCCACAAGCTCATCAACTCCACAAGCCTTGAAACTGTCATATACTCCTGGATAGTGTTCATCATTCTCCCTGATGTACTCCCAGTCGACCCATCTCATGTCACACACTATGGGCTTCTTGTCAAGCGAGATGGCCTCATAGAAGTCCTGATGTTCCTTTGTATGGAACCTGTAGTCCACAACAGTCCTTCTCCTGGTGGCATATGGATCAGACTCTCTTCATAGCCTCAATCCTTATTCCTTCGTTATCTTCATGTTCTCAGCTACTGGATGAGCATCATTGTGATCTGGAATTTTTGGCTTCAACTTCCTCAAGACATGTGACTCATCATCTTCTTCTTTCATTTCAGCTTCAGGCACTGGGGCCTTGTTCTTCTCCTCAGCAGGGATGTTCCTGGTGCTCCTCTTTGGTTTTGGCTTTGGAGCTGGAGCAGCAGCCTTAGGAGCAGTCTTAGGCTTAAATGGAACAGCCCCTGCCCTGATGGCATCACCCATAAGCTTCTGAGCTTTGGGTGCTGGTGCAACATCTTCTTCCTCTTCCTCTTCAGAATCTCTCATGATTGAAGATCTCCCAAGCACTCTAGCAGTGGTCTTCTTGACCCTCTCTTTCCTCTTCTTCCCTTGTGCAACAGCCTCTTTGGGTTCAGATTCCAAAGGTACTTGAGTAGAGGCTCTGGCTTTAGACATTGGCTGTCTTCCTGCTGGCCTCTTGGTCTTCAGACCTGGCTTAGTTGCAGCAGTAGCGCTATATTCCTTTTTAACCACTTTCTTCTTGGAAGTGGCCTCATCCTCAACTGCCACATAGTCTTCATCCTCAAATTCAGAAGTTTTCTTCTTTCTGGCCCTGGTGGCAGCTTTGGGTAAGTTGCTTGGGGTGCTCCTGCTACCCTCATCAGAGCTGCTAGAGGGACTAGTGCCCTCACTCAAGTGAACCTGCTCCTCTGACTTGTTCTGGCTCTCACTCTGATCAGACATATTGCAAATACTAACAGCAAACCCTGTGAATAGATTATAGATGAGATAGAGTGGATGAGCATCACAAAATGCAAAGGTTTTTGCAAAAGAATGAGTCAAAAACTTAGTTTTAGTTTTCCACAGAAAGCATTTCGGATCAACCAATTTGTAAACTCGGTGATACCGAAGCAGCTGTTGGAACCTAAACTAGTGAACTAGGTCAGACCAAGTCACAGTTCGGTGACACCGAGACTCCTAGGGTTTCACAAAGTCCTGAACTCGGTCACACAGATTTGCAATTCTCGGTCAGACCGAGAATCACATGTGCAATGGCCTTAGCTGAATCGATGGAACCGAGTTCCACAACTCGGTGGGTCCGAGATGGTTTTGACGGAAACCTAACCCTAAATTCTCAATTCACGACTAAACTACAGAGTGTTTTGACTGGATAGAATGATCTCAATCGTGGCAAGATACATGGCGAACACAATGTGCTAGGAATTAGATAAGAATAGCACAGTGATCGAGTTCATACCCTAGTTCGGCGATGAACTCGCTACGGCGGCAACGGCGGGGATGATTCCCGTTGACGGCGACGGAGACCAGTGGCAGGAGGCGGCTGGCGACGAGGAGGACGATCCGGAGACCCTGGAGGCAGAGCGGGCTAAGCGTGGGTCAAGGAGGTTCGGAAAGTTTTCCAAAATTTGACCCGTGGATATATATAGCCCGACCCTGTCGGTGTGACCGAGTGGAACAACTCGGTGGCACTGAGATGCATAACTGCAAGCAGTTACTGCAACTCGGTGTGACCGAAAAGTTCAAATCGGTTGCACCGAGATTGAAAACCTAGATCGACTTAGTGATCTCGGTATGACTGAAATGGGTGAATCGGTCAGACCGAAACGCACAAAGAAGTTTTGGAAGTTTAAGTCTATGACAAATCGGGGACTCCGAGTGCTCCTCACACAGAGTGGTTCGAATCTGACTTGATCAAATCTTGTGATGCAGCATGAATAGAGTTTGAGACGAGAAAAGCATAGATAGCTAGAGAAGGTTCTTAGGCATTCTTGTCCATCCACTTGGCTAAAAGAAAAGGAAACCAATCAATCAAAACAACAAGTGGATGTCCTCGAATGAGTAAATTATGCAACCAAGATGCTCACACAATAAAATGACAAATGAAATATGTGGCAAAGCATGCACAAACAATTCTAGCATCTATCAAGCAATTGGCGATGACTAGGTCATCTATATATGAGTATATTGACTTAGGAGTCAAATGAGAACATTTGATCGTAGGTCATACTCATCGTTTAAGCACAAGTGGGGTTACCACTTTTACATAAAGCGTTGTTGTGTTCACACCATTAGAGTTGCTTTAACTCAATTGTTAGAGTAAAGCTCCCCCTAGATGTGAGATCCCCCCTAAGAGGGATGAACTAACCTTGGGTTTTGTCGATGATGACTTCATGTAGATGTTGAAGATGTGGATGCTCAATGTTGATGTAGATCATTTGGAGCTATCCTTTGGAGTGAGTTGCACTTTCAATACCTACACGGGTTAGTCCCACAAGGAACAAACAAGGATATCCATAGACATAGAGTGATCCACACACAAGATGATGTCTATGAAAGCTTTAGGTTACCTTGTCCCTTGTCTTACCAAAAAGAGGGTTTGTGACTCTTTGAACTAGTGCAAGATGTGGAAGTTGATTGCACTTGTTCTTGCCAAAATGATAAGAGTGAAGTATGTTGGCGGAGTCACCCTCAACAACTCTCGAGTTCTTCTTCTTCAGGATCCACACCATCTTGATGGGAATCCTCGGAGTTGTAGTTGTACTTGATGAAGTGGAACTTGATGTAGTCTTGGGAACCCACTTGACCAAGGCCTTAGGAGCTTCTTCAAATGCATCAATTTCCTCTTGAAGCTTGTCCTTGCCTTTTTGCTTGTGGTCTTGTGGTGGAAGATCATCTTGAGCTTGTGTCCCTTTGAAAGAAGTAGGATCATACTTCTCTTGTTGAGGAACAAATTTTGTCTTAGGGTATTGATCTTCTTCCCACTCAACTCCATTGGCATTGAACTTTCGTTCAAAACCAACACCTTGATTCTTCCGGTGCCTTCCTTGCTTGCGTACAATTTCCTCGAACTGCTTACTCCCGGCAAGGCTCTTGTAAACACCTTTCTCTATAATTCCCTTCAATAAGCTATTTTCTTGCTCAAGTGTAACTTGGCTAAGAGAATCGTTAGTGGAATCAAGAGAACTACTAGAAGCAACAACATTGGATTTAGCATGATTATTGTTACTACTAGACGAAGAATCCTTCTTGTTCTTGTTACTAGACTTGACTTGAGGAATGTAAGTGGATAAGAGTAAACGCTTGGCAATGTAAGAAGAACTTTTCTTGCGAAGATCATCATTGATTGCCTTTAAGAACTCATGCTCTTGCTCAAGGTTGAGCTTTTCAAAACGTAATTTCTCATGAGTCCTTAAAAGTTCTCGATGATCTCCTAAGATAGTTTCATGAGCTAACTTAAGAGTGTTTAGTTCTTTAGTTAGAGACTCAATCTTCTCCTTATCATTGTCATTCATTTCATCATAGTATTCATCACTATAGTTGTCAACAAGTAAATCATCATCACCTAACAAGTCATCTTCATCACTATTGAAATCAACATACTCGGGGTGTGATACCTTTGGACCTTTAGCCATGAAGCATCTTCCAATTCCTTCATTTGGTGAATCAAATATGTCGTAGGAGTTGGTTGACACAAGTGCTAGACCGGCAACACCTTCATCTTGAGTATATTCGGAGTCGGAGTGATAGCTTCTCTCGGAGTCATTGTCGGAGTCGGAGCCGGATACCCATTCACCAACATGAGTTTGATGTCTTCGTTTTGTGTAGCTCCTTGATGACTTGTCCTTCATTTTTGAATCCTTGCTTCTCCGAGAGGGTCTTCGTTCATATCGATCATCCCTACTCCTTCTCTCCCTTGATGGTGACTCTTCTCTTCTACTTCTTATTTTGGGAGAATCTTCTCTTGTGGGGAGCTGTACACTCAATGGAATAGTGTCCGGATCTTCCACAATTGTAGCAGTTTCGCTCTCGACTAGAAGATCTTTTGTCATTGTAGGACCTTGACTTGGAACTTCTCTCTTTGCTTCTATTCTTGTACAACTTGTTGAAGTTCTTCACCATTAGGCTCAATTCTTCATTGAAGGTTTGTTTCTCACTTGATGACGTCGGAGCTTCACATGAGGCTTTGTAGGCACCACTTGACTTGTTATGGAGCTCCTCCTTATCCTTGAGTGACATCTCATGAGCAACAATTCTTCCAATGACTTCCGTTGGCTTGAGATCTTTGTAATTTGGCATCATTTGGATCAATGTGCATACGGTATCGTATTTTCCATCCAAGGCTCTTAGGATCTTCTTGATGATGAATTTTTCGGTCATCTCTTCACTTCCTAAGCCGGCAATCTCATTTGTGATAAGAGCAAGCCTAGAGTACATTTCAGCGACACCTTCACCACCCTTCATTTTGAACTTGTCGAGTTGACTTTGAAGCACATCCAACTTGGATTCCTTGACGGAGTCGGTACCTTCATGCATATCAATCAAAGTATCCCAAATTTCCTTTGCATTCTCAAGACAGCTGATTTTGTTGAATTCTTCGGGGCACAACCCGTTGAAGAGGATATCACAAGCTTGAGTATTGTATTGTAGTATCTTCAACTCTTCCGCGGTAGCTTCACGATTCAGTTCTCTCCCATCAAAGAATTCACCTTGCAAGCCAACACACACAATAGCCCAAACGGTGGGGTTATGTCCAAGCATATGCATTTTCATCTTATACTTCCAACTAGCAAAATTAGTACCATCAAAGTAAAGACCTCTACGGTGATAATTTCCCTCGCTAGACGCCATACTCTCCTAGGTTGTGAAACCAAGGCTATGACCACCAAAAGCTATGGAAATCAAAGCAAATGGAGACCAAAGCTCTGATACCACTTGTAGGATCAAAATTATGTCTAGAGGGGGTGATTAGACTACTTGACCAAATAAAAATCTATCCTTTTCCCAATTTTAGTCTTTGGCAGATTTTAGCTATCTTAGCACAAGTCAAGCAATCTTAACACAATTCAAGCAAGCATGCAAAGAGTCTATGAGCAGCGGAAAGTAAAGCATGCAACTTGCAAGAATGTAAAGGGAAGGGTTTGGAGAATTCAAACGCAATTGGAGACACAGATGTTTTGTCGTGGTTCTGATAGGTGGTGCTATCGTACATCCATGTTGATGGAGACTTCAACCCATGGAGGGTAACGGTTGCGCGAGTCCACGGAGGGCTCCACCCACGAAGGGTCCACGAAGAAGCAACCTTGTCTATTCCATCATGGCCATCGCCCACGAAGGACTTGCCTCACCAGCGGTAGATCTTCATGAAGTAGCCGATCTCCTTGCCCTTACAAACTCCTTGGTTCAACTCCACAATCTTTGTCAGAGGCTCCCAAGTGACACCTAGCCAATCTAGGAGACACCACTCTCCAAGAAGTAACAAATGGTGTGTTGATGATGAACTCCTTGCTCTTGTGCTTCAAATGATAGTCTCCCCAACACTCAACTCTCTCTCACGGGATATGGATTTGGTGGAAAGAAGATTTAAGTGGAAAGCAACTTAGGAAGGCTAGGGATCAAGATTCATATGGTGGGAATGGAATATCTTGGCCTCAACACATGAGTAGGTGGTTCTCTCTCAGAAAATGTGTATTGGAAGTGTAGGTATGTTCTGATGGCTCTCTCCACGAATGAAGAGTGGGTGGAGGGGTATATATAGCCTCCACACAAAAACTAACCGTTACACACAATTTACCAATCTCGGTGAGACCGAATTGAGAAACTCGGTTGGACCGATTTAGCAAACCTAGTGACCGTTAGGATTTTCGGTGGGACTGAGATGCAACTCGGTAGGACCGACATGGTTAGGGTTAGGGCATAACGTAATCTCGGTGTGAGCGATTACACAAACTCGGTGGGACCGATTTTGGTAATGAGCTAACCCGTGAGTTGGTCAGGTAAACTCGGTGGGACCGATTTGCTCATTTTGGTGGGACCGAAATGTTACAAAAGGAAAACAGAGAGTTTACATTGCAATCTCGGTGGGACCGATCGCTCATCTCGGTAGGACCAAAACGTTACGAAGGGATACAGAGAGATTACAACCCCATCTCGGTGTGACCGAAATCCCTAACGGTGAGACCGATTTGCCTAGGGTTTGTGGAAGTGGCTATGACATCTGAACTCGGTGGCGCTGGATAGAAAGAATCGGTGGGGCCGAGTTTGACTTTTGGTTTAGGTCATATGTGGACGTGGGAAGGTAGTTGAGGGTTTTGGAGCATATCACTAAGCACTATGAAGCAAGAACCTCATTAAACAACAGCTCATCCCTCCTTGATAGTATTGGCTATTCCTATAGACTCAATGTGATCTTGGATCACTAAAATATAAAATGTAGAGTCTTGAGCTTTGAGCTTGAGCCAATCTTTTTGTCCTTAGTATTTTGAGGGGTCCACTTCCTCATCCATGCCATGCCATTCATTGAGCTTTTCCTGAAATATTAATCTTGGAATAATGTTAGCTCAATGAGCTATATGTTGTTAGGAATTACCAAAACCACCTAGGGATAGTTGCAGTTTCAAAAATTGCTACTGTCCTACAAAACTCTGCGCTTGGAGGCCCAACACGTGTCTACAAGAATAAAGTTGTGTAGTAGACATCAGCACGCCTAGGTGGGGTGTGCCCAACTAGTGGGCCTCCTCTGGTACTTATTGGCTCCAATATTCCTCATATATTCCATAAAAAATCTTCGTGTAGTTTCAACTCATTTGGAATTGTGCAGAATAGGTGGCCTGACGTAGCTTTTCCAGGTCCAGATTTCCAGTTGTCGGTATTCTCCCTCTTTGTGTAAACGTTGCATATTATGAGAGAAAAGGCATTAGAATTACTCCAAAAAGCATTATTATGGATAAAAACGTTATAAATAACAGTAAGAAAACATGATGCAAAATGGACGTATCAACTCCCCCAAGCTTAGACCTCGCTTGTCCTCAAGAGAAAACCGAAATTGAAAAATATGTCCACATTCTTTGAGAGAGAGGTGTCGATAAAAACAAAATGCAGGGCATAGAAGCATCATGTTGATTATTATAACAACAACAAGATTAAACATAAGACTATTATCATAAAACTTTTATCATATACTTCTCATGAATAAGTAACAATTCATCACACCATCAAAGTATAAAGTAAAAACTCTATTAAAAACCAACAAACTATGTTCTCAGCCAACTTTGCAACTACAATTCATCATCTTTTCAGGAAGGGTCACGTATCGGAGCCTTTAGGCAAGTCCACATACTCAACCATCATATAGTCTTCTATGATTGCTAACACTCACCGCATACACATGAGCAAAACGTTTCAACTGGGCACATAGGAAGATAGGGGCTTATAGTTTTGCCTCCCAATGTACTCACCTCAAGGGTGATGTCAACAATAATAACTCATGTTATCTATATTCAGCTGGACATATGTGCCTAGATCTTTCCTCACCACATGATGCTTGCCAAACAAGAAAAATAAAAAGGAATAGAAGGAAAACTTTGACTCTTTGCATAAAAGTAAATACATAAAAGTAAAAGATAGGCCCTTCGCAGAGGGAAGCAGAGGTTGCCATACTCTTATTTGTTTGTATGCTCAACCCCTTAGTGCAAAAGAATGTCACGTTACGTTGCCCCTTGTGATAGCAACCTTTATTATGCAGTCTGTCTCTTTTATTCTTCACCATCACAAGTTCATGCAACACTCAGTTTTCTCTTACACTAAATGATATCACACATTTAGAATCAATTTTATTGCCTTTTTGCACTGATGAAAACTTACTTGAGGGATCTTGCTCAATCCCTAGGTAGGTATGGTGGACACTTGAAAATAAGATTTGGGTTTAAGGGTTTTTGGATGCATAGGTAGTATCTCTACTTAGTGCGGAATTTTTGGCTAGCAAAGATAGGGGCGAGCACCACATGTTGAAGGATCTATGACAATATGGCTTCTATGTGAATATAAACAAACATAAACCATTAAGTTGTCTTCCTTGTCCAACCTCAACAATTTTGGCATATGATATTTTGATGAGGGCTCACAATCACAAAAGATTTCTATGATAGTATATTTATATGTGAATCTTCTCTTCCCTTATTAATTCTTTCATGAGTTGCATCATTGACTAATGCTATGTTTGTCAATCTCTAATAAAATTTTCTACTTATACTTTTCCTTATGTGGTTTCATCACCTACCATGAGATTAGTATATGATCTTTTCATTATTTCTTTCCTTTCTTTTATTTATTTCTTTTCTTTTATTTTTCTTATTTCCTTTCTTTAATTTGTAACATGAAAGTAAAGAAAGCAAAAACTCAGACTAAACTTTATTATATAACTTGCACACAATTACAAGGATAGATCACTAAGCAAACTCTCAAGGAAGAAAGGATTGAACTTACGTTTATTCATCTAAAGCAAAAAGATCAAACTGAAATAAGTAAAAGCAAAAAGATAGTGGGATGATACGATACCGGGGCACCTCCCCCAAGCTTGGTGGAGGCCAAGGGGAGTGCACATACCCGATACTCAGTTCTCCTTTGGTGGTGGAGAAGATGATGTTGGAGATGAAGAAGGGATCTTATCCTCAGATTTCCATGGTAGTGGTCCACCATCATAAGAGGAGGAGTGAGTCTTACGGGTCCTGCAACTAGCAGCCAAACTCATACCTTTAAATCTTGCCTCATATTCAAAGACTTGGTTTTGGAGGTCATAGATTTGGCTTTGGAGGAAGTTGATTTGCTCATTGAGGATGAAGACGATGTCCTTCATGGGCTTGCCATCCACCTTGAGATCATGGGAGAGGTCTGTGATCATAAGGTGATTGGCGTTGAGTCCACGCTCCACCATCCCCTTACACCAGATGATGTCCTGCTCCATGGCTTCAAGCCTGGCCTCCACGGTTCCTGTCCCCTTTGGACATGGCACATCGCGGAGGTGAAGCACCCCCTCATGCATATGGATGGTCTAAGGGTGCTGCACCACCTCCCGCAAATATGGGTTGATGACATTCTTGAAGAACTTGTCCTTGGAGGAACTTGAGGTGGTCATGGTAGATGGGATCTGGCAGAAAATAGCAAGAAATGAGAACAGAGGATTTCTACGTGATACAGTGATCAATAGGTTCAGGAAGTATATATAGATTTTTTTATCTTGGAGGACAAGCATACGGAAGAAAACATAGTATGGAAGGTGTCCCAGGTGGGCACAACCCACCTGGGCGCGCCAGGCAAGCCTGGCGTGCCCTGGTGTCTTGTGCCCACCAGGGTAGGCTTCCTGGAAGTTTCTTTATTTCCAAATTTTCTAAATATTCCAAAACCGATAAAAAATATTTTTCTGGATTTTTCGGAGTCCGTTTACTTACCGTATCACGTACCTCCTTATTTTCACGATTCTGGAGTGTTCCGGAAGGACTCTTTTATGTGTTCTTCCGGTGTCAAAGTTTGGATAATATTAGTTTCAACATTAATGGGCGTACCTGAGATATAATGTTTTATTCGTTGCCCATTGACAACCTTCAGGTTAGTACCTTCGGAATTATTTATCTTGATGGCTCCAGACCGATAAACCTCCTCGATGACATATGGGCCTTCTCATTGTGAGAGGAGTTTTCCTGCAAAGAATCTAAAATGAGAGTTGTGCAAAAGAACATATTCTCCGACTTTAAACTCAAACTTTTGGATTCTTTTGTCATGCCATCTTTTAACTTTTTCTTTGAATAATTTTGCATCTTCATAAGCTTGGGTTCTCCATTCATCTAATGAGCTAATATCAAATAACCTCTTTTCACCGACAAGTTTGAAATCATAATTGAGTTCTTTGATTGCCTAATATGCTTTATGTTCTAACTCAAGAGGCAAATGACAAGCTTTTCCATAAACTATTTTATAAGGAAACATACCCATAGGATTTTTATATGTTGTTCTATAAGCCCAAAGTGCATCATCTAATTTCTTAGACCAATTCTTCCTGAACCTATTGACAGTCTTTTGCAAAATTAATTTTATTTCTCTATTGCTAAGTTCAACTTCACCACTTGACTGAGGATGACAAGGTGATGCAATTCTATGGTTAACATCATACTTGGCAAGCATTTTACGGAAAGCACCATGAATAAAGTGTGAACCACCATCAGTCATTAAATATCTAGGGACTCCAAACCTTGGGAAATTAACTTCCTTAAGCATTTTAATAGAGGCGTTGTGATCAGCACTACTGGTTGGAATAGCTTCTACCCATTTAATAACATAATCAACAGGAACCAAAATATGTGTATACCCATTAGAGGAAGGAAAAGGTCCCATGTAATCAAATCCCCAAACATCAAATGGTTCAACATCAAGTGAATAATTCATAGGCATTTCTTGATGCTTATCGATATTACCTATCCTTTGACATTCATCCCAAGATAAGATGAACTTACGGGCATCCTTGAAGAGAGTAGGCCAATAAAATCCAGATTGCAATACCTTGTGAGCAGTTTTATCTCCAGCATGATGCCCTCCATAAGCTTCGGAGTGACATTTCCATAGGATTTGTCCCTGTTCATGCTCAGGTACACAACATCTAATGATACCATCTACTCCTTTATAAAGATGTGGGTCATCCCAAAAGTAATGTCTTAAATCATAGAATTTTTTTTGTTGATAAGTAAAGCTAGGTGGTAAATATTTAGCAACAATGTAATTAGCATAGTCAGCATACCAAGGAGTATTATGAGCAACATTTATTGCAGCTAACTGCTCATCAAGAAAACTATCATCAATAGGTAGTGGGAACTCAAGCACATCTTCAAGCCTAGATAAATTATCAGCTACTGGGTTCTCAGCTCCTTTTCTATCAATGATATGTAAATCCAATTCTTGTAATAAGAGAACCCATCGAATAAGTCTAGGTTTAGCATCTTTCTTTTCCATAAGATATTTAATAGCAGCATGGTCTATGTGAACAGTTACTTTGGAATTAACAATATAAGATCTAAATTTATCACAAGCAAACACAACTGGTAAAAGTTCTTTTTCTATAGTAGCATAATTTCTTTGAGCATTGTCTGGAGTTTTACTAGCATAATGAATTACATTAAGTTTCTTATCAACTCTTTGTCCTAGAACAGCACCAACAGCATAATCACTAGCATCACACATGATTTCAAAAGGCAAGTTTCAATCAGGTGGTTGAACAATAGGTGCAGAAATTAAGGCTTTCTTGAGTGTTTCAAAGGCTTCTAAACAATCATCATCAAAAACAAGAGGAATATCCTTTTGCAAGAGACTAGTAAGAGGCCTAGGAAATTTTTAGAAGTCTTTGATAAATCTCCTATAGAAACCAGCATGACCTAAGAAACTACGAATACCTTTTATATCTTTAGGACATGGAATTTTCTCAATTGCATCAACCTTAGCTTTGTCCACTTCAATACCTCTTTCGAAATTTTATGACCCAAGACAATGCCTTCATTAACCATAAAGTGGCACTTCTCCCAATTCAAGACAAGATTTGTTTGTTCACATCTCTGCAAAACTTGATCAAGATTGCTTAAACAATCATCAAAAGACTTCCCATAAATAGAAAAGGCATCCATGAAAACCTCAACAATCTTTTCACAGAAGTTAGAGAATATAGCAGTCATACATCTTTGAAAGGTAGCAGGCGCATTAAAACCGAAAAGCATACGTCTATAAGCATAGGTTCCAAAGGGACAAGTAAAAGTGGTCTTTTCTTGATCAGGTTGAGAAGAAGGTATTTGTGAAAGACCAGAATATCCATCAAGGAAGCAAAAATGTGTGTGCTTAGATAATCTTTCAAGCATTTGATCAATAAAAGGCAGCGGGTAATGATCTTTTCTAGTTTTTTTGTTTAATTTCCTAAAATCAATTACCATTCTATAGTCTGTAAAAATTCTTTGTGGAATAAGTTCATTCTTATCATTAGGAACAAGAGTAATACATCCTTTCTTAGGCACACAATGAACAGAACTTATCCATCTACTATCAGCTATAGGATAGACTATACCTGCTTCCAGAAGTTTTAATATTTCCGTTCTTACCACTTCTTTCATCTTCGGGTTTAACCGACGTTGGTGATCAACAATGGGTTTAGCATGCAGGTTCCATATTAATTTTGTGCTGACATAGAGTAGGACTAATTCCCTTTAAATCATCAAGAGTATATCCAATAGCAGCTCGGTGCTTCCTTAGAACTTTCAATAATCTTTCTTCTTCATGTTCTGGAAGGTTAGCACTGATAATAACATGATATATCTTCTTTTCATCAAGATAAGCATATTTCAAAGTGTCTGGCAATTGTTTTAATTCAAACACAGGATCACCTTTAGGTGGAGGAGGACCTCCTAGAGTTTCAATAGGCAAATTGTGTTTAAGAAGAGGATGTTGTTCAAAGAAAATTTTATCTATTTCATTTCTTTCATACATATGTAAATCATTTTCATGGTCTAGAAAATATTGTTATAAAGGATCAGTAGGGTGTACAACAATAGAATCAAGACCAATTAATTCATCCTTACTAGGCAATTCTTTTTCATGAAACTTTCTACTAAACTTGGAAAAATTAAACTCATGAGACTCATCACCAAAACTAATACCGACAGTTTGTTTCTTACAATCCATTTTAGCATTAACGGTGTTCAAGAAAGGTCTACCAAAGATAATGGGACAAAAGTCATCTTGTGGGGAACCAAGAGCAAGAAAATCAGTAGGGTATTTAATTTTCCCACACAGGACTTCAACATCGCTAACAATTCTAGTTGGTGATATAGTGTCTCTATTAGCAAGTTTAATAGTAACATCTATGTCTTCTATCTCTGGGGGTGCTATGTCATTCATAATTTCTTGATATAATGTGTAAGGAATAGCACTCAAACTAGCACCTATGTCACATAAACCATGATAACAATGATCTCCTATTTTAACTGAGACAACGGGCATGCCAGCAATAGGTCTATGTTTATCTTTTTTATCAGGTTTGGCAATTCCAGTAGCTTCTTCACAGAAGTAAATAACATGCCCATCTACATTTTCTTCCAAGAGATCTTTAACCATAGCAATACTAGGTTATACTTTAATTTGTTCATCAGGTTTAGGTGTTCTAATATAGCTTTTGTCAACCACAGTTGAAACTTTAGCGTGTTCCTTTATCCTAACAGGAAAAGGTGGTTTCTCAATATAAGTAGTAGGAACAGCTAGATCAACATTGTAAAGTATAGTTTCTTCTTTAACTGGTACTGGTTCTTTAATTTCTTCTTTAATAGGTGGGTGATATTTAAACCACTTCTCTTTAGGGAGATCAACATGAGTAGCAAATGATTCACAAAAGGAGGCTAGTATCTCAGAGTCAAGTCCATATTTAGTGCTAAACTTTTGAAGAGCATCGGTATCCATAAAAGATTTAACACAATCATACTTAAGTTTAATACCTAACTCTTTACCTTTGTCGAGTTCCCAATCTTCAGAGTTGCGTTTAATTCTTTCCAAAAGATCCCACCGGAATTCAATAGTCTTCTTCATAAAAGAACCAGCACAGGAAGTATCAAGCATGGCTTGATCATTACGAGAAAGCCAAGCATAAAAATTCTGGATAATAATTTCTCTTGAGAGCTCATGATTGGGGCATGAATATAACATTAAATTAAGCCTCCCCAAGCTAGAGAGATACTTTCTCCTTCACAAGGCCAAAAATTATATATATAATTCCGATCACGATGAACTAGATGCATAGGATAAATTTTTTGGTGGAAGTCCAATTTCAAATGATTCCAATTCCAAGATCCAATATCATCGCATAGCCTATACCATGCCAATGCTTTCACCTTCAAAGATAAAGGGAAAACCTTTTTCATAACTTCATCCCCGGGTAAACCTGCAAGCTTAAACAATCCACAAACTTGTTCTACATATATCAAGTGCATATCAGGATGTTCGGTTCCATCTCCTGCATAAGGATTAGCTAGCAGTTGTTCTATCATACCCGAAGGAATTTCATATTCAATATTTTCAGTAGGTGAAGTAGGTTGAGGGGTAGCTAATTGCGGTTCTGGACGAGGTGAAGATACCCCGACCAAACCCCTCAAAGGATTATTTTCCATAGTAACAAGTGACAATAAATTTCCGCACACTATATAAATGTTTCCTTACCAAATTGCACTTACCAAAGGCGCTTCACTCTCCGGCAACGGCGCTAGAAATAGCCTTGATGACCCACAAGTATAGAGGATTAATTGTAGCTCTTTTCGATCAGTAAGAGTGTCGAACCCAGCGAGGAGCGGAAGGAAATGACAAGTGGTTTTCAGCAAAGTTATGTATGCAAGTACTGAAATTGTAAGTAGCCGAGTAGTTTGATAGCAAGGTAATTTGTAACGAGCAAGTAACGATAGTAGTAACAAAAGTGCAGCAAGGTAGCCCAATCCTTTTGAGGCAAAGGACAGGCCAAAACGGTCTCTTATGATAAGTAAAGCATTCTTGAGGGTACACGGGAATTTCATCTAGTCACTTTCATCATGTTGGCTTAATTCGTGTTCGGTAATTTGATATGTGGGTGGATCGGTGCTTAGGTGTTGTTCTTACTTGAACAAACCTCCTACTTATGATTAACCCTCCTAAAAGCATCCGCAACTACGAGAAAAATATTAAGAATAAATTCTAACCATAGCATTAAACTTTTGGATCCAATCGGTCCCTTACGGAATAGCGCATAAACTGGGGTTTAAGCTTCTGTCACTCTCGCAACCCATCATATAATTTCTACTCCACAATGCATTCCCTTAGGCCAAATATGGTGAAGTGTCATGTAGTCGACGTTCACATGACACCATTAAGGGAATCACAACATACATACTATCAAAATACCGAACCCATATCAAGTTCACATGATTACTTGCAACATGATTTCTCCCGTGACCTCAAGAACAAAAGTAACTACTCACAAAAAATAAACATGATCAGAGGGGTATTAAATAGCATATTGGATATGAACATATAATCTTCCACTAAATAAACAGTATAGTAATCAACTACAAGATGTAATCAACACTACTAGTCACCCACAAGCACCAATCTATAGTTTCGGTAACAAGATTGAACACAAGAGATGAACTAGGGTTTGAGAGGAGATGGTGTTGTTGAAGATATTGATGGATATTGCCCTCCCCAAGATGGGAGAGTTGTTGGTGATGATGATGACGATGATTTCCCCCTCCGGGAGGGAAGTTCCCCCGGCAGAATCGCTCCGCCGGAGGGCAAAAGTGCTCTTGCCCAAGTTCCGCCTCGAGGCGGCGGCGCTACATCCTGAAAGTCCTCTCCTTATTTTTTCTAGGTAAAAATGACTTATATACCAGAAGATAGGCACCAGAGGTGGGCCTGGGTGAGCACAACCCACCAGGGCGCGCCTGGGCTCCCTGGCGCGCCCAGGTGGGTTGTGCCCACCTGGTGGGCCTCCTATGCTATTTATTGGCTCCAATATTCCTCATATATTACATAAAAATTCTCTATGAAGTTTCAGCTCATTTAGAGTTGTGTAGAATAGGTGGCCTGACGTAGCTTTTCCAGGTCCAGATTTCCAGTTGCTGGAATTCTCCCTCTTTGTGTAAACATTGCATATTATGAGAGAAAAGGCATTAGAATTACTCCAAAAAGCATTATTATGGATAAAAACATTATAAATAACAGTAAATAAACATGATGCAAAATGTACGTATCAGCACGCCACCTTTGTGGGCTCCCCTCTCTCTCCACTAAGGCCCATGCAGGCCCAATACTTCCCCCAGGGGGTTCCGGTAACCCCTCGGTACTCCGGTAAAATACCCGAACCACTGGAAACCATTTCGATGTCTGAATACTACCTTCCAATATATGAATCTTTACCTCTCGACCATTTCGAGACTCCTCGTCATGTCCGTGATCTCATCTTGGACTCCGAACAAAATTCGATCACCAAAACACATAACTCATAATACATATCGTCATCGAACGTTAAGCGTGCGGACCCAACGGGTTCGAGAACTATGTAGAAATGACCAAGACACATCTCCAATCAATAACGAATAGCGGAACTTGGATTCTCATATTGGTTTAAACATTCTACGAAGATCTTTACCAGTCAAACCACAATAACAACATATGTCCCCTTTGTCATCGGTGTGTTACTTGCCCGAGATTCGATCGTCGGTTCATCATACCTAGTTCAATCTCGTTACCGGCTAGTCTCTTTACTCGTTCCGTAATGCATCATCCCACAACTAACTCATTAGTCACATTGCTTGCAAGTCTTATAGTGATGTGCATTACCGAGAGGGCCCAGAGATACCTCTCCGATACTCTGAGTGACAAATCCTAATCTCGATCTATGCCAACCCAACAAACACCTTCGGAGACGCCTGTAGAGCATCTTTATAATCACCCAGTTATGTTGTGATGTTTGATAGCACACAAAGTGTTCCTCCGGTATTCAGGAGTTGCATAATCTCATAGTCAGAGGAATATGTATAAGTCATGAAGAAAGCAATAGCAATAAAACTTAACGATCATTATGCTAAGCTAACGGATGGGTCTTGTCCATCACATCATTCTCTAATGATGTGATCCCATTCATCAAATGACAACACATGTCTATGGTTAGGAAACTTAACCATCTTTGATTAACGAGCTAGTCAAGTAGAGGCATACCAGGGACACTCCGTTTTGTCTATGTATTCACACATGTACTAAGTTTTCGGTTAATACAATTCTAGCATGAATAATAAACATTTATCATGGTATAAGGAAATATAAATAACAACTTTATTATTGCCTCTAGGGCATATTTCCTTCAGTCTCCCACTTGCACTAGAGTCAATAATCTAGATTACATAGTAATGATTCTAATACCCATGGAGTCTTTGTGCTGATCATGTTTTGCTCATGGAAGAGGCTTAGTCAACGGGTTTGCAACATTCAGATCTGTATGTATTTTGCAAATCTCTATGTCTCCCTCCTTGACTTGATCATGGATGGAGTTGAAGCGTCACTTGATGTGTTTGGTTCTCTTGTGAAATCTGGATTCCTTCACTAAGGCAATTGCTCCAGTATTGTCACAAAAGATTTTCATTGGACCCGATGCACTAGGTATTACACCTAGATCGGATATGAACTCCTTCATTTGCTGCTTCTGAAGCAGTTATGTACTCCACTTCACAGTAGATCCCGCCACGATGCTCTGCTTGGAACTCAACCAACTGACAGCTCGACCATTCAATATAAATACGTATCCGATTTGCAACTTAGAGTCATCTGGATCAGTGTCAAAGCTTGCATCAACATAACCATTTATGACAAGCTCTTTGT
Organism: Triticum aestivum; assembly: GCF_018294505.1. NCBI lineage: Eukaryota > Viridiplantae > Streptophyta > Magnoliopsida > Poales > Poaceae > Triticum > Triticum aestivum. The sequence goes on from NC_057794.1 coordinate 479,192,615, forward strand.
CACCTCCATACACAAGAAACATATCCTTAGTCCTTTTCAGGTATTTCAGGATGTTCTTGACTGCTGTCCAGTGATCCACTCCTGGATTACTTTGGTACCTCCCTACTAAACTTATAGCAAGGCACACATCAGGTCTGGTACACAACATTGCATACATGAAAGATCCTATGGCTGAGGCATAGGGAATAACTTTGATTTTCTCTCTATCTTCTGCAGTAGTCGGGCATTGAGTCTGACTCAACTTCACACCTTGTAACATAGGCAAGAACCCTTTCTTTGACTGGTCCATTTTGAACTCCTTCAAAACTTTATCAAGGTATGTGCTTTGTGAAAGTCCAATTAAGCATCTTGATCTATCTCTATAGATCTTGATGCCCAATATATAAGCAGCTTCACCAAGGTCTTTCATTGAAAAATTCTTATTCAAGTATCCTTTTATGCTATCCAGAAATTCTGTATTATTTCCAATCAACAATATGTCATCCACATATAATATTAGAAATGCTATAGAGCTCCCACTCACTTTCTTGTAAATACAGGCTTCTCCAAAAGTCTGAATAAAACCATATGCTTTGATCACACTATCAAAGTGTATATTCCAACTCCGAGAGGCTTGCACCCGTCCATAAATGGATCGCTAGAGCTGGCACACTTGTTAGCACCTCTAGGATCGACAAAACCTTCTGGTTGCATCATATACAACTCTTCTTTAAGAAATCCATTAAGGAATGCAGTTTTGACATCCATTTGCCAAATTTCGTAATCATAAAATGCGGCAATTGCTAACATGATTCAGACAGACTTAAGCATCGCTACGGGTGAGAAGGTCTCATCGTAGTCAACTCCCTGAACTTGTCGAAAACCTTTCGCAACAAGTCGAGCTTTGTAGACAGTAATATTACTGTCAGTGTCAGCCTTCTTCTTGAAGATCCATTTATTCTCTATGGCTTGCCGATCATCGGGCAAGTCAACCAAAGTCCACACTTTGTTCTCGTACATGGATCCCATCTCAGATTTCATGGCCTCAAGCCATTTTGCGGAATCTGGTCTCATCATCGCTTCCTCATAGTTCGTAGGTTCGTCATGGTCTAGTAACATGACTTCCAGAACAGGGTTACCATACCACTCTGATGCGGAACGTACTCTGGTTGACCTACGATGTTCGGTAGTAACTTGATCTGAAGTTTCATGATCATCATCATTAACTTCCTCACTATTTGGTGTAGGAATCACTGGAACTGATTTCTGTGATGAACCACTTTCCAATTCGGGAGAAGGTACAACTACCTCATCAAGTTCTACTTTCCTCCCACTCACTTCTTTCGAGAGAAACTCCTTCTCTAGAAAGGATCCATTCTTAGCAACGAATATCTTACCATCGGATCTATGATAGAAGGTGTACCCAGCAGTTTCTTTTGGGTATCCTATGAAGACACATTTCTCCAATTTGGGTTCGAGCTTATCAGGTTGAAGCTTTTTCACATAAGCATCGCAGCCCCAAACTTTAAGAAACGACAGCTTAGGTTTCTTGCCAAACCACAGTTCATATGGTGTCGTCTCAACGGATTTAGATGTTGCCCTATTTAATGTGAATGCAGCCGTCTCTAAATCATAACCCCAAAACGATAGTGGTAAATCGGTAAGAGACATCATAGATCGCACCATATCTAATAAAGTGTGGTTACAACGTTTGGACACACCACTACGTTGTGGTGTTCCAGGTGGCGTGAGTTGTGAAACTATTCCACATTGTTTCAAATGAAGATCAAACTCGTAACTCAAATATTCACCTCCACGATCGGATTGTAGAAACTTTATTTTCTTGTTATGATGATTTTCCACTTCACTCTGAAATTCTTTAAACATTTCAAATGTTTTGGACTTATGTTTCATTAAGTAGATATACCCATATCTGCTCAAATAATCTATGAAGGTCAAAAAATAACGATACCCGCCACGAGCCTCAACACTCATCGGACCGCATACATCAATATGTATTATTTCCAATAAGACAGTGGCTCGTTCCATTGTTCCGGAGAACGGAGTCTTAGTCATCCTGCCCATGAGGCATGGTTCGCACGCATCAAGTGATTCTAAAAGCCCATCGGCATGGGGTTTCTTCATGCGCTTTACACCAATATGACCTAAACGACAGTGCCACAAATAAGTTGCACTATCATTATTAACTTTGCATCTTTTGGCTTCAATATTATGGATATGTGTATCACTACGATCAAGATTCAACAAAAATAGACCACTCATCAAGGGTGCATGACCATAAAACATATTACTCAGATAAATAGCACAAACGTTATTCTCTGATTTAAATGAATAACCGTCTCACATCAAACAAGATCCAGATATAATGTTCATGCTCAATGCTGGCACCAAATAACAATTATTCAGGTCTAAAACTAATCCCGAAGGTAGATGTAGAGGTAGCATGTCGACGGCGATCACATCGACCTTGGAACCATTTCTGATGCGCATTGTCACCTTGTCCTTAGCCAATCTTCGTTTAATCTGTAGCCCCTGTTTCGAGTTGCAAATGTGAGCAACAGAACCAGTATCAAATACCCAGGCGCTACTACGAGCATTAGTAAGGTACACATCAATAACATGTATACCAAATATACCTTTCACTTTGCCATCCTTCTTATCCGCCAAATACTTGGAGCAGTTCCGCTTCCAGTGACCGGTCCCTTTGTAGTAGAAGCACTCAGTTTCAGGCTTAGGTCCAGACTTGGGCTTCTTATACCTTGAGCAGCAACTTGCTTTTTGTTCTTCTTGAAGTTCCCCTTCTTCCCTTTGCCCTTTTTCTTGAAACTAGTGGTTTTGTTAACCATCAACACTTGATGCTCCTTCTTGATTTCTACCTCCACAGCTTTAAGCATCGCGAAGAGCTTGGGAATTGTCTTTTCCATCCCTTCCATGTTATAGTTCATCATGAAGCCTTTATAGCTTGGTGGCAGTGATTGAAGAACTCTGTCAATGACACTATCATCAGGAAGATTAACTCCCAGCTGAGTCAAGTGGTTATGGTACCCAGAAATTTTGAGTATGTGTTCACTGACAGAGCTATTCTCCTCCATCTTGCAGCTATAGAACTTGTTGGAGACTTCATATCTCTCAACTCGGGCATTTGCTTGAAATATTAACTTTAACTCTTGGAACATCTCATATGCTCCATGACGTTCAAAACGTATTTGAAGTCCTGATTCTAAGCTGTAAAGCATGGCACACTGAACTATCGAGTAGTCATCAGCTTTAGTCTGCCAGACATTTATAACGTCCGGAGTTGCTCCTGCAACAGGTCTTGCACATAGCGGTGCTTCCAGGATGTAATTCTTTTGTGCAGCAATGAGGATAATCCTCAAGTTATGGACCCAGTCCGTGTAGTTGCTACCATCATCTTTCAACTTAGCTTTCTCTAGGAACGCATTAAAATTCAAGGGAATGGTAGGACGGGCCATTGATCTACAACAACATAGATATGCAAAAACTATCAGGACTAAGTTCATGATAAATTTAAGTTCAAATAATCATATTATTTAAGAACTCCCACTTAGATAGACATCCCTCTAGTCATCTAAATGATCGCGTGATCCATATCAACTAAACCATATCCAATCATCATGTGAGATGGAGTAGTTTTCAATGGTGAACATCTCTATGTTGATCATATCTACTATATGATTCACGTTCAACCTTTCGGTCTTAGTGTTCCGAGGCCATATCTGCATATGCTAGGTTCATCAAGTTTAACCCGAGTATTCTGCACATGCAAAACTGGCTTGCACCTGTTGTATGTGAACGTAGAGCTTATCACACCCGATCATCATGTGGTGTCTTGGCACGACAAATTGTAGCAACGGTGCATACTCAGGGAGAACACTTATACCTTGAAATTTAGTGAGGGGTCATATAATAATGCTACCGCCGTACTAAGCAAAATAAGATGCATAAAAGATAAACATCACATGCAATCAAAAATATGTGACATGATATGGCCATCATAATATTGTGCCTTTGATCTCCATCTCCAAACCACCGTCATGATCTCCATCGTCACCGGCTTGACACCTTGATCTCCATCGTAGCGTCGTTGTCGTCTCACCAACTATTTCTTCTACAAATATCTCTACCGCATAGTGATAAAGTAAAGCAATTACATGGCGATTGCATTTCATACAATAAAGCGACAATCGTAAGGCTCCTGCTAGTTACCGATAACTTTTACAAAACATGATCATCTCATACAAAAACTTGTATCTCATCACGTCTTGACCATATCACATCACAACATGCCCTGCAAAAACAAGTTAGACGTCCTCTACTTTGTTGTTGCAAGTTTTACGTGGCTGCTATGGGCTTCTAGAAAGAACCGTTCTTACCTAGGCATCAAAAGCACAACGATTTTTCGTCAAGTGTGTTGTTTTAACCTTCAACAAGGACCGGCCGTAGTCAAATTTGATTCAACTAAAGTTGGAGAAACAGACACCCGCCAACCACCTTTATGCAAAACAAGTTGCATGTCTGTCAGTGAAATCGGTCTCATGAACGTGGTCATGTAAGGTTGGTCCGGGCCGCTTCATCCAACAATACCGCCGAATCAAAATAAGACTTTGGTGGTAAGCAGTATGACTATTATCGCCCACAACTCTTTGTGTTCTACTCGTGCATATCATCTACGCATATACCTGGCTCGGATGCCACTGTTGGGGAACGTAGCATGCAATTTCAAAAAAAATTCTACAATCACTCAAGGTCTATCTAGGAGATGCATAGCAACAAGAGGGGGAGAGTGTGTCCACGTTCCCTCATAGACCGAAAGAGGAAGCGTTAGGTTAACACGGTTGATGTAGTCGACGTCTTCACGATCCAACCGATCTAGTACCGAACGTATGACACCTCCGAGTTTAGCACACGTTCAGCTCGATGACTTCCCTCAAACTCTTGATCCAGTAGAGGGTCAAGGGAGAGTTCCGTCAACACGACGGCGTGGTGACGGTGATGGTGATGTGATCCATCCAGGGCTTCGCCTAAGCACTACGACACTATGACCGAAGGAGTAAACTTTGGAGGGAGGCGCCGCACACGGCTAAGAGAACAATTGATGTGCTATGGGGTTCCCCCTGCCCCCGTATATAAAGGAGGGGAGGAGGAGGTCAGCCACCAAGAGGGGTGCGCCATGGGGGGAGTCCTACTAGGACTCCACTCCTAGTAGGATTCACCCCCCTTTTTTCCTTTCTCACTAGAGGGGGGAAGGAAGGAGAGGGAGAGGGAGAGGGAAGGGGGGCCGCGCCCCATCCTCCTTGTCTTATTCAGACTCCCTTGGAGGGGGGCGTGTGTTGGGGAACATAGCAGAAATTCAAAATTTTCCTACGTGTCACCAAGATCTATCTATGGAGAGACCAGCAACGAGTAGAAAGAGAGTGCATCTACATACCCTTGTAGATCGCTAAGCGGAAGCGTTCAAGTGAACGGGGTTGATGGAGTCGTACTCGTCGTGATTCAAATCACCGATGATCAAGTGCCGAACGCACAGCACCTCCGCGTTCAACACACATACAACCCGGTGACGTCTCCCAAGCCTTGATCCAGCAAGGAGAGAGGGAGAGGTTGAGGAAGACTCCATCCAGCAGCAGCACAACGGCGTGGTGGTGGTGGAGGAGCGTGGCAATCCTGCAGGGCTTCGCCAAGCACCGCGGGAGAGGAGGAGTACTTGTGAGAGGGGGAGGGCTGCGCCAGAACTTCGTCTATAGCTCCCATGCACCTCCCCACTATATATAGGGGTGGAGGGGCTGGTTTCTTGCCCTCCAAGTCCATTGGGGCGTTGGCCAAGGTGGGAGGAAAGAAATCTCATTATTTCCTTCCCCACCGATTGTTATCCCCACCTTTTAGGGATCTTGATCTTATCCCTTCGGGATATGATCTTATTCCTTCTAAGGGGGGATCTTGGTGCGCCTTGACCAGGGGTGTGGGGCCTTGCCCCCACTACCCACGTCCATGTGGGTCCCCCCATGCAGGTGGGCCCCACTCCGGAACCTTCTAGAACCTTCCCGGTACAATACCGAAAAATCCCGAACATTTTCCGGTGGCCAAAATAGGACTTCCCATATATAAATCTTTACCTCCGGACCATTCCGGAACTCCTCGTGCCGTCCGGGATCTCATCCGGGACTCCGAACAACATTCGGTAACCACATACAAACTTCCTTTATAACCCTAGCGTCATCGAACCTTAAGTGTGTAGACCCTACGGGTTCGGGAGACATGTAGACATGACCGAGACGTTCTCCGGTCAATAACCAACAGCGGGATCTGGATACCCATGATGGCTCCCACATGTTCCACGATGATCTCATCGGATGAACCACGATGTCAAGGACTTAATCAATCCCGTATTCAATTCCCTTTGTCTATCGGTATGTTACTAGCCCGAGATTCGATCGTCGGTATCCAATACCTTGTTCAATCTCGTTACCGGCAAGTCACTTTACTCGTTCCGTAACACATCATCCCGTGATCAACTCCTTGGTCACATTGCGCATATGATGATGTCCTACCGAGTGGGCCCAGAGATACCTCTCCGTTTACACGGAGTGACAAATCCCAGTCTCGATCCGCATAAAACAATAGATACTTTCGGAGATACCTGTAGTGCACCTTTATAGTCACCCAGTTACGTTGTGACGTTTGATACACCCAAAGCACTCCTACGGTATCCAGGAGTTACACGCTCTCATGGTCGAAGGAAGAGATACTTGACATTGGCAAAGCTCTAGCAAATGAACTACACGATCTTCTGTGCTAGTCTTAGGATTGGGTCTTGTCCATCACATCATTCTCCTAATGATGTGATCCCGTTATCAACGACATCCAATGTCCATAGCCAGGAAACCATGCTATCTGTTGATCACAACGAGCTAGTCAACTAGAGGCTCACTAGGGACATATTGTGGTCTATGTATTCACACGTGTATTACGATTTCCGGATAATACAGTTATAGCATGAATAAAAGACAATTATCATGAACAAGGAAATATAATAATAATACTTTTATTATTGCCTCTAGGGCATATTTCCAACAGTCTCCCACTTGCACTAGAGTCAATAATCTAGTTCACATCGCCATGTGATTAACACTCACAGGTCACATCGCCATGTGACTAATACCCAAGAGTTTACTAGAGTCAGTAGTCTAGTTCACATCACTATGTGATTAACACTCAATGAGTTTTATGTTTGATCATGTTGCTTGTGAGAGAGGTTTTAGTCAACGGGTCTGAACCTTTCAGATCCGTGTGTGCTTTACAAATCTCTATGTCATCTCCTAGATGCAGCTACCACGCTCTATTTGGAGCTATTCCAAACAACTGTTCTACTTGGAGCTATTCTAAATTATTGCTCCATTATATGTATCCGGTCTCTCTACTCAGAGCTATCCGGATAGGTGTCAAGCTTGCATCGTCGTAACCTTTACGACGAACTCTTTTACCACCTCCATAATCGAGAAAATTCCTTAGTCCACTAGTTACTAAGGATAACTTTGACCGCTGTCCTGTGAGCCATTCTTGGATCACTCTTGTACCCCTTGACTGACTCATGGCAAGGCACACTTCAGGTGCGGTACACAGCATAGCATACTGAAGAGCCTACGTCTTAAGCATAGGGGACGACCTTCGTCCTTTCTCTCTATTCTGCCGTGGTCGAGCTTTAAGTCTTAACTTCGTACCTTACAACTCAGGCAAGAACTCCTTCTTTGACTGGTCCATCTTGAACACCTTCAAGATCATGTCAAGGTATGTGCTCATTTGAAAGTATTATTAAGCATTTTGATCTATCCTTATAGATCTTGATGCTCAATGTTCAAGTAGCTTAATCCAGGCTTTCCATTGAAAAACACTTTAAAAATAACCCTATATGCTTTCCAGAAATTCTACATCATTTCTGATCAACAATATGTCAACAACATATACTCATCAGAAATTCTATAGTGCTCCCACTCACTTCTTTGGAAATATAAGTTTCTCATAAACTTTGTACAAACCCAATTTTTTTTGATCATCATCAAAGCATACATTCCAACTCCGAGATGCTCACTCCAGTCCTTAGAAGGATTGCTGGAGCTTTGCATACTTATTAGCATCTTTCGGGATTGACAAAACCTTCCGGTTGTATCACATACAACCTTTCCTCATTAAAATCGTCGAGGAAACAATGTTTTGACATCCTATCTGCAAGATTTCATAAATAATGCAGTAATCGCTAATATAATTCCAACAGACTCTTAGCATCGCTACGAGTGAGAAAATCTCATCGTAGTCAACTCCTTGAACTTGTCGGAAAACATCTTAACGACAAGTCGAGCTTTCTTAATGGTGACATTTACCATCATTGTCCGTCTTCCTTTTGAAATCCATCTGTACTCATTAGCCTTACGACCATCGAGCCGTTCTGCCAAAGTCTACACTTTGTTTTCATACATGGATCCTCTCTCGGATTTTATGGCCTCAAGCCATTTATCGGAATCCGGGCCCACCATCGCTTCTCCATAGCTCGTAGGTTCATTGTTGTCTAGCAACATGACCTTCAAGACAGGATTACGTACCACCCTGAAGTAGTACGCATCCTTGTCATCCTACGAGGTTTGGGAGTGACTTGATCCGAAGTTTCATGATCAATATCATAAGCTTCCACTTCAATTGGTGTAGGTGCCACAGGAACAACTCCCTGTGCCCTGTCACACACTAGTTGAAGAGACGGTTCAATAACCTCATCAAGTCTCCACCATCCTCCCACTCAATTCTTTCGAGAGAAACTTTTCCTCGAGAAAGGACCCGATTCTAGAAACAATCCATATTGCTTTCGGATCTGAATTAGGAGGTATACCCAACTGTTTTGGGTTTCCTATGAAGATGCATTTTATCCACTTTGGGTTCGAGCTTATCAACCTGAAACTTTTTCATATAAGTGTCGCAGCCCCAAACTTTTAAGAAACGACAACTTAGGTTTCTCTAAACCATAATTCATACAGTGTCATCTCATCGGAATTACGTGGTGCCCTATTTAAAGTGAATGTGGTTGTCTCTAATGCCTAACCCATGAACGATAGTGGTAATTCGATAAGAGACATCATGGTACGCACCATATCCAATAGGGTGCAACTATGATGTTCGGACACACCATCACATTATGGTGTTCCAGGCGGTATTAATTGCGAAACAATTTCCACAATGTCTTAATTGTGTGCCAAAACTCGTAACTCAGATATTCATCTCTATGATCATATCATAGACATTTTATCCTCTTGTCACAATGATCTGCTACTTCACTCTGAAATTACTTGAACCATTCAATAATTCAGACTTGTGTTTCATCAAGTAAATATACTCAACATTTACTCGAATCATCTGTGAAGTAAGAACATAATGATATTCACTGCATGCCTCAGCACTCATTCGACTGCACACATCAAAATGTGTTACTTCCAACAAATTGCTATCTTGTTCCATTTTACTGAAACGAGGCTTTCAGTCATCTCGCCCATGTGGTATGATTTGCATGTCTCAAGTGATTCAAAATCAAGTGAGTTCAAACGGTCCATTTGCATGGAGTTTCTTCATGCATATACACCAATAGACATGGTTCGAATGTCTCAAACTTTTCTAAACGAGTGAGTCCAAAGATCCATCAACATGGAGCTTCTTCATGCGTTTTATACCATTATGACTTACATGGCAGTGCCACAAGTAAGTGGTACTATCATTACTATCTTATATCTTTTGGCATGAAAATATGTATCACTACGATCGAGATTCAATAAACCATTCCTTTAGGTGCAAGACCATTGAAGGTTTTATTCAAATAAATAGAGTAACCATTATTCTCCTTAAATGAATAACCGTATTGCGATAGACATAATCCAATCATGTCTATGCTCAACGCAAGCACCAAATGACAATTATTCAGGTTTAATACTAATCTTGATGGTAGAGGGAGCGTGCGATGTTTGATCACATCAAACTTGGAAATGCTTCCAACACATATCGTCGGCTCACCTTTAGCTAGTCTCCGTTTATTCTGTAGCTCTTTATTTCGAGTTACTAACACTTAGCAACCGAACCGGTATCTTATACCCTGGTGCTACTAGGAGTACTAGTAAAGTACACATTAGCATAATGTATATCCAATATACTTCTATCGACCTTGCCAGCCTTCTCATCTACCAAGTATCTAGGGTAGTTCTGCTCCAGTGGCTGTTCCCCTTATTACAGAAGCACTTAGTCTCGGGTTTGGGTTCAACCTTGGGTTTCTTCACTAGAGCAGCAGCTGAATTGCCGTTTCATGAAGTATCCCTTTGTTCCCTTGCCCTTCTTGAAACTAGTGGTTTCACCAACCATCAACAATTGATGCTCCTTCTTGATTTCTACTTTCGCGGTGTCAAACATCACGAATATTTCAAGGATCATCATATCTATCCCTGATATGTTATAGTTCATCACGAAGCTCTAGCAGCTTGGTGGCAATGACTTTGGGGAAACATCACTATCTCATCTGGAGGATCAACTCCCACTCGATTCAAGTGATTGTTGCACTCAGACAATCTGAGCACAAGCTCAACGATTGAGCTTTTCTTCCTTAGTTTGCAGGTTAAGAAAATCGTCGGAGGTCTTATACCTCTTGACGTGGGCACGAGCCTGAAATCCCCATTTCAGCCCTCGAAACATCTCATATGTTCCGTGACGTTTCGAAAACGTCTTTGGTGCCTCTACTCAAACCATTTAACTGAACTATCACGTAGTTATCAAAACGTGTATGTTCGATGTTCGAAACATCCACAAACGACGTTTGGGGTTCAGCACACCGAGCAGTGCATTAAGGACATAAGCGTTCTACTGTCCGCATAATTGCTACTATCAACTTTCAACTATATTTTCTCTAGGAACATATCTAAAACAGTAGAACTAAAGCGCGAGCTATGACATAATTTGAAAAAGGTCTTTTGACTATGTTCAAGATAATTAAGTTCATCTTATGAACTCCCACTCAGATAGACATCCCTCTGGTCATCTAAGTGATCACATGATCCGAGTCAACTAGGCCGTGTCCGATCATCACGTGAGACGGACTAGCCAACGTCGGTGAACATCTTCATGTTGATCGTATCTACTATATGACTCATGCTCGACCTTTCGGTCTCCGTGTTCCGAGGCCATGTCTGTACATGCTAGGATCATCAAGTTAACCCTAAGTGTTTTCGCTGTGTAAAACTGTCTTACACCCGTTGTATGTGAACGTAAGAATCCATCACACCCGATCATCACGTGGTGCTTAGAAGCGACGAACTGTAGCAACGGTGCACAGTTAGGGGAGAACACTTCTTGAAATTTTGTAAGGGATCATCTTATTTACTACCGTCGTCCTAAGCAAACAAGATGCATAAACATGATAAACATCACATGCAATCAAATAGTGACATGATATGGCCAATATCATTTTGCTCCTTTTGATCTTCATCTTCGGGGCTCCATGATCATCATCGTCACCGGCACGACACCATGATCTCCATCATCATGATCTCCATCATCGTGTCTTCATGAAGTTGTCACGCCAACGACTACTTCTACTTCTATGACTAACGTGTTTAGCAATAAAGTAAAGTAGTTTACATGGCGTTCTTCAATGACACGCAGGTCATACAATAAATAAAGACAACTCCTATGGCTCCTGCCGGTTGTCATACTCATCGACATGCAAGTCGTGAATCCTATTACAAGAACATGATCAATCTCATACATCACATATCATTCATCACATTCTTCTTGGCCATATCACATCACATAGCATACCTTGCAAAAACAAGTTAGACGTCCTCTAATTGTTGTTGCATGTTTTACGTGACTGCTATGGGTTTCTAGCAAGAACGTTTCTTACCTACGCAAGACCACAACGTGATATGCCAATTGCTATTTACCCTTCATAAGGACCCTTTTCATCGAATCCGTTCCGACTAAAGTGGGAGAGACTGGCACCCGCTAGCCACCTTATGCACCAAGTGCATGTCAATCGGTGGAACCAGTCTCACGTAAGAGTACGTGTAAGGTCGGTCCGGGCCGCTTCATCCCACAATACCGTCGAAACAAGATTGGACTAGTAATGGTAAGCATATTGAACAACATCAATGCCCACAACTACTTTGTGTTCTACTCGTGCAAAGAATCTACGCAATAGACCTAGCTCATGATGCCACTGTTGGGGAACGTAGCAGAAATTCAAAATTTTCCTACGTGTCACCAAGATCTATCTATGGAGAGACCAGCAACGAGTAGAAAGAGAGTGCATCTACATACCCTTGTAGATCGCTAAGCGGAAGCGTTCAAGTGAACGGGGTTGATGGAGTCGTACTCGTCGTGATTCAAATCACCGATGATCAAGTGCCGAACGCACAGCACCTCCGCGTTCAACACACATACAGCCCGGTGACGTCTCCCAAGCCTTGATCCAGCAAGGAGAGAGGGAGAGGTTGAGGAAGACTCCATCCAGCAGCAGCACAACGGCGTGGTGGTGGTGGAAGAGCGTGGCAATCCTGCAGGGCTTCGCCAAGCACCGCGGGAGAGGAGGAGTACTTGTGAGAGGGGGAGGGCTGCGCCAGAACTTCGTCTATAGCTCCCATGCGCCTCCCCACTATATATAGGGGTGGAGGGGCTGGTTTCTTGCCCTCCAAGTCCATTGGGGCGTTGGCCAAGGTGGGAGGAAAGAAATCTCATTATTTCCTTCCCCACCGATTGTTATCCCCCCATTTTTAGGGATCTTGATCTTATCCCTTCGGGATATGATCTTATTCCTTCTAAGGGGGGATCTTGGTGCGCCTTGACCAGGGGTGTGGGGCCTTGCCCCCACTACCCACGTCCATGTGGGTCCCCCCATGCAGGTGGGCCCCACTCCAGAACCTTCTAGAACCTTCTCGGTACAATACCGAAAAATCCCGAACATTTTCCGGTGGCCAAAATAGGACTTCCCATATATAAATCTTTACCTCCGGACCATTCCGGAACTCCTCGTGACGTCCGGGATCTCATCCGGGACTCCGAACAACATTCGGTAACCACATACAAACTTCCTTTATAACCCTAGCGTCATCGAACCTTAAGTGTGTAGACCCTACGGGTTCGGGAGACATGTAGACATGACCGAGACGTTCTCCGGTCAATAACCAACAGCGGGATCTGGATACCCATGATGGCTCCCACATGTTCCACGATGATCTCATCGGATGAACCACGATGTCAAGGACTTAATCAATCCCGTATTCAATTCCCTTTGTCTATCGGTATGTTACTAGCCCGAGATTCGATCGTCGGTATCCAATACCTTGTTCAATCTCGTTACCGGCAAGTCACTTTACTCGTTCCGTAACACATCATCCCGTGATCAACTCCTTGGTCACATTGCGCATATGATGATGTCCTACCGAGTGGGCCCAGAGATACCTCTCCGTTTACACGGAGTGACAAATCCCAGTCTCGATCCGCATAAAACAATAGATACTTTCGGAGATACCTGTAGTGCACCTTTATAGTCACCCAGTTATGTTGTGACGTTTGATACACCCAAAGCACTCCTACGGTATCCAGGAGTTACACGCTCTCATGGTCGAAGGAAGAGATACTTGACATTGGCAAAGCTCTAGCAAATGAACTACACGATCTTCTGTGCTAGTCTTAGGATTGGGTCTTGTCCATCACATCATTCTCCTAATGATGTGATCCCGTTATCAACGACATCCAATGTCCATAGCCAGGAAACCATGACTATCTGTTGATCACAACGAGCTAGTCAACTAGAGGCTCACTAGGGACATATTGTGGTCTATGTATTCACACGTGTATTACGATTTCCGGATAATACAGTTATAGCATGAATAAAAGACAATTATCATGAACAAGGAAATATAATAATAATACTTTTATTATTGCCTCTAGGGAATATTTCCAACAGCGTGCGCCACCCCTTGCGGGCTCCCCTCTCTCTCCACTAAGGCCCATGGAGGCCCAATACTTCCCCGGGGGGTTCCGGTAACCCCTCGGTACTCCCGTAAAATACCCGAACCACTCGAAACCATTCCGATGTCCGAATACTACCTTCCAATATATGAATCTTTACTTCTCGACCATTTTGAGACTCCTCGTCATGTCCGTGATCTCATCCGGGACTCCGAACAAAATTCTGTCACCAAAACACATAACTCATAATACAAATCATCATCGAACGTTAAGCGTGCGGACACTACGGGTTCGAGAACTATGTAGACATTACCGAGATGCATCTCCGGTCAATATCCAATAGCGGAACCTAGATGCTCATATTGGTTCCTACATATTCTATGAAGATCTTTATCGGTCAAACCGCAATAACAACATACGTTATTCCCTTTGTCATCAGTATGTTACTTGCCCGAGATTCGATCGCCGGTATAATCATACCTAGTTCAATCTCGTTACCGGCAAGTCTCTTTTGCAAGGCTTATAGTGATGTGCATTACCAGAGGGCCCAGAGATACCTCTCCGACACTCGGAGTGACAAATCCTAATCTCGATCTATGCCAACCCAACAAAGACCTTCAGAGACACCTGTAGAGCATCTTTATAATCACCCAGTTACATTGTGTCGTTTGATAGCACACAAAGTGTTAGTCCGGTATTCGGGAGTTGCATAATCTCATAGTCAGAGGAATATGTATAAGTCATGAAGAAAGCGATAGCAATAAAACTTAATGATCATTATGCGTAATGGATGGGTCTTGTCCATCACATCATTCTCTAATGATGTGATCCCGTTCTTCAAATGACAACACATGTCTATGGTTAGGAAACTTAACCTTCTTTGATTAACGAGCTAGTCAAGTAGAGGCATACTAGGGACACTCTGTTTTGTCTATGTATTCACACATGTACTAAGTTTCCGGTTAATACAATTCTAGCCTGAATAATAAACATTTATCTTGATATAAGGAAATATAAATAACAACTTTATTATTGCCTCTAGGGCATATTTCCTTCAGAAGGGGGTGGAGGGGTATATATAGCCTCCACACAAAATCCAATCGTTACACACATTTGACCCATCTCGGTGAGACGGAATAGCTAAACTTGGTGGGACCAGTTATTTCAAAACATGAACGTTAGGAATCTCAGTGGGACCGACTGGAACAACTCGGTGGGACTGATGTGCAAGGCATAGGGCAAACCTCATCTCAGTGGTGTCGATCGCATCAACTCGGTGAGACCAAAGTGAAGCAATAGGGCAACAAAGAATTGGTCAAGCCATCTCGGCCAGGCCATCCAAAGGGTCGGTCAACCCACTTCAATGTCGTGCAGCAGACAGATTTGGTTTCTTGGGACGCGGTGTCCGCACTGAAGCGGAGACACTCGAGAGGTCGCATCCGTCAGCGCCGCCCTACCTTGTCATCGTATCCCTCAGCTTGGTGTTGGATTCCACGGTTGTGACATCATACGTAAGCGCGTTCAAGCCATAAATAATGCTTCTGTTGAGCTCTGAAGCCTGCACATGTAAGCATTATGTTAAAGGCCAAGTGTTCACCCAACTGCTCATAGCTCAAAACAAATGCGAACACCACTTACCACTCTATTCATCAGGGGTGCATACTCCTTGAAATCACCTTCGAGATCTCTGAGTCGACCATGATAAGCTTCATCATCGGAGTCATTCTCCTCCAATTCGGCAATATTGTCTTCCATCCACTTTGGCCTCAGGCGTAGACGGTACTTCACACCATCGTCATACCACTTCATGTGGTCTTCACGGTAGGCGCCCCATGCTACCTCTTGAGCACTGCGTTGGTTTTCCCTTGAAGAGGAAAGGGTGATGCAACAAAGTAGCGTAAGTATTTCCCTCAGTTTTTGAGAACCAAGGTATCAATCCAGTAGGAGGCCACGCACGAGTCCCTCGCACCTACACAAACAAATAAATCCTCGCAACCAACACGATAAGGGGTTGTCAATCCCTACATGGTCACTTACGAGAGTGAGATCTGATAGATATGATAAGATAATATTTTTGGTATTTTTTATGATAAATATGCAAAGTAAAATAAAAGGCAATAAAAATAACTAAGTGTTGGAAGATTAATATGATAGAAAATAGACCCGGGGGCCATAGGTTTCACTAGTGGCTTCTCTCAAGAGCATAAGTATTTACGGTGGGTGAACAAATTACTGTTGAGAAATTGATAGAATTGAGCATAGTTATGAGAATATCTAGGTATGATCATGTATATAGGCATCACGTCCGAGACAAGTAGACCGACTCCTGCCTGCATCTACTACTATTACTCCACACATCGACCGCTATCTAGCATGCATCTAGATTATTAAGTTCAAGAGAACAAAGTAACGCTTTAAGCAAGATGACATGATGTAGAGGGATAAACTCATGCAATATGATATAAACCCCATCTTGTTATCCTCGATGGCAACAATACAATACGTGTCTTGCTGCCCCTACTATCACTAGGAAAGGACACCGCAAGATTGAACCCAAATCTAAGCACTTCTCCCATTGCAAGAAAGATCAATCTAGTAGGCCAAACCAAACTGATAATTCGATGAGACTTGCAAAGATAACCAATCATACATAAAAGAATTCAGAGAAGATTCAAATATTGTTCACAGATAAACTTGATCATAAACCCACAATTCATCGGTCTCAGCAAACACACCGCAAAAGAAGATTACATCGAATACACCTCCACAAGAGAGGGGGGAACTTTGTATTGAGATCCAAAAAGAGAGAAGGAGCCATCTAGCTAATAACTATGGACCTGAAGGTCTGAAGTAAACTACTCACACTTCATCGGAGGGGCTATGGTGTTGATGTAGAAGCCCTCCGTTATCGATGCCCCCTCCGGCGGAGCTCCGGAAAAGGCCTCAAGATGGGATCTCGTGGATACAGAAAGTTACCGCGGTGGAATTAGGGTTTTGGCTCTGTATCTGGTAGTTTGGGGGTACGTAGGTATATATAGGAGGAAGGAGTGCGACAGTGGAGCAACAGGGGGCCCACGAGGGTGGAGGGTGCGCCTAGGGGGGTAGGCGCGCCCCCTACCTCGTGGCCTCCTGGTTGATGTCTTGACGTAGGGTCCAAGTCCTCTGGATCACATTCATTCCGAAAATCACGTTCCCGAAGGTTTCATTCCGTTTGGACTCCGTTTGATATTCCTTTTTTCTGCGAAACTCTGAAATAGGCAAAAAAACAGCAATTCTGGGTTGGGCCTCCGGTTAATAGGTTAGTCCCAAAAATAATATAAAAGTGTATAATAAAGCCGAATAATGTCCAAAATAGAATATAATATAGCATGGAACAATCAAAAATTATAGATACGTTGGAGACGTATCAAGCATCCCCAAGCTTAATTCCTACTCGTCCTCGAGTAGGTAAATGATAAAAGCAGAATTTTTGATGTGGAATGCTACTTGGCATAATTTCAATGTAATTCTTCTTAATTGTGGTATGAATATTCAGATCCGAAAGATTCAAGATAAAAGTTCAATATTGACATAAAAATAATAATACTTCAAGCATACTATCTAAGCAATTATGTCCTCTCAAAATAACATGGCCAAAGAAAGTTCATCCCTACAAAATCATATAGTTTAGTCATGCTCCATTTTCGTCACACAAGAATGCTCTCATCATGCACAACCCCGATAACAAGCCAAGCAATTGTTTCATACTTTAGTAATCTCAAACTTTTTCAATCTTCACGCAATACATGAGCGTGAGCCATGGATATAGCACTATGGGTGGAATAGAATAGAATGATGGGGGTTATGTGGAGAGGACAAAAAAGGGAGAAAGTCTCACATCAACGAGGCTAATCAATGAGCTATGGAGATGCCCATCAATTGATGTTAATGCAAGGAGTAGGGATTGCCATGCAACGGATGCACTAGAGCTATAAATATATGAAAGCTCAACAAAAGAAACTAAGTGGGTGTGCATCCAACTTGCTTGCTCATGAAGACCTAGGGCATTTGAGGAAGCCCATTGTTGGAATATACAAGCCAAGTTCTATAATGAAAAGTTCCCACTAGTATATGAAAGTGACAAAACAAAAGACTCTCTATCATGAAGATTATGGTGCTACTTTGAAGCACAAGTGTGGTAAAAAGGATAGTAACATTGTCCCTTCTCTATTTTTCTCTCTTTTTTGGGGGCCTTCTCTTTTTTATGGCCTTTCTCTTTTTTTCCTCACTTGGGACAATGCTCTAGAAAATGATGATCATCACACTTCTATTTATTTACAACTCAATGATTACAACTTGATACTAGAACAAAGTATGACTCTATATGAATGCCTCCGGCGGTGTACCAAGAGTGGCATGTATGAAAGGATTATCAATGGTGGCTTTGCCACAAATACTATGTCAACTACATGATCATGCAAAGCAATATGACAATGATGAACGTGTCATGATAAATGGAACGGTAGAAAGTTGCATGGAAATATATCTCGAAATGGCTATGGGAATGCCATAATAGGTAGGTATGGTGGCTGTTTTGAGGAAGATATAAAGAGGTTTATGTGTGAAAAAGCGTATCATATCACGTGGTTTGGATGCACCGGCGAAGTTTGCACCAACTCTCAATGTGAGAAAGAGCAATGCACGGTACCGAAGAGGCTAGCAATGATGGAAAGGTGAGAGTGCGTATAATCCATGGACTCAACACTAGTCATAAAGAACTCACATACTTATTGCAAAAATCTACAAGTCATCAAAAACCAAGCACTACGTGCATGCTCGTAGGGGGATAGATTGGTAGGAAAAGACCATCGCTCGTCCCCGACCGCCACTCATAAGGAGGACAATCAAAGAACACCTGATGTTTCAAATTTGTTACATAACTTTTACCATACGTGCATGCTACGGGACTTGCAAACTTCAACACAAGTATTTTTCAAATTCACAACTACTCAACTAGCACAACTTTGATATCACTACCTCCATGTCTCAAAACAATCATCAAGCATCGAACTTCTCTTAGTATTCAACACACTCATAAGAAAGTTTTTACTAGTCTTGAATACCTAGTATATTAGGATTATTTAAGTAAATTACCATGATATTTAAGACTCCAAAAATAATCTAAGTGAATCATGAGAGAATAATAGTTTCTATAAAACAAAACCACCACCGTGCTCTAAAAGATATAAGTGAAGTACTAGAGCAAAAACTATATAACTCCAAAGATATAAGTGAAGCACATAGAGTATTCTAATAATTTCCGAATCATGTGTATCTCTCTCAAAAGGTGTGTACAGCAAGGATGATTGTGGTAAACTGAAAAGCAAAGACTCAAATTATACAAGATGCTCCAAGCAAAACACATATCATGTGGAGAATAAAAATATAGCTCCAAGTAAAGTTACCGGTGGAAGTACACGAAAGAGGGGATGCCTTCCGGGGCATCCACAAGCTTTGGATTTTAGGTGTCCTTAGATTATCTTGGGGTGCCATGGGCATCCCCAAGCTTAGGCTCTTGCCACTCCTTGTTCCATAATCCATCAAATTTTTCACCCAAAACTTGAAAACTTCACAACACAAAACTTAACAGAAAATCTCATGAGCTCCGTTAGCAAAAGAAAAGAAAACACCACTTAAAGGTACTGTAATGAACTCATTCTTTATTTATATTGGTGTTAAACCTACTTTATTCCAACTTCTCTATGGTTTATAAACTATTTCACTAGCCATAGATTCATCAAAATAAGCGAACAACACACGAAAAACAGAATCTGTCAAAAAAAGAACAGTCTGTAGTAATCTGTAACTAACGCAAGATATGGAGCCCCAAAATTATAAAATAAATTTCTGGACATTATGAATTTATCTATTAATCATCTGCAAAAAGAATTAACTAAATATCACTTTCCAAATAAAAATGGCAGCAATTCTCGTGAGCGCTAAAGTTTCTGTTTTTTACAGCAAGATTAAAAAGACTTTCCCCAAGTCTTCCCAACGGTTCTACTTGGCACAAACACTAATTAAACACAAAAACCACAACCAAAATAGAGGCTAGATAAATTATTTTATTACTAAACAGGATCAAAAGGCAAGGAATAAAAATAAAATTTGGTTTCCTCCCAACAGGCGCTATCGTTTAACGCCCCTAGCTAGGCATAAAAAGCAAGGATAGATCTAGGTATTGCCATCTTTGGTAGGCAATCCATAAGTGGTTCTCATAATAGATTCATAAGGTAATTTAATTTTCTTTCTAGGGAAGTGTTCCATGGCTTTCCTTAACGGAAATTGGAATCTAATATTCCCTTCCTTCATATCAATAATTGCACCAATCATTCTAAGGAAAGGTCTACCAAGAATAATAGGACATGAAGGATTGCAATCTATGTCAAGAACAATAAAATCTATGGGCACATAATTCCTATTTGCAACAATAATAACATCATTAATTATTCCCATAGGTTTCTTAATAGTGGAATCCGCAAGGTGCAAGTTAAAAGAGCAATCATCAAAATCACGGAAACCTAGCAAATCACACAAAGTCTTTGGAATCGTCGAAACACTAGCACCCAAATCACACAAAGCATAGCATTCATGATCTTTAATTTTAATTTTAATAGTAGGTTCCCACTAATCATAAAGTTTTCTAGGGATAGAAACTTCCAACTCAAGTTTTTCTTCATAAGATTGCATCAAAGCATCAACGATATGTTTAGTAAAAGCTTTATTTTGACTATAAGCATGAGGAGAATTTAGCACGGATTGCAACAAGGAAATACAATCTATCAAAGAGCAATTATCATAATTAAATTCCTTGAAATCCAAAATAGTGGGTTCATTAATATTTAAAGTTTTGACTTCTTCAATCCCACTTTTACCAAATTTTGCATTAAGATCTAAAAACTCTGAATTTTTGGAACACCTTATAGTTAAAGGTGGTTCATATTCAGTCCCATCATTATCAAGATTCATATTGCAAAACAAATATTTAATAGGGGACACATCAATAACTTTTAGATCTTCATCTTTATTTTCATGGAAACTAGAAGAACACGCTTTTATAAAGCAATCTTTCTTAGCACGCATCCTAGCGGTTCTTTCTTTGCACTCATAAATGTAAATTCTCATGGCTTTGAGAGACTCATTGATATCATGCTTAGGTGGAATAGATCTAAGTTTCAAAGAACCAACATCAAGAGTAATTCTATCAACGTTCCTAGCCAACTCATCAATCTTAAGCAATTTTTCTTCAATCAAAGCATTGAAATTCTTTTGCGAAGTAATAAATTATTTAATATTATATTCAAAATAAGAGGGAATATTATTATAATTTCCATAAGAATTGTTGTAGGAATTACCATAATTATTAGAGGAATTACTAGGATACGGCCTAGGATTAAAGTTTCCTCTATATGCGTTGTTACCAAAATTATTCCTACCAACAAAATTCACATCCATAGATTCATTATTATTCTCAATCAAAGTAGACAAAGGCATATCATTAGGATCAGAAGAAACACTTTTATTAGCAAATAATTTCATAAGTTCATCCATCTTTCCACTCAAAACATTAATTTCTTCTATCGCATGCACTTTCTTATTAGTAGATCTTTCAGTGTGCCATTGAGAATAATTAACCATAATATTATCTAGAAGTTTAGTAGCTTCTCCTAAAGTGATTTCCATAAAAGTGCCTCCCACGGCCGAATCTAAAAGATTTCTAGAAGCAAAATTCAGTCCGGCATAAAATTTTTGTATAATCATCCACAAATTCAAACCATGCGTAGGGAAATTACGTATCATTAATTTCATCCTCTCCCAAGCTTGTGCAACATGTTCATGATCAAGTTGCTTAAAATTCGTAATATCGTTTCTAAGAGAGATAATCTTAGCGGGAGGAAAATACTAAGAGATAAAATCATCTTTGCACTTATTCCAAGAATCAATACTATTTTTAGGCAAAGACGAAAACCAAGTTTTAGCATGATCTCTAAGCGAAAAAGGAAATAGCTTCAATTTAACAATATCAATATCCACATCTTTCTTCTTTTGCATATCACACAAATCAACGAAGCTATGTAGATGGGTAGCAGCATCTTCACTAGGAAGGCCGGCGAATTGATCTTTCATGACAAGATTCAACAAAGCAGCATTGATTTCACAAGATTCAGTATCGGTAAGAGGAGCAATCGGAGTGCTAAGGAAATCATTGTTGTTGGTATTGGTGAAGTCACACAATTTAGTATCATCTTGAGCCATCGTGACAAGCAAGCAATCCAACACACGAGCAAACAACAGACGGGCAAAAAGAGGCAAATAGAGAAAGAGAGGGAGGATGGAGAGAGAGAGAGAGGGCGAATAAAACGACAAGGGTGAAGTGGGGGAGAGGAAAACGAGAGGAAAATGGCAAATAATGTAATGCAGGAGATAAGGGTTTGTGATGGGTACTTCGTGTGTTGACTTTTGCGTAGACCTCCCCGGCAACGGCGCCAGAAATCCTTCTTGCTACCTCTTGATCACTGCGTTGGTTTTCCCTTGAAGAGGAAAGGGTGATGCAGCAAGGTAGCGTAAGTATTTCCCTCAGTTTTTGAGAACCAAGGTATCAATCCAGTAGGAGGCCACGCACTAGTCCCTCGCACCTACACAAACAAATAAATCCTTGCAACCAACGCGATAAGGGGTTGTCAATCCCTACACGGTCACTTACGAGAGTGAGATCTGATAGATATGATAAGATAATATTTTTGCTATTTTTTATGATAAAGATGCAAAGTAAAATAAAAGGCAATAAAAATAACTAAGTGTTGGAAGATTAATATGATAGAAAATAGACCCGGGGGCCATAGGTTTCACTAGTGGCTTCTCTCAAGAGCATAAGTATTTACGGTGGGTGAACAAATTACTGTTGAGCAATTGATAGAATTGAGCATAGTTATGAGAATATCTAGGTATGATCATGTATATAGGCATCACGTCCGAGACAAGTAGACCGACTCCTGCCTGCATCTACTACTATTACTCCACACATTGACCGCTATCCAGCATGCATCTAGAGTATTAAGTTCAAGAGAACAGAGTAACGCTTTAAGCAAGATGACATGATGTAGAGGGATAAACTCATGCCATATGGTATAAACCCCATCTTGTTATCCTCGATGGCAACAATACAATACGTGCCTTGCTGCCCCTACTGTCACTAAGAAAGGACACCGCAAGATTGAACCCAAAGCTAAGCACTTCTCCCATTGCAAGAAAGATCAATCTAGTAGGCCAAACCAAACTGATAATTCAAAGAGACTTGCAAAGATAACCAATCATACATAAAAGAATTCAGAGAAGATTCAAATATTGTTCATAGATAAACTTGATCATAAACCCACAATTCATCGGTCTCAACAAACACACCACAAAAGAAGATTACATCGAATAGATCTCCACAAGAGAGGGGGAGAACTTTGTATTGAGATCCAAAAAGAGAAAATAAGTCATCTAGCTAATAACTATGGACCCGAAGGTCTGAAGTAAACTACTCACACTTCATCGGAGGGGCTATGGTGTTGATGTAGAAGCCCTCCGTGATCGATTGTAACATCTCAAAATTCTAAATTTTGGAATGTTATATTAATTAAATAAATTTTATTGGCTGTTTGATTGATTGACTGAAAATGAGTGGAATTTGAAACAAAAGAAAATTGAATGAGAGGGAATAAAAGGACTTTCCCAAATTTTTCTATTTGAAACCCTATTTGATTTTTAGTTTGAATCTTGAAAAAATTCTCTGATAAAAAATAATATGAGAGGAGGAAAATGACACTCCAAAAGATCAGAGACAATGTTGGGATTGAGATTCAAATTTGAAAAAAAAATGCAAATTATTTGAAACACAGATTCTATTTTGGAGTTATTTCAAAAACAAATGGTTTTTTGTATTTTATTTGGCCGTCAAAATATGTTCATGTTTTAGGAAATTTTATTCTAAAACTTTTGGTATATAAAATGCCTATATAGAATATTTTGTTTTTCTTCTTTTTATTAGTTTTCCTCACTGTTTAAAAATAATAATAAACGTTTTTTAATCCGCCCGGCCAGGCCAGCGAGGCCCAGCCACAGGACGGCCCAGCCTAGCGCTAGCGCTATGGCTAGCGCACGCGCGCACGTACGCTCGAGGCGAACTCCCAGGAGCGTCGCCGCCACCTCTCTCTCACGTGCGTCCCTCTCTCCCTTTCCCTGGCGCTGGACCCCACCCGTCATCTTCTCCCGTCGCATGAAATCCCAGCTCGGGCACGGTTGCCATGCCGCACGCGCAAACGACGGAAACCCTATCTACGGCTTGCCCCCTGCCTCAAGAACATGTCCTATAAATACCCAGCCACCTCCTCATCCCACGCCCCCAAAACCCCACGCCGAAACCACTTCTACCTCACGCGATCTTCGTTTGGATCTCGCCGGAGCCAAGGCAGTTCACCGTAGATCCCGACGTCGGTGAGCAACCCCAAACCACCAAATCTTGTCCAACATATTTCTCTCGTCTTTGCGCATCTCCTTGACATCGTTTCCTCATCCAGGGAGCACCGAAGCGATCGCCGTGGACCTCGCCCGACATTGCCGGAGCACTGAGTTCATCTCGACGCTCCGCTCATGTCCGTCATCCCTTCAGCTAAAAATCGGACCCCCTCGGAGTCCTCCACCCGCTGGACATCGCCGTCTCTGCCGCTGGTCACCGGAGTCGTCGCCCCCGACGACATCCACTTCCCTGCCTACACGAGCTCCTCTCTGTAAGCAACGAGCGCCTCCCTCCATTTTTTTGAAACGTTAAGTGCAAATAATATTAGATCGGTTTAGTAGATCGGTTTTTCTTGTAGATCGGTTCCTCGGTTTAGATCGAACCGGCTCCCCGGTCTTCTGTTAAATAAACGCACGTGTACGTATTGTTAAGTTCCGCCCGAGCATTTGGTAGCTACAGATCGCACCCCCGTAAGCCCATTAGCGCCCGTTTGTTTTTTCTGTATTTTCGTTTCTGTTTTTAAAACAGAAAAGTTTCAGTTTCGTAAATTCTATACCTCTTAGGTTATTTAGAGTTTTTGATTGATTCTTTTTGCTCTAGTCTGCAAATTTCCTCTAGTTTCTGTATAAAATAATTTTGGCCATGTTTGTAGTTTTAAAAATTGTGTTATTTAAGTTTTAGTTAGATTAGTATTTCTGCTATAAAGTGAGCTAGGATTAAAAATTTTAGTGTTTCTTTTTTACTGCATTGTTTTGACCTTGGCTAGCGGTAGGATTAAATTGGGCATTTATAGATTTTTTATAAAATTAGTTTATCACAAAAACAAGCCTGTTTAGTTTAATTCATTTTGTTTCTATTTTATGTTGTTTTTATGTCACACCCTAGCTAGTTATGCATTAGAGTGTTGCATCATGTTTACTTTTTCATCAGAAACTTGAAATGGGGATGACAGAACCCCCAGTCCCCTCTGAAACCAACTAGGGTTACTAAAATAATTTTTCAATGAACCTGAAATGCCCTTCTAAAATGTCCATCATTTTAGCCTTGGTTCAGAACCTCTGACAAAAGTGGTGCACATTTTCCTAGGTCATCATAGGGTCTTTGAATTAAATCATAGATATTTGAATTTGGGCATTTAAAATAATATGAAATATTTAAATGCTCAAATATCTCCAAACTAAAATGTTTCATGTTGGAAATAATCCAACTATGGACCAGGAGTAGTTTGGTGAATTTTGGAGTTGCCTAG
This sequence comes from Triticum aestivum, assembly GCF_018294505.1. Classification (NCBI taxonomy): domain Eukaryota; kingdom Viridiplantae; phylum Streptophyta; class Magnoliopsida; order Poales; family Poaceae; genus Triticum; species Triticum aestivum. The sequence goes on from NC_057794.1 coordinate 479,218,414, forward strand.
GTATTTTAATTAATTCAACAAAGTTGCAGATATATTAAATAAAACAGAAAACAGAAAAAAACTAAAAGGGAGAAGCTTACCTGGGCTCCTCCCTGTTCAGCCCAGCCAGCTGGCCGGCCCAGCCAGCAGCCGGCCCAGCCCACCTCCCTCCTCTGTCGTCTTCGTCCCGACAGAGGGAGGGGAGTGTGGCCGGCGCGCGCGCACGGCCACCGCGCCACGCCACCTGCTCGCCTGCTTGCCTGCCCTCCCCTCCTCGCTCGACGCCCTGGACGACGCCACGCCTCTCCCCCTGCTCTCTCTCACTCTCCCCCGTTTCTCCCTCGCTCTCTCTCGCTCTCGGCCGAAGCACACCGTCGCCGCCGTTCGCCGTAGCCACTGTCTCCGGCCACCCCTCGCTCCCCCGAGTAGCTCAGAAGCTCCGCCACAACTCCCTCTTCCTCCCCACCGCTCCACGAGTCCCCGGAAGCCCTGCATCGCCGCCACGTCGCCGTTCCCCTCTTCGGGCTCCGACCACCGTCGCCGACGAATTCGCCGTCTCCAGCGCGTCCCCGAGCCCGCTTCGACGCCCACTGCAACCGCGGTGAGCTACGCCACCGTTTCCCCCTCTTCTCCCCCTCGTTCCCTCACCGTAGCTTCATCTCCACCACGGCCGAACCTCCGCCGTCGCCGAGCTCGCCGTCGACGCAGCTCCGGTGACCATTTGGTCACCCCGGCGAGTCCAACGCGTTCACAGAACCCAGTAGAGCATCCCTAGCGCCTCACTATGCTCGACTTCGAGCTCCAGCACCACTTCCGTGCACGACCGAACCCCGGCGGCCGCAGCCGAGCTCACCGCCGTCGACTCCGGCCACCCCGACCCCAACGGACTCCGCCAAGAGCCGCGGGTCGTCCTCAGCTTCACTCCGGTGATCTCCGCGGTCCATTTGGTGGCCGAAACGACCAAAACCACTATCGCCGCCGCACTGTTGGTCGCCGCCGGCCAGAACTCCGGCGAGCTGACGTGGCCTAGTTAATTAGCCACTAAACCACCACCTACAGACGCTGACAAGTGGGCCCAGGGCTTAGTCAAAGCTAACCAGCCCGGGGTCAACGCGGGATTAGCCCCTGTGACACTGACGTGTGGACCCCACACGTCAGGTTTGACCCGAGCCAGCCCCGTTGACCTGCTGATGTCACTGTGATGTCAGGCTGACGCAGTAATTGAATTTCTGGATTTAAATTAAATCAGGAAATTCCAGAATATTATTTAAACTTCAAAAATTCATAACTTTTATTCTGTAACTCCAAATTGGACAAATTATATATGAAAAATGATCAGAAAAATCCAATCTATCCATCTGTACTATTTTCATGCATGACCAAACAAGTTAAATTGATGTTTTAATCAGAACAAGGAAAGGCACTTTAAAAGGCCATATTTGAGTTTGAAATTTGAATCTTCGATTCAAATTTGCTCAAACCCTACTGGCTTTAGTTGCATTAGCCCAACACACTCATATTTCCATGTTTCATGCATGCATCATATTGTTGCACATTGTTTGGTGATGTCTGTGTATCGTTATCCTTTGCGACAGGATCTGTCCCCGAGGAGTACCGTGATTACCCTAACGAAGAATCGTATCCGTGCAACGAACCATCAGGCAAGCAACCAACCATTTGATCATATCGATACAATCCCATGTTCTCGCTCCTGCTCTCTTTTACTGCATTAAGACAACGCGATTCAAACTGCTGTGTGCTGCGATAGTTGAACCCATTTCCTCTGCATGACCTGTCATTGCCACAGTAACTAGATGAAACCCACTAGCATGTGTAGGAGTTGATTGAGCCATATGTATGTGTTGTTCCTACCTTGCTATGCCTGCTATGCTTAGAGTTGTGTCAGGTCTGGTTCATCTGGGTGATGGGCTAGAGTGAAATGATTATGTCGGTAATAAGAGTGGTGTGGTGAACACGATTTGGTAAAGGTATCGATGAGAGGCCATGTAGGAGTACATGGTGGGTTGTTTCATTGAAGCCGACCTTAGGCACTGAGATCTGTATGTGTGATTTAAGATACAGCTACTACCATGCATTGGGCCCTGAAATATGACCCCGCTCGACTTCTTATTCACCCTAGCTCTTTGTCCAGGAGTTGCAAGTAGTTTCTGGTGTTTGTAGCCTACTGGAGGCCGTGGACAGCGCTGACCGTAGGGGTGGGCTGTGATGCGGTAGGTACGTGGCCGGGTGTACCGAATACCCGTTAGGTATCTCGGGAACCCTGTTCACATCGTTCGGGGCCGTATGGGAAACCTCGGCCGGACTCCCTGCGGATGGAACCTGAATAGGCGATAAACCTGGACTAGAGGCTTAAGTGTTTAGGTAGGTCGTGGTCTACACCCACGTCGGCTTTCGCTTGAAGTCTGCCGAGCACATGTCGTGTGCAGACGCTAAGTGGTGGAAACATGTATGAAGAAGTACACCCCTGCAGGGTTAACATGATCTATTCGAATAGCCGCGTCCACGGTAAAGGACTACTTGGTTGCCTATACAGTTCATAGACAAGTAAATGGAAACTACTAAAAGCCTCAAGATAAGTGTGAGTGCCGAGGATGGCTCTTCCGTAGGAAGACGGAGGTGGATCCTCGGTAGTGTATTGAAGTGGTGAATAGTGGACTCGTGTGCGCAAAACTATTTCAAGTTGGAGTATCGTAGGATAGTCTAGCCAAAAGTCAAAGCTGGCTTGCTGCAATAACTCCACCAACCCTTCTTGATACTATGCATGTATGTAGGATCTGATGTAAGTCTTGCTGAGTACCTTTGTACTCATGTTGCTATAATCTACATTTTTACAGAAGACGCTGCAACCCCTTCTGATGGGTTCTATGTAGACGTTGACATCAACGAGTAGGCTAAAGACCCGGGTGGTGACCCTGAGCTTGTGAAGGACCACATAGTATAGCCAGGCTTTCCAAGCCTCTTTTATTTTACTAGTTGTCTGTACTCAGACAAGTTACTTCCGCTGTTGGCTTGTATGATTGTATAACTTGTATGTTGGGTCATGAGACCCGTAACTTTGTGTGTATATTATGTATGGCTCCCTGAGCCTTAAACAAAGTACTTGTGTCGTAGAGTCATGTTGTGATGCTTCGTTGTATTTGCACATATCGAGCATACTGTGTGTATGATTGAAATGCTTGGTATGTGTGGGATCTGACTATCTAGTTGTTTATCTTTAGTAGCCTCTCTTACCGGGAAATGTCTCCTAGTGTTACCGCTGAGCCATGGTAGCTTGCTACTGCTCTGGAACACTTAGGCTGGCCGGCATGTGTCCTTCTTCGTTCCTGTGTCTGTCCCTTCGGGGAAATGTCACGCTTTGAGTACCGGAGTCCTGTTAGCCCGCTACAGCCCGGTTTACCGGAGTCCTGCTAGCCCAGTGCTACAGCCCGGACCCACTTGCTGATGACCGACACGTTTGAAGCTGGGTCATGGATGCCTGTCCCTGTAAGTCTGAGCCACTTTGGGTTTATGACTAGTCATGTCAGCCCGGGCTCTTTATCATATGGATGCTAGCGACACTATCATATACGTGAGCCAAAAGGCGCAAACGGTCCCGGGAAAAGGTAAGACGACACCCGTGGGGATACCGTGCGTGAGGCCGCAAAGTGATATGAGGTGTTACCAGCTAGATCGATGTGACATCGAGTCGGGGTCCTGACAGCGTTGGCATCAGAGCCGTACTGCCTGTAGGTTCTCCAAGCCAAACTGGTCGATGTTGAGTCTAGAAATTCTTAGTTATATGTAGGGGAATTGTTTGTGGGTTGGAACGTAAGGCTCTTTTTACTCCTTATACCTTGTGACATTCTGATCTGAGTCAGTCCATTCTTCCACCGGGGGTTAAGGAATTAGGATCTGTTCTCTCTATCAGGATCACGTGTTACTAATCAGTAGTACCTTATAAGTTTGATGGTTACAAGCCTAGTTCAGTTCTACTACCACATTATGTTGTTAGAATGGTTCCAGAACTTTGATATGATGATGTTGGGTGTGTACGAAATCCTTTGTCAAATGTCTCAATATTCTTTTTGAGCATTTACAGCTGTTATGCTGCCGAAATTTTGCTAGAATTCTAATGCCTTTGCATTATGATTATGCTTTCAGATGGCCACTCGCGACCTCAATCAAGTGGTTCGCCTGACTCGATGCCTAGATGTACCCGGCCATACTGCTAAGTTGGTCAGGGTAATGACTGAGGCTGGATACCGCTGGTATCCTGAGTACACGGTCGAAGAGCAATTCCGAGACTTTAATCAAAGCCAGTATCTCTGCACTGTCAGGATATTTCCATCTTATCCTGGATCCACTGAGCCTCTTCACTGCTCCTATGGACTCGGGGTTACTATCGAGATGGCTGTGCAGGATGCCGCCTACTCTATGATGACCATTATGCGAGTCAGGTCTGGTCTATTTCGGGACTCTGACTTCCGGTATATGCCAGGATCACTTCCGGGAGCACAAGGGTATCTCCAGGCTATCTATGCTGACTCCACTCAGGAGGATTCACGGACTCGCACCACTGCTGAGATGCTCGAGGATAAGGACCGTGAAAATCGGGCCTTAAGGTTAGAGCTCTTCAATACCCGTGCTGACCACTGGGCCACTTTGACTCGGTTCGCACCGGCGGTGCAAGCTGGATTTTCAGATATGCGCGATCTCTATCCTGTGAGATCTGCTCTGCCAGACGTGATGGTTTGGCGTGATGTAGGAGGCATCACCCCACCTCGCGGTCCCCGCAGGCCACCGTTTGTTGGTCCAAGGCCTCATCCTAGCCCCTATGGTCCACAAGCTCCGCGAGATCGTCTGTTTCCGGATGAACATGTTGAGCTTCCGGGCTATGGAGGTGACTTTTATGAGGACTACTACGGATCGGTCTGAGTTAGGGGTAGCATCACTAGTTCGCACTAGCTGTGTCATCTATCGTCCCGCGTGACTCGCGGGTTATGACCTAGTTTGTACTCTTTCCGGAGTTGTAGAAAAATAATGTATAGGAGCTTGGAATGCCTCCGATGAGATGTAATCCTTTTCTCACCGTAATAGTACTTTGTTTGGTCTTGTACTAAACCTTGTATGGTGTGTATGACGATGGAATAAAGAAGCAGTTTCTGTATCCACCATGTCATACGGATGATCATCTTGCATTCCGAGTTATTTCTTACATTATGTATCCCATGTCGGAATCTCATCATTCTGACTAAATCATTGTCTTGTTTACCTAGGATGGTCAACACGCGCGCCAACCCTGCTTCCCAAGAGCAGGCCGAAGGCAGTGAAGCCAGAAATGAACATCTGCCTCAACCTCCTTCACTAGCCGAGGTGATGATGGAAGCTGAGAGAAACAAGCGGGAGACAAACCGTTTGTTGGAGCGTATTGAACAGAATACAGCACACCATCAGAGGGCTAACGTGGTGTCACTCAGTGATTTTATCAAATTGCATCCACCCACGTTCCACCACTCCGTCGAGCCTCTCGACGCTGATGACTGGCTTCGCAGTATCTCTCACAAGCTGCGTTCCGCGCTGGTAGCTGAGGCTGACAAGGTCACCTTTGCTGCATATCATCTTGAAGGCCCCGCCAGTCTATGGTGGGAGAATTATGGAACCATGCGCCCAACGGACCATGTCACTACTTGGGCTGAGTTCAGCGAGGCTTTCCGAGAACATCACATTCCGGAGGGTCTCATGGACCGTAAGCGTGAAGAATTTTGCAATTTCACTCAAGGCCGACTCTCTGTGGATGTCTATAGCAGGGAGTTTGGTAATCTTGCACGATATGCAACCGAGGAAGTTTCTACTGACGCCAAGAAGCAAGCAAGGTTCCGTAAGGGCCTTAGTCCTGAGCTTCGCCGCGACCTCCGTCTGCATGAGTGCACATCCTTTTCGAAACTTGTCAACAAAGCCATCAGTGCTGAAACTGGTCAGACTGACTATGACGCAACACGCAAGCATGGACGTGACACGGGTTCCTCATCCGGTGCCGGTCCTCAGAAGCGCCGCGTGTGGGTACCCAACACCGCCCTGCCACCCAGGTTCACACCGAGGCCATTTTTCCAGGCGCCTCGCCCTGTTCAACAGTCTGCTCCAGCTAAGCCCTATGGGGGTCCAACCAATAATGCTCCTCCACGTACCAGTTCCGTGACTTGTTTCAAGTGTGGGGAATCTGGTCACTATATGCGTGAGTGTCCCCAGACCAACCCCAATCAATCTGCTAAGGCTGTTGGCCGTGGCAAGCCGACAGGGAAGGTGTTCCATGCTAAACCGGTCACCGCTTCACGTGGCCATGTCAACTGTGTCTCTGCCGAAGAAGCTCAAGAGGACCCCAACGTCGTTCTCGGTACGCTTCTTGTTAATTGCCACCCGGCATCTGTTCTTTTCGATACAGGAGCCTCTCATTCTTTTATATCTGAAAATTATGCTCGTTTGCATAACGTTGCATTCTGTGACTTGCCATCCACTATGGAAATCTCTACCCCTGGGTCTAGATGGCAGACCTCTAGGGTAAGTTATGGAAATGAGATCCAAGTCGACAGACTTGTTTTCCTTGCGTCTTTGATAGCCCTTAAATCTTCAGATATTAATATCATTCCGGGTATGGACTGGATGTCAGCCCATCATGCCCAAATTGATTGCTTCTCTAGGACTGTTCAACTCACCCATCCTTCGGGGAAGATAGTCAATGTCTTGACTCGAATAGCCAAGCGACAACTATATTCTCTTAACGCCAACCCTTTGCCAGACCTTGAGGACGTTCCGGTAGTCCGTGACTTTCCGGATGTCTTTCCAGAAGAATTGCCAGGGGTTCCACCTGACAGGGATGTTGAGTTTGTAATAGACCTCATCCCCGGAACCGTTCCGATTGCTAGAAGGCCTTATAAGATGGCACCCCTAGAACTAGACGAGCTTAAGAAACAACTCGATGAGTCCTTGAAAAAGGGTTTCATCCGCCCCAGTTCATCTCCGTGGGCTTGCCCCGTCCTATTCGTTAAGAAGAAGGATGGTACGGACCGGATGGTTGTAGATTACCGACCTGTCAATTTGGTCACGATCAAGAACAAATATCCACTTCCCAGGATCAACGACCTGTATGATCAGCTCACTGGATCTTCAGTCTTCTCTAAGATGGATTTGAGGTTGGGCTACCATCAAATCAAAATCAGAAACGGGGACATTCCTAAAACGGCCTTTGTTACTCGTTATGGCCAATACGAGTACACCGTCATGTCCTTCGGTTTAACCAACGCTCTAGCCACCTTTTCTCGGTTAATGAACTCAATCTTCATGGAGTATTTGGATAAATTCGTCGTAGTTTATCTCGATGATATACTCATCTACTCCAAGAACGAGGAAGAACATGCCGAACATCTAAGGCTAGTGTTGCAGAAACTTCGTGAGCATCGCCTTTATGCCAAATTTTCAAAATGTGAATTCTGGTTGCCAGAAGTGACCTATCTGGGTCATGTAATATCTGGTAAAGGTATTGCTGTTAACCCTGAGCGAGTTCAAGCCGTCCTTAATTGGACTCCACCTGAATCGGTCAAGCAAGTTCGGAGTTTTCTAGGCTTAGCGAGCTATTGTCGTCGCTTTGTCGAGAACTTCTCCAAAGTTGCTAAACCCCTAACCGAACTCCTCAAGAAAGATAAGAAGTTCGAATGGACTCCACAATGTGAGCACAGCTTTCAGGAACTGAAAAGACGCCTGACTTCTGCTCCTGTGCTGGTACCGCCAGACTTCTCCAAGGACTTTGTTATCTACTGCGACGCCTCGCGACAAGGACTAGGTTGCATCCTTATGCAAGATCGACACGTAATTGCTTACGCTTCACGGCAATTGCACCCACATGAGGAGAATTATCCCACTCATGATCTAGAGCTTGCAGCCGTAGTCTATGCACTTAAGACCTGGCGACATTATCTCCTTGGTAATCGTTGCGAAATATTCACTGATCACCAAAGCCTGAAGTACATCTTCACCCAACCGGATCTGAATCTCAGGCAAAGACGTTGGGTTGAATTGATCACAGACTTCGACTTAGGAATAACCTACACCCCAGGGAAAGCCAACGTCATGGCTGATGCGCTAAGTCGTAAATCTTATTGTAACAATCTGATGTTACAACAAAGTCAACCGCTTCTCCATGAGGAATTTCGGAAGCTTAACCTTCACATTGTACCTCAAGGTTTTCTTTCCACCTTGGTGGCAAAACCTACTCTTACGGATCAAATCATCGCTGCCCAAAAGCGAGATAAGGGAATATCTAAAATCAAGGAGAACATTGCTAGCGGAGGTGCTAGTTGTTTCTCCACAAATGATCATGGTGTTGTGTACTTTGAGAATCGTCTAGTGGTTCCCAAGAACCAGCATCTGCGGCAGTTGATCCTTAAGGAGGCCCATGAATCTCCTCTCACCATTCATCCCGGTAGTACTAAGATGTATCAGGACCTACGCCAGAGGTTCTGGTGGACTAGGATGAAGAGAGAAATTGCTCAGTATATTGCAAATTGCGACGTCTATCGTCGTGTAAAAGCAGAGCATCAACGGCCTGCTGGCACCCTTCAACCCTTAGCTATTCCTGAATGGAAATGGGATAAAATTGGTATGGATTTCATTACCGGTTTTCCCAGGACCAAGAGAGGGAATAATGCTATTTTCGTCGTGGTCGATCGTCTTTCCAAAGTAGCTCATTTCCTACCTGTTCGTGAGAGTATAACCGCTAGTCAGCTGGCAGACTTATACATCTCCCGGATAGTGTCTCTCCATGGTGTCCCTTTGGAAATCAATTCGGATCGAGGAAGTCTTTTCACCTCTCGATTTTGGGAAAGTTTCCAAAATGCTATGGGAACTCGTCTCTCTTTTAGCACCGCTTTCCACCCTCAGTCAAGTGGTCAAGTGGAACGCGTCAATCAGATTCTAGAAGACATGCTTCGAGCCTCTGTTATCTCTTTCGGAATGGACTGGGAGAAGTGCCTTCCATTTTCCGAATTCGCTTACAACAACAGCTATCAATCTAGCTTGGGTAAAGCCCCTTTTGAAGTTCTCTATGGACGACGATGTCGAACACCCCTTAACTGGTCAGAGACCGGGGAAAGACAATTCTTTGGCCCGGATATGATTCAGGAAGCAGAAGAACAAGTTCGTATCGTTCGTGAAAAGTTGAAAACAGCCCAATCCCGTCAAAAGAGTCAATATGACCGAAAACATAAGGCTATGACTTTCGAGGTTGACGAGAAGGCTTACCTTCGGGTCACCCCTCTAAAGGGAACCCATCGTTTCGGTATCAAAGGCAAATTGGCTCCTCGTTACATTGGACCTTTTCGCATTCTTGCCAAACGAGGAGAAGTTGCCTACCAATTGGAACTACCTCCGCACCTCTCCAGAGTTCACGATGTCTTCCACGTTTCTCAACTCAGGCGTTGCTTCTCGGATCCTATCCGTGAAGTGGACCACGAAACGCTTGATCTCCAAGATAATCTTACATATCGAGAGTACCCCATTCGTATCCTCGATCAAGCCGAACGTACCACGCGACGTCATAATATCAAGTTTCTCAAGGTTCAATGGTCGCACCATTCTGAGGATGAAGCAACTTGGGAAAGGGAGGATCGTCTTCGACTCGAATATCCCGCCTTCTTCTCGGAGGAACCCAAATCTCGGGACGAGATTCTTTTGAGTGGGGGTGAGTTGTCACACCCTAGCTAGTTATGCATTAGAGTGTTGCATCATGTTTACTTTTTCATCAGAAACTTGAAATGGGGATGACAGAACCCCCAGTCCCCTCTGAAACCAACTAGGGTTACTAAAATAATTTTTCAATGAACCTGAAATGCCCTTCTAAAATGTCCATCATTTTAGCCTTGGTTCAGAACCTCTGACAAAAGTGGTGCACATTTTCCTAGGTCATCATAGGGTCTTTGAATTAAATCATAGATATTTGAATTTGGGCATTTAAAATAATATGAAATATTTAAATGCTCAAATATCTCCAAACTAAAATGTTTCATGTTGGAAATAATCCAACTATGGACCAGGAGTAGTTTGGTGAATTTTGGAGTTGCCTAGGTATTTTAATTAATTCAACAAAGTTGCAGATATATTAAATAAAACAGAAAACAGAAAAAAACTAAAAGGGAGAAGCTTACCTGGGCTCCTCCCTGTTCAGCCCAGCCAGCTGGCCGGCCCAGCCAGCTGCCGGCCCAGCCCACCTCCCTCCTCTGTCGTCTTCATCCCGACAGAGGGAGGGGAGTGTGGCCGGCGCGCGCGCACGGCCACCGCGCCACGCCACCTACTCGCCTGCTTGCCTGCCCTCCCCTCCTCGCTCGACGCCCTGGACGACGCCACGCCTCTCCCCCTGCTCTCTCTCACTCTCCCCCGTTTCTCCCTCGCTCTCTCTCGCTCTCGGCCGAAGCACACCGTCGCCGCCGTTCGCCGTAGCCACTGTCTCCGGCCACCCCTCGCTCCCCCGAGTAGCTCAGAAGCTCCGCCACAACTCCCTCTTCCTCCCCACCGCTCCACGAGTCCCCGGAAGCCCTGCATCGCCGCCACGTCGCCGTTCCCCTCTTCGGGCTCCGACCACCGTCGCCGACGAATTCGCCGTCTCCAGCGCGTCCCCGAGCCCGCTTCGACGCCCACTGCAACCGCGGTGAGCTACGCCACCGTTTCCCCCTCTTCTCCCCCTCGTTCCCTCACCGTAGCTTCATCTCCACCACGGCCGAACCTCCGCCGTCGCCGAGCTCGCCGTCGACGCAGCTCCGGTGACCATTTGGTCACCCCGGCGAGTCCAACGCGTTCACAGAACCCAGTAGAGCATCCCTAGCGCCTCACTATGCTCGACTTCGAGCTCCAGCACCACTTCCGTGCACGACCGAACCCCGGCGGTCGCAGCCGAGCTCACCGCCGTCGACTCCGGCCACCCCGACCCCAACGGACTCCGCCAAGAGCCGCGGGTCGTCCTCAGCTTCACTCCGGTGATCTCCGCGGTCCATTTGGTGGCCGAAACGACCAAAACCACTATCGCCGCCGCACTGTTGGTCGCCGCCGGCCAGAACTCCGGCGAGCTGACGTGGCCTAGTTAATTAGCCACTAAACCACCACCTACAGACGCTGACAAGTGGGCCCAGGGCTTAGTCAAAGCTAACCAGCCCGGGGTCAACGCGGGATTAGCCCCTGTGACACTGACGTGTGGACCCCACACGTCAGGTTTGACCCGAGCCAGCCCCGTTGACCTGCTGATGTCACTGTGATGTCAGGCTGACGCAGTAATTGAATTTCTGGATTTAAATTAAATCAGGAAATTCCAGAATATTATTTAAACTTCAAAAATTCATAACTTTTATTCTGTAACTCCAAATTGGACAAATTATATATGAAAAATGATCAGAAAAATCCAATCTATCCATCTGTACTATTTTCATGCATGACCAAACAAGTTAAATTGATGTTTTAATCAGAACAAGGAAAGGCACTTTAAAAGGCCATATTTGAGTTTGAAATTTGAATCTTCGATTCAAATTTGCTCAAACCCTACTGGCTTTAGTTGCATTAGCCCAACACACTCATATTTCCATGTTTCATGCATGCATCATATTGTTGCACATTGTTTGGTGATGTCTGTGTATCGTTATCCTTTGCGACAGGATCTGTCCCCGAGGAGTACCGTGATTACCCTAACGAAGAATCGTATCCGTGCAACGAACCATCAGGCAAGCAACCAACCATTTGATCATATCGATACAATCCCATGTTCTCGCTCCTGCTCTCTTTTACTGCATTAAGACAACGCGATTCAAACTGCTGTGTGCTGCGATAGTTGAACCCATTTCCTCTGCATGACCTGTCATTGCCACAGTAACTAGATGAAACCCACTAGCATGTGTAGGAGTTGATTGAGCCATATGTATGTGTTGTTCCTACCTTGCTATGCCTGCTATGCTTAGAGTTGTGTCAGGTCTGGTTCATCTGGGTGATGGGCTAGAGTGAAATGATTATGTCGGTAATAAGAGTGGTGTGGTGAACACGATTTGGTAAAGGTATCGATGAGAGGCCATGTAGGAGTACATGGTGGGTTGTTTCATTGAAGCCGACCTTAGGCACTGAGATCTGTATGTGTGATTTAAGATACAGCTACTACCATGCATTGGGCCCTGAAATATGACCCCGCTCGACTTCTTATTCACCCTAGCTCTTTGTCCAGGAGTTGCAAGTAGTTTCTGGTGTTTGTAGCCTACTGGAGGCCGTGGACAGCGCTGACCGTAGGGGTGGGCTGTGATGCGGTAGGTACGTGGCCGGGTGTACCGAATACCCGTTAGGTATCTCGGGAACCCTGTTCACATCGTTCGGGGCCGTATGGGAAACCTCGGCCGGACTCCCTGCGGATGGAACCTGAATAGGCGATAAACCTGGACTAGAGGCTTAAGTGTTTAGGTAGGTCGTGGTCTACACCCACGTCGGCTTTCGCTTGAAGTCTGCCGAGCACATGTCGTGTGCAGACGCTAAGTGGTGGAAACATGTATGAAGAAGTACACCCCTGCAGGGTTAACATGATCTATTCGAATAGCCGCGTCCACGGTAAAGGACTACTTGGTTGCCTATACAGTTCATAGACAAGTAAATGGAAACTACTAAAAGCCTCAAGATAAGTGTGAGTGCCGAGGATGGCTCTTCCGTAGGAAGACGGAGGTGGATCCTCGGTAGTGTATTGAAGTGGTGAATAGTGGACTCGTGTGCGCAAAACTATTTCAAGTTGGAGTATCGTAGGATAGTCTAGCCAAAAGTCAAAGCTGGCTTGCTGCAATAACTCCACCAACCCTTCTTGATACTATGCATGTATGTAGGATCTGATGTAAGTCTTGCTGAGTACCTTTGTACTCATGTTGCTATAATCTACATTTTTACAGAAGACGCTGCAACCCCTTCTGATGGGTTCTATGTAGACGTTGACATCAACGAGTAGGCTAAAGACCCGGGTGGTGACCCTGAGCTTGTGAAGGACCACATAGTATAGCCAGGCTTTCCAAGCCTCTTTTATTTTACTAGTTGTCTGTACTCAGACAAGTTACTTCCGCTGTTGGCTTGTATGATTGTATAACTTGTATGTTGGGTCATGAGACCCGTAACTTTGTGTGTATATTATGTATGGCTCCCTGAGCCTTAAATAAAGTACTTGTGTCGTAGAGTCATGTTGTGATGCTTCGTTGTATTTGCACATATCGAGCATACTGTGTGTATGATTGAAATGCTTGGTATGTGTGGGATCTGACTATCTAGTTGTTTATCTTTAGTAGCCTCTCTTACCGGGAAATGTCTCCTAGTGTTACCGCTGAGCCATGGTAGCTTGCTACTGCTCTGGAACACTTAGGCTGGCCGGCATGTGTCCTTCTTCGTTCCTGTGTCTGTCCCTTCGGGGAAATGTCACGCTTTGAGTACCGGAGTCCTGTTAGCCCGCTACAGCCCGGTTTACCGGAGTCCTGCTAGCCCAGTGCTACAGCCCGGACCCACTTGCTGATGACCGACACGTTCGAAGCTGGGTCATGGATGCCTGTCCCTGTAAGTCTGAGCCACTTTGGGTTTATGACTAGTCATGTCAGCCCGGGCTCTTTATCATATGGATGCTAGCGACACTATCATATACGTGAGCCAAAAGGCGCAAACGGTCCCGGGAAAAGGTAAGACGACACCCGTGGGGATACCGTGCGTGAGGCCGCAAAGTGATATGAGGTGTTACCAGCTAGATCGATGTGACATCGAGTCGGGGTCCTGACATTTTATTACTTTAAATATTGTTTCCACCTCTGTTTTATTTTATTTCTGATTATTTTCTGTAGTTATAGAGGGTGAACTTTTATTTACAGAAAAATATAATGTTTATTTCTTTTTCTTGTTTTGTTTTAATCATAACTAGAGTTTAAAAAACAGTTTTTAGGTGTTTCTTTTTGCTAGTAAAAGTTTATGAAAAATACCTTCTGTTATTTTAATAAACACTATATTTCCTTTCCGTTAATTTACTTTAGTGTTTTAATTGCTATTAAGTTTTACTTAGGGCAAAACTATATTAGTTGTTTGTAGTAAAGTCTTAGACTTTCCCTAGTAGTTTTCTATGTAGTTTTATTCGAGGGTTCTTTGGAATTTGTTTGAGTTTTATTATTGAGTTTCCTTGTTGTTTTGATTGTTATTCTGAGTGGTAGAATGATTGCTTATGTGAATGCCATGTTTATTATTATAGATTTCATCGAAGAGTTGCGTATAGTCTTATCAAGTTTCTGAGAGCGTTATTATTCTTCATCAACTTACCAGGCAAGTTCACTTTGACCATGTTACCCTACATAGTCCCTCCAGTAGTGTTATTGGATCTTGTAGTTGAGTAGAATGCATGAGGTAGGAACCCATCTCCCTATTACCAAGCTCGGGACGTTATTTATTTTAATGCTACGCTATAGTAGACGGGGTTGGTATGAGTGCTCGAGAGTGGTGTGAGAATGGAGGAATCTACGTCAATGAAGACAAATTCATGATGGCATCGGCAAGGACTGCATCTTCATGACCTCAAGATTTCCAGACTCGAGACAAGAATTCAATACACACTACTAGGTGAAGGATGGCTAATGGGCACCTTGGAGAAACCAGTGGATGGCCGGGATGCATGGAGAAGCGCCATGACATCTTGCGGAAAGCTTCACCTAGACTCAAAGAGACAGAAGAATACTTCATGCCCGGAAGCTTACCTGTGCAACCACGAGTCACTATGGGCTCTGGCTTGGTTGACCCTAGTGGTGACTCTGGCTGGGACGGTGCTAGCAGATGTAGAACTACGGTAGGATTGGATGAGCACCGCACAGTGGTCAGGGAACTCTTTGGAAAACCATGTTTCAGTCGTCTTGTTCTCAAACACCCTGAAGTGCGAGAACGTAAAAAGAAGGATCGAATCTTGCGGGTAAAGTGTACAAACCTCTATAGAGGGTTAAAACCTAATCGATTAGCCGTGTCCCCGGTTACGGACAATTTGAGCCTCTGGACTTGGATCTATCTCGGAACTCTCAACACCGGACTGATAACTTAATTGTGGGCAACTTATGATGATTTGGGTTATGAGACATCGGTTGGCGAAACCATGTCATGATAGAAAACTCCGTAGTACAGACTCCGGTTAATTCCTTTGATGTAGGGAAAATAAAAGCAGCTTTTATGCAAACAAAACTCATATACAAAGCCACAAAGCCATATTGCATATAGTATAGTTTATCATTTGTTTTCTCTTATTGTGATCTTGCCGGTACATTCAATGTACTGACCTACACGACTGCAACGTATCATGTTGCAGATATTTCTTCGACGAGTAAGAGTTACGATACAGGGTTACGGTCTACACTCAACTTGCCGATGGCGTTGATGGGACTCCACACCCGATTGTTTGTTTCCGCTGAGACTTATGAGGTATATATCAGTTTTACGTTATTTATACATGTGATTGCACTTTGATATATACATTGATGTACTGTGTGTGCCAGCATACTGATCCAGGGATGGCACAGATACACAGAGGCTTGACCGTCTGATGTCGGGTCGCTACAGATATGGTATCAGAGCACATGTTGACTATAGGACGTGACCCTAGAAACTGGAAAGCCCCTAGGACAGGAAATCTATAAAACTTTATTTTCAAATGAATCCATTACTTCTCATCTTTTCTGATTTTATCAAATATCCTCTCCTACCTCAGAAAGTTAGAATATACCCCTTTCCCTTTTGACCACACGGAGGATCAACTGAAGCCGTTCCAAGAAGGACAAGATATCGGACAATCGATGACCATTTCAGAGTAAAGAGCATTTCACCATGCATTAGAAGAGTTGACGCTACATCAGTTGAAGACTCCGAAGACTTGAAGAACTTGAAGAATCTGAAGAATTATTTGACCCTTAGAAGACCAAACCCATGTTATATACTTACGTTAGATACAGCCATTTGTGAGTTGTCAATTGTTTGATGTTTTTCCGACAGCCACAAAAGAAAAGCCGTTTCTTCAAAACTATTGTTTGTATTGCGTGTATCTCCCTCCACTCTTCTCTCGTATCTCATCCCAAAACCTTTGGATCCAATAGATGGTGAATGAAGAAGGACTAGTATTCTCTGGACCGATGACTCAACGGGAGGTAGAACTATGGATTCAGAATATGGAGGAACACTTCAGGAACAACTTGATTGGAAGCAAGTATGACGTTCAATACGCTCTTTGGTACTTTACAAAAAGTGCTGCAACCTGGTGGAAAATGCATCAAGCCATACAAGGATGCAGCAGGAGCAAGAACTTGGGAGGAATTCAAGAAGACTCTGTTAAGATCCCGTCTCATCCGGAAGCACTGGGATAACCCGATGAAGAAACCTTGTGCCTGCAAGATTTGCGGAGAAATAGGACACACCAATGAAGAACACAAGGATGGATGCCCTCATTGGGAAGGAAATCACCCAGCTGAAGAATGCCCAACTGGGGAGGTTACTTGTTTCCTGTGTGAAGGAACTACGCACTACCCTTCTCAATGTCATATTTATCCCAAGGTACAAGAACTTACCAAGCAACGAAAGGAAGCCATGAAAGAATCCCTCAGGGAAAGTTTAGAAGAGCCCGTGATGAAGGAAAGTGTTGAAGACCCTGATGGAGAAAGCCTCAACAGATTTTACTCCAATGCCTGTTATTCATGTGGAGAAGAAGGACATTTTTCACAGTATTGCACCAAGGAAAGAAAAGAGTATCTGGGATACTTACCGACAGAAGCAGTGGAGTTTGATCCACATGGAATAGAACGTTTGATCAGAACAAAGAAAACCAGGAAGAGAAAACAAAGACACCCTCAGAACAACCCAATTTTTGCAAAGAGGGACAAGAGTCGTATTACATGTTTTGAATGTAAGGACATCGGGCATTATGCCAATAATTGTCTTGAAAGGAAGCAAGGAACTCCAGGAGCAGGCACCATCACCAAGAAGCCTAGAGACATGCCGGAAGTTATTTGTTTTCGTTGCAAGGAAGCATGACATTTTGCTAGGGATTGTTCAAATCATGAGAAAGCTGGAGCTGAGTAGTGGAGATGTTGATATCAGTAATAAGGGTAGTATGGAAAACACTTTTTCATGAGAATGCGGGGTTGAGTTATGTAATAGATTACTCAGAAATTGTAATAATTCATGACTCAATAAAGTTGATATGTCATACGATGAAAGGCTTTAAGGAGTTGTTATGTTTTATCTTGGAAATTAATATTCTGGGTGAACATGGAAGAAAATGAGTTGTGATGCATAAACTGGATGTGGGAAATTGAGTTTGAAGTTTTGTTTGGATGATATGAATGTGTACCCAAGGAGATATGTACCTTATTCTGAGCACCAGTTTTGTTTTACAACTGCAGATGACGACCCTTTATGAGTCTTTCCTTAAGGGCCCGGAGACGATCATGACCCTGACAAGTGATCATGATTACCCGAAGATCCTGAAGGACATGAAGAAGCATATTCACCTTGAAGGAGATGCAGTCTACAAAGGCTACCCCTTCATGCAAAAGGGAGTGGAACTTTGGTATGTGGAGGTACACCTCCATCGTATGAAAGGAGTTTGCCCAAAGATGATGGGGCAGTACTATTTCATCTCACGTGTACCACAAGAAATTTTCTTCGACGTTGTTCGTGAAGCAGCCATGGAAGCCATACACCAGATTGGAGAAATACTTGAAGCAAGACTCCGTTATACTCAGGAATACCTAAGAGAAGTGCATGCAGAGATGATGGAGATGAAGCTCAAGGCCACCATGATGAAACAGAAGATTGAAGATTTCAAGTAGCATGTCGCACAATTCCAGTGGGACTGAAGGATCCTCAAGGAGGAAAAATGAATAAAGTGGGAAGTAATGCTTGACCATACCAAACCATGTGGATGGCGGCATTTGTAATGAAGTACCTTTTTGGAATTTGGATTTACGAAAAATGGTTAAGGATGTAATAAAAGATTTGTATGAAAATAATATGATTTATGGATGAACTAGTGCATTTCATTTTAAGTGTGGTAGTACTTCGTAAAGCCACAGGATCAATGAAGAAAGAAAGGTGTTGTGCATGACGGTCCATAGAAAGGAGCCAGACGAAATAAGTTGGAGTTTGATTATGATGGTTACCCCAAGAGTATGACAAAATGAAGTACTATTGGATTTAAAGGAGGTGTAATGTTGGAATATGGAACAACTGTAACTCCACAGATGAGTTAACACTATGCAAGTGCTGAAGTGGACCCATAACCCACAGGCCCAGGATTTGACCAAGGCACAAGCACAATCTTGTTGAAGGAAGAATTCTAGAAGAATCTGTGATTTGATCAGCAGACGTTACATAGGATGTTATGTAAACCCCGAGATTGTGAAGAATGATAGATGTTTTGTTCAGCTTACAGGATCAATGGATTTACCCGAACCCAGTTCGAGGACAAGAGAAATTTCTGCAAAGCTTGTGAGGATGCCCGAGTGTTAGAAATACGAGATTCGCTAAACCTTATACAGGGTAATGATCTGGGTGCGGAATGGATTGATCACCATACCGACTTACTCTTATCATTCACTCTTGATATTTGGAATGGTAAATCTGAGAGACTTACCCATAGTAAAGTGACGACGCTCGTTGAAGCCTTGCTTAAGCCTTAAAATGGTATGATGATAAACCCATGTACATGGTAGCTGTTGCCAATCGTAGATTATACGGTGAGAATGAAGCCAAGGCCCTTTTTCTGCAGAAACCACTAATGGTAGACCACCATGAGTATTTCGATAGTTGTCTAGAATGGACGCAGACCTATCAGCTAAGAAGATCCAGTCTCGGACGAACCTCATCTTTGACGAAGCGATCCAAGATTTTGAGGAAAACGCTATGCCAATGACAGAAGAGCATTAGTGAAGGAGCTATTGTAAGATATGTGAAGAGATATATATCGTCGGCACTCTAGAGGAAGTACCTGAGTTTATTGGAACCCTAACCTTGCTTTTAAGCATGGTAGCACCCCTAATCTTTCCGACCAAAATATTTGCTAGAAGACCCCCAGCCCCTAACCTTTTCTTGCTAGCCTCTTCGAATCTCGAGGACGAGATTCATTTTAAGTGTGGTAGGTTTGTAACATCCCAAAATTCTAAATTTTGGAATGTTATATTAATTAAATAAATTTTATTGGTTGTTTGATTGATTGACTGAAAATGAGTGGAATTTGAAACAAAAAAAATCGAATGAGAGGGAATAAAAGGACTTTCCCAAATTTTTCTATTTCAATCCCTATTTGATTTTTAGTTTGAATCTTGTAAAAATTCTCTGATAAAAAATAATATGAGAGGAGGAAAATGACACTCCAAAAGATCAGAGACAATGTTGGGATTGAGATTCAAATTTGAAAAAAAATCAAATTATTTGAAACTCAGATTCTATTTTGGAGTTATTTCAAAAACAAATGTTTTTTTATATTTTATTTGGCAATCACATTATGTTCATGTTTTAGGAAATTTTATTCTAAAACTTTTGGTATATAAAATGCCTATATAGAATATTTTGTTTTTCTTCTTTTATTAGTTTTCCTCACTGTTTAAAAATAATAATAAACGTTTTTTAATCCGCCCGGCCAGGCCAGCGAGGCCCAGCCACAGGACAGCCCAGCCTAGCGCTAGCGCTATGGCTAGCGCACGCGCGCACGTACGCTCGAGGGGAACTCCCAGGAGCGCCGCCGCCACCTCTCTCTCACGTGCGTCCCTCTCTCCCTTTCCCTGGCGCTGGACCCCACCCGTCATCTTCTCCCGTCGCACGAAATCCCAGCTCGGGCATGGTTGCCATGCCGCACGCGCAAACGACGGAAACCCTATCTACGGCTTGCCCCCTGCCTCAAGAACATGTCCTATAAATACCCAGCCACCTCCTTGTTGGGGAACGTAGCAATAATTCAAAATTTTCCTACGTGTCACCAAGATCAATCTATGGAGTCATCTAGCAACGAGGGAGGAGTGGATCTACATACCCTTGTAGATCGCACGCGGAAGCGTTCAAGAGAACGGGGTTGATGGAGTCGTACTCGTCGTGATCCAAATCACTGATGATCCTAGCGCCGAACGGACGGCACCTCCACGTTCAACACACGCACGGAGCAGCAATGTCTCCTCCTTCTTGATCCAGCAAGGGGGGAGGATAGTTTGATGGAGATCCAGTAGCACGACGGCGTGGTGGTGGAAGTAGCGGGATTCCAACAGGGCTTCGCCAAGCGCTGCGGGAGGAGGGAGATGTGTCATGGGAGGGAGAGGGAGGCGCCAGGGCTTAGGTGTTGCTGCCCTCGCTTCCCCCCACTATATATAGGGCCAAGGGAGAGGGGGGGCGCAGCCTTGGCCCTTCCTCCAAGGAAGGGTGCGGCCAGGGAGGAGTCCATCCTCCCCAAGGCACCTAGGAGGTGCCTTCCCCCTTTAGGACTCTTCCTTTCCTTTATCTCTTGGCGCATGGGACTCTTGGGGCTGGTGTCCTTGGCCCATATAGGCCAAGGCGCACACCCCTACAGCCCATGTGGCCCCCCGGGGCAGGTGGACCCCGGGACCCCTTTCGGCACTCCTGGTACAATACCGATAATGCGCGAAACTTTTCCGGTGACCAAAACAAGACTTCCCATATATAAATCTTTACCTCCGGACCATTCCGGAACTCCTCGTGACGTCCGGGATCTCATCCGGGACTCCGAACAACTTTCGGGTTACCGCATACTAATATCTCTATAACCCTAGCGTCACCGAACCTTAAGTGTGTAGACCCTACGGGTTCGGGAGACATGCAGACATGACCGAGATGACTCTCCGGTCAATAACCAACAGCGGGATCTGGATACCCATGTTGGCTCCCACATGTTCCACGATGATCTCATCGGATGAACCAAGATGTCAAGGACTTAATCAATCCCGTATACAATTCCCTTTGTCTAGCGGTACGATACTTGCCCGAGATTCGATCGTCGGTATCCCGATACCTTGTTCAATCTCGTTACCGGCAAGTCTCTTTACTCGTTTTGTAACACATCATCCCGTGATCAACTCCTTGATCACATTGTGCACATTATGATGATGTCCTACCGAGTGGGCCCAGAGATACCTCTCCGTTTACACGGAGTGACAAATCCCAGTCTCGATTCGTGCCAACCCAACAAACACTTTCGGAGATACCTGTAGTGTACCTTTATAGCCACCCAGTTACGTTGTGATGTTTGGCACACCCAAAGCACTCCTACGGTATCTGGGAGTTGCACAATCTCATGGTCTAAGGAAATGATACTTGACATTAGAAAAGCTTTAGCATACGAACTACATGATCTTGTGCTAGGCTTAGGATTGGGTCTTTGTCCATCACAACATTCTCCTGATGATGTGATCCCATTATTAATGACATCCAATGTCCATGGTCAGGAAACCGTAACCATCTATTGATCAATGAGCTAGTCAACTAGAGGCTTACTAGGGACATGGTGTTGTCTATGTATCCACACATCTATCTGAGTTTCCTATCAATACAATTCTAGCATGGATAATAAACGATTATCATGAACAAGGAAATATAATAATAACTAATTTATTATTGCCTCTAGGGCATATTTCCAACAGTCTCCCACTTGCACTAGAGTCAATAATCCAGTTCACATCGATATGTGATTAACACTCAAGGTCACATCCCCATGTGACTAACACCCAAGAGTTTACTAGAGTCAATAATCTAGTTCACATTACCATGTGATTAACACTCGATGAGTTCTGGGTTTGATCATGTTATGCTTGTGAGAGATGTTATAGTCAACGGGTCTGAATCTTTCAGATCCGTATGTACTTCGCAAATCTCTATGTCATCTTGTAGATGCAGCTACTACGCTATATTTGGAGCCATTTCAAATAACTGTTCTACTTGGAGCTATTCTAAATTGTTGCTCCATTATACGTATCCGGTATCTCTACTCAGAGCTATCCAGGTAGGTGTTAAGCTTGCATCGACGTAACTCTTTACGTCGAACTCTTTATCACCTCCATAATCGAGAAAATTCCTTAGTCCACTAGTTACTAAGGATAACTTTGACCATTGTCCTGTGATCCATTCTTAGATCACTCTTGTACCCCTTGACTGACTCATGGCAAGGCACATTTCAGGTGCGGTACACAGCATAGCATACTGTAGAGCCTATGTCTTAAGCATAGGGGACGACCTTCGTCCTTTCTCTCTATTCTGCCCTGGTCGAGCTTCAAGTCTTAACTTCATACCTTACAACTCAGGCAAGAACTCCTTCTTTGACTGATCCATCTTGAACACCTTCAAGATCATGTCAAGGTATGTGCTCATTTGAAAGTACCATTAAGCGTTTTGATCTATCCTTATAGATCTTGATGCTTAATGTTCAAGTAGCTTAATCCAGGTTTTCCATTGAAAAACACCTTTCAAATGACCCTATATGCTTTCCAGAAATTCTACGTCATTTCTGATCCACAATATGTCAACAACATATACTCATCAGAAATTCTATAGTGCTCCCACTCACTTCTTTGGAAATACAAGTTTCTCATAAACTTTGTATAAACCCAAAATCTTTGATCATCTCATCAAAGCGTACATTCCAACTCCGAGATGCTTACTCCAGTCCTTAGAAGGATTGCTGGAGCTTTGCATACTTATTAGCATCTTTCAGGATTGACAAAACCTTCTGGTTGTATCACATACAACCTTTCCTCAAGAAAATCGTCGAGGAAACAATGTTTTGACATCCTATCTGCAAGATTTCATAAATAATGCAGTAATCGCTAATATAATTCCAACAGACTCTTAGCATCGCTACGAGTGAGTAAGTCTCATCGTAGTCAACTCCTCGAACTTGTCGGAAAACATCTTAACGACAAGTCGAGCTTTCTTAATGGTGATACTTACCATCATTGTCCGTCTTCCTTTTAAAATCCATATGTACCTAACAGCCTTACGACCATCAAGTAGTTCTTCCAAAGTCTACACTTTGTTTTCATAAATGGATCCTATCTCGGATTTTATGGCCTCGAGCCATTTATCGGAATCCGGGCCCACCATCACTTCTCCATAGCTCGTAGGTTCATTGTTGTCTAGCAACATGACTTCCAAGACAGGATTACGTACCACTCTGAAGTAGTACGCATCCTTGTCATCCCACGAGGTTTGGTAGTGACTTGATCTGAAGTTTCATGATCACTATCATAAGCTTCCACTTCAATTGGTGTAGGTGCCACAGGAACAACTTCCTGTGCCCTGCCACACACTAGTTGAAGAGACGGTTCAACAACCTTATCAAATCTCCACCATCCTCCCACTCAATTCTTTCAAGAGAAACTTTTCCTCGAGAAAGGACCCGATTCTAGAAACAATCCCTTATTGCTTTCGGATCTGAGACAGGAGGTATACCCAACTATTTTGGGTGTCCTATGAAGATGCATTTATCCGCTTTGGGTTTGAGCTTATCAGCCTGAAACTTTTCCACATAAGCGTCGCAACCCCAAACTTCTAAGAAATGACAGCTTAGGTTTCTCTAAACCATAGTTCATATGGTGTCATCTCATCGGAATTACATGGTGCCCTATTTAAAGTGAATGTGGTTGTCTTTAATGCCTAACCCATAAACTATCGTGGTAATGCGATAAGAGACATCATGCTATGCATCATATCCAATAGGGTGCAGTTATGATGTTCGGACACACCATCACACTATGGTGTTCCAGGCTGTATTAGTTGTGAAACAATTTCCACAATGTCTTAATTTTGTGCCAAACTCGTAATTCAGATATTCATCTCTATGATCATATCATAGATATTTTATCCTCTTGTCACGACGATCTTTCAACTTCACCCTGAAATTACTTGAACCTTTCAATAATTCAGACTCGTGATTCATCAAGTAAATATACTCAATATCTACTCAAATCATCTGTGAAGTAAGAACATAACGATATCCACTACACGCCTCAGCACTCATTGGACTGCACACATCAAAGATGTATTACTTCCAACAAGTTGCTTTCTAGTTCCATTTTACTGAAAAACGAGGCTTTCGGTTATCTTGCCCATGTGGTATGATTTGCATGTCTCAAGTGATTCAAAATCAAGTGAGTCCAAACGATCCATCTGTATAGAGTTTCTTCATGCATATCTACCAACAAACATGGTTCGCATGTCTCAATCCTTTCAAAAATGAGTGAGTCCAAAGATCCATCAACATGGAGCTTCTTCATGCGTTTTATACCGATATGACTTATGTGGCAGTGCCACAAGTAGGTGGTACTATCATTACTATCTTTTGGCATGAACATGTGTATCACTACGATCGAGATTCAATAAACCATTCATTTTAGGTGTAAGACCATTGAAGGTATTATTCAAATAAACAGAGTAACCATTACTCTCTCCTTAAATGAATAACCGTATTGCGATAGACATAATCCAATCATGTCTATGCTCAACGCAAACACCAATCTTGATGGTAGAGGGAGCGTGCGATGCTTGATCATATCAACATTGGAAACACTTCCAACACATATCGTCAGCTCACCTTTAGCTAGTCTCCGTTTATTCCGTAGCTTTTATTTCGAGTTACTAACGCTTAGCAACCGAACCGGTATCTAATACCTTGGTGCTACTAGGAGTACTAGTAAAGTACACATCAACACAATTTATATCCAATATACTTCTATCGACCTTGCCAGCCTTCTCATCTACCAAGTATCTAGGGTAATTCTGCTCCAGTGGCTGTTCCCCTTATTACAGAAGCACTTAGTCTCGGGTTTGGGTTCAACCTTGGGTTTCTTCACTAGAGCAGCAGCTGATTTGCCGTTTCATGAAGTATCCCTTCTTGCCCTGCCCTTCTTGAAACTAGTGGTTTCACCAACCATCAACAATTGATGCTCCTTCTTGATTTCTACTTTTGTGGTGTCAAACATCGCGAATATCTCAAGGATCATCATATATGTCCCTGATGCATTATAGTTCATCATAAAGCTCTAGCAGCTTGGTGGTAATGACTTCGGAGAAACATCAATATCTCATCTGGAAGATCAACTCCCACTCGATTCAAATGATTGTTGTACTCAGACAATCTGAGCACAAGCTCAACAATTGAGCTTTTCTCCTTAGTTTGTAGGCTAAGAAAATCGTCAGAGGTCTTATACCTCTTGACGTGGGCAAGAGCCTGAAATCCCAATTTCAGCTCTCGAAACATCTCATATGTTTCGCGACGTTTCAAAATGTCTTCGGTGCCTCAACTCTAAACCGTTTAACTGAACTATCACGTAGTTATCAAAATGTGTATGTCAGATGTTCGCAACATCCACAGACGACGTTCGAGGTTCAGCACACTGAGCGGTGCATTAAGGACATAAGCCTTCTATGAAGCAAATGAGGACAATCCTCAGTTTACGGACCTAGTCCGCATAATTACTACTATCAACTTTCAACTAAATTTTCTCTAGGAACATATCTAAACAGTAGAACTGAAGCGCGAGCTACGACATAATTTGCGAAGATCTTTTGACTACGTTCAGGATAATTAAGTTCATCTTATGAACTCCCACTCAGATAGACATCCCTCTAGTCATCTAAGTGATTACATGATCCGAGTCAACTAGGCCATGTCCGATCATCACGTGAGACGGACTAGTCAACATCGGTGAACATCTTCATGTTGATCATATCTACCATACGACTCATGCTCGACCTTTCGGTCTCTTGTGTTCCGAGGCCATGTCTGTACATGCTAGGCTCGTCAAGTTAACCTAAGTGTTTTGCATGTGTTCCGAGGCCATGTCTGTACATGCTAGGCTCGTCAACACCCGTTGTATTCGAACGTAAGAATCTATCACACCCGATCATCACGTGGTGCTTCAAAACGACGAACTTTCGCAACGGCGCACAGTTAGGGGGAACACCTTCTTGAAATTTTAGTGAGGGATCATCTTATTTACTACCGTAGTTCTAAGCAAATAAGATGCAAAAACATGATAAACATCACATGCAATCAAATAGTGACATGATATGGCCAATATCATATAGCTCCTTTGATCTCCATCTTGGGGCTCCATGATCATCTTGTCACCGGCATGACACCATGATCTCCATCATCATGATCTCCATCATTGTGTCTCCATGAAGTTGCTCGCCAACTATTACTTCTACTACTAAGGCTACCGGTTAGCAATAAAGTAAAGTAATTACATGGCGTTGTTCAATGACACGCAGGTCATACAATTAATAAAGACAACTCCTATGGCTCCTGCCGGTTGTCATACTCATCGACATGCAAGTCGTGATTCCTATTACAAGAACATGATCATCTCATACATCACATATAGCATTCATCACACCCTTTGGCCATATCACATCACATAGCATACCCTACAAAAACAAGTTAGACGTCCTCTAATTGTTGTTTGCATGTTTTACGTGGCTGCTAAGGGTTTCTAGCAAGAACGTTTCTTACCTACGCAAAACCACAACGTGATATGCCAATTGCTATTTACCCTTCATAAGGACCCTTTTCATCGAATCCGATCCGACTAAAGTGGGAGAGATAGACACCCGCCAGCCACCTTATGCAACTAGTGCATGTTAGTCGGTGGAACCGGTCTCACGTAAGCGTACGTGTAAGGTTGGTCCGGGCCGCTTCATCCCACAATGCCGCCGAATCAAGATTGGACTAGTAACAGTAAGCATATTGAACAAAATCAACGCCCACAACTACTTTGTGTTCTACTCGTGCATAGAAACTACACATAGACCTAGCTCATGATGCCACTGTTGGGGAACGTAGCAATAATTCAAAATTTTCCTACGTGTCACCAAGATCAATCTATGGAGTCATCTAGCAACGAGGGAGGAGTGGATCTACATACCCTTGTAGATCGCGCGCGGAAGCGTTCAAGAGAACGGGGTTGATGGAGTCGTACTCGTCGTGATCCAAATCACCGATGATCCTAGCGCCGAACGGACGGCACCTCTGCGTTCAACACACGTACAGAGCAGCAACGTCTCCTCCTTCTTGATCCAGCAAGGGGGGAGGAGAGTTTGATGGAGATCCAGCAGCACGACGGCGTGGTGGTGGAAGTAGCGGGATTCCAACAGGGCTTCGCCAAGCGCTGCGGGAGGAGGGAGATGTGTCATGGGAGGGAGAGGGAGGCGCCAGGGCTTAGGTGTTGCTGCCCTCCCTTCCCCCAACTATATATAGGGCCAAGGGAGAGGGGGGCGCAGCCTTGGCCCTTCCTCCAAGGAAGGGTGCGGCCAGGGAGGAGTCCATCCTCCCCAAGGCACCTAGGAGGTGCCTTCCCCCTTTAGGACTCTTCCTTTCCCTTATCTCTTGGCGCATGGGCCTCTTGGGGCTGCTGTCCTTGGCCCATATAGGCCAAGGCGCACACCCCTACAGCCCATGTGGCCCCCCGGGGCAGGTGGACCCCGGGACCCCTTTCGGCACTCCCGGTACAATACCGATAATGCGCGAAACTTTTCCGGTGACCAAAACAAGACTTCCCATATATAAATCTTTACCTCCGGACCATTCCGGAACTCCTCGTGACGTCCGGGATCTCATCCGGGACTCCGAACAACTTTCGGGTTACCACATACTAATATCTCTATAACCCTAGCGTCACCGAACCTTAAGTGTGTAGACCCTACGGGTTCGGGAGACATGCAGACATGACCGAGATGACTCTCCGGTCAATAACCAACAGCGGGATCTGGATACCCATGTTGGCTCCCACATGTTCCACGATGATCTCATCAGATGAACCAAGATGTCAAGGACTTAATCAATCCCGTATACAATTCCCTTTGTCTAGCGGTACGATACTTGCCCGAGATTCGATCGTCGGTATCCCGATACCTTGTTCAATCTCGCTACCGGCAAGTCTCTTTACTCGTTTTGTAACACATCATCCCGTGATCAACTCCTTGATCACATTGTGCACATTATGATGATGTCCTACCGAGTGGGCCCAGAGATACCTCTCCGTTTACACGGAGTGACAAATCCCAGTCTCGATTCGTGCCAACCCAACAGACACGTTCGGAGATACCTGTAGTGTACCTTTATAGCCACCCAGTTACGTTGTGACGTCTGGCACACCCAAAGCACTCCTACGGTATCCGGGAGTTGCACAATCTCATGGTCTAAGGAAATGATACTTGACATTAGAAAAGCTTTAGCATATGAACTACATGATCTTGTGCTAGGCTTAGGATTGGGTCTTTGTCCATCACATCATTCTCCTAATGATGTGATCCCGTTATCAATGACATCCAATGTCCATGGTCAGGAAACCGTAACCATCTATTGATCAATGAGCTAGTCAACTAGAGGCTTACTAGGGACATGGTGTTGTCTATGTATCCACACATCTATCTGAGTTTCCTATCAATACAATTCTAGCATGGATAATAAACGATTATCATGAACAAGGAAATATAATAATAACTAATTTATTATTGCCTCTAGGGCATATTTCCAACACTCCTCATCCCACGCCCACAAAACCCAACGCCGAAACCACTTCTACCTCACGTGATCTTCGTTTGGATCTCGCCGGAGCCGAGACGGTTCACCGTAGATCCCGGCGTCGGTGAGCAACCCCGAACCACCAAATCTTGTCCAACATATTTCTCTCGTCTATGCGCATCTCCTTGACATCGTTTCCTCGTCCAGGGAGCACCGGAGCCTCGCCGTGGACCTCGCCCGACATTGCCGGAGCACTGAGTTCATCTCGACGCTCCGCTCATGTCCGTCATCCTCGACCTTCACCTTCAACTAAAAATCGGACCCCCTCGGAGTTCTCCACCCGCTGGACATCGCCGTCTCCGCCGCCGGTCACCAGAGCCGTCGCCCCCGGCGACATCCACTTCCCTGCCTACACGAGCTCCTCTCTGTAAGCAACGAGCGCCTCCCTCCATTTTTTTGAAACGTTAAGTGCAAATAATATTAGATCAGTTTAGTAGATCGGTTTTTCTTGTAGATCGGTTCCTTGGTTTAGATCGAACCGGCTCCCCTGTCTTCTGTTAAATAAACGCACGTGTACGTATTGTTAAGTTTCGCCCGAGCATTTGGTAGCTACAGATCGCACCCCCGTAGGCCCATTAGCGCCCATTTGTTTTTTTGTATTTTCGTTTTTGTTTTTAAAATAGAAAAGTTTCAGTTTCGTAAATTCTATACCTCTTAGGTTATTTAGAGTTTTTGATTGATTATTTTTGCTCTAGTCTGCAAATTTCCTCTAGTTTCTGCATAAAATAATTTCGGCCATGTTTGTAGTTTTAAAAATTGTGTTATTTAAGTCTTAGTCAGATTAGTATTTCTGCTATAAAGTGAGCTAGGATTAAAATTTTAGTGTTTCTTTTTTTACTGCTTTGTTTTGACCTTGCCTAGCAGTAGGATTAAATTGGGCATTTATAGATTTTTATAAAATTAGTTTATCACAAAAACAAGCATGTTTTAGTTTAATTCATTTTGTTGCTGTTTTTTGTTGTTTTTATTACTTTAAATATTGTTTCCACCTCTGTTTTATTTTGTTTCTGATTATTTTCTGTAGTTATAGAGGGTGAACTTTTATTTATAGAAAAATATAATGTTTATTTCTTTTTCTTGTTTTGTTTTAATCATAACTAGAGTTTAAAAAACAGTTTTTAGGTCTTTCTTTTTGCTAGTAAAAGTTTATGAAAAATACCTTCTGTTATTTTAATAAACACTATATTTACTTTCCGTTAATTTACTTTAGTGTTTTAATTGCTATTAAGTTTTACTTAGGGCAAAACAATATTAGTTGTTTGTAGTAAAGTCTTAGACTTTCCCTAGTAGTTTTCTATGTAGTTTTATTCGAGGGTTCTTTGGAATTTGTTTGAGTTTTATTATTGAGTTTCCTTATTATTTTGATTGTTATTTTGAGTGGTAGGATGATTTCTTATGTTGTTAGGGAACGTAGTAATTTCAAAATTTTCCTACGCACACGCAAGATCATGGTGATGCATACCAACGAGAGGGGAGAGTGTTGTCTACGTACCCTCGTAGACCGGAAGCGGCAACGTTAGCACAACACGGTTGATGTAGTCGTACGTCTTCACGGCCCGACCGATCAAGCACCAAAACTACGGCACCTCCGAGTTCTAGCACACATTCAGCTCGATGACGATCCCCGGGCTCCGATCCAGCAAAGTGTCGGGGAAGAGTTCCATCAGCATGATGGCGTGGTGACGATCTTGATGTTCTACCATCGCAGGGCTTCGCCTAAGCACCGCTACAATATTATCAAGGATTATGGTGGAGGAGGGCACCGCACACGGCTAAGAGAACGATCACGAAGATCAACTTGTGTGTCTAGAGGTGCCCCCCTGCTCCCGTATATAAAGGAGCAAGGGGGAGGCCGGTCGGCCCTTGGGGCGCGCCAAGGAGGGGGGGAGTCCTACTCCTACTAGGAAGAGAGAAGGAAAGAGAGGGAGAGGGAGAGGGAAAGAGGGGCCGCGCCCCCCTCCCCTAGTCCAATTCGGACTCCTCATGGGAGGGGCCGCGCCACCTCCTGGACTGCTTCCCTCTCTCTCCCCTCAGGCCCACTAAGGCCCAATACTTCCCCGAGGGGTTCCGGTAACCCTTCCGGCACTCCGGTTTTCTCCGAAATCACCCGAAACACTTCGGTGTCCGAATATAGCCGTCCAATATATCGATCTTTATGTCTTGACCATTTCGAGACTCCTCGTCATGTCCGTGATCATATCCGGGACTCCGAACAACCTTCGGTACATCAAAATATATAAACTCATAATTAAACTGTCATCGTAACGTTAAGCGTGCGGACCCTACGGGTTCGAGAACAATGTAGACATGACCGAGACACGTCTCTGGTCAATAACCAATAGCGGAACCTGGATGCTCATATTGGCTCCTACATATTCTACGAAGATCTTTATCGGTCAGACCGCATAACAACATACGTTGTTCCCTTTGTCATCGGTATGTTACTTACCCGAGATTCAATCGTCGGTATCTCAATACCTAGTTCAATCTCGTTATCGGCAAGTCTCTTTACTCGTTCCGTAATACATTATCTCACAACTAACTCATTAGTTGCATTGCTTGCAAGGCTTAAGTGATGTGCATTACCGAGAGGGCCCAGAGATACCTCTCCGACAATCGGTGTGACAAATCCTAATCTCGAAATACGCCAACCCAACAAGTACCTTTGGAGACACCTGTAGAGCACCTTTATAATCACCCAGTTACGTTGTGACGTTTGGTAGCACACAAAGTGTTCCTCCGGCAAACGGGAGTTGCATAATCTCATAGTCATAGGAACATGTATAAGTCATGAAGAAAGCAATAGCAACATACTAAACGATCGGGTGCTAAGCTAATGGAATGGGTCATGTCAATCACATCATTCTCCTAATGATGTGATCCCGTTAATCAAATGACAACACATGTCTATGGTTAGGAAACATAACCATCTTTGATTAACGAGCTAGTCAAGTAGAGGCATACTAGTGACGTTAGTTTGTCTATGTATTCACACATGTATTATGTTTCCGGTTAATACAATTCTAGCATGAATAATAAACATTTATCATGATATAAGGAAATAAATAATAACTTTATTATTGCCTCTAGGGCATATTTCCTTCAGTCTCCCACTTGCACTAGAGTCAATAATCTAGATTACACAGTAATGATTCTAACACCATGGAGTCTTGGTGCTGATCATGTTTTGCTCGTGAGAGAGGCTTAGTTAATGGGTCTGCAACATTCAGATCCGTATGTATCTTGCAAATCTCTATGTCTCCCACCTGGACTAGATCCCGGATGGAATTGAAGCGTCTCTTGATGTGCTTGGTTCTCTGTGAAATCTGGATTCCTTTGCCAAGGCAATTGCACCAGTATTGTCACAAAAGATTTTCATTGGACCCGATGCACTAGGTATGAACACCTAGATCGGATATGAACTCCTTCATCCAGACTCCTTCATTGCTGCTTCCGAAGCAGCTATGTACTCCGCTTCACATGTAGATCCCGCCACGACGCTCTTGTTTGGAACTGCACCAACTGACAGCTCCACCATTTAATGTAAAACACGTATCCGGTTTGCGATTTAGATCATCCGGATCAGTGTCAAAGCTTGCATCAACGTAACCTTTACGATGAGCTCTTTGTCACCTCCATATACGAGAAACATATCCTTAGTCCTTTTCAGGTATTTCAGGATGTTCTTGACCGCTGTCCAGTGATCCACTCCTGGATTACTTTGGTACCTCCCTGCTAGACTTATAGCAAGGCACACATCAGGTCTGGTACACAACATTGCATACATGATAGAGCCTATGGCTGAAGCATAGGGAACATCTTTCATTTTCTCTCTATCTTCTGCAGTGGTCGGGCATTGAGTCTTACTCAACTTCACACCTTGTAACACAGGCAAGAATCCTTTCTTTGCTTGATCCATTTTGAACTTCTTCAAAACTTTGTCAAGGTATGTGCTTTGTGAAAGTCCAATTAAGCGTCTTGATCTATCTCTATAGATCTTAATGCCCAATATGTAAGCAGCTTCACCGAGGTCTTTCATTGAAAAACTCTTATTCAAGTATCCTTTATGCTATCCAGAAATTCTATATCATTTCCGATTAGTAATATGTCATCCACATATAATATCAGAAATGCTACAGAGCTCCCACTCACTTTCTTGTAAATACAGGCTTCTCCAAAAGTCTGTACAAAACCAAATGCTTTGATCACACTATCAAAGCGTTTATTCCAACTCCGAGAGGCTTGCACCAGTCCATAAATGGATCGCTGGAGCTTGCACACTTTGTTAGCTCCCTTTGGATCGACAAAACCTTCCGGTTGCATCATATACAACTCTTCTTCCAGAAATCCATTCAGGAATGCAGTTTTGACATCCATCTGCCAAATTTCATAATCATAAAATGCGGCAATTGCTAACATGATTCGGACAGACTTAAGCATCGCTACGGGTGAGAAGGTCTCATCGTAGTCAATCCCTTGAACTTGTCGAAAACCTTTTGCGACAAGTCGAGCTTTGTAGACAGTAACATTACCGTCAGCGTCAGTCTTCTTCTTGAAGATCCATTTATTCTCAATTGCTTGCCGATCATTGGGCAAGTCAACCAAAGTCCATACTTTGTTCTCATACATGGATCCCATCTCAGATTTCATGGCTTCAAGCCATTTTGCGGAATCTGGGCTCACCATCGCTTCTTCATAGTTCGTAGGTTCATCATGATCTAGTAGCATGACTTCCAGAACAGGATTACCGTACCACTCTGGTGCGGATCTTACTCTGGTTGATCTACGAGGTTCAGTAGTAACTTGATCTGAAGTTTCATGATCATCATCATTAGCTTCCTCACTAATTGGTGTAGGTGTCACAGAAACGGTTTCTGTGATGTACTACTTTCCAATAAGGGAGCAGGTACAGTTACCTCATCAAGTTCTACTTTCCTCCCACTCACTTCTTTCGAGAGAAACTCCTTCTCTAGAAAGGATCCATTCTTAGCAACAAATGTCTTGCCTTCGGATCTGTGATAGAAGGTGTACCCAACAGTCTCCTTTGGGTATCCTATGAAGACACATTTCTCCGATTTGGGTTCGAGCTTATCAGGTTGAAGCTTTTTCACATAAGCATCGCAGCCCCAAACTTTAAGAAACGACAACTTTGGTTTCTTGCCAAACCACAGTTCATAAGGCGTCGTCTCAACGGATTTTGATGGTGCCCTATTTAACGTGAATGCGGCCGTCTCTAAAGCATAACCCCAAAACGATAGCGGTAAATCAGTAAGAGACATCATAGATCGCACCATATCTAGTAAAGTACGATTACGACGTTCGGACACACCATTACGCTGTGGTGTTCCGGGTGGCGTGAGTTGCGAAACTATTCCGCATTGTTTCAAATGTAGACCAAACTCGTAACTCAAATATTCTCCTCCACGATCAGATCGTAGAAACTTTATTTTCTTGTTACGATGATTTTCAACTTCACTCTGAAATTCTTTGAACTTTTCAAATGTTTCAGACTTATGTTTCATTAAGTAGATATACCCATATCTGCTTAAATCATCTGTGAAGGTGAGAAAATAACGATATCCGCCACGAGCCTCAAATTCATTGGACCACATACATCTGTATGTATGATTTCCAACAAATCTGTTGCTCGCTCCATAGTTCCGGAGAACGGAGTTTTAGTCATCTTGCCCATGAGGCACGGTTCGCAAGTACCAAGTGATTCATAATCAAGTGGTTCCAAAAGTCCATCAGTATGGAGTTTCTTCATGCGCTTTACACCGATATGACCTAAACGGCAGTGCCACAAATAAGTTGCACTATCATTATCAACTCTGCATCTTTTGGCTTCAACATTATGAATATGTGTATCACTACTATCGAGATTCATCAAAAATAGACCACTCTTCAAGGGTGCATGACCATAAAAGATATTACTCATATAAATAGAACAACCATTATTCTCTGATTTAAATGAATAACCGTCTCGCATCAAACAAGATCCAGATATAATGTTCATGCTTAACGCTGGCACCAAATAACAATTATTTAGGTCTAATACTAATCCCGATGGTAGATGTAGAGGTAGCGTGCCGACTGCGATCACATCGACTTTGGAACCATTTCCCACGCGCATCGTCACCTCGTCCTTCGCCAGTGTTCGCTTAATCCGTAGTCCCTGTTTTGAGTTGCAAATATTAGCAACAGAACCAGTATCAAATACCCAGGTGCTACTGCGAGCTCTAGTAAGGTACACATCAATAACATGTATATCACATATACCTTTGTTCACCTTGCTATCCTTCTTATCCGCCAAATACTTGGGGCAGTTCCGCTTCTAGTGACCAGTCTGCTTGCAGTAGAAGCACTCAGTTTCAGGCTTAGGTCCAGACTTGGGTTTCTTCTCCTGAGCAGCAACTTGGTTATTGTTCTTCTTGAAGTTCCCCTTCTTCTTCCCCTTGCCCTTTTTCTTGAAACTAGTGGTCTTGTTGACCATTAACACTTGATGCTCCTTCTTGATTTCTACCTCCGCAGCTTTTATCATTGCGAAGAGCTCGGGAATTGTTTTATCCATCCCTTGCATATTATAGTTCATCATGAAGCTCTTGTAGCTAGGTGGAAGTGATTGGATAATTCTGTCAATGACACAATCATCCGGAAGATTAACTCCCAGTTGAATCAAGTGATTATTATGCTCACTGACAGAATTGTTCTCCTCCATCTTGCAGCTATAGAACTTATTGGAGACTTCATATCTCTCAATCCGGGCATTTGCTTGAAATATTAACTTCAACTCCTGGAACATCTCATATGCTCCATGACATTCAAAACATTGTTGAAGTCCCGGTTCTAAGCCGTAAAGCATGGCACATTGAACTATCGAGTAGTCATCAGCTTTGCTCTGCCAGATGTTCTTAACATTGTCAGTTGCATCAGCAGCAGGCCTGGCACCCAGCGGTGCTTCCAGGACGTAATTCTTCTGTGCAGCAATGAGGATAATCCTCAAGTTACGGACCCAGTCCGTGTAATTGCTACCATATCTTTCAACTTTGCTTTCTCAAGGAACACATTAAAATTCAACGGAACAAACAGCACGGGCCATCTATCTACAATTAACATAACAAGCAAGATACTATCAGGTACTAAGTTCATGATAAATTTAAGTTCAATTAATCATATTACTTAAGAACTCCCACTTAGAAAGACATCCCTCTAATCTTCTAAGTGATCACGTGATCCAAATCAACTAAACCATAACCGATCATCACGTGAAATGGAGTAGTTTTCAATGGTGAACATCACTATGTTGATCATATCTACTATATGATTCACGCTCGACCTTTCGGTCTCAGTGTTCCGAGGCCATATCTGCATATGCTAGGCTCGTCAAGTTTAACCTGAGTATTCTGCGTGTGCAAAACTGGCTTGCACCCATTGTAGATGGACGTAGAGCTTATCACACCCGATCATCACGTGGTGTCTGGGCACGACGAACTTTGGCAACGGTGCATACTCAGGGAGAACACTTTATCTTGAAATTTAGTGAGAGATCATCTTATAATGCTACCGTCAATCAAAGCAAGATAAGATGCATAAAAGATAAACATCACATGCAATCAATATAAGTGATATGATATGGCCATCATCATCTTGTGCTTGTGATCTCCATCTCCGAAGCATCGTCATGATCACCATCGTCACCGGCGCGACACCTTGATCTCCATCGTAGCATCGTTGTCGTCTCGCCAATCTTATGCTTCCACGACTATCGCTACCGCTTAGTGATAAAGTAAAGCATTACAGCGCGATTGCATTGCATACAATAAAGCGACAACCATATGGCTCCTGCCAGTTGCCGATAACTCGGTTACAAAACATGATCATCTCATACAATAAAATTTAGCATCATGTCTTGACCATATCACATCACAACATGCCCTGCAAAAACAAGTTAGACGTCCTCTACTTTGTTGTTGCAAGTTTTACGTGGCTGCTACGGGCTTAAGCAAGAACCAATCTTACCTACGCATCAAAACCACAACGATAGTTTGTCAAGTTGGTGCTGTTTTAACCTTCGCAAGGACCGGGCATAGCCACACTCAG
Organism: Triticum aestivum; assembly: GCF_018294505.1. Taxonomy (NCBI): domain Eukaryota; kingdom Viridiplantae; phylum Streptophyta; class Magnoliopsida; order Poales; family Poaceae; genus Triticum; species Triticum aestivum. The sequence continues at coordinate 479,255,123 of NC_057794.1, forward strand.
TTCAACTAAAGTTGGAGAAACTGACACCCGCCAGCCACCTGTGTGCAAAGCACGTCGGTAGAACCAGTCTCGCGTAAGCGTACGCGTAATGTCGGTCCGGGGCCGCTTCATCCAACAATACCGCCGAACCAAAGTATGACATGCTGGTAAGCAGTATGACTTATATCACCCACAACTCACTTGTGTTCTACTCGTGCATATAACATCAACACATAAAACCTAGGTGTCAGTGTCAAAACCGGCGGATCTCGGGTAGTGGGTCCCAAACTGTGCGTCTAGGCCGGATGGTAACAGGAGGCAGGGAACACGATGTTTTACCCAGGTTCGGGCCCTCTTGATGGAGGTAAAACCCTACGTCCTGCTTGATTAATATTGATGATATGGGTAGTACAAGAGTAGATCTACCACGAGATCAAGGAGGCTAAACCCTAGAAGCTAGCCTATGGTATGATTGTTGTATATGGAGTTGATTGCCTACGGACTACAACCCTCCGGTTTATATAGACACCGGATAGGGTTAGGGTTACATAGAGTCGGTTACAATGGTAGGAGATCTTGAATATCCGCATCGCCAAGCTTGCCTTCCACGCCAAGGAAAGTCCCATCCGGACACGGGACGAAGTCTTCAATCTTGTATCTTCATAGTCCAGGAGTCCGGCTGAAGGTATAGTCCGGCTACCCGAACACCCCCTAATCCAGGACTCCCTCAGTAGCCCCTGAACCAGGCTTCAATGACGACGAGTCCGGCGCGCAAATTGTCTTCGGCATTGCAAGGCGGGTTCCTCCTCCAAGTCCTTCATAGAAGATTGTAAACACCAAGAGTAGTGTCCGGCTCTGCAAAATAAGCTTCCACATATTGCCATAGAGAGAATAATATTAACACAAATCAAATCTGCTGACGTATTCCGCAGTGCGTCATCACACTACAGCCAAGTCCTTTACTCGAATCGTTTTCACTTTTCCACCTCAGCGTGTTTTGCGAGGCGGTTTCCTTGGCACGTCTTGTCAAAGCAGAGATCGTGTACCCCCTTTTACGGGATTCTCATCAATACGGACGTGGGTAACCCAACCGCGCCACTTATCACGGCGCTTGGGAGGCAAGCGAGTTTTACTAGGCAGGTGGGGACGCACAACCGCATCCGCCCATATAAGGGGACAAGGATCCACCTTTTTACCTACGCCTTCTTCCTCCTTTGCCTATCCATCTCCTGCGCACCCGAGCTCCAGCGCCCAAGCCCGCACTTCCCACCTCAACCTTCTCCAGCAATGTCCGGAGCGGGAGGCAAGTGGATGGTCTCCTCCGTCACGGAGGGCCAAGTCAAGAAGCTAAGGAAGGCCGGATACCTGTCCAAGGACATCGCGCACCGGCTTCCCGAAAGGGGGCAGCTTCTCCCCACCCCAAGGCCCCATGAGAGGGTAGTATTTCTCCCCCACTTCCTCCGCGGACTGGGTTTTCCACTCCACCCATTTGTCCGGGGGCTCATGTTCTACTACAGCCTGGATTTCCACGATCTGGCCCCGAACTTCATCCTCAACATCTCGGCGTTTATCGTCGTGTGCGAGGCTTTTCTCCGCGTCCGCCCTCATTTCGGCCTCTGGCTCAAGACCTTCAACGTCAAGCCCAAGGTGGTGCGCGGCAGCCAGGCGGAGTGCGGAGGCGCCATGGCGGGCAAGATGGCCAACGTCCTATGGTTCGAGGGCTCTTTCGTGGAGACCCTAAAGGGATGGCAATCCGGGTGGTTTTACATCACCGAGCCACGCGATCCGAAATGGACCGCAGCCCCCGAGTTCCGATCCGGACCCCCCACGCGGCTTATGTCCTGGAAAGAGACGGGCCTGTCGTGGGGTGACGAAAAAGAGGTGACCGGATTGCAAACATGCATCCAGTCCCTGGTGAACAAGCCAATCCGGCTTGTTAATGTAATCCAGGTTATGCTCGTCCGCCGGATCCTCCCGTGCCAACAACGGGATTTTAATCTGTGGGAGTTCGACCCGGCGCAGCACCAAACCCTCAGCAGGCTCTTCGACACGACGTACGAAGATGCCTGGAAGGTGCTATTCAAGGGCGCCGAGGCTCCCGCATCCGCTTCCGAGGACCGCGGATACAGCTCGCAGTGTCACGCTAGCGAGGTAAGCTATCTTCACCTTTTACAGGATGTTAAGCTCTTTTCATAGTTTGACTCTATGCGGGATCTAAACTCCCTTACCTTTGACAGGCTTGGCGGGCGATATCCGGACCGATTAACTGTCCGGCTCCGCTGCCCGAAGACCCAGCCCCAGCTCTACTAGTGAAGCTGCTGGTTCCGGCGCCTTATGTGGTGCCGGAGAAGAAGGCCAAGAAGAAGAAGACCACGGGGACTCGAAAGAGTGCCCGCAACGTGGTGGTGTCGGACTCGTCATCTGACGAGTCCGAGATGCCCTCCTCCCGCGAAAACGAGGAGGAGGAAGAAGAAAACTCTCCCCCCCCAGCGGAGGGAGGAGAGAAGAGGAAGGCCGCCCCAACGGGGGAGGCCGAGGGGTCTAGGAAAAGGAAGACCCCTCCGCCGGACTACGCCCCCAACGCCGAAGAGGGCAAAGAGGAGTGGCCAAACAGGGCCAAGCGTCCGGCGAAATCGTAAGTTCGGATATCAGAGTAACTCATGATGTTCCTTTGTTGCACAGCTTTCCCTAATGTCGAATGTAATTATGCAGTCCGCCCCGGGCCGAATTCGACGAATCGTCGGGCGGCTCCCTGGACTCATCGGACGTGAACTCAGTTCCGCCCGCTGTCTCCCCCCGCACTGCAGACGACGCCGAAGTGGCGTCGCGACAAGCTCCGGGGCAGGAGGAGGTGGTCCCGGAGGAGCCGCAAGGCAACCTCCCGGACTCCAGGAGTGAAGGGGATAAGGCTCCCCAGGGCTCCAAGTCCGGCTTTGTGCCGGACACCGCGCCGGAATCTTCCAAGTTCCGGACCGCGGTAGGCGAACTCCTTCCAAGAGGAGCAAGCCTTCTGAGCCGGCGGCCTCCGTCCAACCGGAGGTGCCGGACAATCTGCTGGAGGTGCTTGACGGCGCCTCCATCGACGAGGGGCACCGTACTATTATGAGTACGGTGATCCAGAAGGTTCAGTCCGCCAAGAGCGGACTGACTGAAGCTTGCGCTAGCCTTCTAACAGGCTTCGAGGTAAGTAAAAATATGTAAAAATATTACCGCATAGACAGTAGCCCCTGATGCTCTGTTTGGCGTTCGGAAAGAAAAGCCGAATAGAGGATCTATTAAATTTCGCAGGAGTCTAACAAAAAGAGTCAATATGCGTATGCAGGCTTCGCTGCTATCCACCGCCGCACTGACTGCGGAGGTGGGTGTCCTGAAGCAGGACCTCGAGCGGACCGAGCAAGAGCTCGGCCTTGCCAAGCGGCAGCTCGAGGAGAAAGAAGGTAAGAAATACCTTACAGAAAAAGTGCCTATAAAAAGGCGTGATTGCAAAAAAGAGTAACAGGATTGTACTGCTTATTGTAGGGGCCACGACTGAGGTGGCGACCCTTAAGCAGGCGCTGTCTGAGGCCGAAAAGAAAACGGCCGCGGAGCGCACCGAGCGAGACAGACTTGGGGCTCAGGTCGGCGAGGTGCAGCAAGAGCTTCAGGCTCTCATGAAAAAACATGAGAGTTTGGAGCTTGAGTCAAAGGCGCAAGCATCCGAGCTCGCGACGGCCCTTGAGACTGCCAAGTCTGCCAAGGCCGAAGCCCAAAAGGCCCTCCAAGAGTTGGAGGAGATGAGGAAGATAGCAGCGGGTAAGGCATTCTTTATGCAAAGCAGAAATATAAAAGTAAACTACCTTGTTACTTACCCGAATCCGGAGCTCTCCAGGGGCATTCGCAGATCTTCCCCGCAGCGTATCCGACGCCGCCGCATTCTACCGAGCTGAAGAGGGCAGCTCGACGGAGAAGGTGTTCTGGTCTCAGTATTCTGAGGCCGGACACCCTGTGCCCTTGAGCGACCAGCTGAAACAGCTGGTCGAGCTCCACAAGGCGGCCGAACAGGCCATGAAGGGCTTCATAGTTCGGCTGTGGCCCGGAGAGGCCCTGCCTGGGAGCTATTTCGGGCTGGTGCGGCGGCTGGTGGAGGCCTGTCCGAGGCTCGAGGTCATCAAGCGCTCCGTCTGCATCGAAGGTGCCCGTCGGGCCCTTGCCCGTGCAAAGGTGCACTGGGGTAAGCTGGACGGTGAGAAGCTTGTGAAGGACGGGCCGCCGCCGGGGAAGGAGCATCGCAAGCCCGAGAACTACTACAAGGATGTTCTTGCAGGTGCCCGCCTTGTGGCGGATGAATGTACCAAGGATGTGATTTTTGAATGAACTCGCTCGTGTTTATCCTGTGCGCTGAAAACTTGTTCATATGCGCTAAGCAATGCTTATTGAATTTAAAATATTACTTTCTGTGCGGCCGTTTATCAAAAATTGAGAGATGGCCAGTCGTCGGCTTCTGCCCCCATGCCACTAGTGCTGGGGTGTTCGGGATAAACCTGAGCGCTCTTTTTCCCATAGTTGGGTCCTTCGAGGGAGGCGCTCAGCACAACGAACCAGGCAATCGGACTATAATGCTTGAACACTCTCACTTAGCCATAGAACTCTATAATTTTAAATTTCGGCGAAGCCCCTAGTTCGGAAGACCGAGTTCGGGGCGCTATCCACGCCTTGGCCGGACAAAGCCAGCTCCTCGCTCGAAGCGGCATAAGCCTTTAGGGACTCGAAAAACCTCTCGAACAGCGACCGGTCTCTCGCCACATCATGACAGTCAGTTTTAGCTTTCTCCACTGAGGTGCTTAACCCAGCTGAACCGGGGCACAATCGCAGTGGTTCTCCTAGTGCTACCTTAGCCGATAGAGCGGAACGTAAGGCACCAAAACATAGGAGCCGGGCAAACCCAACTATTGACCCAAATCATGATTCGGAGCCGATGCATATAGTGCTATAAGTTCGGGGTGCCGCACTTGTGAAAGTGTACGGACTTCTCACACCATTATGAGGGGTACTGAAGCCCCTGGCGTGTTTGCCGTACCATGGTGTACGGGTGCAATCATGTCATTTAATAAACATAAATGTGAAAAGAAGATAATGCAAAAAATAGACAAGAAGCTAAGCATTGTTTATAGAGAGGCTATTTATCAAAGCCGAACGATACAAATAGTGCGGTAAGCAAAAGATATTGGACTATTCAGTATGTCCTGACCAGGGGCAGGCCGCGGAATTGTATTTAAAACAGGTATACCGCTCGTAACAGAGACCACCTGGGAGTTCCATAATGCGGCATGGCTTGTCTGCCTCCCTGGATCTTGCATCGTTTGTGCGGCAGTCGAATTGCCGAACAGGTCGTCCGAAGTATGGAGTCCTGAAAGTAAGAAAAAATTAAAAAAAGAATCCGGCAGCCCCTAGTACGTTTTAAGCCGTATTTTGGGCGTGCCGTTATTGTGCCCCTTCCCCTGTGCCCATGGTATTTCAAGGGCGTAGTTATGTACGCGAGGTACTGGTTTCGCTATGTCGCGAAAGCTGGGGTTGGGGCCGCATTGCTACGCTTGCTCAGAGTGTGCCAGGCGGTCCTGCTGTGGGTTACTCCGGGCGCGCTTGGCAGTGTCTGGCTTTTTAATGGCCGGACTGGAGAATTGCCTGAGAAGGCTACTTTGTACCTCCGCTGCGAGAGCCGCCGTATGCTCCTCCGTACGGAGGGAGCGTTCGGTGTTTCCGTTGACCGTAATTACTCCTCGAGGGCCTGGCATCTTGAGCTTGAGATATGCGTAGTGCGGCACCGCATTGAACTTTGCGAATGCGGTTCGTCCGAGCAGGGCGTGATAGCCACTGCGAAACGGGACTATATCGAAGATTAACTCTTCGCTTCGGAAATTGTCCGGGGATCCGAAGACCACGTCAAGTGTTACTGAGCCTGTACAGTTGGCTTCTACACCTGGTATAACGCCTTTAAAGGTCGTTCTTGTGGGCTTAATCCTTGAGGGATCTATGCCCATTTTCCGCACTGTATCCTGATAAAGCAGGTTCAGGCTACTGCCGCCGTCCATGAGGACTCTTGTGAGATGAAATCCGTCGATGATTGGGTCGAGAACCAATGCGGCGAAGCCGCCATGACGGATGCTAGTGGGATGGTCCCTTCGATCAAAAGTGATCGGGCAGGAGGACCATGGGTTGAACTTTGGGGCGACTGGCTCCATCGCGTATACGTCCCGTAGCGCACGCTTCCGCTCCCGCTTGGGAATGTGGGTTGCGTATATCATGTTCACCGTCCGCACTTGTGGGGGAAAGCCCTTCTGTCCATTGTTGTTCGGCGGCTTGGGCTCCTCGTCGTCGCTGTGCAGCCCCTTGTCTCTGTTTTCGGCCCTTAACTTGCCTGCCTGCTTGAACACCCAACAATCCCTGTTAGTGTGATTGGCTGGCCTTTCGGGGGTGCCATGTATCTGGCACAAGCGATCGAGTATTCGGTCCAAACTGGACGGGCCCTGAGTATTCTTTTTGAATGGCTTTTTCCGCTGACCGGATTTATAGCCTTTGAATCCGGCATTGACTGCCGTGTCTTCATTGCTGTCGCTGTTAACGCGGCGTTTTTGCTTATTCCGACGTGTCCTGCCACTTTTGTCCTTGGTATCCGAATTACCAGGGTTCTTTGATAAGTTGTTACTGCGAGCTAGCCAGCTGTCTTCTCCCGCGCAAAAGCGGGTCATGAGTGTCGTGAGGGCTGCCATGGATTTCGGCTTTTCCTGTCCCAGGTGCCGGGCAAGCCACTCGTCGCGGATGTTATGCTTGAAGGCTGCTAGGGCCTCTGCGTCCGGACAGTCGACTATCTGGTTTTTCTTTGTTAGGAACCGTGTCCAGAATTGTCTGGCCGATTCCTCTGGCTGCTGAATTATGTGGCTTAAGTCGTCGGCATCCGGTGGTCGCACGTAAGTGCCCTGGAAGTTGTCGAGGAATGCGGCTTCCAGGTCCTCCCAAGAACCGATTGAGTCTGCTGGCAAGCTGTTAAGCCAATGCCGGGCCGGTCCTTTAAGTTTGAGCGGGAGGTATTTGATGGCGTGTAGATCATCGCCGCGTGCCATGTGGATGTGAAGGAGATAATCCTCGATCCATACCGCCGGATCTGTTGTGCCATCGTATGATTCGATGTTTACGGGTTTGAAACCCTCTGGGATTTTATGATCCATTACTTCATTCGTGAAGCATAGCGGGTGTGCGGCGCCTCTGTACTGGGCTATATCACGACGCAGCTCGGAAGAGCTATGTCTGTTGTGTTCGGCCCGGCCGGATTTGTTGTATCCGGAGTGAAGATCATTGTCACATGCCGTAGGGCGCCTGCGCGATCCGTAGATCGATCTTGTTTGTCTTGCCTTATCCTCCAGTATGTCTCGCAGGTCGGGCGCATTTTCCCGTGCCTTAGTTGAGCGGCGTCGGGGCATGGCTTGGGTGGAGGGCCGAGAGGCCTCTCTGTCGCGGCCGCGAGGTGGCCGGTCTGCCATGTCATGCGCTGGTGATGTAGGTGCTTCCTCCTCTGATCGGGGTAGCGGCCTGCGCTTCGGGTAACTCTTGGAGGGGCGTTCGAGTTCATACTCTTCGGCCGCAAGGACTTCAGTCCATCTGTCAGCTAGCAAATCTTGGGCAGCTCTAAGCTGTTGCTGCTTTTTCTTGAGGCTGCTTGCCGTGGCTAAAAGCCTGCGTTTAAAACGCTCTTGTTCGGCGGGGTCTGATGGTATGACGAATTCGTCGTCATCGAGGCTTGCCTCGTCTTCGGAGGGAGGCGTATAGTTATCATCCTCGACCTCTCGGTCTGCCGCTCTCTCATGAGGGCTGGCTTCTCCATCTTCCTGTGCCGAATCTTGCTGAGGTGGGTGTTCTTCGGCGCTATCCGGGGTAGTATTATCTCCCGTGCCGGAATCACCGTTTTTGCTTTGGCGGGATTTAGAGCGGCGCCGCTGACGCCGGCGCTTTGGCTGTTTCTTGGGGGCGTCATCCCCCACTGTTCCATCGCCATCTCCATCTTTTGGAGTATCCACCATATATATGTCATATGACGAGGTGGCCTTCCAGCGCCCTACAGGTGCTGGTTCCTGTTCGTCTCCTACATCGTCGTCCATGCCGTCGATGTCTTCGGAGCTGAAGTCAAGCATGTCGGTTAGATCGTCGACAGTGGCTACAAAGTGGGTGGTGGGTGGGCTTTGAATTTCCTCATCGTCCGTATCCCACCCTCGCTGACCGTAGTCCGGCCAGGGCTCTCCTGATAAAGAGAGAGACTTAAGAGAATTCAGGATGTCGCCAAAAGGCGAATGCTGAAAGATGTCTGCGGCGGTGAACTCCATTATCGGCGCCCAATCGGATTCGATTGGCAGGGGCGCGGGGGGTTCGGAGTCCGGGGAGGAGTCCGGATCCTCGGAGTCACGGGTCGTGCAGAGTGCGGGGCTAGCATTCGGCTCGATCGCTTTGGGATCGCAGCCCCCGAGGTGACGTCCAACCGCTCATCCTCGATTGGCGCAATAGGCTCCGAGTTAGGGGTCGGAACCGATGCGTGTGCGGCCTCCAGGACACTGTCCGGGGGCAGAGCTAGATCATGCCCCTCGAGATAGTGCGGCGCGCTTGGCCGTGGCTCGAACCCGTCGAAGATCAAGTCTCCGCGGATGTCAGCCGTGTAGTTTAAGCTTCCAAACCTGACTTGATGGCCAGGGGCGTAGCTTTCGATCTGCTCCAGGTGGCCGAGCGAATTGGCCCGCAGAGCGAAGCCGCCGAAGACGAAGATCTGTCCGGGGAGAAAAGTCTCACCCTGGACCGCATCGTTGTTGATGATCAAAGGAGCCATCGGGCCTAAAGGCAACGACACAGAGGAACTCTCAATGAAAGCACCAATGTCGGTGTCAAAACCGGTGAATCTCGGGTAGTGGGTCCCGAACTGTGCGTCTAGGCCGGATGGTAACATGAGGCAGGGAACACGATGTTTTACCCAGGTTCGGGCCCTCTTGATGGAGGTAAAACCCTACGTCCTGCTTGATTAATATTGATGATATGGGTAGTACAAGAGTAGATCTACCATGAGATCAAGGAGGCTAAACCCTAGAAGCTAGCCTATGGTATGATTGTTGTATATGGAGTTTATGTCCTACGGACTACAACCCTCCGGTTTATATAGACACCGGATAGGGTTAGGGTTACATAGAGTCGGTTACAATGGTAGGACATCTTGAATATCCGCATCGCCAAGCTTGCCTTCCATGCCAAGGAAAGTCCCATCCGGACACGGGACGAAGTCTTCAATCTTGTATCTTCATAGTCCAGGAGTCCGGCTGAAGGTATAGTCCGGTTACCCGAACACCCCCTAATCCAGGACTCCCTTACTAGGCTCGGATGCCACTGATGGGGAACGTAGTAATTTCAAAATTTTCCTACGCACACGCAAGATCATGGTGATGCATACCAACGAGAGGGGAGAGTGTTGTCTACGTACCCTCGTAGACCGGAAGCGGAAGCGTTAGCACAACGCGGTTGATGTAGTCGTACGTCTTCACGGCCCGACCGATCAAGCACCGAAACTACGGCACCTCTGAGTTCTAGCACATGTTCAGCTCGATGACGATCCCCGGACTCCGATCCAGCAAAGTGTCGGGGAAGAGTTCCGTCAGCACGACGGCGTGGTGACGATCTTGATGTTCTACCGTCGCAGGGCTTCGCCTAAGGACCGCTACAATATTATCGAGGATTATGGTGGAGGAGGGCACCGCATACAGCTAAGAGAACGATCACGAAGATCAACTTGTGTGTCTAGAGGTGCCCCCTGCCCCGTATATAAAGGAGCAAGGGGGAGGCCGGCCGGCCCTTGGGGCGCGCCAAGAAGGGGGGGAGTTCTCCTCCTAGTAGGAGTAGGACTCCCCTTTCCTAGTCCAACTAGGAAGAGAGAAGGGGGAAGGAAAGAGAGGCAGAGGGAGAGGGAAAGAGGGGTCGCGCCCCCCTCCCCTAGTCCAATTCAGACTCCTCACGGGAGGGGGCGCGCCACCTCCTGGGCTGCTTCCCTCTCTCTCCTCCTAAGGCCCACTAAGGCCCAATACTTCCCCGGGGGGTTCCGGTAACCCTTCCGGCACTCCGGTTTTCTCCGAAATCACCCGAAACACTTCCGGTGTCCGAATATAGCCGTCCAATATATCGATCTTTATGTCTCGACCATTTCGAGACTCCTCGTCATGTCCGTGATCATATCCGGGACTCCGAACAACCTTCGGTACATCAAAATATATAAACTCATAATGAAACTGTCATCGTAACGTTAAGCATGCGGACCCTACGGGTTCGAGAACAATGTAGACATGACCGAGACACGTCTCCGGTCAATAACCAATAGCGGAACCTGGATGCTCATATTGGCTCCTACATATTCTACGAAGATCTTTATCGGCCAGATCGCATAACAACATACGTTGTTCCCTTTGTCATCGGTATGTTACTTGCCCGAGATTCGATCGTCGGTATCTCAATACCTAGTTCAATCTCGTTATCGGCAAGTCTCTTTACTCATTTCGTAATACATCATCTCGTAACTAACTCATTAGTTGCATTGCTTGCAAGGCTTAAGTGATGTGCATTACCGAGAGGGCCCAGAGATACCTCTCCGACAATCGGAGTGACAAATCCTAATCTCGAAATACGCCAACCCAACATGTACCTTTGGAGACACCTGTAGAGCACCTTTATAATCACCCAGTTACATTGTGACGTTTGGTAGCACACAAAGTGTTCCTCCGGCAAACGGGAGTTGCATAATCTCATAGTCACAGGAACATGTATAAGTCATGAAGAAAGCAATAGCAACATACTAAACGATCGGGTGCTAAGCTAATGGAATGGGTCATGTCAATCACATCATTCTCCTAATGATGTGATCCCGTTTAATCAAATGACAACACATGTCTATGGTTAGGAAACATAACCATCTTCGATTAACGAGCTAGTCAAGTAGAGGCATACTAGTGACGTTTAGTTTGTCTATGTATTCACACAAGTATTATGTTTCCGGTTAATACAATTCTAGCATGAATAATAAACATTTATCATGATATAAGGAAATAAATAATAACTTTATTATTGCCTCTAGGGCATATTTCCTTCATATGTGAATGCCATGTTTATTATTATAGATTTCATCGAAGAGTTGCATATAGTCTTATCAAGTTTCTGAGAGCGTTATTATTCTTCATCAACTTACCAGGCAAGTTCACTTTGACCATGTTATTCATACCTATGTTTTATTGCATTTAGTATCACCCTACATAGTCCCTCCAGTAGTGTTATTGGATCTTGTAGTTGAGTAGAATGCATGAGGTAGGAACCCATCTCCCTGTTACCAAGCCCGGGACGTTATTTATTTTAATGCTACGCTATAGTAGACGGGGTTGGTATGAGTGCTCGAGAGTGGTGTGAGAATGGAGGAATCTACGTCAATGACGACAACTTCATGATGGCATCAGCAAGGACTGCATCTTCATGACCTCAAGATTTCCAGACTCAAGACAAGAATTCAATACACACTACTGGGTGAAAGACGGTTGATGGGCACCCTGGAGAAACCAGTGGATGGCCGGGATGCATGGAGAAGCGCCATGACATCTTGCGGAAAGCTTCACCTAGACTCAAAGAGACGGAAGAATACTTCATGCCCGGAAGCTTACCTGTGCAACCGCAAGTCACTATGGGCTCTGGCTTGGTTGACCCTAGTGGTGACTCTGGCTGGGACGGTGCTAGCAGATGTAGAACTACGGTAGGATTGGATGAGCACCGGACAGTGGTCAGGGAACTCTTTGGAAAACCATGTTTCGGTCGTCTTGTTCTCAAACACCCTAAAGTGCGAGAACATAAAAAGAAGGATCGAATCTTGCGGGTAAAGTGTAGAAACCTCTGCAGAGGTCTAAAACCTAATCGATTAGTCATGTCCCCGGTTACGAACAATTTGAGCCTCTGGACTTGGATCTATCTCGGAACTCTCAACACCGGACTGATAACTTAATTGTGGGCAACTTATGATGATTTGGGCTGTGAGACATCGGTTGGCGGAACCATGTCATGATAGAAAACTCCGTAGTACAGACTCTGGTTAATTCCTTTGATGTAGGGAAAATAAAACCAGCTTTTATGCAAACAAAACTCAGATACAGAGCCACAAAGCCATATTGCATATAGTATAGTTTATCATTTGTTTTCTCTTATTGTGATCTTGCCGGTACATTCAATGTACTGACCTACACGGCTGCAACATATCATGTTGCAGATATTTCTTCGACGAGTAAGAGTTACGATACAGGGTTACGGTCTACACTCAACTTGCCGATGGCGTTGATGGGACTCCACACCCGATTGTTTGTTTCCCTGAGACTTATGAGGTATATATATCAGTTTTACGTTATTTATACATGTGATTGCACTTTGATATATATACATTGATGTACTGTGTGTGCCAGCATACCGATCTAGGGATGGCACAGATACACAGAGGCTTGACCGTTTGAGGTCGGGTCGCTACATCGATGCCCCCTCCGGCGGAGCTCCGGAAAAGGCACCAAGATGGGATCTCGTGGATACAGAAAGTTACGGCAGTGAAATTAGGGTTTTGGCTCCGTATCTGGTAGTTTGGGGGTACGTAGGTATATATAGGAGGAAGGAGTACGTCGGTGGAGCAATAGGGGGCCCACGAGGGTGGAGGGCGCGCCCAGGGGGTAGGCGTGCCCCCTGCCTCGTGGCCTCCTGGTTGATGTCTTGACATAGGATCCAAGTCCTCTGGATCACGTTTGTTCCGAAAATCACATTCCCGAAGGTTTCATTCCGTTTGGACTTTGTTTGATATTCTTTTTCTGTGAAACTCTGAAATAGGCAAAAGAAACAATTCTGGGCTAGGCCTCCGGTTAATAGGTTAGTCCCAAAAATAATATAAAAGTGTATAATAAAGCCCAATAATGTCCAAAACAGAATATAATATAGCATGGAACAATCAAAAATTTTAGATACGTTGGAGACGTATCACCCTATTCAACCGCTCTCCTTTCGCGATCTTTGCGATACCTCCTCTCATCCCACTTTTTCACGTGATCCTCATGCTCGTGCCCCTAGTTTGCGATCAACTGACAATGTTGCCTACTCTTCCTGCAAGGCATAGAAAGCAGTGAACGTCACGACAACATCAAACACTAACAAAAACATAGCAAGTAGAGAACAATGTCCTCACCAGTGAAAGTCTAAGCCGCTGGTGTCGGTGGGTTTACCCAGTGGGGTATGTTGGAAGATACCAAACTGTGTGGCCACATGTTGTGGTAGGTGCCACTTGACGGCGTACACACATATCAATGGCACAATGCACGGCCAGGCAAGCCGATCATCCTTGCACATCGAGTTCAGCTCGAACCCCCATTCTCTGTCGTGGTACGGAAACCAATTCACCTATAGAAGAATTGTTAAGAACCATGAGAGTTGATACGAAACGACTGATAAGCCACTTGGTATACCTAGAAATCTGCCAGGTTGTCCAGCTCGTTGGTGAAGATCTTGTACACCATACTGGCCTTGTCCGTGTAGACCTTCACCTTGTCCCAGGCGTACGTGGTGGTCGGGTATCGAGCGTTATCGCCTTCTTTGTCATAATCTCGTCCATGCACGCGGGCGGACTCTCTTAGGACGGCCGACCGGCAACCGCTCCCACATCCAAATTGAGAGGGCCCAGAAAAATCCACACACGCGGTATCTTCGGTCCTCTGCGTTCCGTCATCCAACTACAAACATGAAATGATGATGATGAGATAACACAATCTAAAATAGCATACATAGGTCGAAAACAAGTATTGAGATTTTTATCGTACCGAGTGGTATAGGTAAGCGAGGCCGGCGGACCCCCAGCTGTACCCTGCATCCTAGTCTTCCAAGAAGCCGAGATACATCCATAGGGTGTTATCCCTCGAGCAGTCTGGAAAGATGACCTTCGTCAGAAGGTACCACAAATAGGCCCTCGCGTACTGCTCCACGATCCATTCATCGACACCTTGCGGGCATACAGACCGGTTCTCCAAGGGCCACTTGAGTCGCACACCATATGTTCTGTTCCCCTTCATTGGAGGGCAGTCGCCGATGAGGGCGATAACCCTCTCCCGCCAGTTGGGCCTCTCCACTCTCCCAGTGAGAGCATGGCCCTGGATGGGTAGGGCCGTGATCATGCCGAATCCTCAAAGTCACCGTCATCTCACCACTGGTGGGATGGAAACGGCGCGTCTCGGGGCGCCACCGGTCGATCAATGCCGTGAGAGCCGAGTGGACGAGTGTCGACAACTATCTTTTGAACTGAAGAACGAAACCCAACAGTCATGCTCTCCTGAAGTACGGAGTGTAGCGTTCATCATACTGCATCTAGACGGCCTTTGTGTGGCCCCTCATCCCCAATTGGAGGAGCATGTATCAAAATGTAAATGGAATTGTTAGTAACTTCTTTTCTCATAATAAACAATACAACAACTTGATGATAGACATTACCACTCCGTTCTCCATAAAACGAGCGCGGTAATCGTTGTCGAAAGCATGATCAAGCATCGTGTACTTCACGCCAATTTCTGGCACAAGGGGGCCGCCTAAAACAATTGGAAATGATGTCATTTTCAACCAACTAGTATCATTTTGAACAAACATGAAACATATCAAGTCCAAATATAAATGAATCATATTCAACCGACATGAATCATATCATTTTCATCAATTATCACATAATCAACCAACATTCATCAATTATCATATTCAACCAATATAAATGATCAATGCAAATGAATCATATTCAATCGACATGAATCATATCATTTTCATCAATTATCACATATTCAACCAACATTCATCAATTATCATATTCAACCAATATAAATGATCAGTGCAAATGAATCATATTCAACCAACATCATTCATTCAACAACGTTCAACCATCACTCATGCACTTGTTTATTCAACACTTATAAAAAATTGCATATGCATAATTCACCGAAATCCATCATATTCAAACATATGTATATGATTCATTCATTCAACAACATTCATCATATGTAGCCAACTACTTACAATCCCTCCAACATCAATCATATGACCATTCTTTCAAAAAAATGAATCTACAACTAACTTGGTGAAGAACTAGGGTTCATATAGGAAGTACATATAATCTCTACAACTAGTTATTAGAGTTCATATTCAACCCTATACATCATCTAGAATCAAGCTAAGCAATCCTAGAATCAACCAAAAGTAAGAAAAATAGGGTTTATTTGCACCAATAATGCATCGAATCGAAAGCGTTTTGAGTAAAACTAATTGGAGGGATTGAGAGAGCTTACTTTTCTTGTTTCGGAGCCATCTCGATCCGCAAAAATGGTGGCCAAACAAAGAAGATTGGAGGGGGTGGAGGGGGAGAGAGGAGTTCCTCTCTGTTCTGGGCGGCGCGGCGGGGGCGAGGGGAGGAGATGCGGCTGGGGTTCGTGGGTGTGCCTCATGCCCCGGCCCCCGCTGGGGTTTATAACTGTTGGGGGCTACCGCCGGGGTCTTCGGCAGTAGGTTTGCATAGCCTACCGCCGCGGGGGCTGGCGGTAGGGTTGACGGCAGGAGACGGTTCCGTTTACTCGGGGCTGACGTGGATAAGTGTGCTACCGCCACACACCTTGGCGGTAGCCTGCTCAACCCTACCGTCATGTTCCTTGGCGGTAGGTAAAAGGGTCAGATCCCAAAATTGTTTCAAATAGGGGCTAGATCCGGCTAAACTAGGGCAAAAGGGTCAAAACATGAAACTTAGCCTCCCTAGACACTCTTTGGTTGACTCTGTCTGTCCACACCATAAGATCTATAGTGCACTATTAATCACCTACAGTCTTAGACACTTTTGATGTCAGTATGATACTTTGAAAAGTTTATAATAAAGAACACTACATGTTCTATCCAGAAGACACAAACCAAACTATTAACAACAAAGGCATGCTCAAATCCTAAAGTGTGAACCAGCCATTCCACTCAATACTTTGCTACTACCTTCGTACCAACGGCGCACACTCGGACACGGGGTCACAAGTTCTCTGACTATCGCAAGATCACCCCCCCCCCCACCACCACCACCCCCCCTTCCCAATCCCGGGACGAGCGTTCATACCCGCTCGCGGGATTGGAGTGAAAAACGGCCACCTATCAAGATTGGGAAGAGGCGTCAATGCGGCCCTAGCATGAGAAACCAGTCACGTCAAGGCGGCCCTAGCGTGAGAAATTTTCTTCCTTTTTTTGTGAAAAAAGGGTTCCTCATATTTCGTGTAAATAGCAAAAAACATCACTTTTGTGTGGCAACCCTTGGGGGAGAGCTACCACAGCCGGAAGACCTACCAAAACGCCACCAGTTTTGTGCTAATTCATCGCAAATATCCCCCACAAAAAAATAAAAAAATTCATCACAAATATGACAGCACTAATAAAGACTTTTCAGTCGGTGGCCGGTTGGGTTCAAACTAAACACAATTATGACAACATTGGCCCACCCATCAGAGTTGTTGTGGCACAAAAGTCAACCCCATTAAGTTCGTTGTTATGACAGAAGGGGTCCACATGTCAGTCGCTATAAAAAGCAAACAATTTTTTTTTCAAATCCCTTCTCCATCTCCTGTGTCAAAGCCAAGCGGTGGCCGACGAGCTCGAAAACGGAGGCAATCAAGGGCACTGAGAGCTGGAATTGAAAGAGGAGTCAGCTTCAAAGGGTCCTCGGGAGGCAAGGGGAGAAGAAATCATGGCTGGGGGCTCACTGGTGACAGCGAATTGCTAGCGGCCGAGGTAGCAGCACTCGGCACCGAATCTGTAGAAGAAAAGCTAGAGGGAGGAATCCACGGTCCTCAGTACTTAACTGGAAGTGGTACTAATTTACGATGAATTAGCGTAAAACTGCTACCGTTTTGTTAGGCCTTCCAATTGTGGTAGTTCTCACCGAGGGTTAAAAAAAGCAGTAGTTTTTTGCCATTTACTCCCTGATTTCTGAAATCATCGTTACATTGTCCGAACCACCTCACACAGCAACCAACCGAGTTCAGAAAAACAACAGATAGCAGCCGCCAAACCGTAGCCAGCAAGCTCCTGCTAGCTCTCATCTTCTTCTGCACCCACAGGGCGAACAAAACCAACAAAACATCCCCCTCTTCTCTGTCGTGACTGCATTGTACCAACGTGAGTAGTAAAAACACTAGCAGTGAGGGAATTCAGCAACACCGCAACAAGACCAATGCGGAGGCTGCGATCATTCGGTTGACGCCGCAGACGAGTGAGCTTCGTCGAAGACCCAAAAACCTGACATAAGAGCCTGATACACGATAGATGGCAACTGGAGAGTCTCCACCGGGTACTGCTACTGCATGCATCAACAGTCATACCACGGTCCGTCAGACATGTCGTTTTTACTTTCGAACGGAAAACGGTCTTTGCGCAAACGTAGAAACTCCTGCTGACCCATTTCAAGTCTTCAACTGACTTCCCTGCAACACCCAAATAGTCAATTGGCTCTCATGCTCCGAGACCTAGACGTCTTCAAGGACTTCATAGCTTCCCTGAATAGTCCAAGGAGAAGTATCAGATGTTTGCATTGTTATGTCTGGCGCTTGTAATTTAGGTGCCGTTGCAAGACAGTATAAATTGATAATGAATATGACATGCACGCCTCTTTCTAAATACTTTCAGTAAAATACTACTGAAGGGCAGATCACGGAGTTACTATACGTCAGAGTTAGGTTGGTGTATGGCAAGATGGCATTGGCATTGATAACAGTACAAAGTGGCGTTCCGAAATCCTAACAAACACAAAACAGAACGGAGCTATAGCCAATGTCTTCACAAGTTCTCGACAGTCTCATGACAAGGGCACATGCATGTACTTGCAGCATAGGCAAGTGTTCAACATATATTCTCGCAAAAAAAAAGTGTTCAACATATAGCTAATACTGTGCTTGAGATGTGCTGAAACACGGCCAGCCAGCCGCCAATGCAAGGTCATCGTCAAAGGCATTAGTGTAACCAAAGAGGCAGATGGGTTTACCGTAATGCAGCCTCGATATCAGTGTCCACTGGGTCCAACTTGAGTCCATCCAAGAACCGTTCACTTGCGCCCTCATAGTCCTGATGATAAAAGACCAGGTGAATGATCATAAACTATTTGCGGCACCAGGAGGAAAAGGCAGCCATATCCTCTATGTAACCTTCAGTAGCATCCGAGCTTCACCCTGCCGGTGACAAGCTTTTGGCCAGTGAGGCCGCATTTTTCTGCATCTATTAGCATCTAGCAAAGCCTTTTTTCCATCACCCAGTTGAAGCCAACAAAGGCTCCTGTCTGAGAACAAGACTGCATCATCAGCATCAAGCACCATTGCCTACGTCACACAAGACAAATAGACAATTGAGCTTACTAAGTTTTTTTTAACAAAAATTGAATTAGTAAACTGAATGCAAAAAACAGTCAGGAAGCTGTGAACACTCAAACAAGAAATCTGCACATAGCTGCAGATAAATTCATACTAAGCTACATAAAATACAAATTAGCAAGTCTACAAAAGCCAGCCTAACATACATTTACTAATTATATAGCACAATGTTGAAGTACACGTTCATTCTAGTCCTAACAAGAAGTCTGCACATAGCTGCAGAGTATCTTTTGAACTAAGTAACTTATATTAAACAGCTTGCTTTAACATCAGCCCACTCGTTCATTCGAGTCCTCCTTGTGTGTTTTCTTCCCGACTAACTACTGTGAGACCCTGAAAGTGCAACTATCCCTGGATGGTTTTGGTAATTTCTAACAACATATAGCTCATTGAGCTAATGCTATTCCAAGATGAATATTTCAGGAAAGCTCAATGGTTGGCATGGCATGGATTAGAAAGTGGACCCTTCAAAATGCTAAAGATAAAACATTGGCTATCCAAGATCACATTGAGTCTATAGGAAAAGCCAATACTATTAAGAAGCCAAATATCCAACTCGGCCCCACCGATTCTTTCTATCCGGCGCCACCGAGTTCAGTTAGCATAGCCACTACGAGAAACCCTAATCTTTTCGCTCTCACCGATAGGGATCTCGGTCTCACCGAGATGGGATTGTAATCTCTCTGTTTCCCTTCGTAACGTTTCGGTCCAACCGAGATGAGCGATCGGTCCCACCGAGATTGCAATGTGAACTTTCTGTTTCCCTTTCGTAACACTTCGGTCCAACCGAGATGAGCGAATCGGTCCCACTGAGTTTACCTGACCAACTCTCTGTTAGTCCATTACCAAAATCGGTCTCATCGAGTTTGTGTAATCGGTCTCACCGAGATTACGTTATGCCCTAACCCTAACGAAATCGGTCCCACCGAGTTGACATGTCGATCCCACCGAGAATCCTAATATTCACATTTTGAACTAAATCGGTCTGACCGAGTTTCATGATTCGGTCCCACCGAGTCTGGTGATTTGTGTGTAACGGTTAGATTTTGTGTGGAGGCTATAAATACCCCTCCACCCACTCTTCATTCGAGGAGAGAGCCATCAGAACATGCCTACACTTCCAATACATATTTTCTGAGAGAGAACCACCTACACTTGTGTTGAGGTCAAGATATTCCATTCCAACCACATAAATCTCGATCTCTAGCCTTCCCCAAGTTGCTTTCCACTCAAATCTTCTTTCTACCAAATCCAATCCTATGAGAGAGAGTTGAGTGTTGGGGAGACTATCATTTGAAGCACAAGAGCAAGGAGTTCATCATCAACACACCATTTGTTACTTCTTGGAGAGTGGTGTCTCCTAGATTGGCTAGGTGTCACTTGGGAGCCTCCGACAAGATTGTGGAGTTGAATCAAGGAGTTTGTAAGGGCAAGGAGATCACCTACTTCGTGAAGATCTACCCTAGTGAGGCAAGTCCTTCGTGGGCGACGGCCATGGTGGGATAGACAAGGTTGCTTCTTCGTGGACCCTTCGTGGGTGGAGCCCTCCGTGGACTCGCGCAACCGTTACCCTTCGTGGGTTGAAGTCTCCATCAACGTGGATGTACGATAGCACCACCTATCGGAACCACGCCAAAAATCTCCGTGTCAACATTGCGTTTGCTCCCTCAAACTCCTCCATTTACCCTCATATGCAATTGTTTTACATTCCGCTGCTATACTTGCATGTGTAGGTTGATTACTTGTTTGTGCTAAGTTGCTAAAATCTGCCAAGAACTAAAATTGGGAGAAGGCTAGATTTTTATTTGGTCAAGTAGTCTAATCCCCCCCCCCCCTCTAGACATACTTTCGATCCTACAGACCCAAAAAATGCAGTCTTTATTAATTGAGACAAAAAACAAAGTAGGTCCTCCCTGTGTTTTAGACAAGTGCAAGCAAGGCAACACAACTCCAAAACAATAATATAGTTGTCTGACAAAAAAATGGTCAGTACACAGAAATCCTAATCACATCCTCACATAAATTGCACTAGTCATCAAGGTGACACTTTTTTCCTGACTATACCTGAGTGGAAGTACAAGAATATCTCAAAGTCCATATCCATTATCACAAAATGAGTGCTTTGCACCACAAAATTGAGAAGATACATGACCAAAGCAACAAAAAGAAAGACACTGCATACTATCAGCTGAACCCGATTCTGAACAAAATCTGATTAAGTTATTATAGAAATAACAAAGCCAGCTGGAGTCTACGCCCTGGACCCTTTCAGTACGAACCTTCCCATGACTCAAAGGTTTTGATAAACGACACCCAGCTCCATGTGGAGCTCCAGGTATTTTGGTATATTGTTGCCCAAAAGTATTACTTCGGACTATGCATTCAACAATTAATGCGAAACCAGGATACGGTCCTTTCGAAATCATATATTAAGTTGTGAACCTCAAATATTTTCAGACTGGGAGCTATGCAGGTTGTAGGCCACTATAATGCATGCGACATAAAATGAAATGCTGGAAGGCTAAACACAGCAAGAAATATATGGTGCTTTAACATACCTTACTGTACAATTTTGCTGCGACAACATAATCCTTGTTCTTTAAAGAGTTGCTCCCTCGTGATATAAGCCCTGATGTCATGATTTTCCGTTTAAGCATAGGCCCCTGCTGAACCATACAGAACATCAATTAAATCAATTCTATGCAGGATGCATTCGATATATAAAATATGAACGAACTGCCTGAAATTTTGCTGTACATATACGGGGGGAAAGGATTTGATTACATAAGCATATCTTTTCTCAAATTTCTATGACTACACAAGCCTAATATTACGAGTGCTCGTGATAATCTCCTAACATCCATGCTCAGTACTGTAAGTACAAAAATTACCGGCAAAATTGTCATGAACTGGTACCATGTTTAGGTAACTATTAATATCAACATGGCACATATGCAGATGTCTTCCCCAGCCACAATACCTCAGCCACTTATGGGGAAGGCAGAATGTCATCTTTACGAACTAGGAACACAATGATGAGCTCCTACTGTAGCACATTCTTAGAACTATTTTTGCAAGTAGTAGCGAAGAGATTAACTCACATAAAAAGGAACATCACGGTTGGCATCAACATCCTCCATTATGCAATTGAGAAATTAATCTGAAACCACTTTTTCCGCGTGGAGAGTTGTATATGCTGCAGCTTCCTTGAGATTGGCACCAGCCTATCACAGACGAAAAAAACGTACAGATCTCTATTACAGATGGCCTGGGTTTCATATTTTTGCACTTTCAGGAATGAATACGACCTTAATGGCACTGCCTATGAATGCTCAAGATCAACTGGGTTGTTTTGGTTTGACTTGTTATCATCATGCTTATAGCGACCAAATTGATGGCACAAGTTTTTTCAGAAAAAAAAATGGTTAAGAAAGTGTCCGGTACAAAGGGGTCACAAATTGCAGCGTGCCAAAGCTGCAGCCAGTATGAAAAACAAATGCCAGAAAAGGAAGTAAGAAAAAACAAGTTCAGTATGGAAAATAAACATAGAAAATGGGTACCCAACAAAATTCATGGACTTGACAAAGCTCAGATGAATGTACAACACCTTAACTAGGAGCTTGATACATTTCATTGACTTGGCATCTGTAGCAACAATAAGAGGTGTCACGCCATTTACCATCTTGTTGTACTGGAGAAATATTAAGATGTCAGCTCCAGTGGTAAATACATAGAACAAACTGATGAAGCAAGCTTTCATCAAAGAAAATTGATTCGGTACACCCACTGTAAAATCAGTTAGAATGTTATTTTTGTCAAGATTATATTGGTAATCAGGCCCTAATGCCATTGAGCCCACATACATGCTCCTACAGTCCAAAGATAATGCCACGATTACCACCACATAGCATTTATTTATGATTTTTACATGGAATCTGCAAGCAGCATTGCATGGGTATACTGCCTTTCTGCTCATACGAATCTAATGTGAATTACATTGCCACAATATTAATGGAGCATGCCATTCTAGTTTACAGATTCAGACTATTTTGTTTCAAGAAAGATTCAATCTTTTAATCATCACCGGCCAGTCATTGGGATCTCTAACCCCAACAAAAGCAATGCAGCCATCAAGAAGACAAGTTACTACAACATGAATATGGAACCACAACCAGAAAACGAAGATGATGTTGCATGACGCCAGCAGTGAGAATGATTTGGGAGGCAACAGTGCCCTCACATGGTCACACCCACAGCTTATTTGGGAAGATGGATGAGCCAACAGGGAAATATTATATGAGGGAAAGACACGCAGAAGACTATGGATTTGAAAGGGAAGTGGATGAAGCACTTCAATGCTTATTACCAAGACACTATGATGAGATGTAGCATTACAACAACTACACAACTAGGGGCACGCAGAACAACAACAAAGCCTTTAGTCCCAAACAAGTTGGGGTAGGCTAGAGGTGAAACCCATAAGATCTCGCAACCAACTCATGGCTCTGGCACATGGATAGCAAGCTTCCACGCACCCCTGTCCATAGCTAGCTCTTTGGTGATACTCCAGTCCTTCAGGTCTCTCTTAACGGACTCCTCCCATGTCAAATTCGGTCTACCCCGCCCTCTCTTGACATTCTCCGCACGCTTTAGCCGTCCACTATGCACCGGAGCTTCTGGAGGCCTGCGCTGAATATGCCCAAACCATCTCAGACGATGTTGGACAAGCTTCTCTTCAATTGGTGCTACCCCAACTCTATCTCGTATATCATCATTCCGGACTCGATCCTTCCTCGTGTGGCCACACATCCATCTCAACATACGCATCTCCGCCACACCTAACTATTGAACATGTCGCCTTTTAGTCGGCCAACACTCAGCGCCATACAACATTGCGGGTCGAACCGCCGTCCTGTAGAACTTGCCTTTTAGCTTTTGTGGCACTCTCTTGTCACAGAGAATGCCAGAAGCTTGGCGCCACTTCATCCATCCGGCTTTGATTCGATGGTTCACATCTTCATCAATACCCCCATCCTCCTGCAGCATTGACCCCAACTACCGAAAGGTGTCCTTCTGAGGTACCACCTGGCCATCAAGGCTAACCTCCTCCTCACACCTAGTAGTACTGAAACCGCACATCATGTACTCGGTTTTAGTTCTACTAAGCCTAAACCCTTTCGATTCCAAGGTTTGTCTCCATAACTCTAACTTCCTATTTACCCCCGTCTGACTATCGTCAACTAGCACCACATCATCCGCAAAGAGCATACACCATGGGATATCTCCTTGTATATCCCTTGTGACCTCATCCATCACCAATGCAAAAAGATAAGGGCTCAAAGCCGACCCCTGATGCAGTCCTATCTTAATCGGGAAGTCATCAGTGTCGACATCACTTGTTCGAACACTTGTCACAACATTATCGTACATGTCCTTGATGAGGGTAATGTACTTTGTTGGGACTTTGTGTTTCTCCAAGGCCCACCACATGACATTCCGCGGTATCTTATCATAGGCCTTCTCCTAGTCAATGAACACCATATGTAAGTCCTTCTTTTGCTCCCTATATCTCTCCATAAGTTGTCGTACCAAGAAAATGGCTTCCATGGTCGACCTCCCAGGCATGAAACCAAACTGATTTTTGGTCACGCTTGTCATTCTTCTTAAGCGGTGCTCAATGACTCTCTCCCATAGCTTCATTGTATGGCTCATCAGCTTAATTCCACGGTAATTAGTACAGCTCTGAACATCCCCCTTGTTCTTGAAGATTGGTACTAATATACTCCGTCTCCATTCTTCTGGCATCTTGTTTGCCCGAAAAATGAGGTTGAAAAGCTTGGTTAGCCATACTATCGCTATGTCCCCGAGACCTTTCCACACCTCAATGGGGATACAATCAGGGCCCATCGCCTTGCCTCCTTTCATCCTTTTTAAAGCCTCCTTGACCTCAGACTCCTGGATTCGCCGCACAAAACGCATGCTGGTCTCATCAAAGGAGTCGTCCAGTTCAATGGTAGAACTCTCATTCTCCCCATTGAACAGCTTGTCGAAGTACTCCCACCATCTATGCTTAATCTCCTCGTCCTTCACCAAGAGTTGGCCTGCTCCGTCCTTGATGCATTTGACTTGGCCAATATCCCTCGTCTTCCTCTCTCGGATCTTGGCCATCTTATAGATGTCCCTTTCACCTTCCTTCGTGCCTAACCGTTGGTAGAGGTCCTCATATGCCCGACCCCTTGCTTCACCAACAGCTCGCTTTGCGGCCTTCTTCGCCATCTTGTACTTCTCTATGTTGTCTGCACTCCTATCCAGGTATAGGCGTTTGAAGCAATCTTTCTTCTCTTTAATCGCCTTCTGGACATCATCATTCCACCACCAGGTATCCTTATCTTCGCTTCTCCTTCCCCTGGACACTCCAAGCCCCTCCGAGGCCACCTTACGAATGCAAGTCACCATCTTCGTCCACACATTGTTCGCATCTCCTCCTTCCTCCCAAGGGCCCTCCTTAATGACCCTCTCCTTGAACGCTAGAGCTACCTCCCCCTTGAGCTTCCACCACTTCGTTCTAGCGACTTTGGCACGCTTATCCCGCTGGACACGAATCCGAAAGCGGAAGTCAGCAACCACCAACTTATGCTGGGGTACAACACTCTCTCCAGGTATCACCTTACAGTCTAGGCACGCACGCCTATCTTCTCTTCTCGAGAGGATGAAATCAATCTGGCTAGAGTGTTGGCCACTACTAAAAGTCACCAGATGCGATTCTCTCTTTCTAAAGAGGGTGTTAGCTACAATCATGTTGTAGGCTAGAGCAAAGCTTAAGACATCTTCTCCTTCTTGATTCCTGATGCCATAGCCAAAGCCCCGTGCGCCCCTTCAAAACCTGTGTTAGATGAACCCACGTGGCCATTGAGGTCTCCTCCTATGAAGAGCTTCTCACCAATCGGTACACTCCTAACCATGTCTTCCAGGCCTTCCCAGAACTCCCTCTTGGTGTTCTCATTGTGGCCTACTTGCGGGGCATACGCGCTGATAACATTGAGAACCAAGTCCTCAACTACCAGCTTGACCAGGATAATCCGGTCCCCACGTCTCTTGACGTCTACCACTCCATACTTGAGGCTCTTGTTGATCAAGATGCCTACGCCATTTCTGTTTGCAGCCGTCCCTGTGTACCACAGCTTGAAGCCGGTATCCTCCACCTCCTTCGCCTTCTGTCCTCTCCATTTGGTTTCTTGGACGCAAAGGATATCAACACCTCTCCTCATCGCTGCATCAACTAGCTCCCGAAGCTTCCCTGTCAGAGACCCTACGTTCCAGCTACCTAAGCGAATCCTCCTAGGCTTGGCTAGCTTCCTTACCCTTCGCACTCGTTGAGTCAAATGCGAAGACCCTTGCCCATTTTCCACTACATCCGGGCGCCGATGTAGCGCGCCACTAAGGATGCGACGACCCGATCCTCGCTCACTTGCCACCGTATCCGGATCAAGATACAGCACACCACCTTGGGGGTGACGGCCCGGCCCTTGCCCATTTTCCACCACCCGGATTCCGATGTAGCGCATCGCTGAGAGGGTTACGCCCCAAAATGTTCATCTCCATAAGAGTGGCTGAGTTTTTACGTTGGCTCGCCAAGCCTATCACAACCCTCCTCCTTTACCCGGGCTTGGGACTGGCTATGTTGAGACAACATAGGCGGAGTTAACTAGGGGCACGCAAAAGAAAAGAAAAATTGTACTGATGATTTCAAGAGTTAACTATGCAGCACAAACACCATAGCAGCATCAAGCAACCATAAACAATCAATTAAATAGAACATGACAAGCCGAGGGAAAAAATTGCAAAACACAAATAATTAAAGTTGAAACATGTAGAGTAACTTGAGGCAGAAATGGTATGTACTTGAACTTACATCTGCATTGTGGTCCAGTAAAATCTTCATAGCACCATAATGCCCTTTACCAGCAGCAACATGAAGTGGTGTTCCATAAGCAGACACCGGGTCAACATAAGCTCCTTTTGCAAGCAAAAGCTCTACCATTTCACAATTGCCTGGAAGAAAACACGGAACTTGTTACAAAGAGGGGAGGTGTTTTCTGGCAATCTCTTCTAAAAAGAATCCATGAGCTTATAAGGTAAGATGATAGGTATTTTTTTGTGACAATTTCTTTTGTTTCTGGTGTATCCTGGACCTGTGTTTGCCTTGATCATGTGCTACAATAAGCCCAATGCGGACTTGTTTGGATTGGAAGGAATAAAAGCCAAAAAATCATAATTAGGTTAATTTTTAATAGGGGTATTTAGGGATGGGGCCTAATTCCCATCAAGGGGGATATTCAATAAGATAAGACCATGATCTTCAGCATGGTTACTCAATTCATGGTTCATCAGGTTCACAGTTCACTACTTCCTACTTCCAAAAGTGCAGCATGGACCTCTCCAATTCAGTAACAGGAGATTGGTTCACAAACACAACAATTCTGGTTTTATGGATCTAGTTAGTATGCAAGGTATTTTTATCTCTATGTAAGAATGTAATATGAGAAACCAAATAAGCCAGTCTCGCAAGGAAACCCTGAAAGGGAACACACAAAAAGAAATAAGAGAGAATGAAAAAAATAAAAGGACTAGATTAGGTAGCAGCATTGCACCGGAGCCTTCCCGTCCTGCACCTCTCTCTCTCTCCCTCTCCTACCTCTCCCTCTCTCTCTCTATCTCTCAAATCGTGTATCCGATTGACGATCTGTGCTCAACTTCTCATTGTTGGCTTTGCTGTAATGATACCGTCGAAACTAGATCCCACGTAGATATGTTTCGGTAACTTTTTTTAGTTACTAATTGCCAGGTTAGAGCCACTCGCTTGTCAGGTTATCGATTATAGCCACTTGGTAACCAGGTTATTAAGCCAGTTATCAGATTATTGTCACACCACACCCATGTAAGACTGGAACTATAGTGACATGTATTAGGTTATTTGACTTCCCAATTAGGTGACATTTACGATATTGCACATGCACAACAGCTAATGGACACTATATCCATGTTAAAGTGTTCAAAATATTAGTAATTATGCTACACAAAGAGCCCTGGTTTGATGCAATACATGCATGCAGATGGTAGAACTTTGGCTAATGGCTAAACATAAATATATCGATGACTTTGACTAGAAGCGTGTGCAAGATTATTATTTAGTACAGCTAAGAGTATATCAGGAAATACCACCAAACTTCTACTTGGAAACCTAATATGTCGCGCATTCTCAAACAGCCTAATAAGTCTAAAACAACATGTACTTCCGAATAGAGAGACACATCACAAGAACCTAACCATCAGATTTGAAGATAAATTATTAGCACAAGAACAATATTAGTAAATTACTATATGAAACAAAGGCAAATAGCTCTGACTAAGATAACACAAAACAATTTGCAATGCAGAGATGCAGAACAGAGATATGTGTTTATAGAGGTGGACCTAATTCAGCGGCATAATGTAACAGGGAAGACCCATCGTGGTCAGCTTTGTCTTGATTAGCGCCATGATCAAGAAGATATTCGGCAGTACCCCCATTGTGGTATGTTGCAAACAAGAGAGGTGTTCTACCTATAAAGCAGACAAACAGACAAAAATGAAATTATATCAACGCACTTCTCGGTGTAGCAAGAAATGCGATCTTTTTTGTATCAAAGTATGTCTTATCTTCAAAAGCATCTCACCGCAGAAGTTTCCTAACACTGCTCTGTCTTCTCTGAGAGCATGGAATTTAGATATGGCTCCCCAAGCACACAAAGTAGACCCATCGAATTAGATATAATATGAAGCAGGATTTTCATAATGCTCGAGAGAGTATTGGTTAAATGGAACTGACACATGAAAATTAGATATTAGACTACCCGAATAGAAGAATCAAATGCATCCTCAGAGTTGGAGTGCATACATATGTGCAATAATTAAACAACCAAACTATCCTAAAATAAAGAATTTGCCCTCAAAGAGTAGCCTATTTAATTATTTATATCAGCGGTGCTTATGTAGGGCTTTTTTTTGCGGGTGTTATGTAGGGTATTCACATTCAGTATCATAATTAAGCCTGACTAATTTCTTCCCTTAAAAAGACAGATTCATTTCATATAAAGCTGCATGATCATGATTTAGCACAACAGAATATGATAAATCATAATTTAATTTTGTGAGATAAATATTGGTGGTTATGATACATTGGTTCATACTGACGTAGATAATCTTAGGCTCTGTTTATGGTTGCTGGACTGTGTTGTGCTGAGCTTGGAGGCGCGGCGAAAGCTGGTTCAAAAAGCTGGATTATCATAATGCACCTCTATGCCAAACCCAGAGAAAGCAAAAAACAGTCAGGTATCATGAGACTTACAGATCAAGCAACCCTTGTGAACAATAATTCCAGCATGTAAAATAGCACTTCATACAATTTGACAAAACCTAGACTGAATGTGTGCGCAGGGTCCTAAACCAATAGATTAGGGTTCTGAAGATAGATGGACCTTCCTTGTCGACCAGATCCACATCTACCAGCAGCTCCTCGACGAGGTACCTGCACACCCCCAGACTCCCTTTACTGGCCGCAATGTGCAGCGCACTGAAACCTTCAAGCTGCCCGACATCTTCCACCCTCAATTCCTCAATCGCTTCCTTGGGGCGGCCCCTGCCATTGTCCAGTATTATCGTGACCAGCTCTGCAACGGATTGGGCCCCCCAAAATGTTAGCATTCGAGCACCAAAACTGGATCAGGGCCGGAATCTGGGACGGGGGCAGCGTACCCTTGAAGATGGAGAGCTCGTCGTCGGAGGTCGCCTGGAAAACGTAGTTCAGCACCGTCTCACGGTCTGGTTCTGCGGCGGGAGGCGGCGGAGATAGGATCTGGGCTGGGGCTAGGGTTAGGGATGGGCTGTGGGGAGAGGCGCTTACCGTCGAATTGGTCATGGGAGCAAGGCGACGCCATGGCGTCGGTAGAGGAGGACATGGTAGGGTTTGGGGGTTTGGGGAGAGGGGAGAGGGGGTTGGAGTTTTGAATCGGAAAAGAGCAGCGAGGAAGATGAAACCAAAGGAGGCCTACGCGCGAAGGGAGGGAGACGTGTGGTGGACACTGAAAATGGGCGAGCACACAGCACCAACAACAGCATGTTTGGGACTGCTCCGCTCCGTCAAAATTAGACAAGTCGCCTAACTTTTAAATTATCATTTTTGAAACATCCGATAAAGATCCAACGGTGCCTGGCCATTCTTCTTCCTCCAGCTCTTCTTCTTCCCCAGCCCGCACGGACCGGCGGCCGAACCACCCGCGGCCGATCACGCTCCCGCGCAGCCTTACCGCCCCGCCCTCCCCGGAACCTCCTCCCACCGCCATCCCTCTAGCCCCAACGATGACCGGTTTTTCCTCGGTGAACTTGCACCATCGTCGTGCTGCCGCCCCCATCCCCCATCAACGATAGATGATGCGGTAGCCCTCCAGCAAGCTCCTTCCTTCTCTCCGGCCTCTCTCTGGCGAACTTCTTCGCCCTTCTCAAAATCAACTGGCCCAAGAATGAAAGTCAGTCGACTTACATTTAGCTATTGTGTTAAAAATATTAATAATGGAAACACATAGCACTCTCGCTCACGCAATGCAGTCAACGACTCGTGTGCAATCGCCCATCAAATCTCAAAAAAAATTGAAAGAAAATCCCAACAAAACAATCACCGCAAAAAATAACTCAAATAATTTTCTTCAAGGATACGACTACAGGTCAAATTCTTTATTTTTTAGGTAAGCAATATGTCAAATTCTTTCTTCCACATTTCATAGAGGATATTCATAGAAATTTCATAATAGTGCAATTCTCATGTATTTTTCCTCATTTGATTTTTCAAAAATTATATTCAAAGGCGTGTGTCTCGTGATGACTTTCCAAGCCGAGCGTTATGAGCTGCGCGATTTTCACGGGGCAAACAAGTTTATCCGGTTAGTCGGGATGAGAGAGAACCCTTATTGTGTAGCATAATGTTTGCTTCTACTGAATAATGTAGGCAATATTTTAAGCCTACGATTACCTAATTGCTTCATCCGATTCATGTTAATTGTTGTTGATTTAGTACAACTTGAGTAGCAAAATTTGAAATAAATTAATGTTACAAGAACAAATTAATAAGGTCTCCTTTGGTCCATGGGGTAGGAATATCATAGGAATAGAAAACTTATAGGGAATGAGGTTGAAAGCACAAGTGCTCCCTGGGTGGTTTTGGTAATTAATGTCAACATATCTCTTGTTGGACTAACACTTTTACCTAGTATGTTTCAGATAAGTTCAACAATGGAGTGGCATGGACTAGAGGATGTGGAGCCCCTTCAAGATGCTAAGAACGAAGGATTGGCTCAAGCTTCAAGATCAAGACTCTACATTTTCTATTTTAGTGATCCAAGATCACATTGAGTCTTCTATAGGAAAAGTCAATACTATCAAGAGGGGATGAGGTGTTGCTTAATGGCTTGCTTGCTCAAAGTGCTTAGTGATATGCTCCAAAACCCTCAACTACCTTCCCACATCCACATATGACCTAAACCAAAAGTCAAACTCGGCCCCACCGATTCTTTCTATCCGGAGCCACCGAGTTTAGTTAACATAGCCACTGCCAGAAACCCTAATCAGTTCGGTCTCACCGATGGGATCTCGGTCTCTCCGAGATGGTCTTGCAAACTCTCTGCTACCTGTTGCAATATTTTTGGTCCCACCGAGATATGCAATCGGTCCCACCGAGTTTGCTTGGCCAACTCTCTGTTTCGCTTATTACCCAAATCGGTCCCACCGAGTTTGAGTAATCGGTCAAACCAAGTTTTGGTTTTACCCTAACCCTACCACATCGGTTCCACCGAGTTGAACTAGTCGGTCCCACTGAAAACCCTAATGGTCACTAGATTTACTAAATCGGTCCGACCGAGTTTTTCCCTTCGGTCTCACCGAGATTGGTAAATTGAGTGTAACGGTTAGATTTTGTGTGGAGGCTATATATACCCCTTCACCCACTCTTCATTCATGGAGAGAGCCATTAAAACATACCTACACTTCCAATACACATTTTTTGAGAGAGAACCACCTACACTTGTGTTGAGGTCAAGATATTTCATTCCAACCATATGAATCTTGATCTCTAGCCTTCCCCAAGTTGCTTTCCACTCAAATCTTTTTTCCACCAAATCCAAATCCTGTGAGAGAGAGTTGAGTGTTGGGGAGACTATCATTTGAAGCACAAGAGCAAGGAGTTCATCATCAACACACCATTTGTTACTTCTTGGAGAGTGGTGTCTCCTAGATTGGTTAGGTGTCACTTGGGAGCCTCCAACAAGATTGTGGAGTTGAACCAAGGAGTTTGTAAGGGCAAGGAGATCGCCTACTTCGTGAAGATCTAGCGCTAGTGAGGCAAGTCCTTCGTGGGCGACGGCCGTGATGGAATAGACAAGGTTGCTTCTTCGTGGACCCTTCATGGGTGGAGCCCTCCATGGACTCGCGCAACCGTTACCCTCCGTGGGTTGAAGTCTCCATCAACGTGGATGTACGATAGCACCACCTATCAAAACCACGACAAAAACATCCGTGTCTCCAATTGTGTTTGAATACTCCGAACCCTTCTCTTAC
Source organism: Triticum aestivum (assembly GCF_018294505.1). Classification (NCBI taxonomy): domain Eukaryota; kingdom Viridiplantae; phylum Streptophyta; class Magnoliopsida; order Poales; family Poaceae; genus Triticum; species Triticum aestivum. The sequence goes on from NC_057794.1 coordinate 479,287,222, forward strand.
ATTCTTGCAAGTTGCATGCTTTACTTTCCGCTGCTCATATACTCATTGCATCCTTGCTTGATATGTATTGTGTTTGTTAAAGTTGTGCTTAAACTTCACTTAAACTTAAGAATATTAAAAACTGCAACTTTTGGCACTTAGTGTCTAATCACCCCCCCCCCTCTAGACACCTCTTCTCGATCCTTTCAATTGGTATCAGAGCATTGGTCTCCATTGCCTTGGTTTAAATACCATTGGAGGAAGATGGATGTGTCTACTTTGGGGAGTCTTAGACATAGAGTGCCTATTCTTGATGAAGAGTATTTTCATGAGTGGAAAAATGAAATGGTTGAGATTTTCAATGAATATCATTTGAACAAGTACATTACTAGCCCTTGTGCACCTCATGTTGATCCTTTGCACCCTACCCTAGATGAAGATATTGATATGATTCGCAATCTTAGAACTGTTAATCTTATCACTAGAGGCTTGCTTAGAAACTTGATTGGATGTTTGCCGACTCTTAAGTGCGCCTACACCATATGGAAATTCCTTGAGGAACTCTTTCCTAATTACTCCTTGAAAGATCTAGATGAAATCCTCCATAAGTCTATTGCTTTGATTAAGATGAGTTCCAATGATCCCAAATTTGGTGACTGCTTATTTGAGCTTACTAATCTTACGAGTGCCAAAGGAGATGTTGGAATCATTAGCAATATCATTTCCAGAGCTATTAGAATTCATAAAGATAACTATAGAAATGATCATTTATCTAATGAATTGCCCTCTCTAGGAATTGATCAATCACAAGATGATGTTGAACATGAATACTCGGATGAGGATGAGGATGATGATGATGATGATAGTGACTATGATCTCGATGATGCGATGAGACACTTTGGTCTTATGGCAAATCTTCGCGGCTACATGGCTGGAGGAAAGGAATGGGTCCTTGATAGTGGATGTACTGATCATATGACCGGAGATAAAGACATGTTCCGTAAGCTTGCTGAAAATGACGGCCCTCGAAAGTATGTCACTTTTGGTGATAATTCAAAGGGTAAGGTGGTTGGCCTTGGTAAGGTGGCCATCTCACATGATAGCTCCATACAAAATGTCATGCTCGTTGTATCTCTTGGCTACAACTTACTTTCAGTATCTAGACTTGCTGATTTCGGTTTCAATGTCCTATTTACTGAAGTAGATTGCCAAGTGTTTCATAGAGATAATCATAAAATGGTCTTTACCGGTATACATAGAGGAGATCTTTACATTGTTGATTTCACTAAAAAGGCTCAACCTAAAACTTTCTTAATTGCCAAATCTTCTAAAGGCTGGTTGTGGCATAGAAGACTAGGTCATGTTGGTATGCGAAATCTTGATAAGCTTATTAAAGGTGATCATATCCTTGGAATAAAAGATGTCATATTTGACAAGGATAGACTTTGTAGTGCTTGTCAAGCAGGGAAACAAGTTGGAGGAAGTCACGGCGCGAAGAACATCATGACCACAAGAAGACCACTCGAGCTACTTCACATGGATCTCTTTTGTCCAAATGCCTACAAGAGTCTCGGTGGTAACTCATTTGGTCTAGTCATAGTTGATGATTTTTCAAGACTTACGTGGGTGTTCTTTCTTGATGACAAATCGCAGGTCCAAAAGATCTGCAAAAACTTCGCTAGGAAGGCCCAAAATCAGTTTGACGTGAAGATCAAGAAGGTTCAGAGTGACAACGGAACGGAGTTCAAGAACGCAAATGTGGACACCTTTCTTGACGAAGAAGGGATTTCACACGAGTTCTCGGCTATGTACACACCTCAACAAAATGGAGTTGTTGAAAGGAAGAACCGGACTCTTATCAAGATGGCAAGAACGATGCTTGATGAGTACAAAACGCCAAAGCACTTTTGGGCGGAAGCGGTTGAGACAGCTTGTCATGCAATAAATCGCTTGTATCTTCACAAGCTACTCGGCAAGACGGCATACGAGCTCCTCACCGGTAACAAACCCCAAGTTGGATACTTTCGAGTATTCAGCTCAAAGTGCTACATTCTTGATAAGCATCGTCATTCTAAATTTGCTCCTAAATCTCATGAAGGTTTCCTACTTGGTTATGGCTCAAACTCTCACACTTACCGTGTCTACAACAATTTCACCCGAAAGGTTGAAGAGACGGTAGATGTGAAGTTTGATGAATCTAACAGCTCGCAAGTAGAGCAATTGCCAATTGATGTAGGAGACAAAGACCCTTCGGAAGCAATTCAAGACTTGTCCATTGGCAAGATTCGTACAACGGAAGTGAAGGAGAGTACCTCGTCCGTCCAAGTGGAAGCTTCTACCTCACGACAAGGTGAACCAAGAGTTGATACGGAAGCATCCACAAGTGGGACACGCCAAGATGAAGAAAACGAGGGAGCACACCAAGATGAACATCAACAACCTCCTTCTCCACCACGACAAGAGAACGACAACGTCAACAAAGAAGAAGGCCAAGAAGAAGAACAAGATGAAGATGATGTTCCACCCCGACCCAAGCAAAAGCTTTCACGAGTTCGAGCAAGAATTGCTAAGGATCATCCCGTCGAGCAAATCTACAATGATATCCAAACCGGGAGAATCACTCGCTCTAAAACTCGTTTAGCTAACTTTTGTGAACATTACTCATTCATCTCTAGCATTGAACCTATGAAGGTTGAAGAAGCATTGGAGGATCCAGACTGGATAAATGCTATGCATGAAGAGCTACACAACTTTGAGAGAAATCAAGTGTGGACATTGGTCGAGAAGCCCGACAACAACCACAACATCATTGGTACCAAATGGGTGTTTCACAACAAGCAAGATGAAGATGGACAAGTGGTTCGCAACAAAGCACGTCTCATCGCCCAAGGCTACACACAAGTTGAAGGTATTGAATATGATGAGACATATGCTCCCGTTGCTAGACTTGAGTCCATTCGCATCTTACTTGCTTATGCTAATCACCATAATACCACCTTGTACCAAAATGGACATTAAGAGTGCTTTTCTAAATGGCAAAATCGAAGAGGAAGTTTATGTTAAGCAACCTCCCGGCTTCGTCAATCCTAAGAAACCTAATCATGTTTACAAACTTCACAAAGCCCTTTATGGTCTTAAACAAGCTCCTAGAGCATGCTATAAATGCTTGACCAAGTTCCTTATTGAAAAAGGCTTTGAAATTGGTAAAATTGATTCTACTCTTTTTACCAAAAGGGTTAATGAAGAACTATTTGTGTGCCAAATTTATGTTGATGATATCATATTTGGTTCAACTAACCCTCATTTTAGTGAGAAGTTTGGAAAGCTAATGTCGGAGAAGTTTGAGATGTCTATGATGAGTGAACTCAAATTCTTTCTCGGTTTGCAAATCAAGCAAACCAAGGAAGGTACCTTTGTCTCTCAAACGAAGTACACCAATGACTTATTCAAGAAGTTCAATATGAAAGAATGCAAAGGTATGACTACACCCATGCCTACTAGTGGACATCTTGATTTGACAAAAGATGGTGAACCGGTTGATCAAAAGGTTTATCGCTCTATGATTGGTTCATTGTTATATCTATGTGCCTCTCGTCCCGATATTATGCTAAGTGTGTGCATGTGTGCACGATATCAAGCTGCTCCTAAAGAATGTCATCTTAAGACTGTGAAAAGGATAGTGAGATACCTAATCCATACACCAAATTTTGGCATTTGGTATCCTAAGAGGTCCTCTTTTGATCTTGTTGGCTACTCCGATTCGGACTATGTCGGAGACAAGGTTGACAGAAAATCCACTTTGGGTACTTGTCAATTCCTTGGTAGATCTCTTGTGTCTTGGTCTTCCAAGAAACAAAACTTGGTATCCTTATCCACCGCCGAAGCGGAATACATTGCCGCTGGTTCATGTTGCGCTCAATTACTTTGGATGACCCAAACTCTTAAAGATTATGGGATATATGTGAAACATGATCCATTGCTATGTGACAATGAAAGTGCTATTAAGATTGCTCACAATCCCGTGCAACATTCTCGAACTAAGCATATTGAAGTTCGTCATCATTTCATTTGATATCATGTTGCAAAAGGGGACATTAACCTTAAGCATGTTCGCACCGATAAGCAATTGGCGGATATATTCACTAAACCACTTTATGAGAAAGTGTTTTGTAGGTTGAGAGGTGAATTGAACATCATTGATGCTTCAAACTTGGAGTAGGAACTCCATTTGATACATGCGGGGCATGAGCCTATGACTAATCCTCGATATTTCTCTTATGATGCTATTCATATGTCTTGGATATATTTGTACCTTGCATGTTATCTAACCCGTGTAGGTACTTGGTTGAATCTAAATATATGAGATTGCAACTCACTCACATATTGAGCAATCTCTACATCACCAAGTCTCTACACAATGGTGGTTGAAGACAAGGAAGCACGAAACCATTCAAACATATCCTTTGGCAAATTCCATGTTGAGTCTCATGATTGTCATTTTGGATACACAAGTGCTCTTCCTTGCAAAGCTAACCCATGTAGGTAGATGAACTCAAACTCCAAGTGGTGCTCCCAACCCTTGATGAACTAAATCAACCTTGAGCAACCCACACAAGTTCAACTACATGAACAAGATCAACACCACCAACCAAGGTATGTTATTCCATCTTAGAGAAGCTTTGCTCCAAGTCATGAGTCAAAGCAACTCGACAAGATGTGAATACATCAAAAGGCTTAAACAAAAAATGATAACCCCATTTTGAGCTTAAACGATGAGTATGATCTATGATCAACTGCTCTCACTTGACTCCTAAGTCAATATACTCTAACATAGGTGACTTTGTCACCGACCATTTCTAGATGAAGTTCTCTAGTGTTTCTCTGTGCTTTTGCATTTGCATATTTGTTTCCCCTTTCAAAAAAACTTCATCTAGAACTTTTAGTTTCTTTTCTTTCCTTTTTGTTCTGCATTTTCTGCATCAAATTCATTGCAAATCTTTCAGTTAATTCCTTACATATCCTTGTGAGATCTTACTTGTCTAGTGAGCTGAGGTGACAAGTGGTTTCACTCTGATGAACTCGGTCACACCGGTTTGTTCTCTTCGGCCCAACCGAAATCCTTCGGTGCAACCGAAGCACACAACTCGGAGTCACCGATTTCATCACAGGAAAACCAACTTGCCACTTATTCCTGATTTCTGTTTGCTCCAGCTCAACTCAATGATTCTTGTCCTCTGCCAGCATCATATTAGACATGCTGCTTTGCTCTGTGACTCAAGGACCAACCCATTTGTATCACATGTCCAGAAGAGCCCTTCTTGGAAATTGATGTCAAAGGGGGAGAGAGAGATCACATCAAAGCTTAATCCTTCCTATAGGGGGAGAAAGAGAGAGTAATTAGGGGGAGAGAGTTTCTCAACTAGGAGAAAGTAATATCACCAAAGACCCCAGATGCTTGGTGTTCAAGAGGAGAGATGTCACATGTCTTTAAGAGGGGAAAGACATGTTTGGTTGCTTGCTTTAGCTCAAGCTCTGTTGTTTCTTTTTTGTTGCTCTGATTTTCTGTTCCCTATCTTCTCCCAATATCCCATGCATATTCAGGGAGAGCAAGACATCTAAGGGAAGGAAATCTCTGATTTTATTGCATATCTTTACCTTTGGGGGCATGTCTATATCCAATGTGGTACTTAGTACTCACTCTACATGTCATCCCAGTCTTGGTTCTCTTGTGGTTTCTCTTGTTTGCTCTGGTCAGTAGGTGTATCTGTGTTATTTAACCTTGTTTGCGCAGGTTCATCCCATCCTAAGCCAACTAAAGACCACAAGGTAAGTACATGCATCACACTCATGTGAATGAGAAGTTCTTGCTGATGTACATACTGTTTGCAAGAAGGACTCATGAGCATGAAGGTACATTTCTCACATTCACATCATTTGCTCTGATGCATATAGCCAAGATACATGTAACACATTGCTTACTCTGTCATGTTTACGCATTCACATGCTCCTATATTCAATATTCACATGATTGCATACATGTAGGGGGAGCCTATGCATGTTACATGTCTTTCCAAAGCTTTACTTGCTATTCTCTATATCCTTATCTAAAGCTTTAATGTATGTTGTCATCAATTACCAAAAAGGGGGAGATTGAAAGCACAAGTGCTCCCTGGGTGGTTTTGGTAATTAATGTCAACATATCTCTTGTTGGACTAACACTTTTACCTAGTATGTTTCAAATAAGTTCAACAATGGAGTGTCATGGACTAGAGGATGTGGAGCCCCTTCAAGATGCTAAGGACAAAGGATTGGCTCAAGCTTCAAGATCAAGACTCTACATTTTCTATTTTAGTGATCCAAGATCACATTGAGTCTATAGGAAAAGCCAATACTATCAAGAGGGGATGAGGTGTTGCTTAATGGCTTGCTTGCTCAAAGTGCTTAGTGATATGCTCCAAAACCCTCAACTACCTTCCCACATCCACATATGACCTAAACCAAAAGTCAAACTCGGCCCCACCGATTCTTTCTATCCGGAGCCACCGAGTTTAGTTAACATAGCCACTGCCAGAAACCCTAATCAGCTCGGTCTCACCGATGGGATCTCGGTCTCTCCGAGATGGGCTTGCAAACTCTCTGCTACCTGTTGCAATATTTTCGGTCCCACCGAGATATGCAATCGGTCCCACCGAGTTTGCTTGGCCAACTCTCTGTTTTGCTTATTACCCAAATCGGTCCCACCGAGTTTGAGTAATCAGTCAAACGAGTTTTGGTTTTACCCTAACCCTACCACATCGGTTCCACCGAGTTGAACTAGTCGGTCCCACCGAAAACCCTAACGGTCACTAGGTTTACTAAATCGGTCCAACCGAGTTTTTCCCTTCGGTCTCATCGAGATTGGTAAATTAAGTGTAACGGTTAGATTTTGTGTGGAGGCTATATATACCCCTTCACCCACTCTTCATTCGTGGAGAGAGCCATCAGAACATACCTACACTTCCAATACACATTTTCTGAGAGAGAACCACCTACTCATGTGTTGAGGCCAAGATATTCCATTCCCACCATATGAATCTTGATCTCTAGCCTCCCCCAAGTTGTTTTCCACTCAAATTTTCTTTCCACCAAATCCAAATCCTGTGAGAGAGAGTTGAGTGTTGGGGAGACTATCATTTGAAGCACAAGAGCAAGGAGTTCATCATCAACACACCATTTGTTACTTCTTGGAGAGTGGTGTCTCCTAGATTAGCTAGGTGTCAATTGGGAGCCTCCAACAAGATTGTGGAGTTGAACCAAGGAGTTTGTAAGGGCAAGTAGATCGCCTACTTCGTGAAGATCTACCGCTAGTGAGGCAAGTCCTTCGTGGGCGACGGCCGTGATGGAATAGACAAGGTTGCTTCTTCGTGGACCCTTCGTGGGTGGAGCCCTCCGTGGACTCGCGCAACCGTTACCCTCCATGGGTTGAAGTCTCCATCAACGTGGATGTACGATAGCATCACCTATCGGAACCACGACAAAAACATTTGTGTCTCCAATTGTGTTTGAATACTCCAAACCCTTCCCTTACATTCTTGCAAGTTGCATGCTTTACTTTCCGCTGCTCATATACTCATTGCATGCTTGCTTGATATGCATTGTGTTTGTTAAAGTTGTGCTTAAACTTCACTTAAACTTAAGAATATTAAAAACTGGAACTTTTGGCACTTAGTGTCTAATCACCCCCCTCTAGACACCTCTTCTCGATCCTTTCAGAGGTGTCATGTATCTCAAATCTTATGACTAGGAATAGGAAATGAGATGTCCATTGTGAAAGCGCAGGTTAACTCCCAGGGGGGTGAATGCGAGATTTTTAGAAATTCCTCAAACTCACATGAATTTGACAAAGATCAGAATGAAGAAATTGTAACGTGAGGCGACTAATTCAACACAGTAACAAAAAACATGCATACAAAATACAAAATACATACGGGTGAAGTACATGCAATATACAAGCACAGGAAGATGAACTGAAAAATGAAAAAAACGGCATCATAAAAGTCTTTAGTTTAAATTCTTCATAAGATAGATCATAAATTCTTCAGAAGCAGAATAACGTAAAGGTAAGGGTGAGGAATTTGAAACCATGTAGTGTAAGTGCATCTAGTGCCCCTTAGTGATTTTGGTGTATTGAAGACTTATAGGTTAAGGGACTAATGCGTTTGTGAGTGTACACAGGTCTATAAGTCTATGAGGAGTTTGATATTTACAGAGAAAGTCGACCCCTAAAAATGAAGTTCTTCGACTTAAGACTTTGTATTTCTGAAGACTTTCTGAAGCCTTTGAAAGTGAAGAAAATGGTGTGACCTTGAAGACTTAGTATTCATTTGAGGAAGATGAAGCGTGAAGACTTTTATTTTCATAGTTTCATTTTCTCTTTCTTGAGTCATAGGAAACACCGTACTGTTAAAGGGGGTCGAGGAAATATTAAGGAAAATTTTCCATGTGATGCTCAACTCAAAATCCTACACCTACCAATCCCTTCGAGTGAAGCCATTGGAAATCTCATACAGTCTAGTCATATTCTTCAGTGACAGAGACGAAGTTCTTCTGGTCTCTGAGGAATTTGTTCTGACTGAGGAGTTAGGAATTCGCCAGTGCGGATTTCCTACACAGTGAGGAACATGATAGCCCTGAGGATTTTGGTACTCAAAATTCCGACCGTTGTTGTGCTAAGCGCCAGCTGTCCCAAAATTTCAATCCACCTAACAGTCATATCATTGAAGGGCATTTATGTCTTATCATGTCGGGCTGCTCCCTAGGCTATAAATAGCCGCCCCCTACAACCACTAGCTGGTTGGTTGCTCCGAGAGAACTTGTCATTTGAGAGCAACCCATCCTTTGAGGACTTTGAGCGAAATCATCAAGTGAGGAAAAACCCAAACCAAAACCCAAACACCTACAAACCCCAAGTGATTGAGCATCACTGAAGAGATTGATCCTGCGTGGATCCGACGCTTGTTACCTTTGAAGACTATGCTTCTTCCAGACGGTTAGGCGCCATGGTCTAGAGCATCCAAGAGGAATTGTGGATCGCCGAGTGACCAAGTTTGTGAAGGTTTGGAGGTCGCCTGAAGACTTACCACGAGTGATTGGGCGAGGTCTGTGTGACCTTAGCTCAAGGAGAATACGGTGAGGACTGGGTGTCCTGAGCTACGTGTTCAGGACTGGGTGTCCGGGACTGTGTGTCCTCGAGTTTAAATACTCAGCCGCTCCAACCAGACGTACAATTGAGACGGCAGTTCGAACTGGTCTACCAAATCATAGTCTTCACCAAGCTTACTGGTTCTATTTCCTCAACTCCTTCATTTCCTCATAACCGTGTTGTGAGTTTGTTCATATCTGTGCTTGAAGACTTTGACTGAAGACTTTCTCAATTTCCTCAGTTTGTCTTCATCATGTGTTATCCTGTGCTCACGCTACCTGTACTCTGTGCCTGCCTTCATTTCATCATGATGACCATGCTTGTATTCTGTTATGTTTACTTTTGAGTACTTATTCCGCTGCTAGTAGTTCTTCGCTAAGGAATTTTCTCACCGGCAAATTCCTCAGTGAAGAATTTCATAAAAATCGCCTATTCACCCCCCCTCTAGTCGATATAACGCACTTTCAATTGGTATCAGAGCAAGGTACTCCCTTGTTCTGTGTGATTTTGGTTTAACCGCCTGGAGTTTTAGTTATGTCGACCGCAGGTATGACGAAAGTGACATGCCCCATCTTTGACGGTCACGAGTATCCCAAGTGGAAGGCCATGATGAAGAAACGCCTCATGGCGATGAACAGCAAGCTATGGACCGTCACTGAGATTGGTCTGACCGATCTGTGCAAGATGGCGGAAGCTGATGACATTCGCAAGTACACTCTTCTCAACCTCACGGCGAAGGATGTCATTGAAGGAAATATTCCCTAGAGGCAATAATAATGTTATTATTTTATTTCCTTATATCATGATAAATGTTTATTATTCATGCTAGAATTGTATTATCCGGAAACATAATACTTGTGTGAATACATAGACAAACCAAACATCACTAGTATGCCTCTACTTGACTAGCTCGTTGATCAAAGATGGTTATGTTTCCTAGCCATAGACATGTGTTGTCATTTGATTAATGGGATCACATCATTAGGAGAATGATGTGATTGACATGACCCATTCCATTAGCTTAGCACCCGATCGTTTAGTATGTTGCTATTGCTTTCTTCATGACTTATACATGTTCCTATGACTATGAGATTATGCAACTCCCGTTTATCGGAGGAACACTTTGTGTGCTACCAAACGTCACAACGTAACTGGGTGATTATAAAGGAGCTCTACAGGTGTCTCCAAAGGTAAATGTTGGGTTGGCGTATTTCGAGATTAGGATTTGTCACTCCGATTGTCGGAGAGGTATCTCTGGGCCCTCTCGGTAATGCACATCACATAATCCTTGCAAGCATTGCAACTAATGAGTTAGTTGCAAGATGATGTATTACGAAACGAGTAAAGAAACTTGCCGTTAACGAGATTGAACTAGGTATTGAGATAACGACGATCGAATCTCGGGCAAGTAACACACCGATGACAAAGGGAACAAAGTATGTTGTTATGCGGTCTGACCGATAAAGATCTTCGTAGAATATGTAGGAGCCAATATGAGCATCCAGGTTCCGCTATTGGTTATTGACCGGAGACGTGTCTCGGTCATGTCTACATTGTTCTCGAACCCGTAGGGTCCGCACGCTTAAGGTTTCGATGACAATTATATTATGAGTTTATGCTTTTTGATGTACCGAAGTTTGTTCGGAGTTCCAGATGTGATCACGGACATGACGAGGAGTCTCGAAATGGTCGATACATAAAGATTGATATATTGGAAGCCTATATTTGGATATCGGAAGTGTTCCGGGTGAAATCGGGATTTTACCGGAGTACCGGGAGGTTACCGGAACCCCCCGGGAGGTATATGGGCCTTAGTGGGCTTTAGTGGAAGAGAGGAGAGGTGGCTAGGGCTGGGCCGCGCGCCCCTCCCCCCTAGTCCGAATAGGACAAGGAGAGGGGGCGGCGCCCCCCTTCCTTCTCTCTCTCCTCTTTCCCCTTCCCGAATCCTATTCCAACTAGGAAAGGGGGGGAATCATACTCCCGGTGGGAGTAGGAGTCCTCCTGGCGCGCCCTCCTCCTGGCCGGCCGCACTCCCCCTTGATCCTTTATATACGGGGGCAGGGGGCACCCCTAGACACAGAAGTTGATCCACGTGATCATATTCTTAGCCGTGTGCAGTGCCCCCTTCCACCATAATCCTCGATAATATTGTAGCGGTGCTTAGGCGAAGCCCTGCAACGGTAGTACATCAAGATCGTCACCACGCGTCGTGCTGACGGAACTCTTCCCCGACACTTTGCTGGATTGGAGTCCGGGGATCGTCATCGAGCTGAACGTGTGCTAGAACTCGGAGGTGCCGTAGTTTCGGTGCTTGATCGGTCGGGCCGTGAAGACGTACGACTACATCAACCGCGTTGTGCTAACGCTTCCGCTGTCGGTCTACAAGGGTACGTAGATCACACTCTCCCCTCTCGTTGCTATGCATCACCATGATCTTGCATGTGCGTAGGAAATTTTTGAAATTACTACATTCCCCAACAGTCATCTGCTCCAGTCTGTCACAAAATCAGTTCAGGAATATCGTGCATCTCGATCATGCGAAGCTCATCTGGGACCGTCTCTCTGAGGTCTATGAAGGTCATCGAACCTGTCATGATCCTTGGTTTGAGGACTTCAAGGAATCTCTCAAAGCGATGACATTCGAACCAGAATCATCATCTTCTGCATCATGCCTTATGGCAAAAGATGCTGAGGTAACTGAATGCTACCTATCCGAGTCTAGTGATGATGAATCTGGTGATGAATTTGGACCCAGCTATGTCAAACTTGCTTCCCTTGCCACTAAACAACAAAGAGCTTTGGAAAAAGTTCACTATATGCTAAACAAGAGTGATGATATGTTGGATGAAGAAATGGATCAGTCAAAAGCTTTGGCTGAAAGTCTTCAGAGACTTCATACTAAGTATGACACCCTTCACGATCAACATAACACTCTCTTATCTGATCATGAGAAGCTTTCTTATGAATTTCTTCAAAGAAAGCAAGACCTTGAGAAGCTAAGAGTGAGTTATGAAGATCTTCAGAAGGAGCGCGATTCATTACTTGCTCAACAAATCAGCGCATCTCAGGAAGAATTTGTTCCTCCATGTTTGAAATGCATTGAACGTGAATCTGCTAATTCTTCACCTGAATGTTCAAATGCTGCTAATGTTTCAAATTCTTCACATGCCTCTGCTATCACTAATTCCTCATCTGAGGACATTGCTAGTATCATTGACGATGCAGGGCTGAAGGAATTGTACATGATAGGCATGTACAAAAGCCTCAAAGGGCATCAAACTCTTTATGATGTGCTTAAAAAGCAGATCCTCAACAGGAACCCTAGGATAGAGGGTATTGCCTTTGAGAGGAAACTCAACGCTGATGGTACATATTGGAAGCCTGAGTAGTACCCCAAAACTACATGGGTTGCTGCAAAGGGACCTCCAGTTGATCCATCTAACCTATCTGGATATGCATGTGAATCTCCTCATTCTGATGATGAGTCATTTGAATCCAACTACAAACTGTTCAAAAATCAGAATGGTGAAGTATTTGCTAGATATGTTGGCACTAACTGCAGTAACGGTCCCCCTATGAAGAAAATCTGGGTTCCCAAAAGATGCCTTGAAAATCTTCAGGTGAATGTCATCATGACGCCACCTGTGAAGAATAGGAACCCCAGATCAAATTCTTCATATGGACCAAATTCTTCATATGGATCCAAGTCCTCATACGGACCAAACTCCTCACATGGATCAAATTCCTCAAAAGGATCAAAGTCCTCGTATGAACATCATCGTGCTAACCCGTCTGTTTCGCAGGGAAGATCTAAGTATTATGGATATGTGCATTATTCTTCAAATTATTATGTCCATAAGTCCTCGAAGAATTTCTCTGCTTACTCGTATGCTTATTCTAACCCCTCTTATGTGAAACGAAATGGACTGGCTTCTATGCCATCCTTCTCGTATGGAGCTCGCAGAATGATGAACTCTTTGCCACCCCTTCAGATGTGGGTGGTGAAGAAAAATAACTAATCTCTTCTGCAGGGTCAGGTCTCCAGACGTACATAATCGTCTGAAGAATTTGCTAGAGACCTGAGTATGCCTGATAGGACGCAGGCTAATCATGAAGAAATGAACTTTCATTTCTCACGTCCTCACACTGCTTTATCTGTTCTGTTGCTTGATGAAATTGATCTGATGAATTGATGTCATATTCTTCACTGATGAAGTATATGAGTTTGTAAGCTGCACTAATTCATCTGCAGGATGATCAACCCAAAGCCACTGAGTGGGTCCTCGATAGTGGATGTACAAATCACATGACCGGTGATAAGAATCTGTTGATGGATGCTCCATTATATCCGTCACATCTGAAGCATATCACCTTTGCTGACAAAGGCAAAAGTCAGGTATTGGGTCTAGGTAAGGTTGCGATCACAAAGGATCGACACATGGACAAAGTCATGCTTGTTGAGTCCCTAGGATACAACCTTATGTCTGTCTCAATGCTTTGTGATCTTGATATGGTTGTTGTCTTTGGCAAGTACCGTTGTGTTGTGCTTATGGAAGCTGACAATTCCAAAGTCTTCAAAGGCTTTAGAAGAGGAGACCTGTATATTGTTGATTTCTCTACAGGACCACAATCAGCCGTGTGTCTACTTGCAGAAGCTTCAGAAGGCTGGCTCTGGCATCGACGACTTGGTCATGCAGGCATCAAGAAGAAGCATGTCATTGGCATTGAGAATGTCAAATTCCTCAAGGATCACCTATGTGGAGCCTGTGAAGCTGGGAAGATGATAAAGGCCAAGCATCCAGTGAAGACTATCATGACCACCACTCGCCCATTTGAATTGCTTCACATGGATCTCTTCAGTCCTAATCATTATTCTGTTGTTTCAAATGAAGCATCTCAATATGGCTTTGTTATTGTTGATGATTACTCTTGTTATACATGGGTACACCTTGTTACTTACAAACATGAAGTGCAGGAAGTCTTCAAACGATTTTCCTCGAGGGCTTCAACCAACTTTGGTGTGAAGATCAAGCACATCAAAAGTGACAATGGCACTGAGTTCAAGAATTCTGGTCTCGATGACTATCTTGATGAACTTGTTATTACTCATGAGTTATCTGCTCCTTATAATCCTCAGCAGAACGGCGTCGTGGAGCGCAAGAACAAGACTCTTGCTGAGATGGCTCGCACTATGCTTGATGAATACAAAACGCCTCGGCGTTTCTGGACTGAGGCAATTGATACTGCGTGCCACATCATCAACAGAGTATATCTTCACAAATTCTTCAAGAAGACTGCCTATGAACCCCTCACTGATAAGAAACCCAATGTAAGTTATTTCAAAGTCTTCGGTGCTAAATATTGGATTAGAGATCCTCATCACAGCTCAAAATTTGCACCAAAAGCACATGAAAGTTTTATGCTTGGTTACGGGGAGGACTCGCACACCTACAGAGTCTTCAACAACGTTCTTCACAAGGTTGTTGAAACTGTAGATGTGCGGTTCGATGAAACTAATGGCTCACAAAGAGAGCACCTACCTACTGTGATAGATGAACCAGCACCTGAGGAAACTGTCAAGTTCAAGGCTACTAAGGATGTCATTCCCACTAAAGAATCTGCTGAAGAATTCATTCCAGAACATGAAGAACGTCGAGCTAATGCACCTGAAGAAAATACTGAAGAAAATGGTGCTGAAGAGAATGCTGATTAAATTCTTCAACGGCAACCAGCTCATCCTCGCATTGCAAAAGAAGTGCAAGTTGAAAAGATCATCAATGACATCAAAGCGCCAGGTCCTCTCACACGCTCAAAAGCTTCACATTTATCTAAATTTTGTGGGCACTATGCTTTTGTCTCTATTACAGAGTCCACTAAGGTAGATGAAGCATTTCTGGAGCCTGAGTGGATTCAGGCCATGCAAGAAGAATTACATCAGTTCGAGCTCAACAATGTCTGGGAACTGGTCAAATGTCCAGATCCTCGCAAGCACAATATCATTTGCACAAAGTGAATCTACCGCAACAAGCAAGATGAAAACGGCCTTGTGGTGAGGAATAAGGCACGGCTTGTAGCTCAAGGCTACACATAGGTTGAAGGAATTGATTTCGATGAAACTTTTGCACCTGTTGCTAGACTTGAGGCTATTCGCATATTACTTGCTTATGCTAACCATCATGATATCACTTTATATCAAATAGATGTGAAAAGTGCATTCCTCAATGGTAAGCTTGAGAAAGAAGTATATGTTGCTCAACCCCCAGGTTTTGAAGATCCAAAGAATCCTGACAAAGTCTTCAGACTCAACAAGGCCCTCTATGGTCTCAAGCAGGCCCCACGGGCGTGGTATGATACCTTGAAGGAATTCCTCATGACGAAAGGCTTCAAACCCGGTTCACTCGACCCTACTCTTTTCACTAAATCTTATGATGGTGAATTGTTTGTGTGCCAAATATATGTTGATGATATTATCTTTGGTTGTACTGACCAACATTATAGTGATGAATTTGCCTATATGATGAGTGAAGAATATCAAATGTCTATGATAGGAGAGTTGAAATTCTTCTTAGGTATTCAAATTCGTCAACAACGCAATGGCATATTCATATCTCAGGAGAAATACCTCAAGGATGTACTGAGGAAATTCGGCATGCAAGATTGCAAAGGAGTCAAAATTCCTATGCCCATAGATGGCCATCTATGCACTGATGAAAATGGTATTGACTTCGATCATAGGGTATACCGCTCCATGATTGGTTCTTTATTGTACCTATGTGCATCTAGGCCAGATATAATGCTTAGTGTTTGCATGTGTGCCCGATTTCAAGCTACACCGAAGGAATCACACGATAAGGCTGTGAAGCATATTCTTTGATATCTAGCTCAGACACCAACACTTGGATTATGGTACCGCAAGGGCTCGGTCTTTGATCTTATTGGATATTCTGACTCTGACTATGTTGGTGATCGTGTGGACCGCAAGTCAACATCTGGTACATGTCATTTTCTCGGACGATCTTTGGTCTGTTGGTCCTCGAAGAAACAGAATTGTGTATCACTATCTACTGCTGAAGCTGAGTACATTGCCACTGGTTCTTGCTATGCTCAATTGCTATGGATGAAGCAAACTCTCAAGGACTACAGCGTCAACATGAAGAATGTGCCTCTCTTCTGTGACAATGAGAGTGCCATCAAGATTGCTCACAACCCAGTTTAGCACTCAAAGACAAAGCACATTCAGATTCGTCATCATTTTCTTCGTGATCATGTGTTGAAGGGCGACATTTCTATTGAGCATGTGAAGACTGAAGAACAGCTAGCCGACATATTCACAAAGCCCTTGGATGAGAAGATATTTGGCAAGTTGCGGTGTGATCTAAGTATCCTAGAATCTTCGAATGTTCTTTGAAAAAGGACACTCATCCTAACACTTATGCAAAATTGATGACTCAGATGTGCAACACATGAAGAAACGTTTTTCTTCAATCAATGAAGAATAACACTCTTAGTGTGAAAAAATTAACAAAAAATTTGATTATCAGAACCCTACGATAATTGTACGCGGTGTCTGAAATCATCATTCTTATACGGTGGGTCACGCCACCACCAAAAAGTTGAAATTCCTCAGTTGTTCATATTCTTCAACTTTGCATTGTCTTCACTGTTTCCGTCGTTTTTCTTCATTAAGCTATATATATATATATGAGTTTTATGTCCTCTGCAGCATTCACTTATTGCTAATTCTTCAAGTTGGTTTTTCTGCTAAGTGAATGTGATCGGACCCTTCCCCCTCTATGCTATAGTCAACCCAATCTATTCACAAATTCTTCATGTGCGTTCTTTTTTAAACTCGTTCAAAATCTTCACTGTGTCCTTGTCAGTTGAAGAAATTGCGAACGGAACTTTAAAACCTATCTTATCTAAATTTTCGGCATTGCCGCTCAAACCGTTCCGCATCCCACGATATACTTATCCACTCACCCACGATCTAACATGATCTCCACTTCTCACTACGTGGGTGACACATGTCATGCGAATGAGAAGGGTCAGAGGCACGTTCGTCCAATTTCTTCGGGCGAGCAGTTTTTCACCATGGCTATAAATACCCCTCCTTCCCTTCCTCACTTCTTTTACTCCGCTCGACCTCTCTCCAGCTCGAGCTTCTCAAACCCTAGCGCCGCCGCTACTTCATCACCGCTGGTGAGGAAGAGCTTCACTGCCTCGACCTCGTCGCCGACGTACTCATGCCGACCGCAGAAATCTTCACTTCGCCGCCGCCGTAGCCGTCTTCCTCCGCCGAGTTAGGGCGTGGAAGATCTACACAGACAAACTTTATCTCTACACCTCACTGTTCGTCATGTTCTTCGTCCAGGGTAATTAAAAGTTACTTTTACTGCCCTTGTTAATTCGAATGATTATCTTCAAAATCTTCAAAGGTGTTTTTCTTCATAGCTTCACACACTAAACACCTCACAAGTCATCTGTTCTTGATTCGTTTCTCTAAGCATCATTTTTCTTCAAGATTCCTCAATTGTGTGGATCTTCGATCTATACAACTCTGGAACCTAAGACAAAGAACGCTTAGTGAAATTCTTCAAGACTCATCTGGTCAAATTCCTCAAACTTGTTCTTTTTGAAAAACCTTATGAGAACGCATATGACCTCTCCAAATTCCTGGCAACTATACTCTGTTCACAGGTACTCATGTCAGCTGCTGAATCACTAGGTTCTCATCAACTTAACTCATTTGCAGCGTTCCTCGAAGAAAAGTTGCATACTTCTTCAAAGAATTCGATTGTTCAAATTCCTCAACTGGAGAAAATGGCTGATGGTAAAAGGCCACAGAAAGGAGGAAAGAAGCCTGAGGTCATGACTGCCTTTGAAATCCCTGAGGACATATACAAAGATTACTGCACTCCTGATGAGGCCAAGTTTGGAAAAGAGGACAAAAATCAGCGCAAGGTGCGCATACAGAGGATAGAAAGGAGATGGGCAAGAGAATGGAGGGAGTATAGGTATGTAACTCCAAAGTACATGAAGAAATTCACACTCAATCCTCTATGCCCAAGAGCTCCATTGGCACCTGGCCAAATAGCTGATCCCACCAGCCTCAAGCGTGGTGAGGACTATCCTGATGAATGGGCCAAGCGCCAAGCCAAGTTGGCTAAGCAATCTAGAGAAGCAATGAGGAAATTCAATGAAGACTCTGCTGCTGCTGCTGCCTCTGCTGAGGCCTCTGCTGTCAAGCCGAAGAATGCTATGTCAAAGAAGCCTGCGCGCAAGCCAAGTGCTTCACCAACAATGCCCTCAAGGCCAAGCTCATCAGTAATGCCCTCACGGCCAGAATCCTCAAAGCCCTCATGGCCAATTCCTCATGATGCTCCTGTTCCTCAAAAATCCTCAGCTCCTCCACCAAAGTCTTCAGTAGCTCCGACTCAATCCTCAGCACCTGTGCATCTCGCCTCATGCCAAAGGACTGCAGGCATCTCCATTGCCTCAGGTGTCTCAGCTCGTTCCTCAGCTGCACCAAGTTCCTCAGCTGGCCCCTCACTGCCGAAGACAAAGTCAACTGCTGGACGCGGTCCTCGACCAAGTCCTTAGAAGAAGCAAGTCACTTTCCAAGTGCCGTCTGAAGAAGACGAAGCTGATGATGATGAACTTGCAGAAATCATCAGAGATAGGCAAGTCAGGGCCGCTAGAGCCAAGGGAACAGAGGTGCCACTGCTTTTGGATCTCAAGTTGATCCTCTAATACATTGATGTTTGGCACAAGGATCCCAACACTCCCATGCCTGACTTCAAGCTGACTCCTGGCCAAAGTCACATGCTCACCCACTTCATTCAAGAAGAGAAGTGGAAATTTAAGAAGGCCATGCAGATTAAGAAAGCGCAGTACAAGAAAGAGCGCTATCTGAAGAAAAATGTTGTCTCTATGACAACTAAAGAACTTGTTACTATTCAAGTTGAGATCAAGAAACTCAGTGATGACTTTGACGCATACCGCGCTGATTGGCTTGGAGCCAAGGTTCGTTTTGTGAAACTTGCGGATAACTTCACTTCAAATGTTGCTGCCCCAATGCAATAGGAAGTTCCTCAGGCTGAAGCATCCGCTTAGCCGACTGAAGAACATGCCAGCATTGTTGATGAAAATCAGGCTGCTGAAGAAAATGTGAGTTCCAGGGCTGATGACTGCATTCCAGCCGCTGAAAAAATTGCCAGGGCATCCACTAGTGGTGCGCCTGAAGAAACTGAAGAAATCAGGGAAACTGCATCAGTTGTGCCTGAAGAAAATCAACCAAATTCCTCAGCTGCTCCGGCGCCAACTTCAACTCCAATCCTTCCATCTGCATCAGATGTGAAGAAGACCAAGGCTATAGAGCGTGCTGCAGTGAAGAAAAGGAAAGCATCAGCTGCTTCAGATTCCTCAGCTCCGAAGAAGATGAAGCCCTTGACAAGTTCATTTGCTAATCCCATTGATGTTGTTCCCATCTCAACCAGGCCATCAAAGGACCTTGTTCCTTTTGGTGAAGAATATGAGATCCCTAGCAGATCTGATGAAGAAAATCATTCTGCTGCTTCGTCAGAGCAGATTGATGAAGAAATTGAAGTGGATGCGATCCCTTCAACACCTGCCATCTCCTCGCCTATGCCTCAGTTTACAGCTGAAGAGGCTGACGTTGAAGAAATGGAAGATGAAGATGTGGACGTTGGCTGCTCCACACCCGTAATAAGTGATGAATTATGGGAAAGTCAGCATCTAAACTCTCTAATGTTCACACCGCTGCAGCAAATACCCCAGTCCCCCGCACAAACTGTTCAAATGGGCTCTGAAGAAACTCACCCCACTTCATCTGTGCATGAGGAAATTCCAGCCACTAGTGCTGAAGAAAATGTTGTTGCTGAACATCTGAAGACGCAGACTGCCACTGAAGAGGAACCAGAAATTCCTCAGCCTGAAGAACCTGCGATTGAGATTCCTGAGGTGGTGATGCAACTCACTGACACTCCTCTGCCCAAGCCAAAGGATCCATTCTCACGCAAGCAAAAGTTCAAGGCTGATGATTTCTTCGGCGAGCACGTATTCTTCGAAGATTACAACCTATATAACTCTGCTCGCATTAGGAAGAGGCATTTCTAGACTGCTAGTCAAGCCAATTTCTATTCCTCAGTGTTGTTCAACAAGAAGAAAATCTTCTATCATGAGCATATTCCTCACGTGGACATGGAATCTCTACCGTGCTTCGCACCAGTCCTTAGTGTTCTTCACGATACTGGACTGTTAAACTTTTGCTTTGACATCTGCGATTGGAATGAAGAACTGATTCTTCAATTCTATGCAACGCTGCACATCACAGGAGATTCTGAAGATGTGAATTCATGGGTGCTGGACTGGATGTCTGAAAATACTCACTACACTGCACCAGCCTCTGAATTGCTTCGTGCCTTACCACTCAGTCCTCCCCTTGAAGAAGCTCGTTGTATCTACAGTCAACCTGAGCTTACAAATCATTACATGCAAGTGTCGATGAAACCTTTGAAGCCAGGTCAAGCACCAAGAACGAAATTCCTCGTGAAGGAATTGCTTTACGTGCCCAGAACTATCTATCGTATTCTTACGAGGACAATGAGTCCTATCAAAGGCCACGACTCATCTGATGAGGAAATTGTTGGCATCATGAAGAATCTGGTATTCAACATCGTTCATGGCATTCCTGTCAATTATCACGATTTCTTCATGAGGACTCTGGCAAATGTTGCACTGTCTCCGTTTGAGCTGAAGCCTTATGCACCTTGGATTATGAGATTCCTCAGGACAAGGTCTTCACTCAACTACAAAGCTGATTTTCAGAATCACCTCAGCTACTTGCCCCCAATTGAAGTCCTCAAGCAGAACTATTCCTCAGTTGATGGAAAGGGCAAGGCACCAGCTGTAATAGATGAAGGCATTCGTCCATTGGATGGTCAATTTCGCAAAGCTACTTCTTATTCCACCAATGATGACTCTGCCACACATGACTCTGCCAATGCACCCAAGTCCACTCCTCAAGCCACTACTCCGCATGTGATGACTGACCGTGAACTTCTGCTTAGTCTTCACCAGAAGGTGGATCGAAATCACAAATGGGTTAAGCGTCAGTTTGGTTCATTTCTTCACAACATGACTGCTACACACAATGCAGTGAAGAAAAACCATTACTACCTCCATCAAGTCTTCGGTCACACCTGGGCAATCCTGTCACATCTGTATGGTGAAGACGACCTGAAGAAAATGGGTCTCAAGGAAGATTTTGACTGGTCTGCACCTCCACCGAAGAAATTCAAGAAGGTCAAGGTTCCTTCTCTGGTGGCCAGCTCATATTCTTCATCGCACGACACTGATGAAAATGAAGACTTGGACGACACTGCGGCAGGCCCTACTACAACAAATGACCCCAACAACGTTGGCGCTCCTTCATCAACTTGATATTCTTCAGGGGCGTTAGTCCTCATATTCGAACCTTTTGGTCATTTGATGACAAAGGGGGAGAATTTTGAGTTAGTCTTCAAGCGGGTCTTTCTATATGGGCGTTTTTTTAAAGTTACAACTCTCGGTCTTCCGAGACTCATATTGGATCAAGTTGTAAACTTAAACCCGATGGTGCTCTGATACTCTTGATGCGTTTCTCTGCATGCTTATTCCTCGTTAATATTATTGCATGCATGCTGAATTACATCAGTCACCATATTTCATCATGCATTTCAAATTCTTCACTGTTGTATGTCAATTGCGTGTATGAATTACAAGATATAGGGGGAGATCTCCATGATTCAACTCTTCAAGTGTGCATTGCTTCAAAAGCAAATTCCTCACTATGCACATCTTCAGGGGGGGTTCTTCTATATCTTGCAATCAAATTCCTCAATATTAGTATTTACACTTCATATGTTTATCCCCGTTGAAAACTTAACCTATATTGTCATCAATCACCAAAAGGGGGAGATTGTAAGTGCATCTAGTGCCCCTTAGTGATTTTGGTGTATTGAAGGCTTATAGGTTAAGGGACTAATGCGTTTGTGAGTGTACACAGGTCTATAAGTCTATGAGGAGTTTGATATTTACAGAGAAAGTCGACCCCTAAAAATGAAGTTCTTCGACTTAAGACTTTGTATTTCTGAAGACTTTCTGAAGCCTTTGAAAGTGAAGAAAATGGTGTGACCTTGAAGACTTAGTATTCATTTGAGGAACATGAAGCATGAAGACTTTTGTTTTCATAGTTTCATTTTCTCTTTCTTGAGTCATAGGAAACACCGTACTGTTAAAGGGGGTCGAGGAAATACTAAGGAAAAATTTCCATGTGATGCTCAACTCAAAATCCTACACCTACCAATCCCTTCGAGTGAAGCCATTGGAAATCTCATACAGTCTAGTCATATTCCTCAGTGACAGAGATGAAGTTCTTCTGGTCTCTGAGGAATTTGTTCTGACTGAGGAGTTAGGAATTCGCCAGTGCGGATTTCCTACACAGTGAGGAACATGATAGCCCTGAGGATTTTGGTACTCAAAATTCCGACCATTGCTGTGCTAAGCGCCAGCTATCCCAAAATATCTATCCACCTAACAGTCATATCATTGAAGGGCATTTATGTCTTATCATGTCGGGTTGCTCCCTAGGCTATAAATAGCCGCCCCCCTACAACCACTAGCTGGTTGGCTGCTCCGAGAGAAACTAACACTTGTCATTTGAGAGCAACCCATCCTCCGAGGACTTTGAGCGAAAATCATCAAGTGAGGAAAAACCCAAACCAAAACCCAAACACCTACAAACCCCAAGTGATTGAGCATCACTGAAGAGATTGATCCTGCGTGGATCTGACGCTTGTTACCTTTGAAGACTGTGCTTCTTCCAGACGGTTAGGCGTCATGGTCTAGAGCATCCAAGAGGAATTGTGGATCGCCGAGTGACCAAGTTTGTGAAGGTTTGGAAGTCGCCTGAAGACTTACCATGAGTGATTGGGCGAGGTCTGTGTGACCTTAGCTCAAGGAGAATACGGTGAGGACTGGGTGTCCTGAGCTGCGTGTTCAGGACTGGGTGTCTGGGACTGTGTGTCCTCGAGTTTAAATACTCAGCCGCTCCAACCAGACGTACAACTGAGACAGCAGTTGGAACTGGTCTACTAAATCATTGTCTTCACCAAGCTTACTGGTTCTATTTCCTCAACTCCTTCATTTTCTCATAACTGTGTTGTGAGTTTGTTCATATCTGTGCTTGAAGACTTTGACTGAAGACTTTCTCAATTTCCTCAGTTTGTCTTCATCCTGTGTTATCCTGTGCTCACGCTACCTGTACTCTGTGACTGCCTTCATTTC
Organism: Triticum aestivum; assembly: GCF_018294505.1. Classification (NCBI taxonomy): domain Eukaryota; kingdom Viridiplantae; phylum Streptophyta; class Magnoliopsida; order Poales; family Poaceae; genus Triticum; species Triticum aestivum. The sequence continues at coordinate 479,310,728 of NC_057794.1, forward strand.
ATCATGATGACCATGCTTGTATTCTGTTATGTTTACTTTTGAGTACTTATTCCGCTGCTAGTAGTTCTTCGCTAAGGAATTTCCTCACCGGCAAATTCCTCAGTGAAGAATTTCATAAAAATTGCCTATTCACCCCCCTCTAGTCGATATAACGCACTTTCATGTAGGCTCGGTGAAGAGACAACGATTTGGTAGACCAGTTCCAATTGTTGTATCAACTGTACGTCTGGTTGAGGTGGTTGAGACGAACTCAAAGGACACTTAGTACTCACCGTATTCCTCCTGAGCGAATGTCACTTAGACCTCGCCCAATCACTCGTGGTAATTCTTCAAGGTAGACTTCTGAAATCTTCACAGGCTTATTCACTAGCACACCATAATGACTCTTGGGTGCTGAGAACATGACGCCTAACCGTTTGGAAGAATGATCGTCTTCAAAGGTAACAGGCATCAGACCACACGGATCAATCTCTTTAATGATGCTCAATCACTTTGGCTCTGGTTGGGTTTTCTTCACTTATGATTCTCTCAAAGTCGAGAGAGGATGGGTTGCTCTCAAATGACAAGTGTCAAGTTCTCTCTAGAGCACCCAACCAACAAGTGCTTGTGTGGGACGACTATTTATAGCCAGGGGAAACCAACATGAATTGTCATAAATGCTCTTCTCAGACATGACCATTGTCAGGACAAGGATTCACTCGACACCTAGTACACGGCGCATCAATGGTCAGAAAACGAACTATCAATTTTGTCGGGGCACTCAATTTCCTCATGATAGGAAGATCGCACTGGTGAAATCCTAACTCCTCAGCCTGGCCAAATTCATCAGTGACCAGATGAACGCCGTCACTGTCGCTAGCAAATTCGTCAGATGTACCAGAGATTTCCAAAGGCTTCACTCGAAGCGGCTTGTGTATGTACAAGTTTGAGCATCACTTTGGAAATGTGAGCTATGATTCACCTAGACCTCCTTTAACAGTATGGTTTTTCCTATGACTCAAAATAAGAAGAAAAAACTACAAAAACAAAAGTGTTCAAGCTTCAAAGTTTTCACATCAATTTCTTCAAAGACCGTACCATTTTTATCACCAAATTCTTTCGCTTGAAAAAAATACATTTTTAGGGGTCGTCTTCCATGGTTTAAACCATATCTTCAGGGACTATAACTCATGTGTACACTCGCAAACACATTAGTTCCTCAACTCATTTGTCTTCAATACTCCAAAACCACTAAAGGGGAACTTGATGCACTTCAACTTTGGTTCACGTCATAGAATTTTTTCCACTGAGTCTATGCTAATGTTTATTTTCTATGAAATATGGAGGATATGAAGAATTCATCTATATGAATAGGATTCTATTCCTAGAAACCAAAGGACTCTAAAGGATTTTTTTCCCCATAGGAATCATATCCTATATAATTCCTACATAATTCCTCCAGATCAAAGGAGGCCTAATATCTAGAAGCATACGGAGATTGTCTGATCTCGTGAACAGTTACATTGCCAACTTGGTGCGGGCTTGATGCGATCGAAATGTGGTACTACAGCTAGCGGTCCTGGGAAGTTTTGTTGCCTATGAATAATACTGGCGCCCTTCGAAGTAGGTTTGCTTGACGATGATGAATCAAAGATTCCACTTCTATCCTTCGTGGTGCACGTTAGAACATTAGTGTTTGCATAGGTTTATCCTTGAACATTACCATCTCATGGAGAGCTATAATGCACGATCAACGAAAAGTTAACTTGAACAATATTGTTCAACTGTACCACCCAAGTTGACCATCAATTCAAAACGAATAAAATTAAGGGAAAGATTAATGGATTTTTTAGCATCAATAAAGTGATGAAATAGCTTACACACACACAATCCTCGATGCAAGACATGCGTATGTTCACACACAAAACCCATCTATATATGCATTACGCGTTGGGTGGCTTGGGCAAACAAGTCGGTGGATCGAGAAAGGTGATGGAAAGGTGTAGGAATATTCCGGGACATGTGTGAGTAAGAAGAGAACAGGAGGATCCAGGAGGTACATATCGACGCCAACACGTTTATGTCAATTGAATGAAACGCGGTGATAGGAAACACAATATATTTGCATTCCCTTACAACGTAGAGCATCATGAGAATTTTTATCTTGGAGATGAACATAGATGGTGGTGTTATGGTAATAAGGGAGGAGGACATGGCGGCATTTGAAAGATCAACGATGTGGAATATTGGGAAGGTGATGTCGAGGGAGAATATCTGGTGCTATGGGAGGTCACATGCTCCAGGACGTTCCTAGTCGTCGAATCGTGGTTGCAATGGCCACAGGGACATCTCACACAAATTTGTGACACCCCCCCCCCCCTCACACAAACGCACATGGAGTCCCTTAATTATGCCCATGCCCAGAATCTCAATATGGCCATTGGTTCCATGATCTAATGGTTAGGAAGCCCCAAAAGCATGGGAGCTCCCGTAGCACCATCATTTTTCCATGATGTTGACTCGAGGGGTGAATATGCAACTAATGTTTTTCATCAAATTAGTTGATTTTAGAGATGGTGTGAATATAAAATGTTATATGAAATGCAACCTTATGTGCTCTTTTTTCGGGTGAACCTTATGTGTTTTGTTGGTTCAGTAGGCCTTGAAATGCAACCTTTATGTGAAACAACCCATATGGAGAAACACTCTAGTGTATTGAAAAAAATCACCATATATTTTAATATATATTATCACGTATATTTTAGAAGAAAAAACAATCATGCACACACGAGAAAATGTATTTTTACTGACAAAAGGAAATGGAAGGGAAAAGGAAAATAAAGAAAGAGAAGGATATATAAAGAATAAAGAATAAAAAGTGAGATGATGAAGAATAATAAACTACGCAAACCAAAAAGAAAACCGAGTAAAACACACTGAGGCGGAGAAAAAACAGGATAAAGCAAACAACGAAAAATAATAGATAAACATGGGCTGGACATGGTTCCACTGAGCGACGAATAGGGATTACCATTTGCGTTTTCTGACGCGTGCGAGCCGGGGATGATGAGCAAGCCATGCCACTAGGGAGGGCCTGCTGGCGAGAATAGCAATGGGCTTTCAGTCTGAGGGAGGTGGGCTTTCCCTGAAAGACGTGATGACGGTCGTTATGCCTTGGTTTTCTATAGGATGCGTTGATCAGTCGCTAGATGTTACTTTTATCAATCAAGTCGTTGTAGTATAGTGGTAAGTATTCCCGCCTGTCACGCGGGTGACCCGGGTTCGATCCCCGGCAACGGCGCAATTTTTTCTGTTCTCTGTGTGTATCACGTTTCTGGTTCATCCTTGTAGCTTCTTTTTTTCAGCAAAAAAAATATCCTTGTATCTGTCTCACCAGTACAAAGCATTAGATAGCGCCTCATTGGTAGCTTCTCTTTTTAAGTGTTTCCGCAACTTAGGGCGTGTTCTGATCTTCTCCCGCTCCATGCTTCACAAATTCCTGTAGCGGATTATTGCGACTGCGCCACACTCATGTGTACACACATGATTGCTTCTGTAAGTGTTTCCGTAAGTTATCATGAAGGTCACGATTTTTTTTTTGCTTGTACAGAGATGAATGGTGTCTCTGCAGCATATATGCAGATCAAAGATATAAAAGACCAGTTATTGAACTGTCTCCGTCAGCAAAATGAATCGACCTTGCCGTGCACTCTCAAGTGCTCGCACCATTTCATGATGCAAATCCAAGATCGATCCGCAGACTTGTTTATGAGCTATGCAGTACTACTGCAAATATATTACTTACTAAACGTCTAATTGCCGACCCAATAATAACCAATTCCCGATCAACTAAGAAACAAAAGTAGTGCGTATTTGCCTATTTGGTTCTCAGGTCATGTCATTTACTCTGCGCCGCGAGAGCTCTCGCGGAAATCATGCGTTCTAGGCAGGCCATAGAGGAGCAAGGAAAATAGTGCACCAGAGCTTGTGGTGCTACCGGTGCACCGGACTAATATTGTGTTTTTAAAATATTTAAAAAATTCTGAAAAAATTTAGCACGCTCATACAACATTAATGTAGGTTGTCACAAAATTTTAAGTCAAAATTCTAAGCATAACTCAAAAAACAAAAATGACAAATTCAACACTGAATAGTACACAACATAACCTGGGCTTTAGATTTGGCCCATTATCACACTGATGTCAAATTTGTCGTTTTTATATCTCAAAAAGCATTTCAAATTTTTATCCAAAATTTTGTGACATCATACATTGATGTTGTGTTAACATGCTAGAATTTTTTTCAGATTTAAAAATATATTCTATGGCATCCGTTGCACCGGTAGCACCACAAGTGCGGGTGCACCGGATACATTCCCCAGAGGAGCAAGATGAACATGAGAAACCATGTGCCGCGTCGCGCATGCCCATGGCACCTGCATACCACGGATGCCGCCGTCAGTGCAGGTCTTAATGCCGGCCCCTTGCTAGACTCTTCTCCACAGCATCTGCCAAGCCCTATCATGGTGGTACGAAGCAGCCTAATCCTGCCCCGCGATTCCGCTGTCCCCACGCCCCTCGTCTCAGCTCGCCGTCAATGCGCTGCTGCCTGCCATACAATCCGCTTCCGCTAGCCTGCACCCTCGACGCCGTATATCCTGGCCACAATATAAATGGGAGACAATGCTCACTGCCAGAGGACATTAATCTCGACGGCGGTACGCTCGCCAGCACCACTCGTCGTACCAAGTACCAGTACCAATTGCATACTAGTATTATCATGATGCTTTGGCCTGAATCCAAGATCGATCTGCAGACTGTTCGCAGTACAATCTTCGGTACTCCCTGGCAAAATCTCCAGCCATTACTTATTATAGACTGCGTCCACTGTGACGGTAGTACTACAGTAGTACATTGCATCTTACTGTACTACCACTTAATTGGCCTGGTCCGATCGATCCAGCCTCTGCCTGCTGCCGTCTGAAGTTATGGAGGTGCTCAGATGCAGGAGGGGTTCTCCCCTCTCCCGGCCATGCATTGATCTGACGCCATAGATAGTGAATCGCATCGCACGGCCCTGGGCAACATAACTCGGTCCATTCTGCTGCTCTGAACACTGCGCTGGGCGCCTCTCCTTACTTACCATTAGCTCCTCTTGGCTCTTTTCTCATGGTCTACACAGGCTATTAGTTGCTTTGATTTGTCATGTAGCATCGAGGATCCTAGCAGTGATTAGAACAAGTGAACGTGGTGGCAGGGCTGAAGAGTAGGAGTAGGTCTCAAGCCTCCGAAAGCGCTTTGTCCGGAAGAAAAGTCTAAGCACTTGCTTTAATACCACCCTGGACTAATTGATGCTTCCATACCAGTGCAGTATGTGCCCTGCTGCTTTGCCGATGCCACCAGTAGTGCAATGGCGATACCTAACCCTCTCTCATAATGTACTCGATAGCTTCAATTTCAGAGAGAGAGCGGGCAGTGGTATCATCTCGCATTTTATTTGACAACAGCAGTCACACGCCTCTAGTACTACACTTTCAGCAAGTATGAAGTATGAACTGATGATGATGCATCGACGCATGCGCGGTGCTTCTTAGGGTGGTCGCTGGCCGGTGGGACCTAGCCGTCGGCGTTGGATAATGCGGAGAAGATGATGATGATAACATAGAGAACTCTGTTCTCCTCCAGGGGACCATGGGGCATGGGTGGAGTGCATGGGAACAGCAGGAAGCGGCTTAAACTACCACACACTTTGCAGCTAGTAAGATATTAGCGGATCGAGCTGGTGGTGCTTTGTGTTTGTGGGTAGTTAAGTAGAGGAGTAGCAAGAATTATTTGAGTTCCCTAAGATTCCTGCTACGTACTTTAGCTCTTGTTTATTTAACTATCAAGCACTTGGGCAGTTGTGCTTACCACACTCAATCAGTCCCATGCATGCATGCATGCCGTCTCCTAGTTTTCACAAGCATCCGTCGTTTTCTGCTCGGTGTCACAAGCATCCTCGGCACTTGAACACGTCACCAAGACTCGCCTTCTCAGTCCTCTTTTGGTTCATAGCATAGAATTATCGTAGGTCACGCTGCAGGTGGGAGTGGGTTTAAGTGGGATTCACTATCCCATCCCACTTAAACCGCTCCAGCGGGAGCCCACTGGACAAATAAAAATTAACCGGGCTAGCCCTATTAGCCCAGTGGAATCCCACCTTAGCCCGATAGGTTAGTTCTCTCGCTGGACAGAGGAGGCGCTGCAGCGCAGGAGCACTGCTGCCGCCGCCGCTCGATGGCCGCCGCCGCCGCATCACCTTCTCTTCCGCCTCGCACTCAGCACCTCTCGGCCTCCCCTCCCTCGCAGCTTCTTGCCGTCCCAATCAAGACTCGCCAAACCCCTCGAGCACGGTCGGATGCGATGGTCAGGTCGCCGGCGGCCCCAACCCCAACCCCCAGGTCGCCGGCGGCCCCAAACCCGAACTCCAGCTTGCCGGCGGCCCCAAACCCGACCCCCAGGTCGCAGGCTGCCCCAACCCCGACTCCCAGCTCGCCTGCTGCAGGTAGTCAAACATCCAGATCCTTTTCCCTTCCATTTACCATGTAGGATTCAGATGCTGATGGATTGCTCATGGATTCTAGTGAAAATTTGCAAGATTCCTGTTTCAGTTTCTGTTAAAACTCAAGATTAAGTTGTTGATGGATTGCTCATGGATTCAGATGCTTGCTTTCCTTCCAAGTTCAGAGTCAAGATCTACTGAAATTAATTTTTTCCCTTCTGTTTCAAGTTGTCATTTCTAACCAAAATTTGCATCTATAGTGTTGTTATTAAATGAACTTGAATTTTACTGTATTTTGTTGGCTACAAATAGTCTGAACCAAGTTAGAATGAATGTCTCTGCATTTTATCCCCCTGGAAAGGCAGATGCTTACAAAATGAACTTGCACAAAAGTGAGGAGCAACTTCTACAAATAGTCTGAAACAAGTTAGGTTTAGCATTGTGGTTAGCATAAGTGAGGATCAATCAGTAGTACAACATGTTCTTCCTTTCTTATTCTGTTGTACCTGTTAATAATGTCTGAACTTAACTAATCATATTTAACTTGGTTGTGAAAATTTTCAGATCTTGAGGAGCACAAGGTTACTAATGAGCTCTTGCGTGCCATAAAAATTGAGAAGGCTAATGACCCAGATCTTGAAGAGCACAAGGGTGCTGGTGAGCTCCTTACGGAACCACCAAAGTGCAAGAAAAGGAAGCGAAGTAGGCAGAGTAGCGGCAAGCTTCATGGGGAACACCAAGAAACGAACAAAGTCGTCATAAAGCCGTCGACGTCCAAGAAAAAGAGGAAGGTAAAATTATCACACTACTTTATCATGAAGCCGTTGGCGTCTAGGAAATAGACATAACGTCTTTATGTCTATTTTACTGTTTAGCAACACTTATTAGACAACAACAAATTTTTTCTCTCAGGCAAGTGAAGGAATGTGCACTAATGCACCAGCACCGTTGTTTGGACCTTTGGCCGTTGACATGGATAAGCAGCCACCACCATTGAAGAAAAAAAGGCTTAATAAGGTGAATTTTGATTGCGAATGATTGTCTCTCAATCAAATTGCCCTTCTCAAGCTTATCTGTCTACCTTTTTCTTGTTTCCTAGAGAGATATTTAATTGCAGCAACTACCAGATTGACTCTTTATCAAGCTTATTGTGTATGATTTTCTTGTTTCCCAGAGAGATGTTGCAACTATACCATCATCCGGATCTTTGCCCATTGACAAGGATAGGCAGCCATCACCTGGATCTTTGCCTGTTGACAAGGATAAGCAGCCATCACCTGGACCTTTGGCCGTTGACAAGGATAAGCAGCCATCACCTGGATCTTTGCCCCTTGACAATAATACACAGCCATCATCTGGATCTTTGGCCGTTGACAAGAATAAGCATCCATCACTATCCAAAAAAGTGGTAAGGTCTCCAGTCCTTAACAATGTCGTAGTTTCATTCTTAGCAAGAAGAGAAAAAAAGGCCAAGTCACTAGAGAGCTCTCCAACGTCACAGCCTTCACTGCTAGCTCTGTCACCCAAAGTAGCAAACATTGGTTCACGCAGACCACGAAAATTAAAATCAAAAATTTGGAAAGAGGCAAAACCAATCTATATTGATGGAATGCTTGCACATGGTCGTTGCATTCATTGCGACAAACTCTTCCCTGCCTCAAAAAAGTCAGGTACAAGTCACATCGGTATGGTTGCCAAGATACGAACTGATAGTGCAATCAATCCAGAGTGAAGTTTGACCAAGGGCGTGCACGTAGAGCACTGGCAAAGTTGATTGTGCTACATGAATTACCTTTCAATCTTGTTGAATATCCTGGCTTTAGGGTATTGCATGTTAGTTGTGCTGCACATGTACTGAATCTTGTGGTGCAAGATGGGCTCGATGTAATGGCGTCAGTTGTTGATAGAATCAGAGATTTAGTGCAGTATGTCAGGAGTTCTCAAGGCAGAATGGAGAAATTCAATGCGATGATTGCGTGGGTGGGACTTGCTTGTAAAAACCATCCTTCGCCAGATGTGCCTACCCGATGGAATTCAACGTACCTAATGCTTGAATCATCATTGCCGTTCAGAGCAGCGTTCGAAGCCTTGAAAGAAACTGACAAAGATTATCAATTTGCTCCTTCAGCTAGTGAATGGGAGATGGCTGAAGCTATTTGCCATCTTTTGGGCGTTTTTTTACACAGCCACAAAGAAAATCTCGGGTAGGACATATCCCACCTCTCACCTGTACTTCTATGAGGTCTGGAATGTGAAGCAGATAATGGAGAAAGAAGTCACAAGTGAAAATCCTACCATTGTTGCCATGGTGAAAGAGATGGAGGAGAAATGGATGAAATATTTTGAGGAGTCGTTCTTAACAAGTTGTCTGCCAGTGATATTTGATCCGAGGTACAAATATGAATATGTTCACTTCCGACTGACCGCAGCTTTGGGTGGTGGCGCCGGGAAATATCTTACCAAGGTGAATAGTGCGATGAAGATCCTATTTGTTGAATATGCATCTGAATATGAAAACACTTCTGATGAAGGTGATGAGGTTGCAGAGGAGGATGGTTGTTGGAAATATGAGCAATTTACCGAATGATTTTATTAACATAAATACTAGATAAAGCATGACTAATATAGTACAGATAAAACAAGTCATGTGTTCGAACAGAGAGAAGGTAAAGAGCATCTGCATATATGAACTTGAACTAAACACATCTAGAACAGACACTAGATGAAGTTGCATATATGAAGTAGAACCTAACACATGTAGGACGGAAAGTAGAGCAAAGAACTGTGTCATGACATCTAACAGAAAGAGTAAGAACACGTACGGGACAGTAGCAGTGGAAGTGCTGGACTTGGGGTCGGTGTCCTCGCCTACCATGTTGTCGAGGAGATCGTGGACGTCGGGGAAGAAGTCGTCGTCGGGGAAGTAGTCGTCGACGACCGGATCGTCTGTGATGAAGCAGCCAGTAGTCGCGCTGAGCGCTCCCCAAAAACCTTATCACCCTTCTCCCGTACAGGACTCAAAAGGTGCGGTTTCGGAGGCCTACTGTCCCGACCTGCGGTGCACGCCGCAAGCCGGGATGGGGAAGATCGTAGCAGCAGCGCAGTGCTCAGGAACTTGTGGCGAGAGGAGGAAGAGGTTCTGGTGCGTCTCTCTGGGTGGAGCGACCTCCCTTTTATAGGCGCAAGAGAAGGAGGCGAGAGGGCAACGACGGGAGGCGAAACGAAGAGACAGAGGCGAAGCGAACAGCCAGCAGCCGAAGGGCTGCACCGTTCGCATTCAAACTCCACTTTTGCAAAATCTTTTCAGCTTCCGTGTGACCTTTCGTATACCCGTAGTGCGTGGCAAAAATTTAGATATCGGCTCGGCTCATTCCCGCAACCCGCGGCGCGTCGTGACGAGGCGTGGCGGGGCGTGGCGTGGCGAGGTGGGCGGCGGAGGAGGAGCGCGCGTGGATATCCCTCTTATTCTGATGCTCATACAAGTGGGGAAAGAACCTCCCTTATAAGGAGGTGTTGGAAATATGCCCTAGAGGCAATAATAAAATGGTTATTATTATATTTCCTTGTTCATGATAATTGTCTATTGTTCATGCTACAATTGTGTTATCCGGAAATCGTAATACATGTGTGAATACATAGACCACAACACGTCCCTAGTGAGCCTCTAGTTGACTAGCTCGTTGATCAAAAGATAGCCATGGTTTCCTGACTATGGACATTAGATGTCATTGATAACGGGATCACATCATTAGAAGAATGATGTGATGGACAAGACCCAATCCTAAAGCATAGCTTAAAGATCATGTAGTTCGTTTGCTATAGCTTTTCCAAATGTCAAGTATCGTTTACTTAGACCATGAGATTGTGCAACTCACGGATGCCGTAGGAGTGCTTTGGGTGTGCCAAACGTCACAACGAAACTGGGTGACTATAAAGGTGCACTACGAGTATCTCTGAAAGTGTCTGTTGGGTTGGCACGAATCGAGACTGGGATTTGTCACTCCGTATGACGGAGAGGTATCTCTGGGCCCACTCGATAATGCATCATCATAATGAGCTCAATGTGACCAAGTGGTTGATCACAGGATCATGCATTACGATACGAGTAAAGTGACTTGTCGGTAACGAGATTTAACAAGGTATTGGGATACCAACGATCGAGTCTCGGGCAAGTAACGCACCGATTGATAAAGGGAATTGTATACGGGATTGATTGAATCCTCGACATCGTGGTTCATCCGATGAGATCATCGAGGAGAATGTGGGAGCCAACATAGGTATCCAGATCCCGCTGTTGGTTATTGACCGGAGAGTCGTCTCGGTCATGTCTGCGTGTCTCCCGAACCCGTAGGGTCTACACACTTAAGGTTCGGTGACGCTAGGGTTGTTGAGATATTAGTATACGGTAACTCGAAAGTTGTTCGGAGTCCCGGATGAGATCCCGGACGTCACGAGGAGTTCCGGAATGGTCCGGAGGTGAAGATTTATATATAGGATGTCAAGTTTCGGCCATCGAGAAAGTTTCGGGGGTAATCGGTATTGTACCAGGACCACCGGAAGGGTCCCGGGGGTCCACCGGGTGGGGCCACCTATCCCGGAGGGCCCCATGGGCTGAAGTGGGAGGGGAACCGGCCCCTAGTGGGCTGGTGTGCCCCCCTTGGGCCTCCCCCTGCGCCTAGGGTTGGAAACCCTAGGGGTGGGGGGCGCCCCACTTGTCTTGGGGGGCACTCCACCCCCCTTGGCCGCCGCCCCTCCTTGGAGATTGCATCTCCTAGGGCCGCCCCCCCCCTAGGGGTCCTATATATAGTGGGGGGGAGGGAGGGCAGTCGCACCCTAGCCCCTGGCGCCTCCCTCTCCCTCCCGTGACACATCTCCCTCTCCCTGAGCTTGGCGAAGCCCTGCCGAGATCACCGTTGCTTCCACCACCACGCTGTCGTGCTGCTGGATCTCCATCAACCTCTCCTTCCCCCTTACTGGATCAAATTGGAGGAGACGTCTTCCCAACCGTACCTGTGTTGAACGCGGAGGTGCCGTCTGTTCGGCGCTAGGTCATCGGTGATTTGGATCATGACGAGTACGACTCCATCAACCCCGTTCTCTTGAACGCTTCCGCTTGCGATCTACAAGGGTATGTAGATGCACTTCCCTCTCCCTCGTTGCTAGATGACTCCATAGATTGATCTTGGTGATGCGTAGAAAATTTTAAAATTCTGCTATGTTCCCCAACAGTGGCATCATAAGCTAGGTCTATGCGTAATTTCTATGCACGAGTAGAACACAAAGCAGTTGTGGGCGTCGATATTGTCAATTTACTTGCTGTTACTAGTCTTATCTTGATTCGGCGGCATCGTGGGATGAAGCGGCCCGGACCGACCTTACACGTACGCTTACGTGAGACTGATTCCACCGACTGACATGCACTAGTTGCATAAGGCGGCTAGCGGGTGTCTGTCTCTCCCACTTTAGTCGGATCGGATTCGATGAAAAGGGTCCTTATGAAGTGTAAATAGAAATTGGCATATCACGTTGTGTTTTTGGTGTAGGTAAGAAACGTTCTTGCTAGAAACCTATAGCAGCCACGTAAAAACTTGCAACAACAATTAGAGGACGTCTAACTTGTTTTTGCAGCATGTGCCGTGTGATGTGATATGGCTAAAAGGATGTGATGAATGATATATGTGATGTATGAGATTGATCATGTTCTTGTAATAGGAATCATGACTTGCATGTCGATGAGTATGACAACCGGCAGGAGCCATAGGAGTTGTCTTAATTTATTTATGACCTGTGTGTCAACATAAACGTCATGTAATTACTTTACTTTATTGCTAAAGTGTTAGCCATAGTAGTAGAAGTAATAGATGACGAGACAACTTCAAGAAGACACGATGATGGAGATCATGGTGTCATTCCGGTGACAACGATGATCATGGAGCCCCGAAGATGGAGATCAAAAGGAGCAAATGATATTGGCCATATCATGTCACTATTTGATTGCATGTGATGTTTATCATGTTTTACATCTTATTTGCTTAGAACGACGGTAGCTTAAATAAGATGATCCCTCGTAATAATTTCAAGAAAGTGTTCCCCCTAACTGTGCACCATTGCGAAGGTTCGTTGTTTCGAAGCACCACGTGATGATCGGGTGTGATAGATTCTAACATTCGAATACAACGGGTGTAAGCCAGATTTGCATACGCAATACACTTAGGTTGACTTGACGAGCCTAGAATGTACAGGCATGGCCTCGGAACACGGAAGACCGAAAGGTCGAGCATGAGTCGTATAGAAGATACGATCAACATGAAGATGTTCACCGATGTTGACTAGTCCGTCTCACGTGATGATCGGACACGGCCTAGTTGACTCGGATCATGTTTCACTTAGATGACTAGAGGGATGTCTATCTGAGTGGGAGTTCATTGAATAATTTGATTAGATGAACTTAATTATCATGAACTTAGTCTAAAATCTTTACACTATGTCTTGTAGATCAAATGGCCCACGCTAATGTTGCCCTCAACTTCAACGCGTTCCTAGAGAAAACCAAGCTGAAAGATGATGGCAACAACTATACGGACTGAGTCCGGAACCTGAGGATCATCCTCATAGCTGCCAAGAAAGATTATGTCCTAGAAGTACCGCTAGGTGACGCACCCATCCCAGAGAACCAAGACGTTATGAACGCTTGGCAGTCACGTGCTGATGATTACTCCCTCGTTCAGTGCGGCATGCTTTACAGCTTAGAACCGGGGCTCCAAAAGCGTTTTGAGCAACACGGAGCGTATGAGATGTTCGAAGAGCTGAAAATGGTTTTCCAAGCTCATGCCCGGGTCGAGAGATATGAAGTCTCCGACAAGTTCTTCAGTTGTAAGATGGAGGAAAATAGTTATGTTAGTGAGCACATACTCAAAATGTCTGGGTTGCATAACCGCTTGACTCAGCTGGGAGTTAATCTCCCGGATGACACGGTCATTGACAGAATCCTTCAGTCGCTTCCATCGAGCTACAAGAGCTTTGTGATGAACTTCAATATGCAGGGGATGGAAAAGACCATTCCTGAGGTATATTCAATGCTGAAATCAGCGGAGGTGGAAATCAAAAAGGAACATCAAGTGTTGATGGTGAATAAAACCACTAAGTTCAAGATAGACAAGGGTAAAAAGAACTTCAAGAAGGACGACAAGGGAGTTGCCGCGCCCGGTAAGCAAGCTGCCGGGAAGAAGTCAAAGAATGGACCCAAGCCTGAGACTGAGTGTTTTATTGCAAGGGAAGTGGTCACTGGAAGCGAAACTGCCCCAAATACTTAGCGGACAAGAAGGCCGGCAACACTAAAGGTATATGTGATATACATGTAATTGATGTGTACCTTACCAATACTCGTAGTAGCTCCTGGGTATTTGATACCGGTGCGGTTGCTCACATTTGTAACTCAAAGCAGGAGCTGCGGAATAAGCGGAGACTGGCAAAGGACGAGGTGACGATGCGCGTCAGGAATGGTTCCAAGGTTGATGTGATCGTCGTCGGCACGCTACCTCTACATTTACCTACGGGATTAGTTTTAAACCTCAATAATTGTCATTTAGTGCCAGCTTTGAGCATGAACATTGTATCAGGATCTCGTTTAATTCGAGATGGCTACTCATTTAAATTCGAGAATAATGGTTGTTCTATTTATATGAGAGACATGTTTTATGGTCATGCTCCGCTGGTGAATGGTTTATTCTTAATGAATCTCGAGTGTAATGTTACACATATTCATAGTGTGAATACCAAAAGATGTAAGATTGATAATGATAGTCCCACATACTTGTGGCACTGCCGCCTTGGTCACATAGGTGTCAAACGCATGATGAAGCTCCATGCAGATGGACTTTTGGAGTCTCTTGATTACGAATCATTTGACACGTGCGAACCATGCCTCATGGGTAAAATGACCAAGACTCCGTTCTTAGGAACAATGGAGCGATCAACCAACCTATTGGAAATCATACATACTGATGTGTGCGGTCCAATGAGTGTTGAGGCTCGCGGTGGCTATCGTTATGTTCTCACCCTCACTGATGACTTGAGTAGATATGGGTATGTCTACTTGATGAAACACAAGTCTGAGACGTTTGAAAAGTTCAAGGAATTTCAGAGTGAGGTTGAGAATCAACGTGACAGAAAAATCAAATTCTTGCGATCAGATCGTGGGGGAGAATACTTGAGTCACGAATTTGGCACACACTTAAGGAAATGTGGAATAGTTTCACAACTCATGCCGCTTGGAACACCTCAGCGTAATGGTGTGTCCGAACATCGTAATCGCATTCTATTGGATATGGTGCGATCTATGATGTCTCTTACCGATCTACCGCTGTCATTTTGGGGCTATGCTTTAGAGATTGCCGCATTCACTTTCAATAGGGCTCCGTCGAAATCCGTTGAGACGACACCGTATGAATTACGGTTTGGGAAGAAACCTAAGATGTCGTTTCTAAAAGTTTGGGGATGCGATGCTTATGTCAAGAAACTTCAACCTGAAAAGCTCGAACCCAAATCGGAAAAATGCGTCTTCATAGGATACCCTAAAGAAACTATTGGGTACACCTTCTACCTCAGATCCGAAGGCAAGATCTTTGTTGCCAAGAATGGATCCTTTCTACAGAAAGAGTTTCTCTCGAAAGAAGTAAGTGGGAGGAAAGTAGAACTTGATGAAGTATTGCCTCTTGAACCGGAGAGTGGCGCAGCTCAGGAAATTGTTCCTGAGGTGCCTGCACCGACTAGAGAGGAAGTTAATGATGATGATCATGAAACTTCAGATCAAGTTGCTACTGAACTTCGTAGGTCCACAAGGACACATTCCACACCAGAGTGGTACGGCAACCCTGTCTTGAAAATCATGTTGTTAGACAATGGTGAACCTTCGAACTATGAAGAAGCGATGGCGGGCCCAGAATCTGACAAATGGCTGGAAGCCATGAAATCCGAGATAGGATCCATGTATGAAAATGAAGTATGGACTTTGACTGACTTGCCCGATGATTGGCGAGCCATAGAAAATAAATGGATCTTTAAGAAGAAGACAGACGCAGATGGTAATGTAACCATCTATAAAGCTCGGCTTGTCGCTAAGGGTTATCGACAAGTTCAAGGGGTTGACTACGATGAGACTTTCTCACCCGTAGCGAAGCTGAAGTTCGTCTGAATCATGTTAGCAATTGCCGCATTCTATGATTATGAGATATGGCAAATGGACGTCAAAATGGCATTCCTTAATGGTTTCCTTAAGGAAGAATTGTATATGATGCAGCCGGAAGATTTTGTCGATCCTAAGAATGCTGACAAGGTGTGCAAGCTCCAATGCTCGATCTATGGGCTGGTGCAAGCATCTCGGAGTTGGAACATTCGCTTTGATGAGATGATCAAAGCGTATGGGTTTACGCAGACTTATGGAGAAGCCTGCATTTACAAGAAAGTGAGTGGGAGCTCTGTAGCATTTCTCATATTGTATGTGGATGACATACTGTTGATGGGAAATGATATAGAATTCTTGGAAAGCATAAAGGCCTATTTGAACAAGTGTTTTTCAATGAAGGATCTTGGAGAAGCTGCTTACATATTAGGCATCAAGATCTATAGAGATAGATCGAGACGCCTCATTGGTCTTTCACAGAGTACGTACCTTGACAAGATATTGAAGAAGTTCAATATGGATCAGTCAAAGAAGGGGTTCTTGCCTGTATTGCAAGGTACGAGATTGAGCACGGCTCAATGCCCGACCACGGCAGAAGATAGAGAAAAGATGAGTGTCGTCCCCTATGCCTTGGCCATAGGGTCTATCATGTATGCTATGCTGTGTACCAGACCTGATGTAAACCTTGACGTAAGTTTGGTAGGAAGGTACCAAAGTAATCCCGGCATGGAACACTAGACAGTGGTCAAGAATATCCTGAAGTACCTGAAGAGGACTAAGGATATGTTTCTCGTTTATGGAGGTGACGAAGAGCTCGTCGTAAAGGGTTACGTCGATGCTAGCTTCGACACAGATCTGGATGACTCTAAGTCACAAACCGGATACGTGTATATTTTGAATGGTGGGGTAGTAAGCTAGTGCAGTTGCAAGCAAAGCGTTGTGGCGGGATCTACATGTGAAGCGGAGTACATGGCAGCCTCGGAGGCAGCACAAGAAGCAATCTGGTTGAAGGAGTTCATTACCGACCTAGGAGTCATTCCCAACGCGTCGGGTCCGATGACTCTCTTCTATGACAACACTGAAGCTATTGCCCTTGCCAAGGAGCCCAGGTTTCATAGGAAGACCAGGCATATCAAGCGTCGCTTCAACTCCATTCGTGAAAGTGTTCAAAATGGAGACATAGATATTTGTAAAGTACATACGGACCTGAATGTGGCAGATCCGTTGACTAAACCTCTCCCTAGAGCAAAACATGATCAACACCAGAACTCTATGGGTGTTCGATTCATCACAATGTAACTAGATTATTGACTCTAGTGCAAGTGGGAGACTGTTGGAAATATGCCCTAGAGGCAATAATAAAATGGTTATTATTATATTTCCTTGTTCATGATAATTGTCTATTGTTCATGCTATAATTGTGTTATCCGGAAATCGTAATACATGTGTGAATACATAGACCATAACATGTCCCTAGTGAGCCTCTAGTTGACTAGCTCGTTGATCAAAAGATAGTCATGGTTTCCTGACTATGGACATTAGATGTCATTGATAACGGGATCACATCATTAGGAGAATGATGTGATGGACAAGACCCAATCCTAAAGCATAGCTTAAAGATTGTGTAGTTCGTTTGCTATAGCTTTTCCAAATGTCAAGTATCATTTTCTTAGACCATGAGATTGTGTAACTCCCGGATGCTGTAGGAGTGCTTTGGGTGTGCCAAACGTCACAACATAACTGGGTGACTATAAAGGTGCACTACGGGTATCTCCGAAAGTGTCTGTTGGGTTGGCACGAATCGAGACTGGAATTTGTCACTCCGTATGATGGAGAGGTATCTCTGGGCCCACTCGGTAATGCATCATCATAATGAGCTCAATGTGACCAAGTGGTTGATCACGGATCATGCATTACGGTACGAGTAAAGTGACTTGCCGGTAACGAGATTGAACGAGGTATTGGGATACCGACGATCGAGTCTCGGGCAAGTAACGTACCGATTGACAAAGGGAATTGTATACGGGATTGATTGAATCCTTGACATCGTGGTTCATCCGATGAGATCATCGAGGAGGATGTGGGAGCCAACATGGGTATCCAGATCCCGCTGTTGGTTATTGACTAGAGAGTCATCTCGGTCATGTCTGCGTGTCTCCCGAACCCGTAGGGTCTACACACTTAAGGTTCGGTGACGCTAGGGTTGTTGAGATATTAGTATACGGTAACCCCAAAGTTGTTCGGAGTCCCGGATGAGATCCCGGACGTCACGAGGAGTTTTGGAATGGTCCGGAGGTGAAGATTTATATATAGGATGTCAAGTTTCGGCCATCGGGAAAGTTTCGGGGGTAATCGGTATTGTACCGGGACCACCGGAAGGGTCCCGGGGGTCCACCGGGTGGGGCCACCTATCCCGGAGGGCCCCATGGGCTGACGTGGGAGGGGAACCAGCCCTTAGTGGGCTGGTGTGCCCCCCTTGGGCCTCCCCTGCGCCTAGGGTTGGAAACCCTAGGGGGGGCGCCCCACTTGTCTTGGGGGGCACTCCACCCCCCTTGGCCGCCCCCCTCCTTGGAGATTGCATCTCCTAGGGTCGGCGCCCCCTAGGGGTCCTATATATAGTGGGGGGAGGAAGGGCAGCCGCACCCTAGCCCCTGGCGCCTCCCTCTCCCTCCCGTGACACTTCTCCCTCTCCCTGAGCTTGGTGAAGCCCTGCTGAGATCACCGTTGCTTCCACCACCACGCCGTCGTGCTGCTGGATCTCCATCAACCTCTCCTTCCCCCTTGCTGGATCAAGTTGGAGGAGACGTCTTCCCAATCGTACGTGTGTTGAACGCGAAGGTGCCGTCCGTTCGGCGCTAGGTCATCGGTGATTTGGATCACGACGAGTACGACTCCATCAACCCCGTTCTCTTGAACGCTTCCGCTTGCGATCTACAAGGGTATGTAGATGCACTCCCCTCTCCCTCGTTACTAGATGACTCCATAGATTGATCTTGGTGATGCGTAAAAAATTTTAAAATTCTGCTACGTTCCCCAACAGGAGGTCCAACTCCCATTAAACTAGCAATTTGGGACTAAACTTAAGTAGTATCCCTTGCTTTGCACAAAATGGGCTAAGTGGGCCTCTAGGATTTATTAGGAATTTTTGAAATAGTTAATGAGCTGCCCCCAATATAGACTAAATTCCAGCAATCCCCCACCAGATCCCAGAGGCACACAGAAATTTGTCTTTGGTTCCAAAACACTGTTTTATATACCGGTACTGCAGTGGAGACTGTTAAGTTGAACTTCCACCTAGAACTCTATGCTACACTAGTAAGCAACTTGAACAGTGGACTGGGCCTTGTACTGCAAGTTTTCTGCGAAGCTAGCTTCACATAAAGCCTTGACCGATATGTGGCTACCGTGGGTCTTCTCCGCGGGTGGAGCTTATACGTCATACTCCGAGACCTTTCATGAGTTTACAAGAGAGAACCCTACTCTCATAGATTGCGACGTTTAACAATCAGACTCATATATGTGTGTTCTTCAAAAGATGTTCTGCAGGATAACATCTCTGCTTTAATGAGCCACTTAGAACACATTAAGATATATCAACCTGCCATGCAGATTAGGAGAGTATTGCATCTTCATGGAGTGGTATTGTGAATAGTAAGGATACTCTCCTCTCAGTTGACCAACAGCTTGTCTTCCACATCTAATTCACGGGATCTCCGATCACAAAGAATAGGTTACCACTGTGAACAACTCATATTGTGGGTCTCATACCCATCTCCCTCGATGCATTATCTATCACATTACGTGATAGACCCTTAGTAAAAGGATCTGCCAGATTTTTAGACGTTTGGATATAATCCAATGCAATAACTTCGGAGTTTTTCATTTTCCTGACAGACTTTAACCTTCTCTGAACGTGTCTTGATGACTTCATGTTGTCCTTTGAGTTGCTCACTTTCGTGATCACAGTTTGATTGTCGCAGTTCATAAGGACACCCGGTACAGGTTTCTCAACAACCGGCAAGTCATTCAAGAGCCGACGAAGCCAATCTGCTTCGACCGTAGCTGTATCTAGTGCTATGAGTTCCGCTTCCATTGTTGACCTCATTAAGATGGTCTGCTTGCAAGACTTCCAAGAAACAATGCCACCTCCATGAGTGAATACATATCCACTCGTGGCCTTTATCTCATCAGCATCTGAGATCCAGTTTGAGTCACTATACCCTTCAAGCACCTTTGGGTGCCCGGTGTAGTGAATTCCATAATTAGCAGTGCCTTTCAAATAACGCAAAACTCTTTCTAGAGCTTTCCAATGCACATCTCCTGGTTTTGAGACAAACCGACTCAGTTTGTGAAGGAAATATGCCCTAGAGGCAATAACAAAGTTATTATTTATTTCCTTATTTCATGATAAATGTTTATTATTCATGCTAGAATTGTATTAACCGGAAACATAATACATGTGTGAATACATAAACAAACAGAGTGTCACTAGTATGCCTCTACTTGACTAGCTCGTTAATCAAAGATGGTTATGTTTCCTAACCATAGACAAAGAGTTGTTTGATTAACGAGGTCACATCATTAGTTGAATGATCTGATTGACATGACCCATTCCATTAGCTTAGCACCCGATCGTTTAGTATGTTGCTATTGCTTTCTTCATGACTTATACATGTTTCTATGACTATGAGATTATGCAACTCCCGTTTGCCGGAGGAACACTTTGGGTACTACCAAACGTCACAACGTAACTGGGTGATTATAAAGGAGTACTACAGGTGTCTCCAATGGTCGATGTTGGGTTGGCGTATTTCGAGATTAGGATTTGTCACTCCGATTGTCGGAGAGGTATCTCTGGGCCCTCTCGGTAATACACATCACATAAGCCTTGCAAGCATTACAACTAATATGTTAGTTGTGAGATGATGTATTACGGAACGAGTAAAGAGACTTGCCGGTAACGAGATTGAACTAGGTATTGGATACCGACGATCGAATCTCGGGCAAGTAACATACCGATGACAAAGGGAACAACGTATGTTGTTATGCGGTCTGACCGATAAAGATCTTCGTAGAATATGTAGGAGCCAATATGGGCATCCAGGTCCCGCTATTGGTTATTGACCGGAGATGTGTCTCGGTCATGTCTACATTGTTCTCGAACCCGTAGGGTCCGCACGCTTAAGGTTACGATGACAATTATATTATGAGTTTATGCATTTTGATGTACCGAAGGTTGTTCGGAGTCCCGGATGTGATCACGGACATGACGAGGAGTCTCGAAATGGTCGAGACATAAAGATTGATATATTGGAAGCCTATGTTTGGACATCGGAAGTGTTCCGGGTGAAATCGGGATTTTACCGGGTTACCGGGAGGTTACCGGAACCCCCCGGGAACCATATGGGCCTTAGTGGAAAGGAGAAAGGGGCAGCCCAAGGGGGCTGCGCGCCTCCCCCCTTCCCCTAGTCCTATTAGGACTAGGAGAGGTGGCCGGCCACCCCTCTCCCTCTTTCCCCCATGGGAATCCTAGTTGGAATAGGATTGGGGGGGGGGGGAGTCCTACTCCCGGTAGGAGTAGGACTCCTCCTGCGCCCTCCTCCTTGGCCGGCGCCCCTCTCCCCCCTTGGCTCCTTTATATACTATGGTAGAGGCACCCCAAAACACACAAGTTGACACAAGTTGATCCACGTGATCTATTCCTTAGCCGTGTGCGGTGCCCCCTGCCACCATATTCCTCGATAATACTGTAGCGGAGTTTAGGCGAAGCTCTGCTGCTGTTGTTCATCAAGATCGTCACCACGCCGTCGTGCTGACGAAACTCTTCCCCGACACTTTGCTGGATCGGAGTCCGGGGATCATCATCGAGCTGAACGTGTGCTCGAACTCGGAGGTGCCGTAGTTTCGGTGCTTGATCGGTTGGATCGAGAAGACGTACGACTACTTCCTCTACGTCGTGTCATCGCTTCCGCAGTCGGTCTGCGTTGGGTACGTAGACAATACTCTCCCCTCGTTGCTATGCATCACATGATCTTGCGTGTGCGTAGGAAATTTTTTGAAATTACTACGAAACCCTTCAGTTTGCTAACAACAAAAGAGATGTCAGGTCTTGTAGCACTGGCTAAGTACATAAGCGAGCCAATAATCCGAGAATACTTCAATTGGTCTCTAGCAATTCTTCGATTCTTTCGAAGCAACACACTAGCATCATATGATGTTGGAGAGGGCTTGCATTCACTGTAGCCAAAGCGACTCAAGATCTTTTCCACATAGTGAGATTGAAGTAATATAATCCCACCATCATCGTCTCTCAATAACTTGATGTTCAGAATAACATCAACCACTCCTAAATCCTTCATCTCAAAACAATGAGATAGGAAATTTTGACCTCCTTAATAACATTCAGATTTGTTCCGAAAATCAGTATGTCATCAATATACAAGCAAAGGATAACTCCCTTGCCCCCACCATGGCGATACTACACACATTTGTCAGCTTCATTTACAACAAAGCCTGCAGCTGTTAAAGTTCTTTCAAACTTCTCATGCCACTGTTTGGATGCTTGCTTGAGTCCATACAAAGACTTTAGCAACTTGCACACTTGTGGCGAGAGGAGGAAGAGGTTCTGGTGCGTCTCTCTGCGTGGCAAAAATGTAGATATCGGCTTGGCTCATTCCCGCAACCCGCGGCGCGGCGCGGCGAGGCGTGGCGTGGCGAGGCGGGCGACGGAGGAGGAGCGCGCGTGGATATCCCTCTTGTTCTCATGCTCATACAAGTGGGGAAAGAACCTCCCTTATAAGGAGGTCCAACTCCCACTAAACTAGCAATGTGGGACTAAACTTTAGTAGTATCCCTTGCTTTGCACAAATGGGCTAAGTGGGCCTCTAAGATTTATTAGGAATTTCTGAAATAGTTAATGGGCTGCCCCCAATATAGACTAAATTCCAGTAATGGTGAGGGCACTCTCGATGACTGGGATAAGCATTTGAGATTGAAAAGATCCCACAACTCAAATGAGCTACAACGATATCTTGAAGAAGACATGTTTCCTCGCCGACAGAAATTGGATATCTTAAAGTGGTGGGAGATTCACTCCCCAAAGTATCCAGTGCTTGCCGCTATAGCAAGGGACATATTGGCAGTGTATGCGTCTATAGTGCCTGCAGAGGCTACATTCAGCAATGCCGGAAGGATCATCACTGCTCAAAGAAGTAGTTTGACCCCGAGTACAGTTGAGACGCTGATGTGCCTCGAGGATTGGTTTCGAGCAGCTGGTAATATGTTTTTAATTATTTCCCCGTACTTTATTTAATACCTTCCATGTTGAATGTTTCATTTTGAATGCCTTCAATATTGCAGATCGCCAAAAGGCGGAACCAACAGTTGGAGACCATGGTGGTGAGCAAGACGATGCTGGAACCACCTAAGGTAATTCTGCTAGTTGTACTTTGCACTTTTGATACATTATTATATACACTATGAGGACTGTATTTTAGTCCTAGTGTTCAACTCTGGTAGTTTCGATATACTACAAATGTGAAAAATAGCGTCTTTGAGCAGTCTCCCACTGCACGGTTACATGAGACTGTCTCCTGAGATTGCGAATTCAGGCGAATTCAGGCGATTGAAGTCTCATTTGAGTATAAGTAGCCTGAATGAGCCAACAAGTGATTCCATTAGTTATAACTTGGTAACTTTTGGGAATGGAAAATTTGTATTGCCACTGATTAGATGTGGTAGAAGGGATTGTGTATGGTTGTCAGATATTTATTTCTGGAGACTTATAGCCAATAGTCCTGGCATTGACACTCTAGAATTTGAGAATTGTGTTGGGGAACATAGCATAAATTCAAAATTTTCCTGCGTGTCACCAAGATCTATCTATGGAGTCATCTAGCAACGAGGGAGGAGTGGATCTACATACCCTTGTAGATCGCGCGCGGAAGCGTTCAAGAGAACGGGGTTGATGGAGTCGTACTCGCCGTGATCCAAATCACCAATGATCCTAGCGCCGAACGGACGGCACCTCCGCGTTCAACACACGTACGGAGCAGCGACGTCTCCTCCTTCTTGATCCAGCAAGGGGAAAGGAGAGGTTGAGGAAGATGGTCCCAACAGCAGCACGACGGCGTGGTGGTGGTGGAGCTGCAGTACTCCGGCAGGGCTTCGCTAAGCACTATGGAGGAGGAGGATGTGTTGGAGAGGGAGAGGGAGGCACCAAAGGCTTAGGTTTTGAAGTCCTCCATCTCCCCACTATATATAGGAGGGCCAAGGGGGGGCGCCGGCCCTAGGAGATCTAATCTCCTAGGGGGGTGCGGCCAAGGGGAGGAATCCCTCCTCCCCAAGGCACCTAGGAGGTGCCTTCCCCTCCTAGGACTCTTCCTTTAGGGTTTCCCCACCCTAGGCGCATGGGCCCTAGGGGGAAGTGGCGCCCCAGCCCACTTTGGGCTGGATCCCTTCCCACTTCAGCCCATGGGGCCCTCTGGGATAGGTGGCCCCACCCGGTGGACCCCCGGGACCCTTCCGGTGGTCCCGGTACAATACCGGTGACCCCGAAACTTGTCCCGATGGCCGAAATAGCACTTCCTATATATAATTCTTTACCTCCGGACCATTCCGGAACTCCTCGTGACGTCCGGGATCTCATCCGGGACTCCGAACAACATTTGGGTTACTGCATATACATATCCCTACAACCCTAGCGTCACCGAACCTTAAGTGTGTAGACCCTACGGGTTCGGGAACCATGCAGACATGACCGAGACGTTCTCCGGTCAATAACCAACAGCGGGATCTGGATACCCATGTTGGTTCCCACATGTTCCACGATGATCTCATCGGATGAACCACGATGTCAGGGACTTAATCAATCCCGTATACAATTCCCTTTGTCTAGCGGTACGATACTTGCCCGAGATTCGATCATCGGTATCCCGATACCTTGTTCAATCTCGTTACCGGCAAGTCTCTTTACTCGTTCCGTAACACATCATCCCGTGATAAACTCCTTGATCACATTGTGCACATTATGATGATGTCCTACCGAGTGGGCCCAGAGATACCTCTCCGTCACACGGAGTGACAAATCCCAGTCTCGATTCGTGCCAACCCAACAGACACTTTCGGAGATACCCGTAGTGTACCTTTATAGCCACCCAGTTACGTTGTGACGTTTGGCACACCCAAAGCACTCCTACGGTATCTGGGAGTTGCACAATCTCATGGTCTAAGGAAATGATACTTGACATTAGAAAAACTTTAGCATACGAACTACATGATCTTTGTGCTAGGCTTAGAATTGGGTCTTGTCCATCACATCATTCTCCTAATGAGGTGATCCCGTTATCAACGACATCCAATGTCCATGGTCAGGAAACCGTAACCATCTATTGATCAACGAGCTAGTCAACTAAAGGCTTACTAGGGACATGGTGTTGTCTATGTATCCACACATGTATCTGAGTTTCCTATCAATACAATTCTAGCATGGATAATAAACGATTATCATGAACAAGGAAATATAATAATAACTAATTTATTCATGCCTCTATGGCATATTTCCAACAGTCTCCCACTTGCACTAGAGTCAATAATCCAGTTCACATCGATATGTGATTAACACTCAAGGTCACATCCCCATGTGACTAACACCCAAAGAGTTTACTAGAGTCAATAATCTAGTTCACATTACCATGTGATTAACACTCGATGAGTTCTGGATTTGAACATGTTATGCTTGTGAGAGATGTTATAGTCAACGGGTCTGAATCTTTCAGATCCGTATGTACTTCGCAAATCTCTATGCCATCTTGTAGATGCAGCTACTACGCTATATTTGGAGCTATTCCAAATAACTGTTCTACTATACGAATCCAGTCTACTACTGAGAATAATCTGGATTAGTGTCAAAGTTTGCATCGGCGTAACCCTTTACGACGAACTCTTTTACCACCTCCATAATCGAGAAAATTCC
Organism: Triticum aestivum; assembly: GCF_018294505.1. Classification (NCBI taxonomy): domain Eukaryota; kingdom Viridiplantae; phylum Streptophyta; class Magnoliopsida; order Poales; family Poaceae; genus Triticum; species Triticum aestivum. The sequence goes on from NC_057794.1 coordinate 479,336,401, forward strand.
TTAGTCCACTAGTTACTAAGGATAACTTTGACCGCTGTCATGTGATCCATTCTTGGATCACTCTTGTACCCCTTGACTGACTCATGGCAAGGCACACTTCTGGTGCGGTACACAGCATAGCATACTGTAGAGCCTATGTCTTAAGCATAGGGGACGACCTTCGTCCTTTCTCTCTCTTCTGCCGTGGTCGAGCTTTAAATCTTAACTTCATACCTTACAACTCAGGCAAGAACTCCTTCTTTGACTGATCCATCTTGAACACCTTCAAGATCATGTCAAGGTATGTGCTCATTTGAAAGTACCATTAAGCGTTTTGATCTATCCTTATAGATCTTGATGCTCAATATTCAAGTAGCTTAATTCAGGCTTTCCATTGAAAAACACTTTCCAAATAACCCTATATGCTTTCCAGAAATTCTACGTCATTTCTGATCAACAATATGTCAACAACATATATTCATCAGAAATTCTATAGTGCTCCCACTCACTTCTTTGGAAATACAAGTTTCTCATAAACTTTGTATACACCCAAAACTTTGATCATCTTATCAAAGCATACATTCCAACTCCGAGATGCTTACTCCAGTCCCTAGAAGGATTGCTGGAGCTTCACATACTTATTAGCATCTTTCAGGATTGACAAAACCTTCCGGTTTGTATCACATACAACCTTTCCTCAAAAAACGTCGAGGAAACAATGTTTTGACATCCTATCTGCAAGATTTCATAAATAATGCAGTAATCGCTAATATAATTCCAACAGACTCTTAGCATCACTACGAGTGAGAAAGTCTCATCGTAGTCAACTCCTTGAACTTGTCGGAAAACATCTTAACGACGAGTCGAGCTTTCTTAATGGTGATACTTACCATCATTGTCCGTCTTCCTTTTAAAATCCATATGCACTCAACAGCCTTACGACCATCGAGTTGTTCTGCCAAAGTCTACACTTTGTTTTTCATACATGGATCCTTTCTCGGATTTTATGGCCTCGAGCCATTTATCGGAATCCGGGCCCACCATCGCTTCTCCATAGCTCGTAGGTTCATTGTTGTCTAGCAACATGACTTCCAAGACAGGATTACGTACCACTCTGAAGTAGTACGCATCCTTGTCATCCCACGAGGTTTGGTAGTGGCTTGATCTGAAGTTTCATGATCACTATCATAAGCTTCCACTTCAATTGGTGTAGGTGCCACAGGAACAACTTCCTGTGCCCTGCCACACACTAGTTGAAGAGACGGTTCAATAACCTCATTAAGTCTCCACCATCCTCCCACTCAATTCTTTCGAGAGAAACTTTTCCTCGAGAAAGAACCCGATTCTAGAAACAATCCCTTATTGCTTTCGAATCTGAGACAAGAGGTATACCCAACTGTTTTGGGTGTCCTATGAAGATGCATTTATCCGCTTTGGGTTCGAGCTTATCAGCCTGAAACTTTTTCACATAAGCGTCGTAGCCCCAAACTTTTAAGGAATTACAGCTTAGGTTTCCCTAAACCATAGTTCACACGGTGTCATCTCATCGGAATTACGTGGTGCCCCTTTTAAAGTGAATGCGGTTGTCTCTAATGCCTAACCCATAAACTATCGTGGTAATTCGATAAGAGACATCATGGTATGCATCATATCCAATAGGGTGCAGTTATGATGTTCGGACACACCATCACGCTACGGTGTTCCAGGCTGTATTAGTTGTGAAACAATTTCCACAATGTCTTAATTCTATGCCAAACTCGTAATTCAGATATTCATCTCTATGATCACATCATAGATATTTTATCCTCTTGTCACGACGATCTTTCAACTTCACCCTGAAATTACTTGAACCTTTCAATAATTCAGACTCGTGATTCATCAAGTAAATATACTCAACATCTACTCAAATCATCTGTGAAATAAGAACATAACGATATCCACTACATGCCTCAGCACTCATTGGACTGCACACATCAAAATGTATTACTTCCAACAAGTTGCTTTCTAGTTCCATTTTACTGAAAACGAGGCTTTCAGTCATCTTGCCCATGTGGTATGATTTGCATGTCTCAAGTGATTCAAAATCAAGTGAGTCCAAACGGTCCATTTGCATGGAGTTTCTTCATGCATATACACCAATAGACATGGTTCGCATGTCTCAAACTTTTCAAAAACGAGTGAGCCCAAAGATCCATCAACATGGAGCTTCTTCATGCGTTTTATACCGATATGACTTACGTGGCAGTGCCACAAGTAGGTGGTACTATCATTACTATCTTTTGGCATGAACATGTGTATCACTATGATCGAGATTCAATAAACCATTCATTTTAGGCGTAAGACCATTGAAGGTATTACTCAAATAAATAGAGTAACCATTATTCTCCTTAAATGAATAACCGTATTGAGATAGACGTAATCCAATCATGTCTATGCTCAACGCAAACACCAAATAACAATTATTTAGGTTTTAATACCAATCTCGATGGTAGAGGGAGCGTACGATATTTGATCAACCTTGGAAATACTTCCAACACATATCGTCATCTCACCTTTTAGCTAGTCTCCGTTTGTTTCGAGTTACTAACACTTAGCAACCGAACCGGTATCTAATACCCTGGTGCTACCAGGAGTACTAGTAAAGTACACATTGTAATGCATATCCAATATACTTCTATCGACCTTGCCAGCCTTCTAATCTACCAAGTATCTAGGGTAATTCTGCTTCAGTGGTTGTTCCCCTTATTACAGAAGCACTTAGTCTCGGGTTTGGGTTCAACCTTGGGTTTCTTCACTAGAGCAGCAGCTGAATTGCCATTTCATGAAGTATCCCTTCTTGCCCTTGCCCTTCTTGAAACTAGTGGTTTCACCAACCATCAACAATTGATGCTCCTTCTTGATTTCTACTTTTGTGGTGTCAAACATCGCGAATATCTCAAAGATCATCATATATGTCCTCGATATGTTATAGTTCATCAAAGCTCTAGCAGCTTGGTGGTAATGACTTCGGAGAAACATCACTATCTCATCTGGAAGATCAACTCCCACTCGATTCAAATGATTGTTGTACTCAGACAATCTGAGCACAAGCTCAACAATTGAGCTTTTCTCCCTTAGTTTGTAGGCTAAGAAAATCGTCGGAGGTCTTGTACCTCTTGACGTGGGCACGAGCCTGAAATCCCAATTTCAGCCCTCGAAACATCTCATATGTTTCGCGACGTTTCAAAACGTCTTTGGTGCCTCAATTCTAAACCATTTAGCATTACCCACTGAACTATCATGTAGTTAACAAAACGTGTATGTCAGATGTTCGCAACATCCACAGACGACGTTCGAGGTTCAGCACACTGAGCGGTGCATTAAGGACATAAGCCTTCTATGAAGCAATGAGGACAATCCTCAGTTTACGGACCTAGTCCGCATAATTGCTACTACCATCTTTCAACTAAATTTTCTCTAGGAACATATCCAAACAGTAGAACTGAAGCGCGAGCTACGACATAATTTGCGAAGACCTTTTGACTATGTTCAGGATAATTAAGTTCATCTTATGAACTCCCACTCAGATAGACATCCATCTAGTCATCTAATTGATTACATGATCCAAGTCAACTAGGCCGTGTCCGATCATCACGTGAGACGGACTAGTCATCATCGGTGAACATTTTCATGTTGATCGTATCTACCATACGACTCATGCTCGACCTTTCGGTCTCTTGTGTTCCGAGGCCATGTCTGTACATGCTAGGCTCGTCAAGTCAACCTAAGTGTTTCGCGTGTGTAAATCTGGCTTGCACCCGTTGTATGTGAACGTAAGAATCTATCACACCCGATCATCACGTGGTGCTTCGAAACGACGAACTTTCGCAACGGTGCACGGTTAGGGGGAACACCTTCTTGAAATTTTAGTGAGGGATCATCTTATTTACTACCGTCGTTCTAAGTAAACAAGATGTATAAACATGATAAACATCACATGCAATCAAATAATAGTGACATGATATGGCCAATATCATATAGCTCCTTTGATCTCCATCTTGGGGCTCCATGATCATCTTGTCACCGCCATGACACCATGATCTCCATCATCATGATCTCCATCGTCGTGTCTTTATGAAGTTGCCTCGCCAACTATTACTTCTACTACTACAGCTAACGGTTAGCAATAAAGTAAAGTAATTACATGACGTTTATGTTGACACGCAGGTTATAAATAAATTAAGACAACTCCTATGGCTCCTGCCGGTTGTCATACTCATCGACATGCAAGTCGTGATTCCTATTACAAGAACATGATCAATCTCATACATCACATATATCATTCATCACATCCTTTTGGCCATATCACATCACATAGCATAGCCTGCAAAAACAAGTTAGACGTCCTTTAATTGTTGTTTGCATGTTTTACGTGGCTGCTATGGGTTTCTAGCAAGAACGTTTCTTACCTACGCAAAAACCACAACGTGATATGCCAATTGCTATTTACCCTTCATAAGGACCCTTTTCATCGAATCCGATCCGACTAAAGTGGGAGAGACAGACACCCGCTAGCCACCTTATGCAACTAGTGCATGTCAGTCGGTGGAACCAGTCTCACGTAAGAGTACGTGCAAGGTCGGTCCGGGCCGCTTCATCCCATAATGCCACGGAATCAAGATTGGACTAGTAACGGTAAGCATATTGAACAAAATCAACGCCCACAACTACTTTGTGTTCTACTCGTGCATAGAAACTATGCATAGACCTAGCTCATGATGCCACTGTAGGGAACGTAGCATAAATTCAAAATTTTCCTACATGTCACCAAGATCTATCTATGGAGTCATCTAGCAACGAGGGAGGAGTGGATCTACATACCCTTGTAGATCACGCGCGGAAGCGTTCAAGAGAACGGGGTTGATGGAGTCGTACTCGTCGTGATCCAAATCACCGATGATCCTAGCGCCGAACGGATGGCACCTCCGCGTTCAACACACGTACGGAGCAGCGACGTCTCCTCCTTCTTGATCCAGCAAGGGGAAAGGATAGGTTGAGGAAGATGGCCCCAACAGCAGCACGACGGCATGGTGGTGGTGGAGCTGCAGTACTCCGGCAGGGCTTCGCTAAGCACTATGGAGGAGGAGGATGTGTTGGAGAGGGAGAGGGAGGCACCAAAGGCTTAGGTTTTGAAGTCCTCCATCTCCCCACTATATATAGGAGGGCCAAGGGGGGGCGCCGGCCCTAGGAGATCTAATCTCCTAGGGGGGTGCGGCCAAGGGGAGGAATCCCTCCTCCCCAAGGCACCTAGGAGGTGCCTTCCCCTCCTAGGACTCTTCCTTTAGGGTTTCCCCACCCTAGGCGCATGGGCCCTAGGGGGAAGTGGCGCCCCAGCCCACTTTGGGCTGGATCCCTTCCCACTTCAGCCCATGGGGCCCTCTGGGATAGGTGGCCCCACCCGGTGGACCCCCGGGACCCTTCCGGTGGTCCCGGTACAATACCGGTGACCCCGAAACTTGTCCCGATGGCCGAAATAGCACTTCCTATATATAATTCTTTACCTCCGGACCATTCCGGAACTCCTCGTGACGTCCGGGATCTCATCCGGGACTCCGAACAACATTTGGGTTACTGCATATACATATCCCTACAACCCTAGCGTCACCGAACCTTAAGTGTGTAGACCCTACGGGTTCGGGAACCATGCAGACATGACCGAGACGTTCTCCGGTCAATAACCAACAGCGGGATCTGGATACCCATGTTGGTTCCCACATGTTCCACGATGATCTCATCGGATGAACCACGATGTTAAGGACTTAATCAATCCCGTATACAATTCCCTTTGTCTAGCGGTACGATACTTGCCCGAGATTCGATCGTCGGTATCCCGATACCTTGTTCAATCTCGTTACCGGCAAGTCTCTTTACTCATTCCGTAACACATCATCCCGTGATAAACTCCTTGATCACATTGTGCACATTATGATGATGTCCTACCGAGTGGGCCCAGAGATACCTCTCCGTCACACGGAGTGACAAATCCCAGTCTCGATTCGTGCCAACCCAACAGACACTTTCGGAGATACCCGTAGTGTACCTTTATAGCCACCCAGTTACGTTGTGACGTTTGGCACACCCAAAGCACTCCTACGGTATCCGGGAGTTGCACAATCTCATGGTCTAAGGAAATGATACTTGACATTAGAAAAGCTTTAGCATACGAACTACATGATCTTTGTGCTAGGCTTAGAATTGGGTCTTGTCCATCACATCATTCTCCTAATGAGGTGATCCCGTTATCAACGACATCCAATGTCCATGGTCAGAAAACCATAACCATCTATTGATCAACGAGCTAGTCAACTAGAGGCTTACTAGGGACATGGTGTTGTCTATGTATCCACACATGTATCTGAGTTTCCTATCAATACAATTCTAGCATGGATAATAAACGATTATCATGAACAAGGAAATATAATAATAACTAATTTATTATTGCCTCTAGGGCATATTTCCAACAAATTGGACTAGATCTTCCTTAGTATCTGGCCCTGTTTCATTGGCCCTGTATGGTTTTATCGATTTAGATGTGTGCTATTTGGTTCAGATTTTGGTCCTATTGGTCTCGCGACATTTATACTGAACTTGAACATGTAAAATTTCATTGGCTGGCGTCGGTCACAAAAAATAGTGTGCTCGGCCTTGCATTTTCACTTGATAGAATCTGGCACTAATGTGATTCTTATAGCCGAAGGTGCTATACACCTCATTCTAACACCATTTTACTGTGCTGCAAAACTGCAGGTACCACACCTATTCATACCATGCCTGCCGTGCGCTTCATGTACCTAACAAGTTGAATTCGTCATCAACCTATCCGTTGCTGGAGTTGTTCTTCAAGAATCAGGTCCTCTGTTCAGACTCTGTGGACATTCGTCATCAACCTGCCATGCGCTTCATGCATTCGTCACCATTTTAGTGTGCTCGGCCTTGCATTTTCACTTGATCAGTAGTTGTGTGTTCGCGCCGTCGTCGAGACTCTGCAACTTTAATTGTTGTCTTGGTTTGCACTCTTATTATCCTCTCGTAAATCGATTCATCTGTATATGTAACTGAAGGTTTAGTGGATTCGATCGATTCATCCTATATGTAACTGAAGGTTTAGTAGATTTCAAGTGTGATGTTTTCATACTATGCTGCTGCTCGGTTATCTTCATACCATGTTGCAGCTCTATACGAGGTTTATGCAAATGTATTTGTTAGGTGGGGATCCCACTTGTTCCCACCTAATTTATGCTAGAATTGGTGGGATGTCCATTTTTTTTAACATCAGACATGGTGGGACGTGGTGGATTGTAGGTGGGACTCCCACATAGAGTCCCACCTGCAGCGTTAATCGTAGGAATAGGAATTTTGTAGGAAATGAGATGACATGTATCTCAAATCCTATGAGTAGAAATAGGAAACGAGATGTCATTTGGTTGACATCAAAGGAATTTTTTCATTGAGTCTAGGCTCATTTTTATTTTCCTATGAAATGTGAAGGATAAGAATCAATCCTATATATGAATAGGAATCCATTCCTATGAACCAAAGGGCTTTAAAGAAAAAAAAAATCTTATAAGAATCCTATCTTCTAGAATTCCTATGAAATTCCCAAAGGTAATGTATCAATGTCGTGGAAACCACGGTGTAAAGCAGAGAAAACAAGTGCTTGCCCTCAAGTTTGTCTTGCAACCCAATAACAGTCCAAAAAAAACTGCACTGTCCAGAAGGCCTTACATAATAACTCATGGGTCTCCAGAGTGGACATTGATGGGAACCTTGATGTGAACCACATAGCAGAGTTCGTCAACCTTTGGAGTGAGCTATCACGCATTCAACTCAACCCCGGTGTGGCTGATTCAATCTCCTGGAAGCTCACCAATGATGGCCAATATTCGGCGGCAACGGCATACCGTGAACAATTTCTTGGCCTTATCGACTCAGATATGCCTCTTTTGGTGTGGAAGAATTGGGCTCCTCCCAAATGCAAATTTTTTGCTTGGTTGGCCATCAACAATAGGATTTGGACGGCGGACCGGCTTCAGCGCAGGGGCTGGCCCAACTGTAACCTTTGCCCGCTATGCAAACAAACGCAAGAATCAGCAGCTCACCTTCTCTTCCAGTGTCGTTACACGGTTAGAGTTTGGGGAATGATCAAAACATGGCTCGGTTTACATGATGTCCATCCTACAGATTGGGGAGGCATGGTTTCCGTTAAGGAGTGGTGGCGCAACATAGCTTCCGGGAGGTCAGAATCTCGAAGGGCGCTTCTTTCCCTTATGCTTCTTATCTCTTGGGAAATTTGGAAGGAGCGAAATGCACGTGTGTTCCGCAGCACGGCAATTCCGGTCGGGGTGCTTGTGACTCGCGTCAAAGCGGAAACTTCGCTGTGGTGCCTCGCGGGGGCGAAATATTTGTGTAATATAATGCCGCGAGAGTGATGCTTGTAACCTGGTCTTTTGGCCAAGACTATTAAACCTTCTTCTTATTCAATGAAAATGGCAAGCCTTTTGCCTTGTTTCAAAAAAAAAAAAAACAGTCCAAAAGGAGATCAGCCGAATAAAAGGCGCACACAAACACAAGCCGATCACGATGCCCGAAAAAACCACACGCATGTGCCGTGTTTCCTTCTATAATTGGAATGGTGATGAGATCTGGCGCTCTCGCTCCATGGCAAGTTGGCAACACGGCGCCAGCAAACGTCAACACTGACTCACGTACACGCATAGAACATTTGCCACATTGGGATTAGAACTACGAGACAACGGCGATTAGCCGGACAAGCCAGGCCAACAAGTACGTACGCCACGTGTGTCCTTGGCCATGTTCCCGTGCGACGCAAAGGCCGTGGCGGGTGAAGGAATCATGGCGGCCGGCCTTTGCCACGTCCACCCGGGGGACATAATGATCTTCCACCCGAGTAAAGTGGCGACGACGCACGTCTTCCTGAGGAAAACCTGCCCCCCGGTTGCCACCTTCTCCCAGCGCCAGCGCAACGAGGGATCGCATCCATCTTCTATCTGTGGTAGAGCCGCAGCAGTGGCTCCGCGCTCTCACGAGAAGAGAAGAAGAGCATTTCAGGGTCGGGCTAATTTATTTATTTATTTATTTTGGCGGGAATTTAACCATAAGAGACTCCCACTGACTAATTTCCACGCAACCTACACATCACTTCCTCTGCTAAAACTAGATAGGAGGGTGCGCATATTTACTTCGCCCCGGCGAAAAAAAAAGCATGATACAAGCGTGCCAAAAAACCAGATCATGACAAATCATGGTTGGGTTCTGACCAGGAGCATCCCAGTGGCTCCTGCAGGGAATAATCCCACGACCTGCGCACACCAAAGGCTGGCACGCTCCGATCGGATAGTTCCACTTCCACGCGAAAGCTAGCTGGCGAGAACGAAATGGGATATCAGCTCCTCCGTCCCAAACGGGGCATCGGTGGCCGGCGACGGTTTCAGTGCGACGCAAAGCACCCTTCATTATCGAACCATATTAGCAACCTCAACAGCCTACTTCAGGCCGATTGGGCGGTGGCGTGCGGACGGAGCGCGCCTCGCCGAGATGATCGATCATGAGATGGCACTTCCGGAAACGAAACAAATCACGGTGGGCCGTGATGCTCCGCGCACGCCTCATCTACGCCCTGACACGACCATCATATACTACGATTAATTAATCGAGTACGTACGTACGTACGAACCAAAAGTCAACAAATACGAGGCCTGGATTATAATAACTTGCCCCTAAAATTGGCGAATCATTGATGATAGCCTAGCGTGGAGTGACCAATACACTATGCTTAACTGACATGGAGTAGCCAATACTCAACATCTGCCACTCACATTGCCGAATCATTGATAATCTTGGGGTCAGGACACGGTGGATATACTCCCTCCGTTCGGAAATACTTGTTCTCAAAATGGTTGTATCTACATTTATTTTAGTTATAGATGCATCTATTTTATTCATTTTTGGGACAAGCATTTCCGGATAGAGGGAGTATTTGTTTAACGCTATGTTTCGCTTGTCTCCATTCGTGGCGGGTTCCACCTCTATCCCTTCCCGATTATCAGGGCAGTGTTTTGCAGAACGGGAGAGGATTTGTTTAAAACGAGGAGAAAGATGCACATTTCGGATATTTGAGTCCTCGTGACAAAGTCAAGACATACGGAATATGAACAACTTTGAATGATTCATTTGAAGGGAAAATATCTTGTGTGGTATTGAAAAAATATTATGGCTTTTTTTGCGTCAATAAATCCAAACAACTAAAATTATAGTTCGACTCACTTGAGAAAAAACAAACAAACCATGTTAGACTGCCACCCAGTTAGGACATAAACTTTGTGATCACCGGCTTCTTCCTTCCTAATACCTTATGCCGTTATGAGCCAATTACTAACACATGAGAAATATAATAGGACATAGATAAATGAAAGCAATGCATGAAAATACATGAAATGACATTTAAATGTTCAAACAAGAGATATTGAGAGATATTGAGTTATTTGATCCTTATTGAAGAAGAACATAATTTACTACCTTGTGATTTCTTGTAGCTAGTTAAAATAACCCCTCAACGAAGAGACCGGTATATATTATAAAAAATTAGAGGAATGCATAGCCGTTATATGGCACAAAGCTTGTTGAAGCTATATACACCGAACAGGAATACGAAGTGTATGGAATAAACAATGTCGAGTTATTTATCATATTTCCTAAAATGGAGTCTACCAAAAAAACAGAGTCTGATCTCGCAAGCAATTATCATGTCCCATTAGGCCTTGTATAATGAAAGGTGCTTAAGGAAGATGCTTAGAAAAATAAACCAGATTTTTCTTAAGCACCGGTGCTTATTTTTACAGGGTAGACGCTAAGTGTCTACCCTGTAGAAATAGGCACCGATGCTTTAGAAAAACTCGGTTTATTTTTCTAAGCACCTCCCGTTGTACAAGGCCTTATATGCCCTAAAAAGTCTTACTATGTAATGATAAAACCACATCACCAAGCAATATCCAACTACTCATTTTGTGTATGGAGATGCTATATGACAGGTTGACAGAGGCCTAGGGTTTCTCCTTGAAGAAAAAGGGGAAAAAAATAAACCCGCTGCTCAGCAGACACCAATACACCACAGATTCAGAGGAGGCCCACCGCAAAAAAAAAAAGATTCAGAGGAGGCAATCTTCAGCTGCACTCCTCTCCATGAGACCCATCTCATCACCCATGGCCATGGCCATAAGACCACGG